>NC_091799.1:64060000-64685000 GCF_041296235.1 Equus asinus
GCTGTCCTCCAAAATAGGATGGCTCTCGATATTATTCCTGCCTTGCAAGGAGGCACCTGTGCTATCATCCAAACAGTGTTGTGTGTTCGCACCTGATGAGTCTGCTAACGTATCCTCTTTACTAAATCACATGAGGACGCGCGTGAACACCCTGGGTGATCCGATCCCCAGCCTAAGGGACTCAATAAATCAGTGGTTCAGATCATGCGGCTCCTGATGGAAAAAACCATTACTTTCTTTGGGAATCATTATCTTGATCTGTTTTTTCTTTCGCATGTGCCTATACTGCTGCTGTGGTATCTGCCTCCAATGCAGCCCAAGAGCCACCAAACTAGCCACCCGCATGCTAATAAAACCCCTTGCTGACCGCTCAGGGCACATTGCGGAAGAGGGGGCATGCAAGATTGTAAGAGCCGGTCAGGAGGCTGGAGTGTTGGAGGAGGTCATGGAGAGGATGTGACCACCAGTTGACCTGCAAGCAGGACCCCAGCAATCAGAGGCCCCTTACCCCCTCTCCTGCCCTTGGAATGTATGCTCTCCCCACCGTTCCCACAGTGGGAGCCATTTTCAAGAACACAGGCTTAAGAGAGCAACGTGTTGTTGAGACCATCTGGACTGAATACATGACTGAACCTAGTTAAGCGTCTATATAAAGTTTTAAGATTTGGGTGGGCAGTCGCCGAGATCTCCTCATCTTGCAGCCGCCCAAGACAAGGTTCATATGTAAGTTCCCCTACCACCTGCCAATCTGGAATGATTTAGTATCTGCTCGCCCTCTGTGTGTGGCGGCCAGTTTCAGATTTCACCCAGGAAGCTCCTGAGGTGTGTAGGATGAGAAGAGCAGTGGTTGAAGGACAGCATCTTGGAGAATGCCTAGATTTAAGAGACAGTTATTAGAGGATCCAGCAATGAGACTAAATGGAACTGATTGGAGAAGTAGACAGGAAACAAAAAGAAATGCCCGATTTACAAGGTAATTATACATCTTAGTTTGCCTGAGATAGTCCCAGTTTTCTTTTTTCATTGATGTCACTTCTCTCTAGCAGCGCCTTTCACTCACAGAAGTGTTCACCCTACCTATGTGCTGCTAAAGAACCCAAAGTCCTCTGTTATTGTTCTTATCACACGCTGGGGATTATCTATTTAGCTTTGTCCCCAAATGGACTATAAGCACGTAAGCGAAAGGCAGTGCCCAGTTCATCCATATTTCCAGCACCCCACACAAACTTGGAAGGTGGTGGATACTCACTAAATACTTAATTAAGGAATTAACCAGGAAAGAATGATGTCAAGATTAAGACAACTTGAATCAAAAAGTAGAGATGTGATTATATATATAACATAGCACTAGCTGTAACAAGGAAACCCCAAATTTTAGTGGTTTGCCACAATGGAAAATTATTCATGGCCCATGTAGCCCAAATTAAGCATTCTTGATTGGCAAGTGGCTCTCCTCTGAATCATGATTTAGGAACCATGACTTCTTCCATCTTTTGTCTCCATTGTCTTCAATACATGGCAAGAACTTACAGAGGGGGAGAGAAATGAGGACTTACACTCACAGTTTTTCTGAGTCAGGTGTGAAGGTGGCACACATTTCCTCTGCTGATAATCCATCGTGTGTAATATAACACTGTTGACGTGTCTACATCTACCAGCGAGAGAGTCTGGAAATGTGGTCTAACTGTGTGCCCAGAAAGAAACATTCTCTCCTACGATGCCAATGTGTATACATTTTAAGATAATTTCTCTGGAGAAAATTTTATTTTTATATACACATATGAAAAAAATATCAAAAACTGTGAGATTATCAGCAACCACAGAAATTTATTTCATGGTAGTTGTGGGGATGTCCCTGCACTAAAGGCCTGGTTAAGCGATTTGCTATCTACTTTGGGAGGAAAAAGAGAGAAGAAAGAAATTAAAGGACAATAATAATAAGAAGAAGGTATTTAATGTTCACTCATTCACTGTAATACTCAGTTATTATGGAATTGCTTTCTTTAGGTATGACTTTCAGAGAAATATTTATCCTAACAGTGAAAAGAATTACTTAATTTTTCTTTCAACTGTTCTAAATAAGTTAGTTAATTACCAAAGAGGATTTCATTTCATTACAAATTAATAGGTATGTATCAAACTAAAATATTTTAGCATTTTTTCTCTTTTGATATTGCGTATCTTGAAGCTGGATCTCTTATTCATATTATATTTCTGATTCCCATCAATAGCAGGGTGAATGTTGTTTCGTTTTATAACTATGACTTTTGCTTCACTTTTTAGTCTAGAAATGACACATTTTTATAGAGAATAGTAACAATAAACAAAAATATGAAAATCACCAACACCATCACCCAGAGAAAGCCATTTTAGAGAATTGGGATATATTCTTCCAGAATTTTTCTGTGAATATAATACGTGTTGGGTTTTGTTTTGTGTTGTTTTACAAAAATGAGATCACTTTGTAATCTGTTTTTCCCACTCAACATTATGTCACGAACTGATCACATATCCTTCTGCATTGTTTTAACAGCCTCATAGTATTTCATAATATGATGCATTAAAACTTACTAAGTCAATCCCTCAGTACAATTAGATTACCTCCAGTTCTCTGTTATTATAAAGAAGCTGCAGTGAACATCTTTGTAGTTGAATCTTTGCCAGTCTTATTGGACTATGTCTAAAATGTCAAAACCATTAGTTCCCAAATTCTAGTCTGCATAAGAATCATGCTGGGAACTCATTCAGAATCCAAGGCCCTGCTCACAGATATTCTGGCCCAGCAGATCTGGAAGAGGCCCGGAGGTCTGAATTTTAGCAAGCACTTTCTGTGATTCTCATGCAGGGGATTTGAAAAATTATGGTTTTGAGATATTATAAATACTATCTTTCCCCTCAACCCCTTGCAAAAATGCCATTTTCCAGCAATAACATAAGACATAGATTGCTCTGGTAATTGATTTTACATTTCTTTTCAAAATAAGGCCGTTTAACCTCCCGCCTTCTACTAGATAAGTTGTTCTATTTATTTTTGAAATATTGATACACATTGATCTGGAATTTTTAACAAGGCACTTGCTATACTTTCTTTTGACTGGAAATGTTAGGATATAAATATTTACTGCTTTATCATTTTTATCATCAACATAAAAACACTGCACTTTATTTTTAATAGAGGCTGTTCTCTCAAAAGAAGTTACCTCTTGAGGAGGTTTTGTCTAAAAGAATATGTCACAAGCATTCAGTCTTTCATCTGATAACCTGGGTTATATAAAGCATTTCTGTAGTTGAAATGCTATTGCCAGAGTGGGCAACTCAGCACTTAGAAAAAGATGTGAATTTTGGCCAGCTACATTCAGTGTTGGCTCTGCTAGTCTCATCCTTTGTTCTTCTTTTCCATTTTCATCCTGAAGAAGGGTATCTACACACTCAAGACATTCACTTCTCTTAAGAAATCTGTGAGGCAAATTGTGACCTGTTAGCGGTCCCAGAGCAGGAGTTCAGTTTGCAGTTCTGTCGTTAGATGGACACATAGAACTTCACAAACATGCAGAGGCTCCCTGTCTTAATCTAAAAGCAAAGAATGTTACACGTGCATATGTTTTCTCTTTATTTTCTATATTTGCCATCTCATTAAACGTGGATTTTGCCATTGGCTGTTACAAAATTAGAATTATTTCAGAAGTGAAAGTGGTGTTAAAGTTTATTTTGTATTTCTTAATTTATAAGGAAACTAAAGCCCAGAAAGGCTAAATGACTTCTTAACACTAAATAAGAAATTAGTGACAGAGTCAGACCTAGAATCCCTGTCTCCTGATTTAAGCAACAAGGATTGTCATCAATTTCCAGTGTTTACGTAGGGCTGTCCTAATCTCAGTTCTGTTATTTATTTTTTTTTTTATGAAAATGTGAGGCTTATTAAGTTATGGTCAGTTAGTGTGTGTTCTATTCTTTTCTAGTAACATGCACCCTTCTAGGGACCACGCTTGTTAGAGGTATACAGTGTAGTTGTTATTAGCTCCAGCTTTAACTAAGAGATTTGGGTTTGCATCTTGGCTTGTAGGGTGATCCGCCATCTTAGGTTGCTTGGGACTGTGGGGTTTCCCCGGACATGGGAGTTTTAGTGCTAAATTCAGAAAGACCCAGGCAAACTGAACAGTGGGTTACCCTACTAACCATGAGGCTGTGTGACCAAGGCATTCTATTTTATAAGTCTCTGTTTCTTTATGTGTAAAATGGGAAAAGTAATAGGACCTAACTCAGTCAAAACTAAATGAGATGGAATATGTAAGACAGCACCATTCGAGAAGGACTCAATAAATATTAGCCATTATTATTATTTTAAATTTTTTTTCCAGTTTTATTGAGATAAAATTGACATACAGAGGGTATAAGTTTAAGGTGTACAGTATGACTTGACTTACAAATATTGTGAAATAATTAACACAATAAGTTTAGTTCACATTCATCATCTCCTACAGATAACCAAAAAAAAGGAAAAGAAAAAAATATTTTCCTTGTGATGAGAACTCTCAGGATTTAGTGTCATAACAACTTTCATAGATACCATACAGCAGTGTTGACTATAGTCGTCGTATTATCCATTATAACCCTAGTAGTTTGTTTTGTAACTGGAAGTTTGTACCTTTTGACCACTTTCGTCCAATTTTCTCTCCCCCACCTCCACTTCTGGTAACGACAAATCTCATCTTTTTCTGTGAGTTTGTTTTTGTTTTTTCATATTCCACATATAAACGAGGCTCGTACAGAATTTCTTTTTCTCTAACTTATTTCATTTAGCATAATGCCCTCAAGTTCCACCTATGTTGTTGCAAATGGCAGGATTTCCTCCTTTTTTAAGCCATTATTATTTATGTTGTTTTACAAAGCAAGTAGATTCCTCAAAGCACAGATTTCCAGAAGCTAGATCTTCATATCTAGGATTCGAAATAAATGAACTTTGTTTTTAGCTTTGACTTCTTCTTTGCCTTCTGAGTGCCCTTTTTAATCTATTTATCCATAAAATTAAACAATAAAATCTGAGGCTGAATAGAGTCCACCATTGCGTATTCTTTCACATTTTTCAAGATATAAATCAGAAAGAGACAAATTTGCTATCTGGAAAACAATATGGATGAATGAAGTATCAAAGTCAGCACACTGCTATGAAAAGATAAAGGGAATTAGCCTGCTTATAGTAATAACAGCTGCCATTTTATTTAGCGCAAACTCTGTACCAGTTGTTTGTCTTCACGACTTCATATCTCTGTTCCAGAGAATGACCCTGAGAAGTAAATATTATTATCCTTAATGTTCAATTGGAGAACCAGCCTCAGTGAACCTAAGTTACTTGGCCAGAGATAGTAGTATAATAAGGAGGGCAACAGAAATTCTGACTAGGTCTGGACTCTGCCAAGTCAATGCACTTTCAACTTAGAACCAACAGGCTAATTTTGGGCAAAGTACTTTGCATCCCTGGGCTAGTTTCTTCACCTATAAAAGGCAGAAGGACAGGAAATTGCCATTTATGGTTGCTTATCACGTTGCAGGTAATAAGCTATGCATATGATGTGCATGATCTCGTTTAATTCTTGTGGGTAAATATTATGCCTGTTTTTATAATAAAGGAACAGAAAACTTACGGAGATTAAGCAACACTTTAAGAACGCAAATAGCAAAGTGGCAATGCAAGGACTCTAAAACGCAGCATATCTGATAGCATTTGGTGACTCTATCATTCTGAGTATTTGGATGTAACAAATGTTGCCAGAGTAGACTTGCCAGCCACCTGTAAATAATTATTGCTCATGTCACAGCATATTTTTTCACTTAGAATCAAAATATTAAATTTTCTACTTTATTCTATACTTGATTTATCTTTGCATTTGGATAATAAGGGTCTAATTTGCAAAATTCAGCTGTGATTTAAATATATTTCTACTGGGTACTCAGATTTTTTTTTTTCACGTCCTCATTTTTAAAATTTTCCTCAAAAAGTCTTATTATAAAACTTTGCAAAGAACATCTGAGTAATATATGACATAGGAAAATATGTCTTACAAATGCGGTCCTAACTATGAAGAAAAAAAATGACTCGTTTTTTACCTCTTTCGTTATAAGCATGTATGTACAAGTATGTCACATGTCAAGATGTGTATATATTAAAATGAATTTTCTGCAATTCACTTCATAGAAAGCAGAAAAATATTTTGATTTACACTTGATTTTGTAGAATTCATGTACAAAGCTCATAAATTCTAAGATTATTGGAGATAGTTAATCGTAACAACTGAGCTATATCTAAATATACTGGCGAATGAATTTACTATTTTTACAATAAATCTCGATTTCAGTTATTAGTTCTAATCTTTCCACCAAATATTGTTCTGTTAATGTTGTTGCTTTCTAGTCAGCATTTTTCACGTATAAGTTTCCCTTAATTTCTTTCTCCGAAAGTATAAAGCCATCATGTAATGATAAATACTGGGACTTCTGTTGATTACTGTACTTTCTTGAACTTTTGCCTTAGGCCTCTGAGGAAACACTGCATTCCAGTAATGAGGAGGAAGACCCTTTCCGAGGAATGGAGCCCTATCTCGTACGGAGACTTTCTTGTCGCAGTGTTCAGCTTCCCCCACTCGCATTCAGACAGTTGGAACAAGCTGACTTGAAAAGTGAGTCAGAGAACATTCAAAGACCAACCAGCCTCCCCCTGAAGATTCTACCACTGATTGCTATCACTTCCGCAGACTCCAGTGGGTGAGTGCCCTTGGGTGACATTTCCCCATTTTGTATTTTGGATGGTGATTGTCATCTGTGATCTTTTGAGATTTTGCAGCACATTGCTTGGTTTAAGTGGGAGCCAAATGGTGTTTCTAGAGCCAAAAGAAAGAAGGATGATTTTTCTCAGGTAATGTCTCTATCTCTGCAGGAAGAGACATTTTAGTGAAATTGTTTTACAAGGAAGAGTTGAAAAGGTATTGGTGAATGGTAATAAGTATGAGGGAAGGGGGCCTTGGACTTGTAAAATTAATATTGGTCATACATGATTTAATAGGAAAATTCTTAACAAATGAGAACTAATGGACAAATTACCATGTACGCATACATATCTGGAAACAGTAGGCAATGCTGATTGATGCAAAATAAATTTGGAATCAAGAATAGATTGTACTGTAATTAGAATCAAAGGAAATATGCAGTTGTATTCTTGAGCCTAGCAATTTGGCCTTTGACTCTGACATGCTTACCAGAATACTGTTGTAGTTCCCTGCATGAGACGGTTTTATTTAGCATTAGTACATATTAAAGAATCACATACAGTCACATCTCCATCACTTAACATTTGTATTTTCTACTTTGTAAATTATTTATGTTTTTATTATTTTTTTCTACTGTTTACCAATGGAATTTTGGGGGGGTTTTGTTGTTGTTGTTGGTTTTAGTGAAGAGGATTCACCCTGAGCTAATATCTGTTCCCAATCTTCCTCTTTCTGTTTGAGAAAGATTTGCCCTAACCTAACATCTGTGCCAATCCTCCTCTATTTTGTACATGGGTCGCTGCCACAGCATGGCTGCCAGGGAGTGGTATAGGTCCACGCCTGGGCTCCAAACCCAGGATGCTGAAGCAGAGCATGCCAAAGTTAACTACCAGGCTGTGGGGTGGGCCCGCAATGGAGTTTTTGATCTTTATAGCAATGTCACCAGGTGAAAAATTGTGAATGAAAGTGAAGATAGTGGGCATGTCCATTATTTTTTTCTTTTGGCCAGCAGCATTTTTAAGAAGCTTAGATAGAAAGACTGAGGAGGAAGCCAGTGACGCACACTCAGGCAGACTCTTGAGTATTTACTAAGACTACAAGAACAAAACAATTTTTTATACCACCAATATGATTCTTCTTCATTCTCTGCCAAGTTCCAGGCATGTCTAGGGAAGGTACCTTTTATGTTTTCCTGAAAGTTGTGATCAGAAGAAATTTGTCCAGTAACTGTCCTCTAAGCTACTGAATTTTGCTGTTTGAATTGTTATAGACCAGTTCAAAGGACCTTTGTTATTAAGAGGTTTTAGGGAATTACTACTAGGTAAATAAGAAGACAATGAATTCTTACTTTGAAGAAATAGAAAGAGGAAATATGTATTTGTTTGTTTGGGGATGAACCGTGTACATAAAGAAGAATGTGCACCTATTGATCAGACACGCTAACACAGGTGGGAATTTTATATGGTAGCTTGACCTGAAAATTCTTTGAAAAATATTGTCTCAAAAAACCAATTTCCCCTCTCTTTGGGATGAACACCACTATTGTTCATCTGTGTAGAGGGCAGATACTATGTGCGTCAGGGGTCACCACAACCACTCCTAGGTTCAATGATTTCCTAGGAGAGCTCCAGGACGCAGCAAATAGTCACATTCGTGGCTGGGATTTATTACAGCAAAAGAATACAAAGGAAAATCAACAAAGAGAAAGTTGCACGGGGCAAAATCCGGAGGGAAGCAGACACAAGCTTCCAAGAGTCCCCTCTCCCAGTGGAGTCAGACAGGATGTACCTAATCCCTCCAGTAATGAGTTGTGACAACACATGTGAAATGTGTTAACCAGGGAAGCCTTCTACCAGAGAAGCCTGTAAAGCCTCATGCGTATATGAGGCATCTAAAATAGTCAAACTCAGAAACAGACAGGAGAATGGCGGTTGCCAGGGTAGGGGAGAGAGGGAATTGCTGTTCCACGGGTATATAGTTTCAATAATGCAAGATGAATAAACTCTAGAGATCTGCTGTGCAACATCGTGCCTAAAGTTAACAAGACTGTAATATACACTTAAAAATTTAAGAGGGGAGATCTCATGTTAAATGTTCTTACCATAATAAAAAGCAATAGAAATAAAAAATAGGCTCAGTGCCCATAATTTTTACTGGGGGCTTGTCAGTCGTGTGCCCGCTGCCCAGCACGGGCCTACATTCCAGATTCCCGGAAGGAAAGCAGTTGTTCAGCACAAACCACCCTTTTTGCACAACCAGTTTAGGTACAAGGGAGCCATTCTTAACCATTTCGGGAGTGGCGGGAGCCTTCCTGAAATCCACGTTCCCAGCTGCCAGCTAAGGGCCAACCTTTCAAATCGGCTTTTCTAAAGACAAAAGTTGCAGACCTGATGTTCGCTCTTTTCTGCACAGCAGGTTTACCTTAGAATCATTATCTTACTTTCTCTACTTTTGAGAAGGGATTCTAATTCTAATTCTAATTAAAATAAACTAATTTAAGCCTGTGATGTGTTCAATTAACCTTGATATTTCAAAAAATTTGGTGGCTAAGCATGATTTCTCATTCAATGCTGGTGTTATATCACGTGCCTTTAAAAGAAAATGGTGCAGTATATTTAATATATCTCTATGTAGTTGGGCAATGCATATAATTAAAAAATCTCAGGTAAAAGCTAAGCTTATTTAATTAAATTCAAATGTGTTGCTCAAAACAAATAAATAGTCTCCAAGTGCCAAAGAACTTAGAGGTTCAGAATTCTCTGCATGATAGTGTTTCTGTTGGTTCAAAGTCTGTTTCCTTCTTAATCAAGAATCTAGGAATGAAGTGTAGGAAAAACTGTGTTACCATTCAGAAATTTATTCAATCCTTTGGAGGGAAGAATTTGCCTCTTAGAGAGATGAAACAGGAATGACTTGTCCGTACCAGAAGGCAGCTAGAAGAAACCATGGATGACAGTGGCCAATAACAAGAAAAAAGGCTTAGGATGTATTCAAGAGATTGCTATTACCTTCTGAAGCAAAAATAATTTGTGAATCGAGTATTTGAGAAATATAAAAATCAGGAGTATGATTTTCTGGAATATGCTTAAACATTGGAAGGGAAGCAGAAGGTAAAGTTAGGGGTCACATTCTGTAGCCATTTCAGTTAACTAAGAACCCCAGATTCTTTCACAGCTATCAGAAAGGGCTAATGGGAAATTCTTTTATCTAGGTTGTCTACAGCCCAGTTCCCCATTATTAAAGGTTAGTGTGCCCCCAGGTCCCATTGTCAAGCTATGCCGAGACATTGGCAACTGTAAATCTTTGATGGGAAAGGAGACTTTTCACGCCCTTTGAGTTTATTTTCCCTATTTTTTTAACATCATAACTTTGCTCTTTCTCCTAGTGTATCAGTACACAGACACTTTCTCTGTCAAGCATCAGGTAGTGGGTCTAGGCACTTGTGTCCCTCCTTTAGAAAGCCACAGTGTGGCCCAAGTAATTGGCTTCTGAAGGGAACTTTGGCCTGCAAAACTGAGTGTTATAGATGGCAGCTATTAGCTTCCTCACGAAGTGCCTGGGTCAAGAGACTGAGTTCAAGAGGGCTTTTTTATTAACACTTCTATAATTCTACTTTGGTTTTTTTCCAGGCAATATGAATGTGTTCAAATGTATGCTATTTAGCAATTCTCTTTGAGCATGCCTAAGGTATTAGCTTATGTGTTTTGTGGTTTAGCAACCTTGAGAGACTTTCAATGATCACAAAGCAGAATTGTAACGCCTGGGATGCTGAGAACCTCAAACTCATCCACCAATTAGTTTTCCATATAGGGTGGGATTATTCAGGCTTCGTGGCTGTTTATTGACTCCCACTGAAATAAAAGGGACATCTATTAATGGCTTCAAATGTCATAAACTTGGCAAAGAAGTAATTTCAAATGTCATAGCTTTCTGTATTTCTCTACTAAATAGTTTTCTATCCATTTACTTTTTAAAAATCTTTTTATTAAGGTATAATTTACATGCAGTAAAATATGCAAATCTTAAGTATGCATCTTGATAAATTTTTATATATTTATATACCCATATAATCACCATACAATCTCCTAACTTCAACCGCTAAAGATTAGTTTGCCTCTTCTTGGACGTTGTATAAATGGGATCATATGATATGCGCTCCTTTTGTCTGGCTTCTATCACTCCAAATGTTTTTGATATTTATCCATGTTTGTGTATATACTAGTACTTTTTATTGCAATGTAATAGTCTATTGTATGAATATACCATAATTTATTTGTCTACATTCTCTAATTGATGGACATGGGTTTGTTGTGAAGATGAAATACGTAGCACTGTTTTACCATAACGTAGGTACTTCATACAGAACTATAACAACTACTGCTACCGTGATACCTATTTGACAAAATATTGGAACAAATCATGTTTGGTTTTGTTGAATTTGTTAGTTTCCTTATTGCAATTGGCTTCAAACATCCTCAACTCGTATCTCGTGGGGTAGAGATGGATGTTCTATCAGATTTAGGAGTCAATGAGAAATTTGCTCCTGATTCAGAAAGTCAGGATGATTCTGGACTTGTCACATTTGTGTTAAGAAGTCTCTCTCTGGCTTGGTATCCGTCCACGGACACGCCCTGCTTTCAAGTGTTGTTCAGTTATGTTTGGAGGGAGAGCTGAGGGCCTCCTTCTTCCTTACCTCCTTTTTGCTTCAATTACAACCTTGCTGACTTCTCCTTATTTCCCTGGTCAGAATCCTCAGGAGGAATTAAGAGCTCCCCTTGGCCCCACCTATTGCACTGGCTTACTTTCCCTGGATGGTCCATGTACCCTCAGATACTCTGGGGAGGGTTTAGCTTGCCACATGTGGAAATTGCTTCCTGCACACAGGTAAAAAGTTGTGGGAGCAGAGGGAGGGTAGGAGAGGTAGTGCTAAACCTCTCCAGCTGTGTTTCCTCCTGCATCAGCTACAATAAGATGAGAGGCAAAGAGCAAGCTGTACCCTTGTGACATGATGACATGCCTCTGGATGGATGTATACTCAGGGATCTGTGTGGGTGGAGAATAGTACAAGCGCTTTCTCATCACTAGTGTTCTATTACCTGTCTGGAGAAATACATTGTGTGCATTTGTATTACAGTGTCCCATAAAAAAAGAAAATGAAAAGATAATTTAAAAGAAGAAATGGTTACTCTGGGGAATAAAATAGACTCCTGAATATAGGGGGAAGGATTACTTTAGTCAGATAAGGTTTCATTTTACAAGGATCTTCTGGAGATATTTCCTTGAGTTATGTGCTGTTCACAGAGGGGCTGGTCCCGGACGCCAGTCAGACATTGGATTCTTCATCAACCACCCATCAGCGAGCGTTCTTGAGTACACACAGTACATTAAAGTGAACATGAAAAAGGTAATTTTCAACACTTTGCTACTGAATCAGAATCCAAACAAAAAATAAAACGAAGAAAAACAGAAGCCGAGTTAAAGCAGACCTATCTGATCTTTCAAATGTGGTCTTTTTAACTTAAGAAGGTATTAACAGTGGGTATTTCATATGTGAAATATTTTGGAATAAGGATTTAGAAAGGTAAAGGGTTGTATTCCACAGTGTACCCATGAGACTTGCACCATCATATTGGATATGTGCTCAAGGTTTATGAGATTTATCTGCTAAGTTCTCATGGACAGTTAAGTGGAAGATCTACAACCCACTGGGCAAAGCTTTCCAAAATTGAAAATGGGCACACATAATTGTGATTATGAAATATTCCTTAGAAATATAGTATTCTTCAGCTGGATTTGGTCTTAAAAGTAATCACTGTGGGGGCTGGCCCCGTGGCCGAGTGGTTAAGTTCGCGCGCTCCGCTGCAGGCGGCCCAGTGTTTCGTGGGTTCGAATCCTGGGCGCGGACATGGCACTGCTCGTCAGACCACGCTGAGGCAGCGTCCCACATGCCACAACTAGAGGAACCCACAACGAAGAATACACAACTATGTACCGGGGGGCTTTGGGGAGAAAAAGGAAAAAATAAAATCTTTAAAAAAAAAAAAAGTAATCACTGTGAAGAAATTGGGAAACAGTGCGTTCAATAATCTTAAAGATACATGTTATGTAAAAGAAACGGGATTTCTTTGTCTTTGATTTATTTAAATGCAATTTATTGGCATAGTGTTTGTCAAAACTTCTCAAGACATCCACACAACATCACAAGTCTTTTGTTTCTAAAGAATTGACTCTGCTTAAATTGAATCTAGTTTTATTTTTGTGTTGAAATTTGTGATTTTCAAAATTAAAATTAGACTCTAAGAGTGGTTGACCACTTTATCTTTACTTTGTAAAATCTTGATAAATTATATCTTATTTCCAGAATCGGTAGCAATTCTTGAATGTAATCTAAAATAAACAGTTAAATAATACTGACTGTTTTTGCTCATACATCATAGAATCTCTGAATGTTTTATGATATCTATCATGCCCTAAATTACAAAAGAATGTGATAATTATCAAACTCTAATTTCTTTCCCAGACTACTGTAGTGCCTTGTCATTCTTGTAATACTTTCTGGCATCCTAATTAAGGATACTACCAATGAACTGACACTACACACAATATTTTACTCTCTATCTGTATGTCAGTAAACTAACATACTGGGGGAGGGTTTGCTTTTATAATCAAAGGTTTCTATCTCACCAGGCTTCCGTGTTCTTAAAAACACTAGGGAGGGTGGTGACTTGTGCATTTACCATGTCATAGCATCTGTCCCTGTTCCCAAACCTTTCTTGTGCTGTCTTTACTTGTTTAATAGTATAGATTGGTTGGGAATCCCATACTTTCTAAAAATGGAACCAGTGAAGCATTTATTTTACCAGGAAAAGTGATTGAAGAACATAAAAGTATGACAGACAGAGAGCAGAGCCAAAAACAAAAAGCACTTTAATTATATTCATCTGGAAATCATAATTTTTCAGCACCTCAGCTTCTTTTCCACAAACACTACCTTGTTTGACCATCCTTCTGTAACCAGAGCTTTGCATCACTGAAGTGTTTAGGGAGAATTTACAATTCTTTAAAAGTCACGTTCTTCTGTCTTGCAACACTGTGTTTATGGAAAAAAAGTAGGTGAAAGCACTCTGACTGAATGGTCTTTATTTAATTATCCTGTGCTGCATAAATGTATACACTGATTCAAACTTGTCATTGACCAAAGTGCTTCATCTTGAGAAATTCAAAATTTAAAAATATATCTTCAGCTGAAATTCAGGAAAGGATGGAGTTATCAAACTTTTTCACCTATCTTCTCCCAATTGGTAGGTTGTTTTTTTGTTTGGTTTGGTTTCCTTTGCTGTGAAGAAGCTTTTTAGGTTGATTTAGTCCCATTTGTTTATTTTTTCTTTTGTTTCCCTTGCCTGAGGAAACATGTTCAAAAAGATATTACTAAGACCGATCTCAAAGAGCACACTTCCTATTTTCTTCTGGGAGTTTTATGATTTCAGGTCTTACCTTCAAGTCTTTGATCCATTTTGAGTTAACTTTTGTGTATAGTGAAAGATAATGGTCTACTTTCATTCTTCTGTATGTGACTGCCCAGTTTTCCCAACACCGTTTATTGAAGAGACTTTCCTTTCTCCGTTGTATGTTCTTGGATCCTTTGTCAAAAATTAGCTGGCCCTAAATGTGTAGGTTTATTTCTGAACTCTCAATTCTATTCCATTGATCTGTGTGTCTGTTTTTGTGCCAGTACCGTGCTGTTTTGATTATTATAGCTTTGTAGCATATTGTGAAATCAGCGAGTGCAATGCCTCCAGCTTTGTTCTTTTTTTCTCAAGATTGTTTTGGCTATTTGGGGTCTTTTGTTGTTCAACACAAATTTTAGGATTCTTTGTTCTATTTACATGAATTGTTTACATCTATTACATATTGTTTGGGCTTTGATAGGGATTGTATTAAATTTGTAGATTGCTTTAGGCGTTATGGATATTTTAGCTATATTAATTCTTCCAGTCCATGAGCATGGAATATCTTTCCATTGGTTTGTGTCTTCGATTTCTTTCAACAATGTTTTATAGTTTTCGGTGTACAAGTCTTTCACATCATTGGTTAAACGTATCCCTAGGTATTTTATTCTTTTTGTTGTGATTGTAAATGGAATTGTATTCTTGATATCTCTTTCTGCTATTTCTTTTCTAGTGTGTAGAAATGCAACTGATTTTTGTGTGTTGGTTTTATACCCCACAAATTTACTGTATTCATTTATTATTTCTAATAGAGTTTTCATGAATTCTTTAGGGTTTTCTATATATAAAATCATGTCATCTGCAAATAGTGACAGTTTTACTTCTTCCTTCCCAATTTGGAGCCCTTTTGTTTCTTTTTCTTGCCTAATTTCTCTGGCTATGACTTCTAATACTAGGTTGAATAAGAGTGGCATAGCTCTTCTTATAGGAATAGCTTTCAGTTTTTCACTGTTGGGTATGATGTTAGCTGTAGGTTTGTCATATATGGCCTTTATTATGTTGAGGTAATTTCCTTCTATACCCTTTTTGTTGAGAGTTTTTATCATAAATGGATGCTGAATCTTGTCAAATGCTTTCTCTGCAGCTATTGAGATGATCATGTGATTTTTATTCTTCACTTTGTTAATGTGATATCATATTGATTGATTTACAGGTATTGAACCATCCTTGCATCCCTGGAATAAATCCCACTTGATCACGGTGTATGATCCTTTTAATGTTTTGTTGTATTCAATTTGCTATTATTTTGTTGTGAATTTTTGCATCTATATTCATCAGTGATATTAGCCTGTAATTCTCTTTTTCTGTTTTGTCAGTGTTTGGTTTTGTATCAGGGCAATGTTGACCTGGTAAAATGAATTGGGAAGCATCCCCTCCTCTTAAATTTTTTAGAAAAGTTTGAGAAGGATAGGTATTAAACCTTCTTTGAATGTTTGGTAGAATTCTCCAAAGAAGCTTTCTGGTCCAGGACTTGTGTTTTGGGGGAGGATTTTAATTACTGTTTTGACCTCCTTACAAGTGATCAATCTATTCAGATTCTCTATTTCTCCTTGATTCAGTTTTGGAAAGTGTATAATTCTAAGAATTTATCCATTTCTTCTAGGTTATCCAATATGTTAATGTATAGCTTTTTCGTAGTACTCTTTTATAATTCTTTGTATTTATGTGGTATTCATTGTCATTTCTTCTCTTTTGTTTCTGATTTTATTTATTTGAGACTTTTCTCCTTTTTCCTCAGTGAGTCTAGCTAAGAGTTTGTCAATTTTGTTTATCTTTTCAATGAACCAGCTGTTAGTTACATTAATTTTTTCTATTGTCTTTTTAGTCTCTATTTCATTTATATCTGCTGTGGTTTTTATTATTTCCTTCCTTCTAGTAATTTTGGGCTTCATTTATTCTCCTTTTTCTAATTCTTTTAGATTGTTTATTTGAGATTATTTTTTGTTTCTTGAGATAAGCCTGTATTGCTATGAACTTCTCTCTTAGTACCACTTTTGCTGTATCCCATAAATTTTGGTATGTCATGTTTTCATTTTTATTTGTCTCCAGGCATTTTTTAATTTCTCCATTGATTTCTTCATTGACTCAATAGTTGTTCAGTAGCATTGTGTTTAATCTCCACATATTTGTGACTTTTCCAGTTTTCTTCCTATAGTTGATTTCTAGTTCCATGTTGTTTTGGTATGATTGGTATTATTTCAATCTTCTTAAATTTATTGAGACTTGTTTTGTGGCCTAATATGTGATCTATTCTGGAGAGTGTTCCTTGTTCATTTGAAAAGAATGTGTATTCTTCAGTTTTGGGATAGAATGTTCTGTATATATCTATTAAGTAGGTCCATCTGATCTAATGTGTCATTTAGGGCCAATGTTTCTCGTTGATCTGTCTGGATGATCTATCCATTGATGTAAACGAGGTGTTAAAGTCCCCTACTATTATCATATTACTGCCAATTTCTCCTTTTATGTCTGCTAATATTTGCTTTATATATTTAGGTGCTCCTATGTTGGCCATATAGATATTTGCAAGTGTAACATCCTCTTGTTGGATTGTTTCCTTTATCATTGTATAATGTCCTTCTTTGTCTCTTGTTACAATTTTTGTTTTAAAGTCTATTTTGTTTGATACCCCAGCTTTCTTTTAATTTCTATTTTCATAGAATATCTTTCTCCATTCCTTCTCTTTCAGTCTGTAAGTGTCTTTAGATCTGAAATGTGTCTCTCGTATGCAGCATATGTCTGGGTCTTGTTTTTTTATCCATTCAGCCACCGTATGCCTTTTGATTGGAATATTTAATCCATTTATATTTAAAGTAATTATTGAAAAGTATGTATTTATTACCATTTTGTTACTTTTCTTCTAGATGTTTTTATAGTTCTTCTCCATTCCTTTCTTCTTCTCTTGCTCTCTTCCTTTATGATTTGATTACTTCCTTTAGTGTTGTGTTTGGGTTCCTTTCTCTTTATTTCTTGAGTATTTATTATAGGTTTTAGGTTTGTGGTTACCATGAGGTGCATGTAGAGCTGAGCAGCCAAGGTATGGGCACTGAGAAGACACATGGTTCAATTGATCCAAAATTGCAAAGTGGGGGCACAATGTAAGAAAGATAGGAAAAGAGATCTGAGGGTATTTGCAAGATAGTGAAGGAAGTGATAAATTATGGCAACTACGCTGGGCATGGAAATGAGTGATTATAAGAAGGTACAGAGACAGAAAGGAATCAAGGTCTCTAGAGACATCTATGGTGTCAAACAGGTGAATTCGAATAACTGAACAAGCTGAAAGATAGAAGGTTATATTTGGAGGATAAGATGTTTAAAACTTAAGTTTTAAGTGTTGGAGGTCATTTAAGGTATTTTCAAGATTTCAAGGGAAATTTCAGGTGGAAGAGGGTGACTACAGGGGGAAAAAAGTAGTTGAGAAATTGAGAGATTTGGGCATGAGGTGACTCCTTCACATCAGCACTGAAATCACTCAGGATAGCAGCAAGACTCACGATATCAAGATGCTAAAAAGGTAGACAGTTTTCAATAAATGGAGCACAGTGATCAGGGAGACTGGCAGAAGTCAGTGATGAAGTAGAGTTGATTGGCATGGATGTCAAAGGAGAGGTTTCACAGGAGGGTGGAAGAGTAGTGATCAGTAACTTAATGTGAGTAACTAGGAGAGCATCAACTCCATCTCAGGAAGAGGCACAGGAGACTGAGACCAAGAGTAGCCTCCCCTCCAGTGCAATGCAGGGAGTGACCATCTCAGCAAAAGCCAAGTTTGAAAGAAGGCAGGATGTGGAATGATTGTTCAGTGGTGAAATGAAGATGAAGGGAAATCTGTTTACCATGGTAGAAGGATTCCAGAAGACCTAACTGAAAAATGTGAGAAGAGGAAGAGTAGGGATTTGGACAGGGAAGAGAAATCATAGAGCAATATGAGGATAAGGAACTGGAAGAACACAGAAGAGAGGAATAATCTATCTCAGGTGGTTCTCTGAGCTATCATTATAGCTAAATTCCAAAACATTTTCAAGAATTGATCTAGCTATCCTCTGACAGACAGATTCAGGGAGCGGAAAGTGAAACCTAGTTAGTAAATCTTTTTGAAAGGCCATGGGGGATGTCCTAGTTCAAATAAGT
The DNA here is from genome assembly GCF_041296235.1 of Equus asinus. Taxonomy (NCBI): domain Eukaryota; kingdom Metazoa; phylum Chordata; class Mammalia; order Perissodactyla; family Equidae; genus Equus; species Equus asinus. Next base: position 64,078,401 of record NC_091799.1, read on the forward strand.
GGTCCACAATGGTGTTCCTTGGTTCCTAGTACTTTCATCATCTATTGGAAACAGCAGCAGCTTCTTGTGTTTGGGGAATTTTGCATCTTTCAAGTTACTCAGCTGTGTCCTAGATTTATTACAGGCTGTGGAATATGGAGAAGAATCTGATTTTTTTAAAAATATGCATTATCTTTCCAGTTCAGAGCATTATTTTATTTTAAACAATTGTTTTTCTGTATTTAACTCTAATTATTTTGCCAGTTTGAATAACAACTTACGTACTTTGAATTAGCATTTGGGTTTTTCTTTTAAGAATTTTCTATATTAGAAATGATCAGTGTCTTAAACAATACTGATTTCTTAAATATTCTTTAATACTATTTCTGGGATTCAAGCATTATTCCAGTTCATCATGCTGCCAATTGTAGCAGTAAAGTCTAGAATGAAATTGAATTTTATGTGGACAAACTCTATTTGTAGAAAACTTTCTTCAGTAAACCGGGCTACTAATGTGAGCTTAGTGGAAGAACAGAGAGGCATGTACATATGGGTTTTCCCTTAACTTGGATGTAACACGTTATTTGCAGACTTCATCTTACAGCAAACTCTGTTCATACTAATTTTAATTTAAAACTATTTGATAGTGTTGCATAGTTATGACATGGGACTAAAAACTTTGATATGATGCCTCTGCAAACACAATTTTTTATTCTGGTCTTTTCTGTGACTCTGTGAAGGTCACTTTTTTGTTTATTTTAATCCTCACCATCTGAAATAGTATTTGTGACTGGATTTTAGCAATTGTGGAGAATATCACATTTGAAAAGTGCCTCAGCAAAGGCTGTTAATTATACTCCACAGAGACCAAAACAGTGAAGGCTTCATTTGTCTTGAGAAGAAATGTAAAGGTTAATTGATTTTCAGAGGATTACTACAACAAATAAAGACCAGAACACACTTCTTCTTATTTTGGTTTATAACTTCTGGTATTTTCTATTCACTATCCACTGAAAAAGCTGAGATGAAGGCCAATGATTTTTAGATTTATTAAGTGTTTCTATAAAGCTGCCCTAAAAGTGAAAGATGTCCTTTGCAGTTGGCGTAACAGTGAATAGATGATAATGAAAATTCACATTCATGGACCATTATCTAGTCATTAAGATGATCATTATGATAACTATATAGTAATATGGAAGTACTTCAACTCTTTCGAGAAGAAAAGCAAAATACACAAGTATATCCATATTAAAGTTACTGCGTTGCAAAATATATGCCTGCATGTGGCTAAGAACTGGAAAGCAATATGAAAAGAATTAGATTTTTTTGAATAACAGGAATGTAGTTGGTTTTCTTTTCTCTCATCTTGATTTCTATTAATGAAAATATGTGTTTGTCCAATCAGAAAAATTAAGTTAAAAATTGCATTTATGATTTCCTTGTAGTTTCATTCACCCAAGTATTTATTGAGTCTTTAGTATATTACAGACACTGTTTTAGATGCTGGGAGTATATTTAAGAAGGTAAAAATAAAATTCATGATATTTTATTTCTCACATGTAATTCAATAGGAACTTTTGGCAAGTATGGCGGAGGGGGTAGTACTTGTGCCTTGTAGAGTTCTGGTCATTTTGTGTAACCATGCTCTGTTGGCAGCAGACTCCCCCAGATCACCAGCAGAACCTACTTATCAAGCAAAATCAAGTATTTGTCTCACTGAAAGAAAGGAGAACAGCACCTTTAAACGTAGAAATATTTCAGAAAGGGGAAGTACAGAAAGGATATTTATACGGTTTGAGAGCCTGGTCTTGCTAGGTGGAGAAATGGTTGGGATTGAGCAGAATTTAAAGACTAGTAGCTGTGGATTAATGGGGTCTTGAAGTGAAGTGAGGGTCTTAAGCGAGTCTTGATGAGTAAACTTTTAGTCTTGGTAAATAATCTATTTTAGCTGGTTTACAGTCTTACATTCCAAGAGCAAGTTATTTTTGCTTGGTCCTAGGATTTGTTTAGCTCTAAGGCAAGCACTTAAGCTTTGACCCAAAATTGTTTAGCACTGGGACAGGAGGGTATTTAGTTTTAGTTCTTGCCTCCTTCTTTGTGAGTGAGCCTAGGTGCTATGGTCTAAATGTGTGTGTCTTCTCCAAGCTCATTTGTTGAAATCTTAACTTCAAAGGGGATGGTATTAGGAGAAGGGCAGTTTTGAGAGGTGATTAGGCCATGAGGATGGAGCCTGCATGGACGAGATTAGTGCCCTTATAAAAGAGGCCACAGAGAGATCCCTTACCCCTTCTGCCATATGAGGACACAGGGAGAAGGCCATCTATGAACGAGGAAGCTGGCTTTTACCAGGCACTGAATCTGCTGGTACCTTGATCTTGGACTTCCCAGACTCCAGACTGTGAGAAATAAATTTCTATTGTTTATAAGCCACCCAGTTTATGGTCTTCTGTTATAGCAGCCTGAGTGGACTAAGACTCTAGGTTAGATATTCATTTAGCCAGACAATGGAACAAGACAGGGGCTCTGTACCCTCTTTTTTTTAAACTTATATTACTGCCACCCCATTGCTTGAGACTGTAACCCTGGGGATAGTTAGAGGGATGAGAACTCAAGGAAGTGAGGTCCTGGAATAGACAACTGGTTTGGCTGGTCAGTATTCAACACTCTTCTGTTTTGGAGGAATCTCAGGGTAGGTAGGAGAGATGGCCCAGACTTCCACCAGGGAAGCCTCAGGGCTCAGATATTCAGATATCCCCTCTGTGAACCTCTCCAGTTAGACCTCAGTGCAGTCAATCAAATGCTCCCAACCAGGACTTTGAATCTTGAGGGGGTGGCTCTGACCCACCATCACATGTACCATCGTGGAGTGGAAAAGTTAGCGGCATGGTGGTTGTGGCTACTGACAGTGTGATGAGGAGTGGTATGTGCCCAGCTGGTGAGCAGCAGACTGATCATCTGGCTCCATCCTGCCTGCTCATGGCTCCACTGGATCCTGCTCAAGTCTGCTTCTGCAAGCTCCCTATCCATTCTGATTTCCATCCTATATTCTTTGTCAAATTCCTTCTCCTGCTTAAGTTCATCAGTGTTGATTTCTGTTGTTTGCAAGCCAGAACCCTGACAGATACACAGCCCTTGATGAATTTATTATGAGGTTTTACCACTCTAGAAACCAAAGTACAGGAAGTGCTCTGACTTTTCCAAAACTGTAATTGTAAAATCACTAGTAAAAGTTAGTAGGGAGGAAGCAAAGGTAAAATTTGAGTTTTCCTTTCAGTGCATTCTTTTTACATAAAAGTTTAAGAAAAAGGAGGGTGCTGGGGAGAAGAGTCCCTTGAGATGTCCCTGGCAAAGTCTGTGAAGCTTTCAATAAGGAGACAAGGACAAGGCTTCACTGTAATTATTCGCTTTTGACTGTTCAAGCTGGTAGGCTTAAAATGGACTCCTAATGAGAGTGGTTTGCACTGCAATTAATTAAGTGCATGAAATTACAAACTGCGTGTCTTCTCCATCTGGAGAATATTCTTCCTCTATAAGTACTATTTTATTTTAATTCCTCTGTCTCTCTCTCTCTGTCTCTTAGAAGTTTTCCCTGAAGGAAAATTAACTCTGATTGTTGTTAGTCCACTGAGAAAGTCTTTCCTTTGAATATGGGAACATACCTCCGCTAACTCTTCCTTACATCTAGTGCCAAATTTATCACAGTTGTTCCGGATATAAAACTTTGAAGACAATTGTGAATAAAAAGATGAGAAATTTGATTAAACTTTTATCGGTGTCCTTGTTCTTTAGAAGTCATTTGTCTTTGTTGTAGTGTGTGTGTGTGTGTGTGTGTGTGTCTGTATGTGTGTGTGTACATGTGTGCTATCCATTTCAGAAGAAATATTTCAGAGATAGATCACTTCCAAAACCTTATCATCAATCTTCAGGGTTAATTCCTAGCAGAGAGGACACAGGCATGTTGCCTCAATATTCTCAGAAACGCTTGAGTATACTCCTTTCCTTCTTGGTACCCTCTTTACACCTAAATACAGCATCTTAATTATATTCACAGCTTTTTAGCCTCAATTATAATTCTATGCTTCCGAATTTTTCTTCTCCCACCTTCCCTCCTAGAGAAATATCCATTTCTAGTCAAACAGAAAGGATCTAATAAGGCCATTCTCTGTGAGATGGGAATCATTTCAATCAACTTAATGGCTTGTTCCAATGTTCACGGTGGAATTGTGAGGAGTGATGGAGGATATTTGAATTTCCCAAATTCTTCAGAATATTAATTGCATACCCAGTACTATTTCTTACAGCTGAGAAAAATTTGGTTGGCTTAATAAAAGGTGCAATTGGAGTAGTTTAGAAACAGGTTCTAGCATTGGCAATCTTTCTTCAAGGACGCCTGAACCTTCTCTAATGTCTACCTAAACTTACTCCTCACTTTCTAAAGAAGGCCCTACAATGATCTGAAACAACGACACGAGCTGAAGATCATTATGCCAAAGTAATCCTTACCTGGTATGAAAGAGACTGGAGGTGGCTAGGGTTCCTGTGGCATTTGAGATCCCAAGAAAACTTCAGGTCGACTCTCCATAGAGATTCCCCACACCTGGAACCCAGTTTACCAATTAGGAAATTATATCTTCAGTTCTAGATGGTCTAGGACTTGTTGGTCTCAAAGAGTTAATGCACCTTTAACAAATACAAAAGATCTCTTCTAGGAGTATCTTGAACATGGTGAAAATCTGCCTTGACAATGGGCACCTAAACCCGGTTAGATTTCATTGTTATAAATTAGCACCCTTACCTAAAACCCTTGTCCATTCAAAATAATATGTGTTGTCACACAACACCAAGATCTATTATTAAACTGCCACAGACTATTGCTTTCACAATTGGAAAACTATAATTTTTCTAAAATTGACTTTGTATGATACCTTACGAGGGTCTATTAATTGATGAGGAAAAGAAAATCAGATGACGCTTTCAAAAAATAAAATTGGCATCAGTTGAAATATTTATACCATTTCTCTTATTTAAAGGACGTTTTTATCCTGGAAAATGACTGACTGCTTCGATTAGCCTCACATCACAACAAAAAACTAAAGTTGTCTTTGGATGGCTTCTAATTTGCATTTAAATTATCCCCATGGCAGCATTTTGTAAGCACAAGCAAACAAAAGATTGCTTGAGTGACATAGGCCTGTACACCTGAGAGAGAAATATATCATCTACAAAATTAAAAAATATGGGTTTTAGTAAACACCTCTGAAAAAGAATGATAAGGATCTGCATTTTTTTTTTATCACAGAGTTTATCCTTCTAATAATGCTCCAGAAGTAGAAAAATTCAAATATACTTTCCTTGGAGAGATCATAGGGCAATGATGCCATTTGACGCATATTGGGGATAAAATCATGTGATGTCCTTAAGTAGAGACTTTTTTACTGTTCTTTATCTTTGCTGTTGACGCTAATTGTCTTTCTATAATAATTTTCTGTTGTAAACTGATAGGGGTCCAGAGATTTAACAGAGGGGTGACAGTCATGGGTGAGATCCTCACTTGTGAAGGATCCCAGAGTCTGTGAGGCAATGGATAGGGCTAAATCCTCATACTTGGACAAGAAAGAGCTGTACCAATTTTGTGTTTGTTGGTTTGTTTTCATGTCCTTCTGCTTGGAAGATGAGTTAAGATCCAGAAAAACAACGTAAACCAGGAGTTGGCACACTAGGGCCTGCAGGCCAAATCCTGCCTGCCACCTGTTTTGCAAATGAAGTTTTCTTGGAGCACAAACTACTGCTGCAGAGTAGTGTAGCTGAGATGGGTACCATTTGGCCTGCTGAGCCTAAACTGTTCACTCTCTGATGCTTTAGAGAAAGCGTTTACTGACCGCTGACTTAGACTGTAAGCAGCTACTGAGTGGACAGCTTATCAGGAGATTTAGGCTTTTCAAGTGTTAAGAGACCATAACCATCTGTGTCCTGCAGCGGGGAGGGAGCCAAGGGGAGACACAGCTCTTCGAGTGCTGCTGCACGCATTCCTTCATTCCCCACAGTGATCGGTGCCGCCTCTGAGACAGGGGTGATGCCAGGCCCTCCAGGGCATAAAGAGGCATAGTTCTTGCTCTCATGGAGGTGAACACCGGGACAAGATAGTGTGCAGCACAGACAGATCCCCCTGCTCTCACTGATCTCACATTTTAGGGAGTGGGGATAAACAGGGAAGTGGGTATGATCCCCCTGAAGAGGCTGGAATTTTAGACAGAGTGACCAGGGCAGATCTCACTGAGAATGAGCCTGGATAAAGGTCTGCAGGACTTGGAGAAGCCAGCCCTGCTGCTTACCATGGGGGTAGAATTTCTCTATAGATGGTAGAGGAGTGATGGGGCATAACTGGAGGGCAAGTTTTTTTCTTTTTTTATGTCAGAGAATTTGCATCATGTTTGTATGCTGATGGGAATTGTTTTAGTCCATCTGGACTGTTATCACGAAATACCACAGACTGGGCAGCTAACGAACAACAGAAATGTATTTCTCACAGTTCTGGAGGCTGGGAAGTCCATGATCAAGGCATTAGCTTGGTTGTGTTCTGGCGCAGGCCCTCTGCCTGGTTCATAGTCAGCCCCTTTTCGTGCTGTGTCCTCGCATGGTAGAAGGGGCAAGGAGTCTCTCTGGGGTCTTTTATATAAGAGCACTAATCCATGAGGGCTCCACCCTCATGACCAAAACACCTTCCAAAGGCCCCACCACCTAATACCATCCTCTCGGTGGTTAGGATTTCAACATATGAATTTGGGGGGGGGACACAAACATTCAGACCATAGCAGGAATGATATAGTAGATAGGGGAAAATTGATGATGCAGGAGTGGATGCAACAATGTCTTTGAGTAGATAAGAGGGCATGGATCTAGAATACAGGAGAATGGCTGGCTTTGAATAAGAGCAAGGACACTTTATCCATAGTAGTATAAGGAAACATAGAGTATATGGCACAGATGCAGGTAAGTGGGTAGATGTGATGGTTGAAAATTGTAAAGTTCTAGTCTAAGTGCTTTATTTTTTCTTAGCATATGCAAAGGCCCTGAGGTAAAACAAAGCACGGTATAATTAAGGAATTAAAATAAGGGAAGTATAACTGAACTATAAGTAAGCAATAAGACGGAGTCAGATGAGGCTGAAGAAGTAGGCAGGATGGAGTGGTAAACCAGATTAAGGATATAGCAATGGAGAACCGGAGATGAATGGGGTGAAATCAGATTTGCCTTTTTAAAAGATCACTGTGGCTACTGTTAGAGATTAGGTGGGAGATTGGAACGTGAGTATCCGCGGCAAGACCAGTCAGAAAGCTACGGCAGCAATTCAGTGGAGAACAAGGGCAGCATAGTCTAGAATAGAGGCAGTGGGTAGAAGAAAAATGGTAAGCTTTTGAGAAATATTTATGGGCAGAATAGATAGACTTACCTCTCTCATGCTTGGGTATGGAAGAGATTGCCTATGTAGAGTAAAAATAGAGCAGAGAGCCCAGGAGTGGACACGGACGCTCAGGAGAGAGAACTGAGATGCTGGCTTAGAACATTGAGTGAGGAAGCTGGGCATTGTCGAAGAGGCAAGACAAACTTCACAACTGGCTAGTAGTGAAAAGGTAGGTCACCAAAATTATATGGTGTCGAAGGAGGGTACACCCTTCATTAGATTAATATGGCTGGGCCAAAATGCTAGTTACTTCTGATTTTTTAAAAAATCCTAAAATTATATTGGCTAACTTTACTTTTAAGAAAAAATGTTGAATTTTTCACTTTCATAATGAGGCCAAAAAATAAAGGTCAAAACCTTAAGGAGAGAATGAGTCAGAACTTAACAGGCAGATTGTTGACTGACATGATGTCAATGGCCACTTCCAGTTGTCATGTTCTAGGCCCATCACATAGACCTTTCCTCTTTTGAAGTTTTTCTCATGGAACTAATTGCATTTTAATTTCTGCATCTCTCCTAAATACGTGTAGAACACAGACTCTGAATAAACCTTCCCTGAGCATCTTACAGATGCAGGGAAGATGCACTGCTAGGCATTTCTGTTCCTAAGAAATTATGTCCCTGCAGACCCTATCAAGGGGGTGACTGTCACATGGAGTTAAGAAATCACTATGGAAATAAAAGAAGAAGAGCTGGTTTCAGGGTCTAGTCCTATTGAGCAGGCTAGGAATTTGGGGATCTTAGAGATGTTTTCAACCTGAAAAACCAATGCGTGGAACAAGTCACCCCACTTTGAATAGGACCGTGTTTCTAACCTGAGCATTAGGAAGAAGATGTTATATTTTTAATAAAAGCCCACATTAAATTAGAGAAAAGTCCATCTGACTATGAAGTATACGAATGGAAAGATTAGCATGAAAAGCCAAAAAGGAAAATTTAAGGAATCCGATTTCAGAATAGAGGTCGCTATACTTGGGGGAGACTTATCTTCCTGACTCTAAGGTTAAATTAGGATAAGGAATTTGTACTTTGGAAACCAGCCTGTTTCTACGTTCTATTATTTTCCTGCTTTGGGTATGGCTTGATGCCATCGTGTTCTAGTAAAAATTCCCTTTGATAGATGGAGAGTGCAGCAGTGAGGGTGAGTGGCATGTGTGAGTGCAAGGGGCATGAGTGGGCAGGTGCGAGGGGAAAGTGGTTCTTCAGTCATATTTCCAGTCTTGAGAACAGTCTTGGTTAAAATCTTCAAGAACGTGAGAAGAAGCTTTGGGGGAGTTAGTCGGAATGTCATTGAAAAAAACGGAAATTAAATCTCATTCCCACCCCTCTGAGATTTTGGCCAAGATGGAGAATGAGAGCATAACCGTTGGGTCCAGAGTGGAATATAGAAAGAGTTTCAATTGACCATATGCTGAGAAAAAAATGAGACGGTAAACAGGAAATGCAACACTTTGAGCCAAGCCCCTCTCGGCCATTCTTAAACGCTTTTTCCCTCTTATTAAGAAAAGTGATTTTATTTCCATCTCCTTCTGTAAGACCTCGACTTCTTTGGATCTCCAGAGGCTGGTTATGAGCACGTTCCCCTCTCCTCTGCTTCCCGGTCTTCTAGCCTCCTCTACAGAGCAGGTGCGGGTTTGAGGGGAGAGGGCGGCTGAAGCTTGGATCCGAAGCTGATTCAGTAATGATGCCCTCTTTAAGAGCAAAAATAAACACTGCTGATAAACTACAAATCAGGTGCAAAGTGAATATTTAAATGAGAAAAAGAGTCACGACAAATTATAAATTTAAGTTGGCATATATTACAAATATGACAAAACATAAAAATTGTAATAGATTATCTGCTGCCCAGCATAATTCTCTAATACCTTTTCCCTACACTTTTGGCTGCATATTACTTGTCTGTCTCTTTAAATGACGCCGATATTATAATACTTTCTGTGGAAAGATTGGAAAGGTAGTTCAGACTTTTCTCTAGGCTTGTTATTTTTTGACATTATTAATTGTTTTTAAAAGTTAGGTAATGAATCTCATACAAATTGTTACAGTTGTCAAAATTCGTGAAATCTTTAAAATGTTTCTTTCATATATGAGCTGTCAGATTTCAGGGCATTTTGGGTTTTGGGTGTGGGCGGGTGACTAATCTTATATACTCCTGGTTTAGCTGGCTTCACAGTTTGTCACCGAGGTTCTCGCTATAGTGTCATAACTGGTTTAGGTGACTTTTAGATCATCTTCATCAATGTCAGCATTTTATGTCGAATCTGGAAAAAATTTTTCCATGTGTTAGTTTGATTCGCTCTTCTTCATTAATTCAATTGTCAAGCAATCCAAGAACCAATTCATCATTTCTATCTGAAATTTCTCTCTTCCTATTAATGAATTACCACTTGTGAGATGATCTGAAAAAAATAACAATTTTCTGCTTGGTATCTGAATAATTTCTATTGATTTAATCACCCAGTCTAATTGCATTTTTTCCATATTCCAATAATTGTATTAGAAACTTTCTCATATTTATTTCTTCCTTCGGTCTTTAAGTAAAAATTTAGGGATTAAAAAAAGTATCTTTGATGTATGCACAAATCAGGAGTCTGTCATTTCTCACCTGTCTTTTTGAAACATTCAAAACATCTTTCCAAATTCACTTCTTGATACTGGAAGAATTTTTATTTTACTTTTGCAAAATTGGCAAAAGCCTAGGACTAAATAAACACATCGCCAGGGCCCCATCCCAGAGTCTTGGAAGGTGCTTATACAAGCAGAAAGGCTTCCTCTTAAGCTTCATTACGTTCACGATAAACCCACCTCTGCTCCTCCTCCTTCTCTGCAACACCTCCCACAGACACACAGGTACACACCCATACTGTTTCTTGTTTTTTCCACTCTTACTGTGTGAATGCTATAAGGTTATTGAAAGATTTTACAGAACATAAATCTAAAATGATGCCTCTGCTGTGGTTGTAATCTAGCCCAGGCCACAGATAAATCTCAGGCACTGGACTAATCTCTGAGTGGAACAGTCAGGGAGTGGGAGTCTTTGTGAGGAAGGGCCAGGGAACATGGCTTGTCTCCAAGTGGTCAGGGGCTGCAGAACTCTCCTGTGGGCTGAAAGCTATTGATTAACTTAACCAAAGGGCACAATGGTTGCTTGGGCCTACCCAGAACTCATTTTCTCCCATTGTAAGTCAATGAACTATTGATGAGGTGACCTCCTGCCATCTAAGACCTGGACCACTCACCTAGATTTGCAACACCTGCTTTTGCACCATTGTCTGATTTAGACTTAAGTCAATTGCTTTTCCACATTTGTCTATGGGTCTAGAAGTACAAGAGGTCTTATAGGTGAGCTCCTATTCTTTCTTCCAGAAAGAGTATCCAATAACTTTGTTGGTGAGGAAGTGAGGCACAACCTCCTGTGATTACAACAGAAGAGGGACTTAGAGAAGGAGTGGAAAATAAGGGCATTCAGTTATTCCTTCTAATAAGTAACAGCTGTCCCCCAAGGAGACCATGTTGATCTGATTTGGTGGTAAATCTTCCTACGGAGAAGGGAGATCTGAATGAAAGGAACTGCAGGCAGGTGAGTGGGATGGTTAAAGGAAGGAGGTGCCTCTGTGGAATGGAGGACCTTCCCCTACAGGGGGACAAAGGCATGGCTGCAATAGAAAGAGAAACGATATGAGAAACAGCTCAGCACCTGCCTGCTACAGAGAGGCAGTCCTCAGAGCTGGCTGTCGTGGTTAAAATGACTGGGACAGAACACATGAAACAGGAAAAAACCCCTCAGCTATATTGGGTGGAATCCCCAGTCTGGGACAAAGAGGAGCTGAGGAATCTCTGCAGGGCCCTGAAAGCTGGAAGCCTGAGCAGATCTGGACCAATTTCTGTGATATCCCCAGGGATTTCCTTCCTATTTTGAGCAGAGGAACGGACTTGGATGGGGCAGCATGTTCCTGCAGTTGGCAGGCACCCACTGTAGAGGATAACTGATTTGCTTCTCAGGCTGCACATGCCGATTGAATTGCCAAGCAGACATTGCCTGGGGGAAATATCTGCTAAAATTGAAATGATCACTAGCTGGATGGATTGGACACTTACCCATGTCAACTATTATTATGCATAGTGCTTTAATTTTTAAAATATGTTATGTGTACATGATAAAAAATTCAAACAAGAAGAATAAGTCCTAGAGTATCTTTTCTTACCCCAGATTCTCACTTTCCCAGGCCCTCCCTTGAGGCACAACCACCACAGAGTCTATACATATACAAACATATATAACCAGCTTCCATTCGTCAGACACTTACATTGACGATTTTAGAGTAGGCATAGAAAAGTCAATTTGGTTATAATAATTGCAATCACTTTAATATATTCTTATTCCTGTATAATTGCGTCATTTTAAACTTCAGCAATTATAAACCTTATGCCAGTTTAGGGAAAAAATCTTAAATATTTCTGTTGGAATCTTAGAACTCAGTTACTTTTTTTTACTTATTTATCTAAGGAATGTTAACTGTAGAAATTTTGGAAAATATAGAAAAACATAAAGAAAAAAATTAAAATAATTTTACTGTAACAGAGAAAATTGCTACTATTTTATGTTCTTTCACATATTATATGGATTTATATGTAACAGTTTTTTATATAAATTAAATATTTTCATATATATTAAATTTATACTTTACAAAAATTGAGGTAATATTGTAATTTTTATTATATGTCAGATCGTTTTTCACTTATTATTTTTTCCAACTTTATTGAGGTATAACTGACAAATAAAATTGTAATGTATTTAAAGTGTACAACACGTAATTTGATATACATATACATTGTGAAATGAGTCCCACAATCAAGCTAATTAATATATCCATTATCTCACATAGTTACCTTTTTTTGATGAGAATGCTTAAGATTTACTCTCTTAGCAAATTGCCAGTATACAATAGAGTATTATGAACTGTAGTCACCATGCTGTACATTAAATCTTCAAAATTTATTCATCTTATAAATGAAAGTTTGTACCCTTTTACCAACCTCTCCTCATTTCCCTCGACCTCTAGTAACCACCATTCTACTCTCTATTTCTATGTGTTTGGCTTTGACTTTTTTTTTTAGATTTCAGATGTATACCATGCAATATTTGTCTTTCTCTATCTGGCTCGTTTCACTTAGCCTAATGCCCTCCAGGTTCATCCATGTTGTCAAATGACAGGATTTCCTTGATGTTTTAAGGATGAATAATATTCCTCTGTGTGTGTATATATATACAGGATAATGATTTTATTTCTTTTGTATATGTACCAGAATTGGGATTCCTGGATTGCTGGATCAGATGGTAGTTCCCGTTTTAATTTTTTGAGGAAACTCCATACTGTTTTCCATAGTGACTGTACCAGTTTACATTCCCACCAAGAGTGAACAAGGGCTCCCTTTTCTGCACATCCTCACCAGTGTTTATCTCTTGTCTTTTTGGTAACGGACATCTCAATAGGTGTAAGGTGATATCTCTCTGTGGTTTTGATTTGTATTTCCCTGTTGGTTAGTGATGCTGAGCACCTTTTCATGAACCTTTTGGCCATTTGTATATCTTCTTTGGAAAAATGTCTATTCAGATCCTTTGCCCAATTTTTAATTGAGTTATTTATTTTTTTCTTATTGAGTTGTATGAGTTCCTTGCATATTTTGGATATTAACCCCTTATCAGTTATGTGGTTTGCAAATATTTTCTCCCATTCCATAGGTTGTCTTTTCATTTTGTTGATGGTGTTCTCTGCTGTGCAGAAGCATTTTAGTTTCATGTAATCCCATTTGTTTATTTTTGCTCTTGTTGCCTTTGCTTTTGCCATCAAATCCAAGAAACCATTGCCAAGACCAGCGTTAAGGAGCTTTTCCCCTATGTATTCCTCTAAGAGTTTTATGGTTTCAGTTCTAACATGTAAGTCGTTAATCTATTTTCAGTTGATTTCTGTGTATTGTGTAAGATAGGGGTCCAATTTAATCCTTTTGCATGTTGATAGCCAGTTTTCTCAGCACCATTTTTTGAAGTGACTATCTTTTCCCCATTCTGTGTTCTCGGCAAGGGTTTATTCCTGGGCTGTCTATTCTATTTCATTGATCCATATGTCTGTTTTTATGCCAATCAATACCACAATGTTTTGATTACTATAGCTATATCACAAAGCTGTAGTAATTCACTTAGTATTTTTATTTAGCATTCTCAACATGTCGTTTGGTATTATAAAAGATCTTCCAGATAATGAATAGTTTTCAGATTAATATTTGATTGCTTTAATTTCATTGTATTTGTATTGCATTACTTCAAAACTTTCATCCTTATAAACACTAATGCACACAAAGTGTTTTGAACATTCTGATAACTAACTTGGGGAAAAACTCCAAAATCTATAAATATTTTGTATGTTTCTGATTTTCCCTTTGGAAAAATTTCTAAAAGAGGACTTATTGAGTCAAAGAATATATTCTTGTGGGTTTAATATAACTGTTTGTTAGGACTTCCAGATATCTGTTATATAATTTCTGATAGAAGATTTTGAGTAAACAAATATTTTTGTGCACCCATTATAGTCCAGGCATCATCCTGTGTATCATTCACATACTTGAACTTATTTAATGCAAGTAATCATTAAATTTCACTATGGGAACCAAGAAGAAAAGGGCTTGGGGCACATACATGTCATTTTTCTGTGTCTGTCTGAAAACTGATCTCTTACCTGGTTCTGCAGTAAAATCTTGAAAGATAAGGAGGGCACCTTCAGGGCAGTGAAATTTTACAGCTGGGTCTTTGGGAATAAGGCTGAATTCTTATTCAATATGCCCGTGCCACAGTCTGGCCTGAAATATCTTTAGATCTGCCATCTCTAATAATAACAGCCATTTCTGACTTTTCAGTATTTCCTGATTTTTTTTCCAGTGACTTTGAGTGTGAATCTCCCATCTGAATACATTCCTTCATGCTGAACGCTGCTCAAATAACTGTCAAAATATTAGTTTAGTAATTTTGATCCAGGATATTGGCTTCATATGCTAAAATAATTTTTGGAAAGGTCTCCTTTTTATAAATGCCCAGTTTTTCTCAAACCTTGGCAGTAATAATCCTCACCAAATCATTGCTTGCTATTCTTCTCTTTCTTTGAATAAGGAATATTAAAACCTTCCAAGGAATTGAGCGTTTAGTGAGATTCATGTTTGATATGACTATTGAGCGACTCTGCCCTTCACGAAGCCTTGTCACTGGTTCCTCCTTTACCCTAAAATATGTACAGTTTAAATTATATAGGTAAAGCAGGTGGGAAATATTGCTACATTTTTAGTTATCATTTATAGAGATGTATTATGTAATATTACAAATTTTTACAATATTTCTTGTAATTTATAGTATTGTGAGCAATATAAATAATTTGATAAGCGCTGGGCCTACTCAGCCATTGTAATATCTTGCTAAGAATAGATTGAGAACTGTGAAATTATGTTAGTAAATGCAGATTTCCAACCTTACTGAAAAATATATTCTGCAACATGAAGGGTTGCTTTTATGATCAAATGAATGTTCAGTTTTATTTCCAGTTTTTCAAGTGAATGTTAATGAGGGATTTAGTTGGCTCCAGCAAAGTTATTATTCCTTTTCTTGTGAAAATATGAGTTAATCTTGCAATGATAGCCTAACTACTTCATTTTAATGGTTTCAAAATTTTTCAGAATGTAAATACTTAACAAATAAATATTTTTGATGCATTTAATTAGCAAAATATAATTTACATTTGCAGTTTCTCTTTTCTGCATATCTAGGACATGATTCCAAATCTCATGTTTCTGATACAAACATTGGACCATTTCTTAAAGGCTTGTAAACATTTCTACAGAAGTGGCTAGAACAAATACTGTCTTATAATTGTGTAAGACCAGCGCTTATTTCGCGAATATTTTGAAAAGCAGTTTCACAAAGAAAATACTAAAACATTAACGGCCCCCCTCCTCCAAGGGGAAGTGATAACAGATAGTCATCCAGCTCCTTTCTAAGGAGATGTATTAGTTATCTCCTTCTCCACTCCAAAACACCTCAAAACTCAGTGACTCAAAACAACAATATTATATTATCTCATGATTTCTGTGAGTCAGGAAATTGAACAAGGTAGAATGGAGATGGCTCGTCTCAGCTGAAGACTTGAAAGGTTGGGGACTGGCATCATCTGAAAGGCCATTCACTCACATGTCTGGTAGTTGATGCAGGCTATGGGCCAGAGCTTTAGTTCCGCTCCCTGTGTTCTCTCCTTCAGGGCTAGATTGAGCTTCTTCACAGCATAGTGGCTGGGATCCAAGAGCAAGCATCTCCACAGACAGAAAGGCTCTTAGAAGCAGTGTCCTCTCTATGACCTAGCCTTGGAAACTACAGAGCATCACCTCAACCAGACTTCCTTGGTTAAATCAGGCAAAAGCTTCTTCCAAGATTCAAAAGGACAGAACACAGACCCCCATCTTTCCGTGAGAGGAATGTCAGTCACAGCGTAAGATAACATAAGATCTATATATTCATCTTTGGATAATGCAACCTGCTATGAGTGGGTGGGGGTAGGTTTAGCTAATTCCAGGTTAGGGTTTTATTGAGTGGGATATGAAAGTTTAGGGCCAGAAGTGATGGGGGAAGGCAGGCGTGGATAAGGATGCTATGGACTGCAGATATAAAGAGGCAGAGAGAGAGGAAAGGTGAGGAATCTGGCATTCACAGATGGCCTTTGAGGGAAGAAGGATATTTATGAAGCTTTTCTGTGTGTAGGCGAGGTAAAATTGATTTTCTATATTCTTATAATCTTTAGAGAAAATGATATCCCAATGAGTTGTAGAGTTGGATTTATTTACAATAAGCTGCTGAATATGGTCTCACTGTAGATATAGGGAAAAAGTAGAAGCCCTTTAAATCTAGATTATATCTGCTTTCAGGAATATCTAGCCATAAATGCGGCTGTCACGGCCTGCTGTTTGGGGCTTCCCAAATGCTGGTACAAAGACCGGTGCTAGTGGATGGTGAAATTTTCTGAAATCAAAAATTAGACAACATCATGAATCTTTCACAAAGCTGAATTTATTCAATTAAAGGAAATGACTGTTATTATTAGTTTATATCCTTCCAACATTTCTGGTTTTAAAATCGGCTTTCTTTTATGAAATTATGGTGACAGTAGACGATACTTACGTCTTGGATTTTTGACTGTCCATATTTGGAAAAATAAAAAGTTATTGGCCACTATACTTTAGTTCCTAAAACACCTAACTGCTATCCTAAATTGCAACATGTAGAAAACATTTCAATCTGTTTGCATTTGATATTTTATATTGATATTAGATGTAAAGGGATACTGTAAATTTACCTGAATACATGGAAAAATAATTTATTTACTTCTTGTAATCCCAAAGGATTATTCCTTAGTTATTCTTTTCTTCTATGTACTGACAATACTATTACTAAAGCTGAGGCTACATGAAAATAGAAAAAGCAAATGTCTTTCTCATATAGGTTTATTGTAAGAATTAAGTAAATTGGTATTTATAAAGAATTTAAAATCATGCCGTCACATAGTATGAACTCAATAAATTTTGCTGTTGATGATATTGAGAATTATTCTTTTGAAATTTTTCTGCTGTATCACTCAATTTATACCATTGGTTTAAGTGTTTTAAGCCAGACACGATATTGCTTTATTCAAATTTATGCTGAGTTAACTGCTGTTTCTTAAATAATAACTGGTACAAATTTTTTCTTACCTATTTAATTTTAAAGTACTCAGAAATGATGCAAAAGAAAAAAAGAAGAAATAAAAAATGTATCAATAATAAAATAAACCTCATTTCTTGGAAATCCAAAAGGTAATGGCAAAATGAACTTTAACTAAATACAGGCGTTGGCAGAGAAGGAAGGATTTATCCATCTCCTGGTCTAGACTCAAACAGTCAAGAGAGAGGCAGTCCAGGTTGTACTAAGTGATGTTCTGAGTTTTGCTTCTTGATGCAAGTAGTGTCCCCTTTATCGTGATTGGATATTCATCTGTTCATTCATTTATTCATTCAACAAAAACTGAGAACTGTGTTCCAGAGACACAGAGACAAAGAAGATATCTGCATCCAGCCCAGGAAAATCTAGCATCTACCTCATAACAATCACAAATATTTACTAAGGACCAAATTATAAAATAAAATAAATCATTTATAAAATATGCATTTTATTAATATGAGTTTATATAACCACCTATAATTATAGGAGTTGGAAGATCCCTCTTCTATTTTTATCTGCCCTCCCCCCAAACAGATGGAGCTAACTAATTAGCTACTGGGCTGAAGATACTGAAATATACACCTTGGTGCATAGTAGGTTGGTGGCCTCAAATCAAAGGTGTGTGACCTTTATCCAAAGATACTGTGAGATATGCAGAGCAAAAAGCGGAAAAGTATGACCTTTAAAATGAGTCATGAAGAAAAAACCAATAATTTCTTAATACAAATAACATTTAGGGTAGATATCGTTAGACCAATACTGCACTCTGCTTATACTATTTTGAAAATTTTACCTAAAGAAGCCTCAATTCTAATATTTGAAGTGGCCAGTATAAATAAAAACATGTTTAAATGCTTATTAGTCGCATGTAAATTAGACACATAACTTTTGTACTATCATCATAAAGTGGATTCAAGTTTAGATATCTCCACGTTTCTCCTTAAAATAATATAAAAGCAAACAAACAAAATAAAAGCAGCAAATATCTTATGTCTACAATATGTAAGGAATAATTGTAAAGTAAAGTGAAAATTTCTCTGACTCAGATCTATACAGAAACAGGTTTGCTGGATTTAGTGAGTGGGTGGTTCTTGTCATCTCAAATATAAAACATAGCAGGTGACTTTCTATGGGGAAATTGTTTCTTAATGTTGAAAAAAAATATGTGTCCTTTATGTGATCATGTTGTAAAGAATTGAACTAGAGAGTCAGGCCCACATGGTCGTGGAAATGGGCTCTCTAGTGGCATGTGACGGGAGCAGAATCTTATCATGTCTCACAGCTTGTCCAGGTAGTTGGTAATTCCTTTATAATGTGTGATATCATAGATCATGTAATACAACCAGAAAAACCTATCAGACATTCAATCATTCATTCTCTCTCTCTCTCTCTCTCTCTCTCTCTCACACGCACACACACACACACACACACCATTCTGATGCTGCCCCAGCCTCTCCTGTCTGAGAATACAAAGTTGAGTCCTCTGTCACATACTAGCAGTATAATCCTGGACAAGTTACTTAACTTTGTTTTGCTTCAATTTCCTTATCTGTATAATGGGGACCAATAATCGAATAAGATTACCTGCCTCATAGGGTGGTTTCAAGGATGAAATGAGAAAATATGTGTAAGATGCCTGGCACATATAGTGAGCACTCAATATATGTTACCTGTAACTAGGTGAGAAAATTGAGACCCAGGGAGACCATGACATGCTCAAGGTCACTAAGGTAGTTCACGGCTAATCAGGATTAGGATCCATACGATGGTTCCCAACTCAGTGTTCTTTCTTTTATACTAAGTTGTCTCATTAACTGGCAGCTAATGATATACTTTATTTTTTTTTAAAAAAATTCATATTTCATGTCTTGCCTCCTCAAGTAAATTATAAAAGTCTTAAAGGCTAAAAGCATGGGTTAGTGACTTTGTCATCAACCGCAGTCTTTAGTGGAGAGCTCTTGTTTCTGGGGGCTCAGTGTTCATTTTTAATTATGAGCTTTTAAAACAATATTCAACGTGAAGTTATTTTATTCATCCCATGTTTCCTATTCCTTCTTGAGTAGTTCAACATATAAGAACAACGAGCCATTACAATCCTCTGCACAAATTAGAATTGCACAGTGCACAACCAGCAACTCCTTCCGTAACTCCCAGAGAAGAGCATGCAATTTCCTACTAGATTTCTTCAGTGTGAAGAAAACAATATAATTCATCTATGCCTTGATTTCTTCATATATAGAATTTGTATACAGCATTACCCAATCACAAAAGAATTCCATTATAATTTAGCTTATTGTTATATAAATTCAGGCATAGCCCAAGCCACAATACAATCCCAAGAATATAACAAGTACCCATAGGGAAAACTTGGTAGAACATCTCAGGAGAGGATTATTTTTAGCTTTGGATAACAACTTTTATATTAAGGAACTCCACTCACATGCATTTGTGGCACTATTAACTGCTCTCACTAGTAAGCTAATATTTGAGGTATATTTTATACATCTCTCTTAGAGTGTGTTAGTGTACTAAACATTACAAATTACCACCTTGATTGCCTTTGGAGCTACTTTTAAGAGTCAACCATATCCTTGAAAATTGTTCGCCTAAACAAGCTTCCTCTTAAATATGCCTTTGAAAGGTTTAAATTCCCCTTTATCACTATTTGCACTTTGCATTTCAAGAACTTATAAGCTTTCAGAAATAAGTATGCAAATCCTACAAGTTTCAGTTTTCTCTTGATGCTCAGGATGTAGTTAATATCCACACAAGGGAGCAGCTAGTAACTGACATGCAGGGCCAGATGGACTAGTTTGTCCTTCTGCAGAGCTACAACCCTGGAGCCTGTTATGTGGCCCTCAAGAGCCTCCCCAGCTTTCCACTCCTGAGCTGCATAACCAGGATGTCATCTCCTGTTCAAGAGTGGATTGGGAAGGCTGTCATATATTAAGAGAGAAGGGAAGAGCTTGCTGAGCCTTCCAAAGCATAACAGGACGTCAACTCAAAGAACTGCAAAGTGCTCTCTGTAGAAAAGCACTGGGAGGACTGCTGTGATGCTCTCTTGTGAAAAGGAAGCTTTAAGATGACTCAAGAATAGCCAGATGTAATAACACAACCAATTTCAAAGTTTGCTGGCATGTGACACTCCTCTAGGAATTCTTGGTTTCCAGCTCAACCTCATCAGCCACAAATAGAATCCTCTAAGCCTTGTCAAGAGTCTGGCATTTTGTTTGAGAATCCAAACTTTTCTGCTTGGAAACTAGGGCAAAACTCAGTTATATATCAACAGGGATATGAAAGAAAGAGCATACATGGAAAGTTATTGTATTATAAATGGGTAGAACATAACACTTTGAAGAGGAGAGGCTTCCCAATGAGCCAGAATAAATACCAGAAAGTCGCACACAACTGAAAAGAGGCCCAGTTTATACAATGTAGCAATGAGTTATGGGACCATGAGAACAGATATCGTGATAACTCATTAACTTAAACAGTAACCCCTAAAATACGTGTAGTATTTCACCAATTAGAGAGTGCTTTCCATGAGTCAGTTTCCACATTAGGTGTCCTGAGGCAAGTGAGGGCCCGGGTCTGATAATATACGGGCGAAATTAGCCCGTCGTTAATGTATCCTGGCAAATGCTAACAACTCCACTACCAGATGCAAATGACTTCCACGTTTGATTAATTTTCTTTCAATAAAGTTAGGGAAGACAGGTGTCTGTCTTCAATGCACAGCATGTTAGAAATGCAAAATATTTCAGAAAAGTTTTGGCTTAACATTCTGAATTGTGAAAGATTCATCTTGACATCCCAGTATTTGGCTATTATTCCTTGTTCGCTAAGGCACAGTGATATTAAACTTCTTCAGCTACTTGAAGGCAAGAAGCTAATTCCTAACATTGCTGTAAATATTGCTAAACATGAGAAGTTGTGGGATATGAGTTCTAATTCCAACTAACTCATTATATTCTGCCACTGTCTGTCGTAGCTTGCTCACCTGCCACTGTGCCAGTTTTGTTATCTGTGACTTGAGGCCAGTGGAAGGAACAGCTTGTTTGAGTCTCAGCACTTGGATGGCAGAGTGACAGAGATAGATAAATTGGCCAGAATGGTCATTATTAACCAGAATGCTGCCCACATGTCTACTCTGGGACCATCTACAGTGCAGAAGGGAGCTCAGATATGGGTCATTTGGTCCAGGAGGCTACACATCAAGATCTATTGAGCTGTTTCTCATAATTTTCACTTGAAAAAGAGAGGCGGCTATTTTGTGAGGCCGCCAACCTCAGATGTGAATTTTGCAGTGATAAGTGGTTCAAATGCTGCTCTCTGCTGACTGCCCAGAGGCTGTTAGTGCCATTCAATTGCCCACAAAGAATTCACATGAGCAAATAGCTTCACCAAACCAGCCTTGGCTCATTCCTTTAAGGGAGTGGGTAGAAGGGATAACTGTCCTTAATAAAGAAGCCCAGAAATCAGCCTGTCCACAGCCTAGAAATTATTTAGTACAGTCCCACTGCCCTTGGTCACCTTCCTTCCTCATCACTTTATTGCCATCAGTCTTTGGGACATGGTTCCCACATGGAAAATGCTTCTCTTTTAGGTTTTATCCAGGTCACTATCGTAGCCTATTACCAAATATTAGAAAGGAGAGTGAAAGCAACAATTGTGTAAAGAGATACTAGAGTGGGAAGAGAAACAGGAAGTAAGCTTTTCGTGAGCAATTTTAATCAACATGAATTATTCATATCTTTGTCTCAGTCACTATCCAGAAATGAAATATTCTAAGATTAAAGGATCCAGATCTTCATTGGATCCTGTCTCTTTTAAATTTGGCCTCTGTGGAAAACAGCACAAACTCCAAACAGTAATTTGAGCTCTGTAATAGAAGGTTAGACTGTGATCCAAATTGATTTCAGTATTTTTCTGGTAGACTTTTAGTGATTTTTCATGAAAAGCAAATGTTATTATTTCATCTTTTAACGTTTTAGTCAACAGTAAACAATATTCCCTTCTGATACACTCCTCTCAAAGTGGTAGAAGAGTTTGTGGCAAATTGCCATTTCAACCATTTATTCTGCTCCAGTAAGGCAGTATCAGATACATAGAAACTGGGAAAAATTAACTAAACTACTTCTATACACTCTCAAAATAAGCCACCGAAAAACATGGTAAAGTAATGATAGTGAAATTATATTGCTTCTCAACAGATCGATAAATTTGATAATATTGTAGAAAATTTTGCACTTTAACATTTTAATAGATCGCAGTGCATATCTTTAAAAAAATAACATTATAGTCGGGGGTGGTTTTTATATTTCAGGTAGTCCATATTTTGTGGGAGTTTGAGTCAAACACATCTGAGTTCAAATCCCAAGAAGACTGCAGAGAAAAGAAAGTTAAGGTAGAGGGAAGGAGGAAGAGACGGAGATGGGAAAGAAAAAGGGATGGAGGAAGAGGAGGAAAGAAGACATGAAGAAAGAAGAAAGGAAGATGGGAGGGAGGAAGAAATAGCTCAAGTCCATGAAGAGTCTCCTAATGAGTGGCTCTGAAGGGTAGCCTCATCTCTAGTGAGTAAAGGGGAATTGTAAGGTGGTCAAACAGAAGTATGCCTGGAGACAATCCTAATGCAAGGATTTCCTGAGACCGAAAACTGTTGAAAACTGGAAAGAGGTCGGAGAGAGAGTTTGTGAAATCTAGCCAATGAGAGTTAAAAATAGCTCAGGTACGGAATCTGTTAAAACAAGAAAGTAGACACATGGCTCTTCCTAATCTTCTACACTTTACTGCATTAAGTTAACACTTCTCTAGCTCCCGGAGGCCAGCCCAATTCTTTAGGAGGAAGGCATATGTTCCCTGGACACTTCCAGGGTCTATCTAGGATGTGTCCCATGAAACAGGTTTTAAAATTTTCTCCCACAGACACATCAGCATATTAATGTGTTATTTGGCTCCAAGTATCTTCCCTCCCACATTTCCTGATTTGCCATTCATTTTCTTACTTCCCTTAGTCAGCCATAATAGTCCCTGGGGTACAGCATAAGTGCTTCTGGCTCCTCTCACTGCACATTTGTATGATAAAATGGTAATGCTTAGAATTCTGCAATGTCATTCCTTAGAGGCAGGGGGCAGTCAGAACACCTGAGAAAGGGTCAGAGTTCAGAACCAGATGCAGCAAAGAGTTCAGCTTTCATTGGAGTTGGTCCATTTTTCTGTGCCATACACATAAGCCAGCTATGCCCCTCAGAAGAACAGGGCTCGCTGAGTGATGGCTGGGACTGCAGAGCATTTCAAGGACAGGAAGGGATAGATGGGGGTGCACTCCTGAGATGGGTCCCAAAGAGGAAATGATGCTTGCCATACGGCAGAGGCCAAGTGGCTACAAATGGGACTAAGATTGGAACCTGGAGTACAGGTGAAGGTTTTCTTCCCTAAATTATATACTAGCCTTAATAATAAGCTAAAATAAAAAGAAAATAGGTCAGGGGTAAAGAGTAGAGCTTTCAGAAGGCAGGGAGAGGATATCTGTGCTATTAGTTTGGTTGGGGTTTCTGTTGTTGGTGCTGTTGTTGCTGGCAGTGTAATAGAAGGATTAAGAGCTCCTTTAGCTGCTTAGTCTCAAGTCAAAGAGGCCAAAGTGTGACTCTGGGCTCCACCAATCACTGACTTCCTCACCTGGGGCAAACTACTTATCCTTTCAGAGTCTCAGTGTCCTCTTCTGTACAAAAGGATCATAATAATTCTTACCCACAGAAAATTACACTTTCCTCTTCTGCACCCTCAACCTCTTCCTCTCAACCAGCTATTTTCCATGAGAATCAGAACAAATTCAAGTACTTTCTGTGTTTAAAACAAAGAAACAGAAGCAAAACCCTCACTTTTCCCTCTTTGTTAGGGTTTCTCTTGACATTTGGGGCTGGATAACTTATTATCGTGGGACTGTTCTGTGCACTGTAGGATGTTTAGCAGCATCTCTGGCCTCTACCCATGATAGCAGTCCTCCTAGCTGTGACAATCAAAAGTGTCTCCAGACATTGCTGAATGTCCCATGGAGGCAAAGTCTCCCCCAGTTGAGAACCACTGCTCTCGTCTCCTCTGCCAAACCATGCTTCCCCACAGTCTTGCCTATTCCCACTAGCTCTGTTTCCCCACTTTCCTATCACTCCTGAATCTATTCTACTCTGTCTCTCATCCCCATTTCACTAACAAAATGGTTCTTGTTCAGATGAACAAGAACCTTAGTACCTCTCAATATGATGAATTTTCCAATCCTTCTTTTATCTGATCTCTCAGCAGAATTCAATGCTTTTATCATTCCTCACCTTAAAATGTTCTCTTCTCCTGCCTTTCCTAACACCATTCTCTCTTGGCCTAATCTGTAAAGTCTAGGACACCTGGGATAGCTGAGGCCTCTCTTCATGCGGACTCACGATCCTCTAGGACATCAGCTCAGGCTCATTCAAATGGTGGTAAAAAGGGTTCCCAGCATGAAGAGAGGATGAGGCTCACAGAGCATGTACTTTCCAAGCTTTTGCTTATATATTTGCTAGCAATCTCTTGGCCAATGCCCAGAGTCAGTGTGGGAGAGGACTACCCAGGCCAGAAATATGGAGAGGGGATCAACTTCTACCGTGACACCTTGAGGAGTTCCATTGACCCACTCCCCAGCTCCCCAGTGAAACTGCTGAAAACTATTTAAAATTTTTAAAGCCTTTGGAAAGGGTCCTAAGGACAAACAGCAAATAAAGAAACATCCATTCAAGAACATCTATGGAAATTCAGCAAGAAAGGTGAGAGTCTGTTTTATTTGAACCGAGACCTCTCCCTCTCACCCCCTTCCTAGTTCAGTGAGGTGGAGGCCCCAGTCCAGACTGGGATAGCCAAGAACATGGGGCTCCTTCTTCCCACAGCTCTCAGCCAGAGGGCTTTCTTCTTGGGAGATGTAGGACTTCAGTGTTTCTCATGCTGTCCCCAGTTACCTGTTACTAACACTAAGCCCTGGATGAGTGCCGTCAAGAGGTAGGATGCTCCCTTTTCAATCCTGCCCCCAATTGTGGAATGGAAACACTACCTTAATCACAGCATGTTAGAATGCTGAGGTCTTCATGACCGTTGCCTGGGCTCCTGTGGTAGTGGTTCTACACCGGGAGAGATAAGCCTAGAGGACCTCACACTACTGCTCACCCCCTCACCACCAAGCTCAGCTCCTAGAGTGGGAGTGTCAATCACTTAGAAAGAATCTTTCCATTGTCCCCAGATCCATCTCCAGAGCCCTGGTTTAGACATTTTGCCTTAGGGGAGAAGCAATCCATAAAATAAATACTTCTTAATCTCTTCCTAAAGGAACTGACTTCATTTGCAACAGAGCATGGAGAAGTTCAAGCCTAAGAGCACTCTCAAGAACAGTGGAGGCTGTGATGAAAGGCAATTGGGCAGAGAGTCCAGATACAGGCTAAATTGCAGGCTAGTTTTCAGGAGAGAACCAGGGAATAAGATAGTTGGGAGGACCCAACCTGAGGTCAGAACAAATATGAAGCACTGACATCAGAAACTATTCTTTCAAAGGAACTACAAGTTGATTGTATTAGTTTGTAGAGCAATGTCTGCCCTGGATGCTCTCTCCTTCTCCACCACTATTTCTTTAGTCTAATCAGTCTCCATTTCTTATGTGGACTACTGCAAAGTCCTTCTAACTGATGCCCAAATTAGGAATACCCTCCTAAGTGGTGTGCAATCTAGTCTCTACACTGTAGCCAGAAAAACTCTTTGAAATGTAAATCTAATTATATGTGCCCCTCACCCTCTATAGAGACCATAGGAAAGAAACCTGTACCTCCAGTCATGTTTGATTTCGTGCTAACAATCTCTGTCTCATTTCCTGCCTTTTCTGTCACTTCCTGCAGCACCATGATAAAGCTAAGCACCTGCTCCCAGGCCCTCCTCCCCAAGCGCACACTCTCTCTGACTACCTCTTTCAAATTTTGTGCCAGACAGGTGCCACTAGAGGGACTTCTCCTTCATAAAACGCCAGTTCCCTCTCCCATCTCTCTCTCTCTGTTATGAACCTCCTTCCAGAGAGCTGACCTCCACAACCTTGACTTGCTGGGACTCCCCACTCGTTTGAGTAATAAATCTTTCTTTGATCATACCAAGGGCCTAGTGCCACAAGTTTCAGTATGGGGACTTAACCTTGGGCGGGAACTTCCCCACATCACAGTGAGGCTGTAATGATAGCCTTCCCTACCATCTTTAAATTCTTCCATGGATTCCATTCTAAATAGAAAAAAAGTAAAATAAAGTAAATACTTTTGTGAAAAAGTCTATAATTCTTAGCTTGGTCTACAAGGTTTTGTATGGGTCAGTCCCCGCCTCACTGGTTTCTTTGCTTACTTTACATTAAATATGGTCTTTACTCCCTGAAGACAACTATACCCGCTGTACCCTCGGCCGGAAATGCTCTTCTTCCTCCTGCCAGTCTTTACCTAGTTTGCCCTTAACTACTCTACCTAACTCAGCTCAAAAATCACTTCCTCAGAAAGGCCTTCCCTGACACCTCACTGCAGTCCTCCCAGCTAGATTGGATGTGCTTTTTCTTCATAGCACCAATTTTGTTTTAAACTTTACATTTATTCAAGTAATTATTTGATGTGCATTTATCTCCTTCACCACAATGTCATCACCATGAGGTCGGTGGCTTTACATGTTTTGCTCACCATTGGCTGGCCAACAGTAGATACTCTGATAAATATTCGTTGAGTATAGAATGCAGGAAGACTCTCAGAATCATAATATATATAATCTAAAAGCAGGAAGCTACTCTATTATTAGATAGAATAAGCTAGGTTCTGCTGTTGGAAACTTCCCACCCCCAGACAAAGCCACATACACTCGCAAATTTCAGAGGTTTCAAACAACAAGTTTTATTTCTCACTCGTGCCGCATTCCCATTGTGCTTTAGCAGAATACTCGGCTCTATTACATCTTTATTCTGGGGCCCAGGCTGATGGAGGCTACCATCTGGAATATTGTCTATTTCAGTGGCAAGGGAAAGAGAGACAAGAATGATTTCACATGGTAACTAAATACTCCAGTAAGGAAGTGACGTCATTCGTCACCATATACAATCCACCAGCCAGAACTGGTCTCACGGCCCTGCCCATCTGTAAAGGAGGTAGGGGAATGTAATATCCCAGACTGTCAAAGAAAAGAGAACCATATATCTGTGACCATAGACGTCTCCCCACTGGCGTACTAATGTAGAGCTGTGTGTGATTACATTCAAATTGAATTTGAAGAGATGATAGAAAAATTCAAGAAAACATAAAAATTGAGCTGGGCTAAAGGGTGAGATTTGGATAGTCTGGGTGAGAAGGCATTGCCAATAGAGGAAACAGCATGAACATAATCAAAAAGTATGTATGAGCATGTGCCCAGGTCACATGAAAGAGCAGTCATCCTTGCAGAAGCAGAGAGGGTGTGTTGAGGGACCATGGGAGGTAAGATTGGAGAGACAGATTTGACCGTTAGCATATCAACACTCCTTTCTTAACTATTTTTGGTCATAAGGTAGAAATATCCTCAGAATAAGGATATGGCTTTAGACATATCAGTCACCTTGACCTGATTGCCCTTTCTTCCTTTCTAAAATTCCAGATTATCCACTGCTTTTCTCCCAGGCTCTTTCTGACTGGCACAGCAGTTCAGAAAGAGCTGGACCTGACTTAATCCCTGTTTTCATCCCATTGTCAATCCACAAGCAGGTAAACGCCAATGCCCTGCCAGCTTGTGAGTTGAGTGTCTTTAATCTCATCTTTAATTGACACTTCTAGAGACTTAACTGAGTGGAGAGACCCTTAACAATGCTACAAAGTGAAGGATAGTGTCGAATAATAGGTTTTATGAAAACTTGGAGGCTATTGCAGGATGTCACTCAATAAATCTGTCTCTAGAAGCTAATAACGCTCAGTCAATACACATTAATCTATTTTCTCCCACCTTATATGTGTTAGTTGTGCTGGCTTTGGAAAAGAAAAGGAAAAGCCATACTGTTAGAGTTCCACTAATAGGAAACAGATTTAGGGAGGAAATTATATTTGAATAAAAGTATTTGTTAAACAAAAATCACAATAAAATATTGACTACAGAGCAACCATTAATGGAGGGAGCTGTGTCATGCTTAATATGCTCTCTGTTCATAGATTCTTAGCAGGAGCATAGTATAGCATCTAAGTGTGGTCTTTAGAGCCAGCCTGCCAAGATTTAAATGGAGACTTCGCCATTCACTCCTGGGTGACCTTGACAAAGTTATTTAATCATGCTCACACGGTGATTCCTCACTGCAAGGGACTGAGTGGGTCTCCCGAAAAATTCATATGCTGAAGCGTAACTTCCAGTGTGACTGCATTTAGAGATAGGGCTTTTAGGAGGTAATTAAGGTTAAATGAGATCATAAGGGGAAGTTCCTAATCTTAGAGGATTGGTGGCCTTATACGAAGAGGAAAAGAGAGGTCCCTTTCCTTAGATGCACTCACCCAGGAAAGGCCATGTGAGCACACAACCAGAAGGTGGCCATCCGTGTGCCAGGAAGAGAGCTCTCACCAGAATCTGACCATGCTGGACCCTGATCTCAGACTTCCAGCCTCCAGAAATGTGAGAAAATAAACTTTTGTTGTTTAAACCACCCAGTCTATGGTATTTTGTTACAGCGGCCTGAGCTGACTAATACACTCGCCTATAAAGTGAGGATAGTAACAGTGCTTATCTAACAGTGTGTTTGTGAGGATTGAATGTATTAATATATGCTGAGTTCTTAAAATGATGCTTGGCAGATAGTAGGCACTAAATAGACATTAGCTACTATTATTTATAGTATTTTCCTTCCTAATTGCTCATTCGATAGTGTCATACTTAAGAATTCTACTTTTCAAGTCAGACAGAGCTGGGTTGGACACTCAGCTCTGCCTCTTAGCTGTGTGAGCTTGTTCAGGTTACTAACTTCTCTAAGGCTCAGTTTTCATAACTGTAAATGGGGATAGTGGTAGTGCTGCCTGCCTTTTAGGGTTGTGGTGAGGATTAAAGGAGATATGCATGTAAATGTACCTGGCACACAGTGAGCATTCCGTATATGCTATTTATGGTCCTCATTAGAGGTTTGCAGAGCTTCCTCTTTTGCATTATTTAAGAAAGAAACTGCCTTCTCCAGAAAACCTTGAACTACCTGGAGGAGCAAGGAAAAACCAGTATCTCCTCAGACTTGGAACTCTAAGAATGTCCTTCCTGAGCCATTCTTACCTATATTTTGTCCTTGCAATATATTTGCTTTGCGTGTTTTTGCTTTTGTTTAATATGTGCCCTTCATGTCCCTCTCTCCATCAGGATGCTAGTGTTACTTTACAGATTCTAAAGAGCAGATGCCATGCCCATTGAACTCGGTTTATTTAAAATAACAGAATTATAGGATTGGATATGACTACTGCCTTTGCAATGACACTGAAGACTGGAGAGTGAGATCGTCTCACAGCTATTGAGTGGCAGATTGAGAACTAAAAATCAGTCTCACAGCCTGGTTATTATCTCACAATGTGAAACGAGGAATCCGTAAATAAATTGTTGAAAGTAGTGGCCTTGTATATTCTTAAGCTGTTGTATGGACAAAATAGCATTATTCAGTGTACCACTTCTCGAACTTGAATGAATGAATCACCTGAGGAGCATTTTAAAAATGCAGGTTCTCACTCAGAAGGTCTAGGATGGGACCTGGAATTCTGCATTTCTAGCGAGTTCTCAGATGCTTCTGAGTCTGCTGGTCCCCAGACCACTCTTTTAGTAGCAAGGATGTAGATGATTCTAGCAATAATGAGTGAAGATTTTTTGCTATTTTTTATTTTGTTTCTGTGTCCATTTTTATATTCACTCAAGTGCAGTCTGGATGCAAGACTTTTTTTTTTTTTTAATACAAATGGGAAAAAAATGAAAAGCCAACTTGGCAAGATGCAAATTGGACACATTTTAAATTTAAATGCTTCAATTTGTTTCTCCATATGTTATGTATGCCTAAATCATTCACAATGATTTTATTTTCTATCCCTTTTCCGTCAAATGGGAAAGCAGTGCTCCTTTAAGGTGATTTATTTCCCAGTCTTTATTCTCCATGACACATAAATCACCTCGTCCCTCCTGAAAACCTCTCCTGTTTCCCAACCTACGCGGTCTTGAGTTTCCAGTTCTCCCCCTCAAGTCACACAAGTCCTGTTCTCTGGCATCTCCTCATTTCTCTTACTCTCTTCTTGGGAACTCCCATCCACCGCCCCCAGATTCAATCGTTACTTCAGGCCGTCAGAATCGCTCCCCGCTCAATATCTTGTGTCCTGAAGGCTTTCCTAGTTTTGGTCTTGCGTGCTCCATGGACTCGATATTTATGACCTGCCAGCCCTTCAAACTCAGCATGTGGAAAACCAAAGTCCTCAAACTTCTTACCGCTAGACCTCAGGCCGTCTGCCAACAACCTCCAGGTTATTTTACTCCCTCTATCAAAACTTTCAGTGACTCTTTGTTTACTGTGGAGTAAATCTCTAACTCCTTATTCTAACGTTAAACACCCTCCTCTCTCTAACTTCAACCTTTCTTTTCTACTCATATCTTCCATTGCTTTCAAGTATGGCTGACTTAAGTCAGTCTGAATCCTTTTGTTTCCAGAGCATGCATTGACGTTCCCAGCCTTCATGTCATTTTTGCTCTGAATTGATAGTCCTTATACCAATCTTTGCCTGTGAAAATGCTACATGCCTCTCATGGCCTGCATAAAATGCTACATCCTTTGTGGTGTATTCTCTGTTCCTCTACCTGAAAGGAATTCTTCCTCCTCTGCTTTGCTATAGTACATGATCCAGGCTGTGTAGACGACACTTCACACTATGCTCTATCTTACAGATCTAATCAAATGTCTGCCATCTGGATATCCCGCGTCCTCCAGCGTTCTGATATCACTGCTTTCTTTAACATCCAAAAATATGGCTCAAGCCCCACCCCTTGCAGTGGGAGAATCTGACTTCTCATCTTTGCTTTTAGGCTCACATTCCTCTGCTACATTTAGGGGATGGGAGAGTTGCCATGTACCTGCTCCAAACCAGTTCACTCTATGTTTCACTTCTCTTCCCTGACCCAGTTCCTGGCAGCAACTTCTAACTCTGCCTTGGGCTTCTGCTTTCTTCCTTTTGGCCACTATCTGGAACTCCAGGATGCCACCTCTTCTCCATTATTACCCAAAACACCACTAACAGCTGCTTATTGTCAGTAATAGACTTTTACTGAAAGTTTTGGGGTAATACAGGCCGATTATAGTATAAGCAGGAATCAACTGGAATTCAAATGCTAGAATCAGAGTCCTTAGGTATTTATCAGATGCTCTCTGACTAAGGCCATCCGTGGACATGGGGCTCCCCATCTGCAGACCTTTCCTCTCCCATCTCTTCTTCCAGGGTCATAAACCCTCATAGAAGGCCAGAGTTCAACTCCTTTTACTTTTTCATGCAGAATGCTTCACCCTTTTTTGTTGTTGTTTAAACCTTGCATGTCTAGATTATACATAAGAGCATCTTACCTTCCATAATCAAGTAAGTTTTTCAGTGTTTTCCTAAGCTTGATAACAGTTCTGTCCCTCAGAGGAATTCTGCAGTTCTGAAGTTGTCTTAGGTCAACCAGCTCAAAGTAAATTAATTTTCATTAACGACAGCGCTGTGAGATGAGCAAAATTATTATCCACTTTTGTGTGCATCTCATTTTTTTCCCATCTAGGTTGAAAACATATTCAGAGAAGGACCATATAGCTCCAAACATTTTATTTGTCACAATATGGAAAAACAGAGTTCAAATCCTTAATCTACCCTGTATGAGGTTTGTGACCTTGGGCAAGTAATTATCCTTGGGTTTCCTCAGTTTCCTGACCTATAAGATAAGCATAATAAATCGACCTCATACAAAGGTAAGAATTCAGATAATTTCTGTTAAATCATTTAGTTGGAGTCCTGGCGCACACTGGGAGCCCTGCTCTCAGCACAAGTTTAAAACATTCATTGAATGCAAAAGGGTTACTCCAGTGAGCTTTATTGAAGTTTGAGTCAGTACAGTGTTTACTGCAGGATCCCAAAAGCTATTTGATATTCTGATTTTTCCTTTCTCAGTATCATCATGTTTATGCTGGAGTTAGTTTCATGGAGTTCTACCCTTAATTGAAGAGTTAGGAAATCACAACTTTAAAACCTTCAGTGTTAAAAGTAAATGACACACTCATTTAGAAACATATCAGTAATTACGGAAGTATATTCTAAATTGTCGTGTTTTCCTCTGCCTTAGTGCTAGCAATCAAAACTACTGAATTAATCTGAGTAGGGTCAGGGCTTTGGATCTGAGGAAAATCACTTGAATTTGAGGCATTATGTGTGCAGGACAACATGTTCCAGCTACAAATTCACTGAATACTGTTTGAGAGCAATGGTGCAGAGGACCAGATTTTCACTTCCAGAGCTCTGAGTCCCACAAAGTTTGCGAAGGCCTCTAGAAGTCTGATGCTGCCCTGAGAAAGAGGAGATTTCATAGTTTCTAGAAGCGTTAGCCACTCTCTGGGGGTGAGGGGTGGGTGGTGGAAATTGGGATACGGAAATGTCCATTACGTCCTGGAGTTGCACGAAACTCGTCTGCAGGAGTGCTCCCTAGAGGGTTCCCAATTTTGTTGACTAATCTCTCTAGCTGCATTGCTTTTTCCTCCATGTATGACATTTCTCCCTGTCTTTTAAAGTCCAATGTAGAAGCAACTTGGTACATATAAGCTTTCCAAATTCCCCCAAGTTGGAATAAATCACCATTTCCTCTTCTATATTCCTACAGCATAAAGATAAAAGCACTTATCAGGACCCTTGGTTACTGATGATGGTGGGGAGGTCAGTGTAGTGTAGTGCCTAAAAGGTCAAACTTGAAAGTCAGATTTCCACTTACTATCAGTTTGACCCTAGGTGGGTTACTTAACCCCACTCTGCATCAGTGTCCTCATCTATAAAATGGGCATATTAATTTGTAGCTACTTCATGATTTTGTTGTTAGGGTTAAATGTGATGATGCTTGAAATTCTTACACAGGACCTACCATAAGGTAAATTGTTGGTAAATGTCAGCTCGCCTATTATTCTTTGTAGACTCCTTCTGCCATAGGTGGAAAGCCCTTTGATAGCAGTAACCGTAACATGTTTATTTTTTTTGTTGATATAGTCAGTGGCCAATAAGTTATCTAATGAGTTGAACTTCATTTTTGACAAGAGGCAGCTTTGGCTTTAAAAATCCTATTTTCTATTAATGTTGTCTTGAAAGTCAGGATGGCTATGCTTCTAATACATGATTTACCCGAATGTGGATGGTTTCTAAAAGTAAAATAGCTTTTAATGCTACAATTTAGAATGTGTGGCATGATCAAAGAACCATGTAAACAAAATTACTCAACATTCAGATATCTTTGTAACTTTTATTTTACCTTTTTATGTAACAAAATGAGGCTACATAAACCTTTATTTTTTAAATACAAAAATGATCATAAACATAATTTAAACTTTTTAAAATTGTCATGTAAAAAGTTTTCCTTGCATAAACATGTCAACAGGCAAAAATGGGAAAGGTAAGTAAGTATTTTATATAATTCTCTCTTTTGGAAAAGTATTACATAGATTAAAATTCATGTTTCCCCAAGAATGTCCAATTTGTGAATCGCAAAATAAATACGGAATGGTGCGCCTCAATGCAGCCTTTTGTTTTCCTCTGAAAGCTTTACAAAAAGAGGGAGAAGATTACGAATCCCTGAAATATTAGAAAACTGTGACATCTATAATGGTAATCGCTGTGATCCTGAACAAAGTTTTTTCCTTTTAACTTGTGTCTTTTGCCTGGAAACTAAAACTGCCAGTATTTCAACATACAAGATGAAAGTTCATTTAGTCATATTTCTGCACATTGTTTGAAATAATCATTTCTTTCAATGAATCTAAATAGAATGCCTGCTTCTCCTGAATACAGTGAGAGACAACCTCTTCTCTTTGAGCAACGCTATATCTAGTCCTCCTGGTTTCCTCCTCGCTTCCCAGCACAGATAACAGTGAAAGATCTCACACCCCAGAATACGATTGGTTCCATATTCGTTTCCTAAGGCTGCCATAACAAATCACCACAAGTTGGATGGCTTAAAACAATAGAAATTTTGCAGAGTTGGAGAGGCCAGAAGTCTAAAATCAAGGTGTTGGCAGGACTGGTTCCTTCTGGAGGTGTTAGGGGAGATTCCATTCCTTGCTTCTCTCCTGGCTTTGAGTAGCTCCAGGCGTTCTTTGGCTTGTGGAAGCAGAAATCTGATCTCCGCCTCTGTCTTCACACAACCTTTTTCTTTCTGTGTTTCTTCTCTTCCCTTCTCTTCTCTTATAAAGACACTCATCATTGGATTTAGGGTTGATCCTAATCCAGGATGATATCTCAAGATCCTTAACTTAATTACATCTGCAAAGATCCTCTTTCCCAAGAAGCTCACATTCACAGGTTCCAGGTGGACGTATCTTTTGTGGGGTCAACTTTCAATCCAGTAGAGTTTCCTTTGAACTAAGGCTGTCTACACTCTGGCCAGAGATGTGCCAGGCACAAAGGCTGCATTTGAATGAACTCAACATTTTTTCAGCACTGTTTGACTGCGTTGCTTAAACTTATGTTATGACCTTTACACAGAGATGGCTAAAGCTTCCTTAGCCATTGACTTTGAAGAGAAGCATTTTCCCAGGAAAGAAGTGTCCAATCCTTTTGTGGCCTTTTCTGTAAGGTGGGCTTGGCTTGTGTGGTAACTATCCTTAGAGTCCGGTCCACTGATGGTCCATCAAGATGCCATGTTAGAGAAATTGTCTCCCAATACGATGGGAATAAATATGTAAAAGAAGCATTTCATAGACAGATATATTCCCACAATATTAACCAAGTGTCCATGTGCTTACTTAAATCTTTTCACATTTTCAGACATTTAACATATTGAGGGAAATAATATTAATGAGAACATAATTTCTAACTTCTAGGATTCTTTGGGGTGGAGAGAAAATCAATTTTGAATAAAGTTTGTAGATAAAGTATCCTTAAACTGTTTGAGAGTTTTGTATTAAAGGCTATTTTTAAAACTTGAATCAAAATAGAATGGGCGTTAAGATTGTATGTTTTGAGATACAGAGAAATTTACCTAAAAAAAGAAAAAAGTTAGAACTAAATGATATTTCTCTGGATAGAAAAGAATATAGAAGGGGTTCCTCAGGGTTGCTAAGACCAGTATTAAAATTTGTCTGAGGATGGGGCTGGCCCCGTGGCCAAGTGGTTAAGTTCGTGCGCTACGCTGCAGACGGCCCAGTGTTTCGTTAGTTTGAATCCTGGGCGCGGACATGGCACTGCTCAGCAGACCATGCTGAGGCAGCGTCCCACATGCCACAACTAGAAGAACCCACAACGAAGAATACACAATTATGTACCGGGGGACTTTGGGGAGAAAACGGAAAAAATAAAATCTTTAAAAAAAAAAAATTTGTCTGAGGATGAGGGAAGGTATAATGAAAGGTCTAAACTTTTTCAACTTTATATTTTTCTGACTTGTATTAAGCTAAGCTGGGATGAATAACATATAGTAAGAGTTTTAAAAGGAGATTAATTTTCACATCAGTACATACAAAATTAGTGCATTTTCAGATTGCAATAAGTCAAAATGTATAATGGTCTTTAAGCACATGTATCTTTTCAGGACTCAGAAAAGAATCCTTGTTCTTTCTTAGAAGCACTTTATTGTAGCTGAGAGTGTTAATGGCCACTAGATTAACTGACTTTACTCCCATCTGGGGATGGTACTTGCAAAAATGAGCAAAGACATTTGATCTAATATATAGAGATGGGGCATTTTAAGGTCCAGACTTTTGGGGGTGTCAAAAGTTATAAGGAAATATAAAGAGTGAGAGAGAGGTAGTCCCAGGAGCAGGGTGGGAGATTTGTGGCCTAGTATCAATCCCATATTTGTTCTATTTCATCCTTTTGCAGGACAAAATAGAGTCCCAAGGCAGATAGGGAAGATGATCAACAGGCTGCTTCCATTATTTTCATCCTTTATTCATTCCTACCGTTTAAAAACCCAAAAGTTGTGATCTCTCTCTATTAGGGCCTGTACTTCCAAAGGACAGTCCTTGGAGGAGAATTTCATATCAGTCTTTTCATTTTTAGTATCTGGCCTCGGTGCGTATTTCCTAAATGCCCTGAATGAACTTCTGGATCAACTCAGGGTACAGATCCGCTCAGGCAATATGGTGCCGAGCCCTCTACACGTTTGCTTTTGTCAAACTGCATGCTCAGGCAGCCACATTCACTTATGCACTGCTCACATCATACAGCTTTACAGCTTTGTCACCTGATTCAACCCCACTGAGCATTATTCACTCTGAAAATTTACTTTTCGACTATGCACATAAACGAAATGAAATACAATTTAAGAAACCAGCTCATAACATTTACAATTAAATTCATTAATCAAGCCAGTTTATGGAAACGCCACATGCAAACTGTAAACTTCATAAATATTCAAGCGGTGAACAACTAGACAATCACATTTCTCAGTAATAAATGCCTCTTCTTGGCGGCTTTATTTCAGTGTGAGAGACGCCGAACATTCCCATCCACTGGCTTGCATTCTTATTTTGAAACTTTTTAAACCACACATATCATCAGAAAGAACCTTTGTTTTGGTGGCATTTCTATTTCCATATGTTCCCCATTTACCTTGTTCTCTAGATTTACGTGCCTGGATACTAATTAGCACCTGCACCTGAATTCAGGAAGCAGCAGAGACTCAAACCAAGTCAAGTGTCTATGAAGGGAAAAACATACCAGGTTCCAAGATCTCTAAGTAATAGATACGGGCGATGTACCTGGTGGGTGTTCTTACTCACGTGTGCCTTCTCAAAGTGTAAGAATTTATGTACGCTTTTGTTTGGTAAATACAAAGAAAACCACAGCAGTAGCTTCACACTCTACTGCAGTGTACTTTGTCTGGGTGCCAATTTACATTCCAGGACAAGAATTTCACTGAACAAATGCAGAATGGCATTTACCACATTCACATTGTATGTTTATGAATTAGTTTCACTTACTAGGTTTGGGA
The DNA here is from genome assembly GCF_041296235.1 of Equus asinus. Classification (NCBI taxonomy): domain Eukaryota; kingdom Metazoa; phylum Chordata; class Mammalia; order Perissodactyla; family Equidae; genus Equus; species Equus asinus. The sequence continues at coordinate 64,115,828 of NC_091799.1, forward strand.
ATAGAGAGAATTTAAGAGAGGCCCAGGCAGTGATGCAAGGCTTTGCATTCGGGGGAGCATTTGAACTAGATCTTGAAGGATGCTTTAAGAGATCAAAAAGAGAAAGAAAATAGACAGAGAAAAAGTTAGGTAGAAATAAAAGGAAAAGATGTATTGTGCGTAGAGGCAGAACATGGAGAGGAAGACAGTTTTAGGCAGGAGAAACTACAGCTCAAATGCTCTCAAATGCAGAAGTGTCATCAAACTAGCAAAATTCACCCATCCTGCAAATTCAAGTGTTACCAATACTGCGTAAGCTGAAGCCTCCTTTTCTTATGCTCTCATATCTCAAGTATGGTATTTTCTAATTGTTGTAAATCTCTGTTCCAACTGGACAATTGAAGGCAGAGTCCATGGTTTTTCATGTTCCTCTCTGGAGTCTGACCCACCCACCCTCTGGTATTCCTATACTGAAGACCAGCCTGCCTCCCTTTGAATACTTCCAGTGATCACTTCACGAGGCAGCCTTATCCACTGTTAGAGGACACTGACTGTTATGTAGTCTTTCTTTATGTCCCGTTCATCTGCCTCTTGGTAATGTCTGACAGCTAGTCCTAGTGCTCCTCTCTGGAATAATAGCAGGCCTCTCCATCTGCTCAAATCCCACAAATCCATAAAGGAAGAGCCATAATTCCTATTCCTGATAATTGCCTTCTTCAATATGTCCATCCTTAATTTCTTCATCCTTGCCCTATTTTCCACTTCTTCTTTCAAACCTTCCTCCCTTTTATTGATCCATCAAGTATCCTTGCAGCAAACAAGCATTTAGAGCCAGTAAACACCAGACACAGTGCGTGTCGTTTTTATTATCCTTCCAAATTTGGGGTTTTGGTGCCTGCGCTCACAACAGCTTCCTAATGTTAAAGGATAAATTGGAAACCACCATGGTACTCCAGGCACAACCTGACCAGATCAGAGCACAGTGAAGGGCCATCTCCCCAACTGGAGCACTCTCCTCTTTGAATGCCATCGGAGGTGGCTTGACTATTTACACTTGCAGTATACTGTAATTTATATCACTTAGTGATCAATGTTTACTTCCATAAAAACTGCTCAAGGCCAGATCCCTCTCTTGTTATAATTTTTTATTTTTCCTCTAACTAAATGTAGAGCTTTACCAGAATACATGTAGAATTTCAATTTTTTTGGCTCCTTCTATTTAAAATTTCAAAATAGTTTTTATTCTATGACGTACGTTGTTCTGTTACCCACAAAATTGGTGAACCAGCCTACCCTATCTTCACCCAAGTGATTGATAAAAACATAGAATTGAAATCTTGGATTTCATTTGAGTCACATTTCCAAGTTGATCCCAAGCTATTTAGCAATACCGTCTGAATACAGTATTCAGCCAGCAACCAGCAATCAATTCACTCAAGACCACTATCATCCACATCACATTTCACAATTTTATCCAGAAAGACATCATGGAAGGCTGTCAGGATCATGCTGAAATCAATACATCTTAAAGCTTCCCCGAAGCTAAAACTCTATCAAAAAAAGGATTGAGGTTAGTTGAACATGACTTATTCTAAGTGTTAACTCCAGTGTTTACTGCATATTCTTTGAAATACTATCAGTGATACGGTTAATAACCTGTGTTTTTCTTCTAAGAATCAATATCATATATTTGAGACTGTAGTCTCCAAATCTACCCCATTTCCTTTTGTTGCAACTTAAAATAACCTCAACTTTTGATTTTAAAAGTTGGGCCTTGTTGGGGCCCGCCTGGTGGCATAGTGGTTAAGTTCACATGCTCCGCTTTGGCAGCCCAGTTCCAGGATTTGCGGGTTTGGATCCCAGGCATAGACCTACACACTGCACATCAGGCCATGCTGCGGTGGCATCCCACATACAAAATAGAGGACGATTGGCACAGCTGTTAGCTCAGGGCCACCACTCTTCCTCAGGCAAAAGGAGGAAGATTGGCAACAGCTGTGGTTAACTCAGGGCCAATCATCCTCACCGAAAAAAAAATTGGGGCCTTGTTATATTTAATAAAAATGAACACCACTACATATTATTATTATGTGAATAGTCATTATTGTCTTCTTCCCTTTAGAGAAACAAGTTCTAATGTTTGAAAAAAATGCATTAATTTTCTGCCTAAATTATTTTGAACATGGGACAGTATTTTGAGGGTTTTTATTCATGAGACAATATCTGTAATTTATAAAGAAGATGTTTGGACTGTGGCCTGGGGAGAGTTTTCTGTAAAAGAAAATATGTGATAAATGTTTGAAATTATGATCCTTAGCACAAAAAATCACTGAAAAAAATGTACTAACTAGCCTGTACTTAAACTTCTTTATGAATATTGTTAATCATTTCTGAACAGTGTGGATTTTAGTGATTTCTCCTCAAAACAGTCCAAATTAGATGCTACTGAGATCTCAGAGTGATGGTACGTTGTATGCATTTTATGATTATAATGGGAAAAGGTGCTCATAAATTCAAAAAGTGCAATTCTGTGTAACTTAGTATAGCTTAATGTCCTTGAGGGTTTGAATTTTTGTTAATTCACTGGTAAAATGTCCATGAAATAGATTATACCTTTTGGGGAAGATAAAAGTAAGCTCTTATTGAAATCTCAGTTTTGATATTTCTCTCAAACATCTGGCAAAATGCTTTAAGGAGGATTATTTGAAAGTGTGGCTACACACAATTAAAATACCCTTTTTTATTTTGTATGTGTTCCCTGTAGTTTCTCATATTTTCTAGTTTATCTATAGTTTCCATCGGGAAATCAGTCTTCTCCTTGTCCATTACCATTTCCTCATCCTCTCTAGTCTTGTTTTAGCTCACTTTTATTTTTTTTGTTTTGGGTTTTCCAATGTAGCTTCAATGCCATTCTCTGAAAGTTAATGTTTTTATTAATAAAATCACTTCTTAGGTTATCAATAGGCTATATGAGTCATCTTACACCTTTATATCTTTAGTAACCCTAATGATAATGTTTCAACTATTACAATTGATATGCTGCCCACTTGAAATGTTGATATCAGAGGGGACTATGCATGAGATGGGCTACTAAGAGTAGTTAACATTTCATGAGGGCTTTTTATGTGCCAGGCCCTGTTCTTAGCATTATATATCCATTACCTTACTTAATGTTCACACCAACCCTATGAGGTTGGCACTTTTATTATCCCTTTACAGATGAAGAAACTGAAGCTCAGGGAAGTTAAGTAACTTACCAAAAGTCACACAGCTGGTAAGTGGTGGAGCCAGGATTCAAACCTTGGCAATTTGACTCCAGGGTCTATACCCTTAACCACCATCTCATAATGAAGTGTATCTTCCAGTTTACTCTAGATGTTACATATTGTTACTCAAAGCCAGGGAAGAAAACCTCTCTGGTTCCGCTGAAGAAGGTGTTTCAATATATTTTCAGTTTCAAATATCAAATATCACAACTGAGTCCATTTACATTAAAGGAGAATTGTACATCCAGTGGTTTAGCATTTCCATGGGATGGTAGAGCAGTATATAGGAACAAAAATAGTGATTGTGATATAAATAGAGGTATTTTTTTCTTTGAAATATGGGCTTGGAAAATGGCAGAAATAAGACTTGCAAATTGTTTATAATTCACTTGATTTTGTTATTAGTTATTGTCTGGGGCCATATAGGGTGACTCAGGTTTTGAGTTGGGGTAAGATATTGAAGCTGATGACAAGGTTATATTTAGATGAGAACCAAGACAAGAGATACATCTGTTCACGAGCCTCATCAATGCCGCAGCATAGCTTGTTATCATTAGGACAATATGAAGATTCTGTCTGAATTTTACTTATGGATTCAGTGAATGTTTTTAACACTTAAGCAACACAAGTTAATTTTATATAATCTCAATTCGGTTATTCTCACCTGCATCTTATGTAATCAGAGAACATTAATTAAAATCTACCAAGTGCATTGAAGAAATAGATTTATAATGTTTCGTTTAGTAAAGGGGCGATGTTGTACTCGTATCTGCTCTAAAGAGACCAACACATTTATGAGTTAATCTTTGCCAGATCGCCACTTGAATATTTGTGAGCTTAAAATGTGTGTACATTTATGTGTAAAACCATTTTGAAAAATAAAAGTTCCTAAATATTCATGAAATGTCTACTATGTGCCCAGGACTGAGCTGAGGGAAGAACGAAAATAGGCAAGTTCTCTCCATCAACAAGGAAAAAGTAAGCAGTGAACGCACGATGACCAAGCCCAGCGATTTGTATGGAGTGCTCTTCAAGCACAAATGAAAAATACCTGCATCAGACTAGAGGCAAGGATTCCAGCTATGGCTTTCAAAGGACATACATCTGACCTGAATTTAAGAATGAGTAGTAGTTAGCTAGATGAGGAAGCCCCTTTGTTAGTAAAGCACAGCTATAGTTAATCCAGTTTGTTTCATAATCAGGATCTGGCACATTTAATGAAAGAATAAACCTCCTAGAAAGTCCATGCAGATTGTATGGTGCAGATTTTAATTGGTCCCTAGGAAACACTAGGGTTAAAGGAGGGAAGGGGAGAATTGAGTAATATAGCCCTACTCCAGGCTCAAGAATATTTCTATAGCTTTACTGTAAACATACGTCCTCAAGCCAGGCTGAAACTCTTAGACTGGCAATTGCCTATTTCATGGATATAAACTAAGCAGATTGTTGATGTTATCAACAAGCTTAGGAAGTAATTTGTGGAATCTATCCAGCTATAAACAATTAGAAAGCAATACTTCCTAATTAGAATTCAACAAGTTTTCAAAAAAGTTGTTGTTCTTACTAAATTCAGCTGTTTTGCCCCCAAAAAAGCCAGTTTGCTTATGTTTTTGTGACTCCATGCATATATGTATTTTTGGATCTGTCTGTGATATTTGTGTCAAAACAATTTCACTTCCTCAAATATTCCATGTTATCAGTACACATTTATTATCTTACAATTTCTGTGGGTCAGGAGACCTGGCATTGCTTAGCTGTGTCCTCTGCAAGGTTGCAGTTAAGGTGTCAGCCAGGGCTCAGTTCTTATCTGGAGGCTCGACTGGGGCTGGATTCACTTCTGAGCTCATTCATGTTATAGGCAGAATTAATTTCCCAGCAGCTGTAAGACTGAGTGTCCTGGCTTTTCAGTGGCCATAGGTCAGAGGTTGCTATCAGTTCCTAGATGCCGTCCTCAGTTCATTGCTAGGTTACTGTCTTCATAGACCTTTTACAACATGGCAGCTCATTTCTTCAAAGCAAAGGAGGAAGAGAGCAAGTTTGTTGTCATCACTTAGTCTCCTATTACATAATATAAGGAAGCACCAGAGAGACACTCATCGCCTTTGCTCTATTCCATTTGTTGGAAGCAAGTTCCTGCCCACACTCAAGATGAGGGAATTAGACAAAGCTGTGAATACCATGGGGGCCACTTTAGTGTCTGCTTCCACATTCCAGGAAAGAAAATCTATTCCAGTCTTAGGCGTTTTTGAAAGGTTTCCAGGTAACCAGATAATCAACTTTAAATAATCAATTGTTTAAATAGCATTTAACTGCTCCATAAACAGGGGCCTTTTTAAAAAATAATAAACACACACATATTTTAAAGCAGAGGCAAAGTATGCCTATAATTGACTTGACTATAAAGCTTTTTTTCCTAATGTTGTTTACCTTCCAGACCAATTGGTAAATCATTTTTTTTAAACAGCAATTATATTTTTATGAGTATTATATATAACGCTCTTTTCCTCCCAAATTTATCCCAGAATTTTTTCTCCTTTTTGTACTACTGATGATATATATTTTAAAAAATCATAGGTCATTAGATTATCATTTTAGAGTGATTAAACTTAGAAGACTGATTATGCATTTAGATTTTCTGCAGAAGAATAATTACATTAAATGTTTATAGCAGTTTGTAAGAGATGTAATTATGTAACATTTTATTTCTATATGATTTTAATAAATGTCGTATTTTTATTTTTATATAACAAAATCTGTAATATACTAACAAGAATATTGTTACAATAAATGTCTAAAAGTGATCATTTAGGCTAAATAAGTTTTAATGGAATAGTGTGCTCCAGTCTTCCAAATTCATTCCAACAATCTATTGGGCAAATACTTATTAAGCAAGCGTTAACTATGTTCTGGAAGATTGAAACACGAGGATAACCAAGTCACATCTTCTTTGATGCTCTTAATATTCAGGGCAAAGCTGGGAGATTATTAATATAGAATAATTCATGAATTAGGACATGAAAAGTCAGAGAATTTAACCGATATATTTTAGGTCACAAACTCAGGGACCCTAAAACTGAGACATGAACCCAGGTCTTCTATATCAAAGCTTAATGCCCTTTTACTGCCTCTGCGGCTCCTAAGTAATGAATTGCCCTTCATTTCTTAGAGAAGGTGATTAATGAACTATAAGGAGGCTGGACCCTTTAAAATGTTTTTCCAAAAGCAGTTAAAACTTTGTGTTGATCCATACAAACTCTCTGGCCTGCTCCCCACTGAGGCCAGCTAAGCTGTGAGTGAGCTGGTGACAACAGTCCGTTCAGCTTGGAAACATGAAACCGAATGAGGTTAATTGACACCTATCAAAATCAAGCCTGTGACTGGCCTCGTTAGCACCATGCTTTACCTAAATGTGCTAGCCAGACATAGATGTCGATGTAGAGTTCAACCTGTTCTCTGCTTTATTTCCTTCTCCTTTGACCTTCACCCATTCTGTTTAACAGTAGATAATAAAAGACATCTTTGAGAAGTGATATGTTTAGTCTCATAGGTTTGCAAAAAATACTGTATTCCCAATCTGTTTGCAGGTGTTCTCGAACATATTTACTAAATGATGGTAATATCCGGAGCCATATTTAAAAAAACACTTCAAACATAGTATCAGTGTTAACAATTCATAGTGAAACAACAAAACAATTTGATTAATGGTTCTTTAAGCAGGTTTTAAAGCTGAATTATATGTACATTCAATCGACTTATCAAATTCTGATTATTAAATGCATTGCATTCATACTTGGAAAACTCTTATTTCCCTATGGTTTACCTTTTGACAAGCGCACTTGGCACATCTTATTTTGACCAGAGTTATTATATTTCTTATTGTTTGCTGTATGCCTGGATCTTTTAAAAAAATTTTTTCATGAACTTGGCTGCATGAAGTAAAATTTTCTCATATTAAGAAAACTGTGTGTAAAAATATAGTAAATGCAGAGTAGCTCATTCTTCTAATTTAGTTGTATATATGCGTGCCTTTGTTTTCTTGTACAAGTTGTCAGTTAGTATTTCTCAGTCGATGTGTGAGCTTGTTGCCTAGATTATTTTCCATGTAGCTTAGGTCTTGGTGTATGAGGCAGGGTTTCCAGGAGAGGAGCCACCATTATTTATTATTTTTTTCTCCTCCAAATGTCAAAGTTCAGAAAAAAGCTCTCTTATAGATATTTTGTGGTTGAATACCCATATTTTTGGGGTGATGTGGGGTGATGAGCAGAGTTAAAGAATAGAAAAAGCCCAGTTACAGGGGGTTCTGGAGAGTGGAAAATTAAAGAGGAAGAAAAGATGTGGAGACAAATTATTTACATAGAAGTATTTCAGATAAATAAATAATGTATGTTTCAGATTAAGATCGATGTGATCTTTAAGGGATTAAGTACAAGCAAATGCCCCACTTTGTTCTTCTGGAGTGATAATATTCCAGATAATGCACATCACCAAAAAGAGATAAATATCATAAGGAAATGAAAATTACCTTCAGAGAAATATCTGATCTACTCATATTTCCTATTAATAATAAATCATGCAAATATGAGGGGAAAAAATCGATATAATCCTAACATAATGCAATGCTATAGTCCCTAGTGAGGTAAACTATGTAAGTAGATGTTCAACCTCACATTATTGTGAGGAAAACAACCACAACAATGCTAAGGATTTGCTTTGCAACCCAGAAATAATATAAACTTGTGGTATTCGTGCCCAAAATAAACTGTCCCAGTACTAAGACAAACCATATTCCTTTCCAAGGTCTGCTAAATCCTTATTAAAAGCTTATTCCCAGTGTTCTCCAAGATATAGGCTGAGCAAGTTGTTGAGTCCTCTTAAACAACTAGCTAATGTCAGTTATTGATAATAAACTTCCAAATAACCTCATGTGTAATTGAACTATCCCTTCCCTTGGTTTCCAGGATGATTTCTTATTCCTTTGCCAATGCACTGGGCTTTCCTCAGTGTCCTTTTCTGGTTCCTTCTTATTTGCCCAACTCAGTCTTCAGACTTTTCCCTTTACTCTCTGTGGTCCTGCCCTCGCTTTTCATCCAGAACATGGAGAACAAACCTGTTCTCCAACCCCAACCACAAGTGGAGTCAATATGGCAATTCTAACTCAGAATTTCTGTAGAGAAATTTATATATTACACCCATAGACAAACACACGTACACTATACTTTCTACACTCCTCTTGGAGGACCAATAGATGTCTCATAGTTAATCTGCCCTAAAACAAACTCCGGATTTACAATCCCCAAACCTGCTGCTCCCTCAGCTCCCCAACCTCACTAACAGCAGCAGCGCAATTCCAGTCATTAAGACCAAACAGCTTTGATTTCTCTTTTTAAATTTCTGACACACCACATACATCCTATCAGCAAAATATGACTAAACCTTAATTATTCTCACCCCCTTCCCACCTACTTCTTCAACTCTGGTTAGTTAATTCTCAGATCAGTTATTGAAATAACTTTCTGTCTCGTATCTCTACCTCCACTCTTGCCATTCCATGATCTTTTTTCAACATGGCAGCCAGAGTGTGATCCTCTTAAGAAGCAACTTAAACCAGGCCATTTCTCTTCTCAAAACCTGCCAAAGGTTTCCATCTCATTCTAAGTCAAAGACAAAACCTCTCCCCACAAACACGCACATACACAAACCCTACCAAACTTTATCTCCTCTGGTCCTTCACTTGTTCAACCCACTCCAACCACACAGACCTCTTTGCTGTCCTGCCCTGCCACAGGGACTTTGCACTGACAATCCTCTTTACCTGGAATGCTTTTCCCTACTTTCCCTAAGTCTCTGCTCAAATGTCACTTAACATAGAGGACTTTCCTGACCGCTTCTTATAAAACTGCACACCTCCCTCTCCCACATTCTTTATTCCCACACCTTTATTTTGCTCCACAGAACTTATCATCGCCTGATAGAATATATCTTTATTTTTCTATTGTCTATTTCAAGGATGACAGAAATTTTGTTATATTTATGCCATACTTCAGTACCCAGAATATGTACTAATTATTCATGTTACATGAATAAGTTATTGAATTAAATAAATCATTTTTACAGCTGATTTGCACTAGTGGGAGTCAATATGTCAATTCTAACTCATAATTTCTGTAGGGAAGTATATGTGTTACACCCAAACTAACCCAGTCTGTCTTTAAACTATATTTAAGAAATGTAAATATAGTTTATTCTATTAGAGACATACAGAGAAATTAGTTATAGAAATTGAATAGAGATATAATCTGATGGTTTATTATTAATATTGGATATAGCAGAGGACAAATTATGTCTCTTAAAAACTACAACTTCATGCCAAAAAATTCTGACACTACTCTGATTACCCTTTAAGGCTATTATTGTTTTTGATCTCAGTTTTGGCATTTCATGTTTGTTCCACCAAATTTCATTTTATTTTAAAAAGATTAAATATTTAAAGCATACAGAAGCTATTTTTTACAGCTGATTTGCACAAGTGGGAGTGAACATATCAATTCTAACTCTGAATTCCTATAGGGAAATATACATATTATACTCTAGGTAGACAAACACAAGTATACTATATTTCCTATACTCTGTTTGAAAACTTAGTATCTTTAATGCCATAGAAATTAATTACCTGAGTTATTTCTACAAAAGCTCTATTATTTATAATGAAGGTTCTGGACCACAAGGAAATAAAATAGGCCTTATTTTACTTTTCATATATTAAATTTTGTATATCTTACTTTTTTCTCTCTTCAATAGAAGTTTTGTTAATGCAAAATTCAAACATGTTAGTCTGGTTCTGTCACGTACATGAAAAGGAGTTGCTTTTGACGACTCTATACACGAAACATTATAACAACTGCCACATATATAGCCTGATGGGGCCAGGTATACAGTGCCCCAGGCTATGGGAATTTTCTACTAAAGGACTTAAAAGAGCCAATATTTCATAAAGAGTTCAACTGGGGTTACAGAACCATCTTGACCATAGAAATTTTGGATTTTTTTTTCTTTAGTAGAAAATGGTCCTGGCAATTTTCTCATCCAATACCTTCCATATAACAGTGAGAGAAACTGAGATATTCATCATGGCCTTGAACAGTTACTGGCTTCATTTACTCTCACCTAGAGTGGCTTGACGTCTGTTCATTCAAACTGGCCAAGCCACTCTTCAAGGCTGCTGCACTGGCCTACTTGTTCCCTCTATAATGATTTTCCCCTGATGTTTGTATTCCTTGTTCCTCCGTGTCATTTGGATCTCAGCTTAAAGGTCACCTACTCAGAGAGGTCTTCCCTGGCAACCCAATCTAAAGCAGCCTTCGTCACCTGCTGGCACATCTCTTATTCTAGCTCTCAGCATAGCATGCCTCGCTATCTTCTTTTTGCAGTGTTTGTTTTTATATTTATTATGTGTTTATTGTTCATCTCACTCCATTAAATACAGATGGTAGCAGCCTTGATTGCGTGGTTCACTGCTGTATCCCCAGTGGCTTGAACACTTCCTGGCAGCCAATTGGTGCTCAATAATTATTTGTTTAATGAATGAAATATGTATCCCTCTTGCTTTTTGTATTTGTATTAACGATTAAAAACCATGAGGGACCTAAGAATGTAGAACCCAATAAATAGGGACTCCCCTTCAGCCTCCTCATGGGTCCTTAACAAAACACCAGGTCAACTGACCTGACCTTCCTCTGATCGGTCATCAGGGTAATAGGCCCGTGTGTTTTTGATATTGTTAGGCCACTCTGTGATAAACATATTAATCACAATAGATTTATTAGTTTGTTGATGACACACATCTCCTATCACCAGGTGGAGTCTTGCTTTCCTGCATCTGAAACAAGAAAGAAAAGACCGATTTCTTAACGTTTTCATTTTCACGACATGTTTTACTCAAGTATTTTGGATCTTACATTAATATATTTAAAAATCAGCTTTAATCTTTTTTTCTTATCAATAAAACAAGTTAATTATATTAATTTGACAAATGACTTCTGAGCACCTACCACGGACCAAGATCTTGTCTCACAGAGTTTGGTTTCTAATGGAGGGAGTAGACAATGCCATTCATGTATTGTTATGCCTTTACCAGGATTCTCTGATGCAAAAATTATTATTCCTTTTTTTTAACATCTTAGGGAAATTAATCTCAGGGGAATACGACAACATACCCAGATTTACACTGGTAGTGGCAGAGTTGGGATTTGAACATAAATTTTTAAGACTCCAAAGCCTCCCTTTGTACTTTATTGTCTGGAAAAAAATCCTATGATAATTTAAATAATAATATTAACAAAACTGTGAGCTATATAAAGCATTAAAATAATTATAAGTTATACAAAAAATAGATTATGCATTCAAATAGAGAATTTGGCTATATTTTTTGGTCATAGAAACTAAACACATATACATTACTTTAATCATCTAAAAAGTGGATCATAGTATAAACTGTACCTCATCAAAAGACCATTCAGATGCAAAGTTTGTCAGTCATTATCCAAAGTGTTTGCATTAAGGTACCTCTAGTTGCTTTAAAGTGTTTAATATGATGGATGTTAGATTTTGGTAGACAGATAAGCCAATCTTTAAGTCAACCAATGCTCCTATGCTAATCCTTCGGCTAGCTTGCTGTCTAGTCCCTGGCAGACCGTGGTGTGGACCCTAGCCCTGCACCAGGGATTCTATTGTATTGCGAATTCCGACTAGGGGTTTTGGATATGGTGGCGTGCCTTTGGAGACAAGGAGTTATTTGTGATTATAAGTATCATGGATGTAGGTGCTTCCAACAGGGAATCTGGAGTCTGTGGTAATATAGGAATCATACAGTTAAATTACCAGCATCTCTTTGGGGTGTTGAGAGCAATAAGTGAGAAATTAGGCATTTTGTGATTGTGTGATGGTATAAAATGGACAGAATGATGCTTAAGATTCCAAGCTCTACCTCCCAGTTGAACTAGCCATCAAGATCTTCATACACTATTTGGACCAGAGTGCTGATGCTTCTATTGCTGTGTTTTGTCTGGTTTGGGATTAATTCAGTTGTCATGAATAGCTTTTTGGCATGTGAAAATAAGAAAAGTGTAAGCTCATAAAATAAGGGAGTCTCTTAACACAGAATATGTGCAATTCAAAACAATCAACTGCATCAGCCAAATAATTGGTTAAATCAATGGAGAATTAGCCAATTTTTTTGTCATTTAGTCATTTCAAAAATATTTATTCATTGTTTATGGGTATGCTCAAAGCACAGTTGGATACACAATGTTCTTACCCTCAGAAATTTCACAATCAAGATGTGAAAATGAGACACGCATACGCACATTAAAAATTAAATGACAATTCAAGAGGCAGCAAAGGCAGTCTAGGATTAAGTGCCATATGAATAGTATGAACAATAAATGATATGAGCTCATAAAGAGGAAAGATCAAGGAAGGCACCATGGAAAAACTTGGAATTGCCTTGCTTCTGGATTGGATTGCCAATGGTTTGGAGTTGAATAAGTGGAGGATATTCCAAGCTGAGGGGAGGGGGATTTGAAATGGAGCTGAATGCATGAAACTGGGAATTAGCTTGTCACCTTTGGGAGATAGTGGGGAACTACAAAAGTAGTCCCTGACCATATTATGTGGTCCTTAATTGACAGGTTAAGATGTTTGGACTTGATCCTGAGAATAGTGGGGAATCATGGAAGATTTTCTACAAGGGAGTGGAAGGACAAGGATAGCACATTAGAACAACTAATCCGATTGAAATGTGCACGATTTCTTAAAACTACAGAGAGAAGAGAAAGGAAGAAAGCAGTTTGAATAGTGGCTCTTAAACTTTAATGTGCTTAAGAATCCACCTAGGTAGCTTGTTAAAATTGCAGATTCCTGAGCCATGCTCCAGAGATTCTGATTGAATGAGTCTGGAGAGGGCCCTTAATCTCCATCTTAACAAGAATCAATGTGATTCTGATTTAAGTGGTCTTCAGACCACATTTTGAATAATACTAAATAAGAAGGCTGTCACAATAACCCAAGAGTGGAGTGGTGAAGGTTTGTACTATAATTTTGGAAGTAGGAATAAAAAGGAAGTGAAGACTGTAAGGGATATTGTTAAGGGAGAATTGATAAAACTTAGAAATGTTTGGACACAAGAAATCAAAGGGAAGAAGTAGTCTAAGATGATGTGAATGTATTTAATTCAACATATTTAGTAATTTTTGTTTATACAACTCAATTTGCTAGTCAATTAATTCACTTAAAAGAGTCAGCGCACATAAAGATAGTGCCCAAATGTGAACTAAAGAGAAAATACAGTATGAAATAATGAACATAGTAAAACGTGTAGATAAAAAAGAAATTCAGGAAAACAATTACTCCACCACTTTGTATTATATTCAAATATATTCTAACGATTATTTTCCCCATCATGAATTTAACTAATTCTAAATCAAGTTTCCTGAATCCCTTTCATCGTTAGTTTTTGAAAATGGATGTAGAGTTCTCAATTATCCAAATCTTCCCCATTTAGTGAAGAGGGCAACTCTAGAAAATATATTGGAGTGTCTCTGTAGTTATAGTTATCCTACATCCTGGATTTGGGGAAATAATTCTAATTAAATAGAATTGTTTCCTGAACTCATTGATACAGAGAACAACAGATTGATAGCTGCCAGAGGTAGGGGATGAGGAAGTGGATAAAATGGGTGAAGGTACAAACTTCCAGTTTTAAAATAAATGAGTCCTGGGGATGTAATGTACAGCATCGTGACTCTAGTTAATAATACCGCATTGTATATGTGAAAGTTGCTAAGAGAGTAGATCTTAAAAGTTCTCATCACAAGAAAACAATTGTAACTATGGGTGGTAATGGATGTTACTTAGACATTGCAGTAATCATTTCATAATATGTACATGTATAAAATCATTATGCTGTACACCTGAAACTAATATAATGTTATATGTCAATTATATCTCAATAAAAATGTTTCCATTTTTAGAGATCTATCAGACAATGAACCCCAATTCTTGATTTGGACAACATAGTTACTGGAATTACAGTCCCCAGTGGGTAAGATACACAATCTTTGGCCTTATTTTCAGTAGTTTCCAGAACGAAGAAAATATTGAGGGGGTTATTACTATTAGGTTCTAGCTCATATCATCGTCATCAGGAATTGTACTGATGAAAGATATGAGGAAAATTAAATGATAAGTAGAAATTACAATAATTATCAGAAAAGTTTTTCACTCTCAGTTTAATGTAAACTTTGGAATCATGGTGCTTCCACTAAAACAGCGATCAATATTCAAAAGCAACTTTTCCAAAAGTAATTCCATCTTTTCTTTTCTTTTTTTTTTAAAGATTTTATTTATTTTTCCTTCTCCCCAAAGCCCCCCAGTACATAGCTGTATATTTTAGTCGTGGGTCCCTCTAGTTGTGTTACATGGGACGCTGCCTCAGCGTGGCTTGAGGAGCAGTGCTAGGTCTGCGCCCAGGATCTGAACCTGTGAATCCCTGGGCCTCAGAAGCAGAACGCGCGAAATTAACCACTCGGCCATAGGGCTGGCCCCATCATCTTTTCTTTTTTTAAAAAAATGTTTGAGTTTCTTTATTTCATACCTTCCTCTAGACATGTGAACAAATTATTTGGCCTTTCATTTAATAACATCTGAGTATTTTTACAGGTTACCTTCAGGATTAATATTCGATGTAACGTGGTATTAGGAACTGGAAATGTTTCTTTCAGATGGGTATTGCCTAGAATTTCTGAAATTCCAAAGTCCTTAGTTTCACCAACAGAAGGAAAAAGAAAGAAATTCAAGTACCTTGAAGAGTTAAAACGTTGTGTATAAATCATTTTCAGTTAAGACTGAGTAATAAGCATAGTCCTTCCTGCTTTAAAAGGATGTTTGGTTTGGAAGAGGGAAAGGTTTGACCTCTTGAAAGGGATGACAGAAGTTGAGTAAAGAATGAGGATTTGGGAGAAGTTTCAGCTGAGCACAAAGGGAATAACAAGGAAAGGCTGCAGACAAAGGTGAGCAGTGTGTCTTCATTTGCTCTGGGCAGCTGGGAGTTGTGAACAGAGGATCTCTTCCTTTGGGGTGAACTACCCAAGTCCGAACCATGCTCTTGACTTCACACAGCCTCTCATCCCCTTGCTCCTCTCTGGGGCTACTTGAAGCCTCCTGAAATTGTCTTGTGGTACCTTGACACTCACTTTTGCACAAACACGACAAGGAGTATTTCCTCATAGAGAGAATGTTATAAACAACGGTTTGTTAGTGACTGAAGTTGTCATCTAGTATTTTCTTATTCATTAGTGATCAGCAAACTGTTATAAAGATCCAGAGAGTAACTAGTTTGGACTTTGGGGACCATTCAGTCTCTGTCACAACTACTCAACTCTGCCCTTGTAGCGTGAAAGCAGTCATTGACAATAAGTAAATGAATGCATGTGGCTGCGTCCCAATAAAATATAATTTACAAAAACAGGTGGTAAGCTGGATTTGTCCCATGGCCATAGTTTGCCAACCCCTGTTTTACTGAAAAATATGGTATTTCTATTATGGATTAACAAGCTGACTTAGAAAGTGAACTACTTTTCCTAGCATAGTTTTCCTACAAGAGTAGGTTCCAGATTAAAAATAGATAGAGACCTGACCCAATATCAGCTTTGGTAAGTTCCTTAAATAAAGAAATGTAAAGGTCTTTGGATGTACAGAAGTAGTGGCTAGAAATTGGGTTCTAGTATTTTCTAGTTGTGTAAATTCTGGCCAGTTATTTAGGACACTTCTTTCTCATCTGTAAAATAGGAATAATACTACTTACCTGATAAAAAGACCGTGGCTATCGATTGCCATAGCATAAGTGAAGCGCCCATTACAGCAACATCTGACATATAGTATACCTTCAGTAACTGTTAGCTTTCTTCTTTTCCATATACCAGAAAGCGCATACAGAGTAGAAATAAAAGTAGAAACAAATCAGAGTAGAAGGCAGAACTAGCTTCACTTTTAAGATATAGCAGCTCTTCATCTCACTAAAATATTCATTGCTGGCTTAAAGGCACAGTTCTATCCCTACTTGGACACAGCTCATAATTTTCAAGAGCTCTGCACCTAGCATGATACTGTGGGGGTTCTTGGTTCTCCATTTTCCTCATTTCCTAAATTATATGTAATAAATGTACCTATATGCGTCCATCCATACACACATAAAATAATGCATATTTGCGTATACTTATGCCTGCATAGATTACTTATGTGCCAGGCACTGTGCTAAGCATTTTACATCTATTGTCTCATTTAATCCTTACAGTAACTTTGCAAAGTTGTTCCGTTATCATCCTCATCTTATAGATGAAAAACTGACACTTAGAGAGGTTAATGTAACCTACCTGCAGTTGCACATCTAGAAAGTCTCAGAGTTGAAACTGAACTTCAGGGCTTTCTGGCTATCGTGCCCATTCTCCTAACAATGATGATGAATGGAACACTATTTAAAATAAGAATAATATTGAAGTACAATGAGGCTACTGGTTAGACCATTTTGACTGAATGCCTTTACTGTTGATGGATTACTTGACCAACGTCAAAGAAGAACTGGGTTAATAAGCCCAATGTGCGGTTTATAGTTGGTCAATTAGTCCACATCTTTGAACCTGCACAGAGGCCGCTAGCAGATAAATCTAGATCTACATTTGGCACACTCCACAAAGCATTCTAAACAACTCAGTGTGTTCAAAAGATGAGATTTCCATTATTTATGCATGAAGAAAATATGCTGTTTTCCATGCACTGAGCCAGGGGGAAAATTACTCAGCCTTAGTAATATTAGACCATGGCTCTTCCATTTATTTTAAAATGGTAGTGTCGTGCTGAGGAGAATAATGGTTCATATCCTTCTTCTCCTTCCTCCAAATGCTCTGTCAAAACTACATTGATTAAAATAAATAAAATCTTGTATCATTGTGTCAAGTCTGTAAGAAGACAGAGTAAGCAAGCAAAAACACTAGAAACTAACATGTTGGAGAGTCGGCCTTGAATTGTGAATTCTGTATATTTTTTTATCTCCCAAGGTTCTTATTTTCTTCTCTTCTACTCACCAAGTTACATGGAAATTTTACAATTCTATTGAAATAAATAGCATCTTTTCCCAATGTTTTTTAAAAAGGTATTGTTTCATTAAAAATTTTGCATTTACAAAGAAAGTGAATAACTGGGATGTAATTCAAGTTACTTTGTAAATGTACCCCAAGTACTGATCCACATTCTCTATCTTTTGGAGGGAACCTGTACCCCTTGGGGACAGATTAAGAAACTTGTCTTTCCTCAATGTCGGGAGCCTCTTTGAAGTCTTGTTAACTTCTGATCTTAAAGGTAAATCTTGATACTGCTGAAAAATAACATATTTGTTATCACTGAAGGAAAAACCATTTCATAAAATGAATCAAACTTATTCATGTTTCAATTAATATCAGCTATAGCTACAGTAGGATTTGAATTCAGTGGTCTTGGATAATTATCTAAAAATATTCACAGACCCCTTGGAGGCTAATGAACTTAAACTTGAACAGTCAGTCCTAGAATGACTATTTCTGCAAAGTGGGAGAGAATTTCCCCTTCTGCTGTCTATTACAGGTTTCTAGTTGGGGCACCTGAAAATTGGATTTCTGATGGAGTTCCTTTCAATGTGTTTTCATACTTAATTGCTGTCTGATTCAGGGAGATAAAGGAGGAAAAAAAGCTACGAAAAGAAAATATCTGTTTTTTTTCATATACAGTATATTTACATGGTATAGCACAGTATTTTGCACAAGATGTAAAGACAGATCTGAGTTTAAACTTATAATCTCATTTCATAATCATCATCACAATAATAACAATGACAGCAGCAGCAAATTCTTATTGAGTGCAGAAAATGACAGATCTTGGGTTAAATGCTTTCCATGAATTACTTTATTTAATTCTTAGAAAATCTTATCATGTCTATTTTGTCCCTATCCTATTTTACGGATGAGGAAACTAAGGCTCAACAAAGTTACAAAACTTGCTCAAAAATCACACAACTTTTGGGGATTCAAATTCCATCTGATCCGTATACCCATCCTCTTAACTAGAACCTTCCATTTCACTCATGAGGAAGTTGGAAACATCCATGGATACAAGACGTGCTTATAGAAGCCCAGGTACTGGGACGGCAGAGAGGCAGCAGGGAACACTAGTCTAGGGCGAGAGCTGTGTAACTGGCAGTGTGATTTGTACCCCTGGCTTTCCTCATGCTATCTGTGTGCTTGAACAAGTTATTACCTTCTCTGTACCTCAGTTTCTTTATTGTACCATGAGGACTGTCATAAATTAATTCTTGAAAAGTAGTTAGGAGAACAATGCCTGGCTCATAGTAAACTCCATAAATATTAGCTCTCATTGGAATTACGGTAGCCTACCCTCTATTGTCTTAGACCTTTTACCCCTTAGAGCAGTTAGACATTAGATGAGTGCCTGACTTAGAGACGTACAGTAATTTTTTATAAATCAGAACAGTTTCCAGAACCTGAGATAATACTGAGAGGGTAGATTTGTTCTCTGTCACTATCCATCTCCTAATTTAAACTATCTTAATTCTCCTCTCTTTTCTGCTCTCCCCGGTCCTTGATCCTTAGACAATTACCCTGAGTTCTTGTAAATTGTTATTAACTCCAGCTGTGATGTTTGCTGATAGCTAGAATGTTAGATGATGAAGAACATCGTATTTTAACAGCAGATATTTAAAAATTTTAAACCCTTCCTGACCCTAGGAAGGAAACTTTCTGGTCATCAAGAGGATGTAGGGAGTAAATAGTTAGGGATATATGTGTGCCAGGAAGGGCAGAATCACAGCCAAAGAATGAAGCAGATTCACCTTGCATTTGAGAGCTACACGTATCTTTTCACGAAAATTTTTATCCTAATTCAGTGTTAATTTCAAAGCTAAATTTTGCAAGGAGGATGAATTCTAGTTTAAAGAAATTTGCAATTATTTTTAGCTCAGAATGCTATTTGGATTCCCCACATTCTTTTTATGCTGCCACAGTTTTAAAAGTTTGTCCAGTGATTTATTTGGGGGAGGTTACAAATACAGAGTGTTTACAAATGGCCTGCAGCTTTCTCTTCTAAAGATGGAATATTCGGCTGCACAATGCCCACTGCTTGTTCCTACCCCCCTCAGTTTTATCTGTTCTGTTGGTGATGATGTGGGTTCTCTGTCCTGTGGATGTTTATGTTTTTTATTATGTAATATTCAATACATGCAAAATAATCTTGGTAACATGGGTAGGTTATAGAGCATATAATTTATGAACTACAATATTAGCAATACATTGCTTCTACCTGTGAGATTCTTCCTGTTCACTAGGCAACAACCATCCTAAATTTTGTGAATTTCATAACCTTTCGATTTTTAAATACTTCGTAAAATATCACGTATGTATGTATCCTCTAAAACCTTGCTACTTAAGTAGGGTCCACAGACCTGTAGCATTGGTGTCACTTGGGAGTCTGTTAGAAATATGAAACCTCAGCCCTGCCCCAGAGCTACTGAATCAGAATCTGCATTTTAACAAAATCCTGTGTCGATTCATATGCACATCAGTTTGAGGAGCACCGAACCAAATGCATAATTTTGTTTTCCTTGGAGTTATTTTCTTATTAGTTTCTTGTTTTTGCGCTTAATAAGAATGGCATAGTGTTCACAGTCTTCTGCCACTTGCTTCATTAACCCAAGAAGGCGTTTCTAAGATTCATCCAAGTTGCTCCGCGCACTTATTCACGGCTACGCGATGCAACATTTGTGTGACTATCCCAGAATTTATCTTTTCTTTTATTGCTAGACATTGAGGTTGTGTGTGGTTCTTTGTTAAAAGGCATAATCCTGCTATGAACACTCAAGTACGTCTCCTGGTGTGTGTGTGTGTGTGTGTAAGAGATTCTCTATGCTAAATATGCGGAAGTGGAATTATGAATAGTAGTGTATGTCACCTTTACCAGTTAATGATAAATTGTTTCCCCACCAGCAATGTATGAGTTCCCATTGATGGACAGCTTGATCAACACAAGGTATAGGCAGGCTTCTTACTTTTTTGCCAACCTGGCGGACGTTACATGACCCCTCATGGTGGTCTGTACTTTCGTTTCCCTGATTGCTAATAGATTGATCAATTTTTCTTATGTTTAATTATCATTCTGCTTTCCTCGTCTGTGAAATGCTTTTTCCATGTATTTTGCCTATTTCTCTGTTGGGTTTTTCTTATTGATTTACAGGAGTAATTATTTTAAAACAGTCCTTTAAGAGTTACATATGTTGCAATATTTTCTCCCAGCTTATGACCTGTTTTCTCACTTTCTTAATGATCACCTTTTTTGAATGCAAGTTCTAAATGTTAATGTAGTTTGTTTTATCAATCTTTTCTTTCACTGTGAGTGCTTTTCGTAACCTTTTAAAAAGAAATCTTCCTTTCCACAAATATAATACTATTCTGCACTACTTCCTTCTAAACATTTAAAATTCTAAATATCCAAACATGTTCTTTTTAAAAAACTCTTTAGTACAATTGGACTTGAATTCTGTTTACTGTGTGAGGTAGGAGTCAAGATTCGTTTCTCATCCTATGGGTAACCAATAGTTCCAGCACTATTTATTGAATAATGGCTTCTTCCCCAATAGATAGCAATGCTCTCTCTCTCTCAAATATCAAGTTTTTATATATTGTAAAGGTCTATCTCTTGGGTCTTTTTCTGCTTCATTGGACATTATTTATCCTGTGCTAAAACTTTGCTGTCTTTATTCCTATAGATTTATAAAAAGTGTTAATAATTGATTGGGATACTTCCCTCACCTATTTCTTCCTCTTTATTTTTCATATAGAATTTTTGTAAGCATATAAATTTCCTTAAAATACCCTCTTGGAATTTTAATGAGAATATAATTAAATCTAACAGATCATTTTGTGAAAAGATTTTCTTCTTTGTCTCATTGATTCTCTGTATTCATGAAAATGGTATATCTCCCTACTCATTTTGGTCTTTTTAAAATTTAAAACTTTTCTTCGTAGACGCCCTGTACATCTTTTAATATATTTATTCCTAAGAACTATACATATGTGTATGTATGTGTGTGTGTGTGTGTGTGTGTGTGTGTGTGTGTGTATGGCATTTATCAGTTGCTGGTAAATAGAAGAACAATTGATTCTTATAAATTAGTTGCCCTTCTAAACTCTCTTAACATTCCAATAATTTATCTCCAGATTCCTTTGTGTTTTAAACGTGGATAATGATAGCATCAGAAAATAATGACAGTTTTGTTTCTTCCTTCCTTTTCAATCCATATCTTCAATTTCTCTGCGTGTGTGTATGTGTGTGTGTGTGTGCGTGCGTGTGTGTGTTTAGTCTCATTAAGCTGTCTAGGATCTATAGCATAATACTCTAAAAAGTATTGATAATGAGCATTTGTATCTTGTCCCTTGCAAAAGAGATTCCTAATACTTCAGTTAATAATCTCTCCAGCTCTCTAATTCTGTATTAAACCAGCCGTGCACTCATACTGTTAAACAACTCATCCATTGACATTTTGATTTCAATAGTTCTATGTTGAGTTTCTCCCTTTGTCATCCAAGTCAGATCACGGGTTTTAAACTCAGATTGGCCTGGACTCACATCCAAATTTTGACAACAAACAAATAACTGACCTTAGGCAAATAATTGCCCTTATGAATGTCAGCTTCCTTATGTGTAAAATGGAGTTTATGTTAGAAATCCTCTATTTTAAGAAACCCATTAATTCAAATGTTCAACTCAATTGAATAGGAACTCTATAAAATGAGAGATTTTAAATTTACATATTCTTAAACAAATGGAAAATGCACACATTTTGCCATCCCAATGCCTATCATGTTACTTTTCAGCATCTCAAAGTGTAAGATTAAGTCTTCACATCTAAAAGTTCTTAACTATTTTTGGCCTTTGGTAGTCAGGCTTCATTTGATAGTAACAAGCTACTTCTTTTCATCTCTTTTGCATCTTTCTGATTGACATTTCAAGGCATATTGATTCATTTTTTCAGTTTAATTATCAAACGCTAGAAGTTTAGCATTCTCTCTTAAAAGTCACCTAGAAGCTTTTGACAGATGGACATTCAGCACCTGAGTGATCATCCTTCAGGTGTAGTGAATCAGTCTCTGAAAATTGTATGACACCTTCTGAAAGACTGGTGATATCTGCTCATTGTAAGTGCATTGCTGCTGTATGATTGGCCATGATTTTGTAGTTATCTCAATGATAAAATTTACAGCTTCAAGTACTTATGAATATCTTGTTGCTTTACAATAGATATGGAAATGTAGTCTTTCTCCCTGAAAGAAATATTTTCTTCGCTTAGAGTAAATGTTTGTCTCCTAGGCATATTTTCATTTTTTTCTACACACAGAGTAACTTATCTTTTCAGTGAGGCATTATAGTGTAGTATTTTGAAGACATTTTAAATGAATATTAGGCGTCTAAATCTGATTTAATTAAGTCTAAAATTCAATTATGTGTAACTCTATAAATACAAGCAACAAACCCAAAGTCTTCACCATGGCCAACACGGCCGCCCTTGACCTGTCCTCATTTCCCAAGAGCCTCCACCTCACTCACCTCAGGCTCCTGATCAGCTTGTTATTCCTTAGTATAACAAGCTTGCTGCTATGTCAGTGTCTTTGCACTGTCTTTTCCATAGCCTGGAATACTGGCTCATCCCCTTACTTCCTTCAGGTTTCTGGTGAAATTCTACCCTACCAGAGAAGCCTTCCTTGACCACCCTTTACAAAATTTCACTCCCAAACATCATGCTCTAACTTCTTAATTTGCTTCAATTTGCTTTATGGCACTTAGGCACATCTGACATATTTATATATTTGTTTGAGTGTTTAGTCTGTCTCTTCCAATTAGAAGAGAGGAGCCAGAACTTTTCTGTTTTATTCATTTCTTTTTATCTAGAACTTAATATTTGGCAGTGATTAAGTGTTCAATAAATATTGGTTGAATGAATGAATGAATGTTGAGACAATCAGGTGGACAGGTGTTTTCTGTATAGAGTTAAGGTCACATAGGCTATACTCAACATCTGTGGGAGACTGGCACAGTCCTTTTAGTCTCTGTTGAAAGATTTATTATGATTTTCAAAATGTTAAAATGTGAAGAAAGAAGTGCATTGTTGCAAGGATTAAATAAAATAACATATGAGAAGTGTTTGGCAGAATGCCAAAAGTTAAATGTTCAATAAATGTAATAAACTTACTTCCATTTGAATTCATCCTTTCCCCTTTCTCTCCTATCAAAATGGAAATGTTGGCTTTTGTCTAGTATGAGGCAAATCCTTCCGTCTCTACCTTACAGTTCAATCCACCCTTGCGTTTTCAGGGACACTACACCAACTGTTATTCACTTTCTTCCTCTCCATATCCTTGATTTCTTCTCTTTTTGCATCCTGCCCATCAACCCTAAAATCTGATCCACTCAGAAGAGACTCTTTTTGATCATTTATACCTAGTTACCATATTACCTTGAGGGGCACTTCGTAAGAGGTGATTCCTTATCACATGTTTGCATACTTGCCTACCTTTCTCATAAATTTACAGAATTACTTGTCATTTCTCAATGCCCAGTGCTCCATAATTCCTCTCACCTCTAAGTTTTTGCCTGTGTCAATTTATGCCCTGGATACCTTTACCCTCTGATGCTCCCTAAGACACATATACATACACAGTCACATGAATATTCATACAAAATGAGATTAGCTAATTTCATCTTGTACTTGAGGTCTTCACTACAGCTTAGATACCACTCTCTCTTTGTAAAGACTCAGTGAGCCCTAAGAATTAAGTGTTCCTTCTGTGCTTCCACAGAAGACAATACATATTCCCATCATCACCTCTCTCTCTCTTCCTTTCTCTCTCTCCCTGAATTTTAGTTGCTCATTTATTCATTTATTTCTCCTACAGGACACTAAGCTTGAGGACAAGTATTTTCCCATGATCATCAATGAAATACCAAAGTTTACCTGGGAATTGGTGCATAGTACATAAACAATATATATATATATTTTTGAGGAAGATTAGCCCTGAGCTAACTCCTGCCAATCCTCCTCTTTTTGCTGAGGAAGACTGGCCCTGAGCTAACATGCGTGCCCATCTTCCTATACTTTATATGTGGGACGCCTGCCACAGCATGGCGTGCCAAGTGGTGCCATGTCCGCACCCGGGATCCGAACCAGTGAACCCCGGGCCACCGAAGCAGAACGTGCAAACTTAACCACTGAGCCACCAGGCCGGCCCCGATAAACAATATTTTTTAACTTGAATTGACAAGTGAAGTAGCGTCATTAGAAAATTACAAGATTGGTTGCTGGAAGTACTGAAATCTGTCAGGCCAACCAACCAGTTGCTGCTGAATTTGTATCAGTGTCATAGTCAAAGAAAAATGTGCTTAAGTGCAGCATTTCTTAGTTTAACATTTATTGCATATTGCTGTTTGTTTCATATTAGAAAAAAATTGCTGAAAAATGACCTAAGATATCAAAAGCAATGGGATAAAAATCTTTTGTACTGGTATTTATAGTGGTAATATTGACAATATTATCTAATATATATATAGAGAGAGTTTCACAATTTTAAGAGGCTTTTATATATTTCAAGGAAATACCTTAAGCCTGTTTCTAAAACACATTGAAAACCTGGGTGAAATCTAAGTCTTTGAATGCATCTTTTGGGTATTTCTAACTAGGCAGCAGTTTGGTCTTGTGTAAGACAGTATCTGATGACGAAAATTTCCAACTTTGTGCTCTTTGGCGTCAAATTGATGCATCCTAACAAATAAGATACATGTGCATTCAAGTACATAGGATATATGCAAAAAGAAAGTTTCACTTAAATCTTCCTCCCATCACCAAGTTAGAAATGGACTCTTAGTTATCGCAACTTACCATTTAAATCTCTTCTAGATAGAAACAGTGCTTGTTCTTTCCCAGCTTTTAATTGACACCGTTTCTGCCAGAACTCTCTATGATTATTGACAGGAATGTTCTCCCTGGTTAATTGCCCAGCAGCACCTTGAGTGATTGATGGCATCACTAGGGCAGACTTGAAACACGCTGGCAGAAAAGGGTAGTGGTGCATAATCTCTGTCTCATGGTAATGGTACCAACTCACTGCTCATTTAGGTTTGTTCAGGAAAAATACACTGATCATTTACCTGAATTTTCCACTTTTTACAGATATGCTGATGATTAGTAGTGAAAGCTTTCAAGAATGCCCCATATTTACCCCATAGTTTGTCAAGACCCTCTCAGACCGTGCCCATAAAACTGGAAATCGGAATCAATGGGAAAAATGAATAATTTATTTGGCATATAAGCATGGAAAATCAATGAGTCAATTACGTATTTCCATTTTTTTGGTTGTTTTAAATATGAGTAGGCAACTCGTAGATTAATGAAGAGTTTTTAAATGGAACACTGGGAGTGCTCAATTGTTAACAGTAGAAGATTTTCTTTCAACATGCAGGCAACTAGAGTAATAGGTAACCTGTATATTTTCATGAGATCTGGGCTCTTAAACTGATTTTGCCAGCAAGTATTTGAGTCACACGGGCAAGCCAACTAAGTGCACCTAGAGTGTTTTTGCTACCATCTAAGAAAGGAGTAGGTCTGGATCAATAGTCATTGATATATTGAAATCACCTAAGGAGTTTTTTTAAATGCTGTTGTCTGGGTCCTCCTCCCCAGAAATACAAATTTCGCTTATCTAGGTGCAGCAATGGTTTTCAAACATTAGTCTGAATCAGAATTGCCTGGAAAACTTGGTAAACATATGAAGCCCCAAGCCCTATTCTGCTTCAAGAGGCCTGGCCGTCTGTGTGCTTGATTTGCTCTCCAGGTGATTTTGATAACATCACAGTTTGCAACCACTGGTCTAGGGTTCAACATCAGAAGTTTCACAAGCTCTCCAGGTGATACTCCCTAGGTGCACCCAAGGCTGGGAACCGCTGTTTAAAATGATATTTAGGATTTTTCCAAGTCTGGCAGGAATAATCAAAATTGCTGGCTTTTGTTAAACATTTATTGTGTATAAGGCATTGTGCTAAGTATTGTATCATTGAATAATCACAAGAATCTGCTAGAGAGGTAATAATAGACCTATTTTGTATATAAGAGACAGGGAGGGTAAGTAATTTAGCTAAGGTCACATGGATAGGAAGTGGTGGATTGGTACCCAGGCTGTCTGAACTCAGAGGTTACACAATAAACTACTACTATCAATAATATTTTGGAATTATAAGAGAAATTGAAAACTTTCAAAGTTGGACACACGTTTGAAGGTACTTAAATGACTTTCTTATATTTAAAAATATACCTGATTTGTCATTATATAATAAAAACAAAGGAATGATTTTTAAAAAATAAAGGAAACATATAGGGAAAAGAAAGTGTTCACGAGTTAAAAGGAAGGAGAAAACTGACAGTGAGAAGCAGGTTACATTTGGATTATTATACTTATTCTGGAAAGATCATAAACTGCTTGTATTGTCAGTATTTGAGAAGTGAGGATAAAAGTTTCAAATAGAGGTATTTTGCCATAGTTAAATGAAAAGGGAAGGCGGCAAGCATTTCAGAGGAAAGAATAAATTTGTATACTTCTTTGAAATGGTTCCAAATACTAACAATGCAATGAATTAAAAGAAAAAGGCAGTTTGTACTGCATAACACTTCCTTTTCTCTCCTTTCATGTTTGAAAAGATCCCAGCTCAATGACTTCCTAGGCATGGAAAATGCTTTGGCCACTGCCATTAGTCATACTTGTGTCTGTAAAGGGGAGAAGCATGCCTTGGTCAAGTATCTTTTCAATCCTACACAGAGGGAAGTGGCGCTTGGAGACTGCCTTGTTCCTCTCAAGACACAGCCTTTCTCAGGTTTTGTGCATGGGCCACAAACGGGCAGAATGCCAATACCAAAATGTTGGAGGAAGGGACATTTCCTACCATTAAAAAAAGGAAGAAAACAAACACACGAAAAGATGTCAATGGTCTTCTTGCACAATATTAAATTGAATAGAAGGGGACACTCACACACTTCTTGGACTGTTCTTACTAATGAGCAAAGTGAGCATTTTATTTTCATAGATGTTATTTCCCCAATGGCATCTATACTGAGCATTCACTGTACAGAAAGCATTGGATTTCCAGCACTCTGGAGAGTCTGAGAGTTGGTTCCCGATTCTGACACTTTAGTATTCAGTATATGATATTCATAAAATGTACATAATCAATTACATTGAGATTGAGTGTCTGCAGAGACTAGAATAATTACACTGCCAAAAAGCTATTGTGAGTTCTAAATACATTTATATTTCAAATAATGGATGGTACAGTGGCAACTTCCACAAAGTCTAATTCTAGAATTATTTTAATAGTGAGTAAATGACTTTTGATCTTTAAGTAATATGATAATATACTTAAAAATGTGTCCATATATTACTCTGAAATTCTCTTGGCTTCTCAAAAATATTCAACATTGCAGGAAATACTAACTAAAGGAAGACAAATAAAAATTGAATTTGGATTTTAGTGTCAAATATGACTCATTTCTTTGGAATAATAATGATACAACACGTTTTAAAATGCTTTGGTAAGACAGCTGTGTCCTGCTGGAAGTGGCAGAAAGGCAAACTGCAGACAGCACCGATGGTAGAAACCACTGAAGATAACTAGAGGTTTGTAATAGACAAGGTGCCCCAACCTTAACTGTGGCCAGCAAGCTCAGCCATGGCAACAGCTTGCCTTGATTTCCAGCTAGGACCACTCCCTGGATCCTTAATCACAGGAGCAGCAACAACATGAGATACTAGCTGGAGGAAGATCTCCAAGAGGAAACGTTGGGCATTCTCCCTGCTATGGGAAAGATTCACACAGTATTTAATTCTATGTCAGGGAAAGAGACTGAATTAATCCTAAAACTATTGGATCATCACCTAAATACAATTTTTCAGCGACGCACACACACACCATTCCAGGCAACTTTGCCAGGTCATATTTCTTATCTTTGGAAGCCCCAGCATGGGGCTTATCGTCAACAAGCTCTGAGAATCAGCCAGGAATCACTGAACTCCATTTCTCGAAGAGGACTGAAGCAAGCGGAGGTGAAGAGGAAACCTCAGGGGCAGTGGGGGGCAGAAGGGGGAGGAGGGGGAGGAGGGCGGGGGCACTGGGAGGGGAAGAAACAGGAGGACAGGTCTGACTCCTGACTGGCTGGAGTGGTTTTGGAGAAAGTCGCAGCTTGGGCTCGCCAGTCGGGAGCTGTCCAACTTTTCAGCAGCTCTGGGATCAAGGTTCGGGTGCCCTGGACAGAGAAGGCGGCAACCGCTGCCCCTGCTGCTGCTTCTGCAGCTCAAGCCGCTAACAGTTCCTGCTCTCGCCGCCGGCGCCCAAAGGAAGGAAGGGAAGAAGAAAGGGAGGAAGGAGGGACCGACCGTTGGCGAAGCCGCGCACCGCGCGCCCTAGTCTTGGTGACTTGGGGAGCCCAGGAGCGTGTCTCTGCCACAACCACCGTGCAGGGAGCCCTGTCGCGTTCTGTGACCCCTCTCCGCTGGCAGAGCCCCCTCTCGGTCGCCTCGAGTCTCTGGTGGCTTCAAGTGAGAAGCTGAGCTCAGCCTCTGCTTAGCTCCAGAAGCGGCGGCGCCGGCGGCGGCGGCAGCAGCATCGCGAAGGCGCTCCGGCCAGCGCGGTGAACCCGGGTGGGTAGCAGGGCGCGGAGCCGCGAGCCAGGATGGAGGCAGAGGGCAGCAGCGTGCCGACCCGGGCGGGCAGCGGCGAGGGCAGCGACGGCGCCGACGGGGCCACGCTGAAAGCCCCGAAGCACCTCTGGAGGCACGAGCAGCACCACCAGTACCCGCTCCGGCAGCCCCAGTTCCGCCTCCTGCACCCCCATCACCATCTGCCCCCGCCGCCGCCTCCCTCGCCCCAGCCCCAGCCCCAGTGCCCGCTGCAGCCGCCGCCGCCTCCCCCTCTGCCGCCCCCGCCGCCGCCCGGGGCCGGTCGCGGCCGCTACGCCTCGAGCGGGACCACCGGCCGCGTCCGGCATCGCGGCTACTCGGACACCGAGCGCTACCTGTACTGCCGCGCCATGGACCGCACCTCCTACGCGGTGGAGACCGGCCACCGGCCCGGCCTGAAGAAATCCAGGATGTCCTGGCCCTCGTCGTTCCAGGGACTCAGGCGGTGAGTGGAGAGTGCCCCCTCCCCCATTCAGGCAAGGGGTCACCTCCCCAGTTCTCGATTCTCCTTGTTGGTCTATTTATCACCAGCAATCCTGGACCCAGGAACAAATTCTATTCTGGGAATTGGGGGAGGGCGAGCAGGGGCGTGTCTGTCCTTCCTTGAGTGGTTACGATTCAGGTGCGTGTAAGAGACCCCGAAAGTAGGGCATAAATGTTAATTGAGCGCGCGCGCGCATGTGTGTGTGTGTGTGTGTGTGTGTGTGAGAGAGAGAGGGAGAGATTGATTCCCAGTTGTCTATACCTCCCACACCCCCCACCCCACCCACCCGGGCGAGTGGGACTAAACAGGCGAATTCAGTTTGCTTGGTGTGGGAGGAGAAGGGAGGGTGAAGGAAGGCGGGGTTGGGGGTTTGAGCCAGGGAAACACCCAGTAATCTGTCCACTCCTCCCCACCCCCCCCCACCCCCCGCCGCCCCCCGTCCCCCAGCGAGAGGGGCTGGCGGAGCAGATCTGATTGGGGCACGGGGTTGGAGGGGAATGGGTGAGACAGCTCGGTCCCAGGATTGCAGCGAAAAGCCTGAGAACAACTCAGGTTTCTGTTTGTCAAAGCGGGGAGTAAATTGAACAGCGAAAGGGGAGAACAAACACGTGGGTGACTTGGAGAGTTTGGAGCAAAATGTTCAGCAATCCTTACGAGAGGGAAGGAGGGAGGAAAGGAAGGAGGGAGCGAGGACGCTGTGGGAGTTACACTGTGTCGGTGTATGGTGTGTGCGAGTGTATGTGTATCGAGTCGTCCCTGCAATATCTAGGAAGAAAATGCCTCGTTTTAGCAGCCGGCAAAACGCAGAGATTTGATTATAGTGATTTCCTCTTAACGTAAAGTGCTCCGGAAGACGGGGCAAGGAAGTGGCATGTCACCCAGAGTTTTAATAGAAGCTGCCCGCTCCTTTTCCAAGGAAATGAGTAGTGTAAAAGACCAGTTACAGCTGTTCTGATTCTTAACTCAGGCATGGAGGTGGAAGTTGGGCCCGCATTCGTTCCCTTTCCTGGCAACCCAGAAACAGCCCCTTTCTTCCCTGTCCCAGGCCATCCAAGCCACAGAGCTCCTCCCCCACACAAACGCGCACACAAATAAGGTTTTAGGAACTGCTGATCCTTGGAACGCCTAATGGCAAAGTAGAGCTGTCATCGTCTAACCTTAGATGTGAGCAGGCATTGATGGGCTGCACTCCAAGCCACATATCTGGATGATGGGTAATTTTAAATTGTAAATCAGGACTGGAAACAGGAAAACCTGAGGCTAGGATTGTTGGTCCAACTCTGACAGTGGGTTGGATTTATCAGAAAATCTTACTAGTGTTCAAATGTGTGTTTTTCTGAGTTTCTTCCTTTCTTTTTTTCTCTCTCTCTTCTCTCTCTCTTTTCCTCCTTCCTTCCTTTCTCTCTCTCTCTATCTCTCTCTCCCTCTCTCTCTTTCTTTCTGAGCATATTTCTCTGTATGTTATATACACTTCGTCAAAGAGAATCCAGACAAATAGAATATCTCAGCCCTGATGTGCACACATGCTCCTCATGTCCTCTGCCTTCCTCACACCCCTAGGTACTGAACATTGTTCATGGTGATGTCATAGTACCTGTTAGATGAATGAGAATGTAGAACTGTAGTTAATAATCTCAATTCAGATCAATTTAAACTTTGAAGATTGGTGTGACTTGCGGACATTCATATGTTAATACTCGTTTCATTTTTACACCCTAGACTGATAAACCCACATACAGTTTTACACTTTGTTTGAAGAGGTAGATGGCCTCCACTTGGATTGAGCACTATGCATGTGGGTTCCCAATGGTGGAATAAAGGCAAACATGGCACTTTGTCTATTTGAGTTATTAATAAGTAAGTTTTGTGAGACTGAGCCCTTAATAAACATTATATATGAACAAGAGTTCTAGCTTAATCTGTGGGTTGATTGACTTTGTAGAGTCTCTTAACTTCATTGTTTATAAAATATAATATGTCTGAGAGGGTGGAGAGGGGAAATAAGCTAATTAGAATAGAGCTATGGCATTGTTGATTTGAATTTGATTTTTGCTGTGCTCCCTACATTGACTAATTGTTCTATTTGAAGTTCATTAGTTGAATGGTTCTCAGAAAACGAAGATGTATAATGTTTACATATAGCTTCCACTGCACTCATCTGATAAATCATTGTCATTCTATTTAAGGATCCTGGAATTTAAAATTCTTTACATCACTTATATATTTCCCAAATATTCATACATCGCATATCAAGCTTTTTTTTTTTTTTACATTGCATGTCAAGCAAAAGTGGCTTTTGCAAATAAATGTATTTTTCAGGAAGGGCATGGATATTACTTGCATTTTTCAAAGAGAACAGTAGCAATGCTTTAAAATTATCCAAAAAATTCACATTTATTAACTTATTTGAACCTATTAACAACACTAAGACGAAATGGTATTATCTCCATTTTATAGCTAAGAACACTAAGTCCTATAGGATGTGAGTATCTTGTTCAGTAGCACACTGACCATGAGTCCCAGAGCTAATACTAAAACTCAGGTTTCCTGCCTCAACGAAGGCAATTGGTGCTCCTAAAATAAATGTGCGCAGAACCTGGGAATGTTGACAGCATAAAAAAATATATAAAACTGAACCTGAAGTTTATATTGATTAATACCACAGGACACACAGTCCGAATGAACCAAAAATGAGATATGGTTTAAATCCATTTTTTAAAAATGAACAGATAGCATAGGCTCTGGAAGCAATGAGAGATTTTACCTTTATTTTTAGCTTTTGAAATCCTGGCTGTTACACCAATGTTAATGATCACAACAGAGGCAAACCAGTGTATTTGTTGACTTTGTACAACATATATATATATATATGTTTTTTATATGTATCTTATATAATGCATATAATAATAAATATGAAACAGTGTTCAAAGAATTACAGCTAATGAGAACACTTCAGCTTGTTTTCAGTGATCTTCTGAAAGGGAACAAAAGTGTGAGATGTGTGCAAAACCTGTGTGTATGTGTGCGTGTGTGCCTGTGCCATCATCCAAATGGAGCATTTGAATTGTCTGTCAAGTTAATGTCTCTTTAAAAGCCTCATGGATGGATGGATGGATGAATGATTCCCTATGGATTATCAAGAAAAATAGGTCTTGTAAAAGGCTATTTTTAGCATGTATAGTAACATTTCCAGATATTATTATCATCTTGACTGAAATTTGGAGACTTAGTTGCAGTGTGTGAAGCAATGAGAAAGAGGTATACTTGGTTTAATGGAGAAATGTATGTAAACAGGCAGGAGGCCGCCCAGAGACATTTCATGGCCAGTTCTTTTGATTCCATGGAAAATGTAGGTATGTCAAATAAATTTTGTATTAAATTATATATAACAAAGTAAATTCATTTTTTAATCTCAATATAAAAGGAATTTGAAATAATAAAATTACCAAAGGAATGAGTCTCTGCTATCAAGAGAACCAAATGTAAAATAAAAAAATTAAAATATCCTTTAAAAAATATATATCAACTTGATCATTTTCATCAATAGTTCCTCAAAATGTAACAACTGATAAATGATTTAATTATTTCTTTGACTTCTTTTTTACACAACAAAATATTTCCGTATCAAGAACATGCTTTTCTAAATCTGCAGGAGATGTATATTCTTAATAACAAATTCATGCTCAACATCGCTAATCACCAGGGATATGCAAATCAAAACCACAATGAGGTATCGCCTCACGCCTGTTAAAATGGCTGTTATCAAAGAGACAAGAAATAACACGTGTTGGCAAGGATATGGAGAAAACGGAGCCCTGTGCACTGTTGGTGGGAATGTAAATTGGTGCAGCCACTATGGAAAATCATATGGAGGTTCCTCAAAAAATCAAATAGAACTACCATATGGTCCAGCAATCTCACTTTTGGGTATGTATCCAAAAGAAATGAAAACACTAACTCTAAAAGATATATGCACCCCCATGTTCATTGCAGCATTATGTACAATAGCCAGGATGTGGAAACAACCTAAGTGTCTATCAATGGATGAATAGATAAGGAAATTTTGGTATACGTATGCAATGGAATATTATTCAGCCATAAAAAAGAATGAAATTTTGCCGTTTTTAACAACATGCATGGACCCTGAAAGCCAAGTGAAATAAGACAGAGAAAGACAAATACTGTATGATCTCTCATATCCAGAACCTAAAGAAAAACCCAAAAAACAAACAAACCTAAAAAGCCCAAGATTATAGATACAGAGACCAGATTGGTGATTTCCAGAGGCAGGGGGTTGGGAGTGGGAAAAATAGGTGACTTTTAAAAATTTAAACAAATTGAAAAAAAGAAAAATAAATTAAGGTTGGAAATTCAAATAGCATAGGTGATTCTTTGGGTATTATAAAAATATTCTTGATGACAGAGATGTAAATATCAAGAAGGTGACATTTGATTTAGGTATTTTAGGAGGAAAATAGCTAAAAACTATAATCACAGCCAATATAAATCCCATGCATATTATAAAATATTTATTTGACATTAACTTTTTAAATACGTTAATATAATCTATTAAATGAAAGGGAAAATTAACTATATTGCTATGCTTAAATACTAGCCAGCTCTGGTGATCTAGTGGTTAAGATTCGGCGTTCTTATTGCCGCTGTGACCCAGGTTCATTTCCAGGCAGGGATCCACACCACCCGTCTGTCGATTGTCTAACTGTGTGGCTGCATGTTGCTGTGATGCTGAAAGCTATGCCACCAGTATTTCAAATACCAGCAGGATCACCAATGTGGACAGGTTTCAGCAGAGCTTCCAGACTGAGACACTAGGCAGAAGGACCTGGCCACCCACTTCAGAAAAAATTGGCCATGAAAACCCTAGGAATAGCAGGGGAGCATTGTCTGATATAGCGCCAGAAGGTGAGCGGATGGCACAAAAAGACCAGGTAATGTTCCACTCTGCTGTACACAGTGTCACTAGGAGGCCTAATCTACTTTAGGATACTAACAACAAATTTAAATACTATAAAAAATCAAGTTTTTACTTTTCTACTCTGGGTTATAAAAGATATTTTCCATTGCTTTGATTGATTTTGCAAAAGTTTTTTGATGTATTTTTTATTTTATTAAAAGTTGTAATGGTAATCTAAGTTCATAATGCAAAATTTGAGTTTCACATAACCAAAATAATTGATTGAAAACTTGGTCATTTAAACTGTCTACATCAGTGAACCTAAGACTTTGGATTTTAGAAAACAGTTACTTGTTTTTTAATATTAGATAACTGACATAAAGTTGCCTTCTTTAAATTTTAGTAAATAAGGACATTTTGGATATTTAAATAGCAGAAAAGTATGGCAACAATCGTATTTTGCACATTTTCTACATATTGCCCAAACACTGATTTCAGCGTTTTTGTGTGTTCTGAGACTTTGGTAGATCAGAAGCTGACTATCATGGATCCATCACCTTCTTACATTTTTGATTCTGAAATTATGTACCTTCCACGTTTCATGCGGGTGGGAAGTGGTGGGAGAGAGGAGAGAGAAAGGAAAGAGAGATAAGAATCTGTCCCCCAAGGATAGAACATAAATAAGCCCTCCTCTCATTCTGTTTGGACCATCTTGGCTCAGTTGCCCACTTATGGAGCAGTAACAGAGAAATAGATAACCAACAGTGTCCACAAGACACATTTCTCTAAGACCGTGTTAACACTATGGAATGTCAAGATGGGCAAGGACTTCGATTTAAACTAACCCAACCCACCACTGCCCATCGTTTACACTTGAAGAAACATGTGTCCTGAGGGGTCGAATTACTTAACATTACAGTTTACTGGCAGAACAAGAACTACAGTTTATATCTTCCGTACATCCTGACAATTACTTTACATTTCTCATTATGGCTATGTATTAACAATCACTGTCTCCATTTTCCAGAGTATAGCCTGAAACCAATAGGTTGGAAATGCTTTTAAAAAACATTTGTGAGTAAATGGGATCTTCGAATATTGGCGAGAGAGGCCAATTCAGAAAACAAACATTCTTTCACTTTCCAGTGTGGATACATTCATACACACACACACACGCACACACTGATGAATTGGTCACTAATTTCTATCTCCAAACTTTAATGTGGGCTTGGAAGAATATCTTGAGAAGAGTTCTTAAACATCATATAGAATAATAATCTAAAAAGATTAAACCCTGTTAGCAACTTGTGGTAGTTATTCAAAGGCTTCAAGTTGAACATGGGTAAAATTATGTCCCTCTCACAGCTTATTATCCGTCTATAAGTTTAAAAATATACAATATGTGAATCTATAACTTGAGTGCTGCTCGTCCTGGCTTTTAGCTGGAATGTTGCTAAGGGATTATACCAAATAGCACTCTATTATATTTCAAAAGATGCTGTGATTATTTTTACCCTGAGGAACATTTTTCTACATTTAAAAATAGGAAATCTAATTTTTTCCCAGAGAAGAGGGCATTTCACAGTATTTTTTAAAACTCATCAGCCAAACTGATTTGACCCCATACACACATACCGCCATCACCATGACCTTCACCACGCCACTTGAAAGATTAAATGAGAAATAAGGCATGCTTTGTCACCTAAATAAGCATTTGTAGTTATTGCTCTATGTCAGTGTGTGGTGCCACCATTCATCCAATGATCTCAAGCCAGTGGCATCCTTAGACTCTCCCTTAACTCCTGGATCTCAGAGACAATCAAGATCTTTTGATTGTATCTCACAAATATCTCTTGTATTTCCCTATGGCCACTTCCCTAGTTCAAGCCCTTATCATCTGTCCCCTGAGCAGTTGCAGTAGCCACCTAAATGGTCTCCAGCTCCAATCTCTCCTGACTCCAATCTGTGTTACACTCCTGGCCACCCAACCTCATCATCCCCTTATCTGAAATCCTTGGATGATTTCTTTCTGCCTGCAAGATAAGATCTAAATTTCTTAGTCTGACTCTAACACGTTAGCCCGGTCTGTCTTTCCTGCAGAAAGTCTTGCTATTCATCCTCTTCCGTAAACCCCTTGAAACCACCAAACTCAACTTCCTGCCATGTGCTCAGCTCTCTGTGCCTTTTCACACCTCTTTGTGAAGCTGTCTCTTCCTTCTAGACTGCTTTCCCTATGCCCTGCACCACCTCTTCCTTATCTGTTTGGAAAATTCATGAATATCTTTTCAAACTTAGTTCATATGTTACCACTTATATAGCTATTCCTACAAGCAGAGGAATATTTTTCTTCTCTGGACTTTCACATTGCATTTGTGTATATCTATACTCTAGCAGCTACCCATTGCCATTTTTGTTTTAAAGATTTTATTTTTTTCCTTTTTTTCCCCAAAGCCCCCTGGTACATAGTTGTATATTCTTAGTTGTGGGTCCTTCTAGTTGTGGCGTGTGGGACGCCGCCTCAGCGTGGCTCCATGCGATGAGCAGTGCCATGTTCGCGCCCAGGATTCGAACCGACAAAACACTGGGCCGCCTGCAGTGGAGTACACGAACTTAACCACTCGGCCACGGGGCCGGCCCCTACCCATTGCAATTTTATATCTGTCTCCCTCATTAAGTACATTAGGATCTTGCACAGTGTATGGTTTATATAGGTCCTCAATAAATGAGCTTTTCAATGTGGAAATCATAATAATGAAATCTTACCTTTTCAGTTTGTGCTTTCTCAGACAGGAGATATTTGATTTCCCTAATAATCTCTGTGAAGTAAACAGAGTGACTGATATTTTGCTCATTTTATAGGTGATTAAAGGGAATATTGACTCTCAGGGAAATAAACACATGCACATGTTAAAAGATAGAACTCAGACTTGAGTCTTGAAATTCCTAGGCTGGTGATCTTTTTGTCACACTGTGAGATATCTATGGACTGGTATCAGATGAGATGAAGCCCATCGTTTACCTAAGACTATAAAGACAGAGAGAAACAATAATGATTATGAAGAGAAATAGCAGTTTTGATCCAGCTTGTAAGAAAACAACATCAGAATGAAAATAACTTTGATGGAATAAAGTCTCCTTTTGTATTTAGAGAGATTCCTTTACAGCGTACATTCTTAACTCTGGATTCTTCAGCTCTAGAGGATGCATTACATATGGGGCTAGGTGCACACTTTCGGGAGAACACTCATCAGATTCTCGAGTCCTTGATACACAAAATTTAAGACACTGTGATCCAAAGTGAACTAAATCATTGGCTGATTTGCTAAGGGAAGAATTGTGAGAACATCATATACCAATGGAGTAATATTCTTACTGGAGTGGCTGAAAGTAAGCAATTTGAAATGGGATTTTAGAAAAATATAACGCTTCGAACAGATAAGGTCACAGGCTTATTTTAAAAGGACATATTCCCAGTGGGATTTTGGGGACCTAACTGACTTAAAATTTGATTTAAAATATGTGTAAGAAGAGTAAAGAATGAATAAATAAATAAGACAACACATCAATGTTACTTGAGTTTTCATCTGTTATTCTTGGAAAAGATTAAAAAATGAATAATTAGAAAGAATTGGGGAAGGTGTGGAGAAGTAGCCACTCCTATACATTTTGTAGTGGCGAGTATACATTAGGAAAACCTTGGTGGGTAATCAAATAACACATACCAAAATTTTAAAGGTACATATCTTTGCCCCAATAATTCTGTGCTTAGGAACTTAGCCTAAGAATATAATTGAGCAAGTGAACAAAGAAGTACTATATTGCAACGTGGCCTATAGTCGTAAACATCTGGAAACCACCCAAAAATCTTTCAGTAGGAAACTGATAAAATAAATCATCTCATATCCACAACAAAGAACTCCTAGATAAAGGATGAGAGATATACATATATCGCCCCCATTTTCATGCTGTTACATTCTATTCTCTTTGACATCCTCATTTTACCTCGTTGTATTAAATTATTTTATGACACAATCTTTTCCTTTGGTGGAGGAGCAAAAAGTGGGGTATAAATAAAATACATTAACCTAAATAAGTGAGAAAAATGTTTTTTTACAAAAGAAGAAAATATATAATTTTTGATTATTATAAAAGCAACTTATGCTCATTTTAAAGGAAAAAAAGAAAAAAGAACATAAAACCGAATATCAAAAACCTCTCTTATATATTGTCTCTTCTCACACCTGTAACACTTGAGTGCTTTTTCTCTTCTACGGAGGAGATACACATATATGTGTGTGTGTGCGTTTGCGAGCACATATATACGTGTGTGTACTATAAAATGCATAGGCACACACATATATAGATGTGACCTCATATGTGTATGTGTGTGCATGAATACACGCAAGTAAATGGTATCGTATTCTTTGATCTAGTCTCTAAATTACTTTTTTCACTTAACGACTCGTAGGGTTTATAATTACATCCACTTCCAGTTGAACGCTCCAAGATAAGCTAGTTACAGAATGGAGCCCTGGTAAATATCTGCATTTAAATATTAAATCTTAGAAGTTACTTACGCAAAATGAGCTTGATGTTTTACAGTAATTTACTTGCAAACTTTTTTTCTGAAAGAATTAGAGAGGCACACCCCTTGTCTCTTGAAATTGCTCCAAATTTGTAGCAATACTGTGTTTGTTTTCCTGTTGTTGTTGTTGTTATTTTCCTAGCAGGCAGGTATGCTTTCAGCTCATCTGGAAGCAATTTAAAATCATTAGAATATAAAGTAAAAGTTTGGAGTCCTCTATACACATTTTTGTTTTACCACTACTCAGAATCATTCCTGCTACCTGGGTCCTTTCCGTTGTATTGAGGGCCAGGTTCTTGTCTAATGACAAAACCCCTAGCCAGGGGTCTCCACTGAAATCACATGAGTAATTTGAAATCAAATTTCTCATCATGGGGGTTTCTACTAAGGATACTGAAGAAAGATCATCAAACACTGAGAAATACTCTATGTTGCTCTTGTCAGATTTTTTGAGAAGCAATAGAGTATAAGGATGACCCTTATGGGCATAAGAAACCCGTACTTACGTTAATAACTCAGAAGCTACCGTATAACTATGGCACTAACTATGTGTCTTCCCACACAAGCTCATCTGTACGTATGATTCTTTCCTCCCCAGTAGCTTTGATAACTTCATACTTCAGATCTTAACTCAAACACCACTGTTGCGGAGAAGACTTCTCAGGTCTCTCAAACGTGTGATAATACGTTACAGCTCTTCTTTATCACATTCATCATATTTTAAAATTACACGTTTAACTGTGTAATTATTTGATTAATGCCAATCTATTCCACTAAACTGTAATTCCCTGGGAGAGCAAGGACCCTGTCAATTTTGTTCACATCCAAACACATACTTGTACATTGTTAGCACTTAAAGATTTATTAAGTAAATAAAGGAACCTCAGAGTTAATAAGGTTATCAAATTTCTAAAGCTAGGAATCTACTATTAAAAGGGAACAGAAATAATTCCAGTTCAGAGAATCTTCAACACATGTTTTATTTTAGCTAAAGCGTTAAGCAATTACTATATACTTTATTTGATGTAAAAGTCACTTGAGTGTTAGCAGGTGTAAATATCACTTCCGGAAAGAAGCCTCCAGGACAGGAAGTCAATAAAGAAATAGCATCAGGGACTGTCAAGATTATGATGTTGTAGAAGAGTTATATTCAAGGGGCTAGCAAATGAAAATGATAAAAAGGGCATTAGATACTAATTTTAATGCCATTTTGTAATTTGTTTTAATAGCTATTTATTTTATTGTTGATGATTTATGCATTATTTAACCTTAATAAATTAGAGGTGTTCTGCCTAAAATTCATTATGCTCTGTTAATCTGGTTCAAACAAATATAAAGTATCCATAACTTCTCAGCATCTAGTGTTCTTTGTGACAGTAAATGCTGAGTAAAAATAAATATAAATTTCTTGCCCAAGCTATAATAGCTAACTCAAAATGATCTAAGAGCTTTAGCAACTGTAGGAAAAAGTCAGAGTATACACCATGATTCTGACAAAATGGCACTTATAGTTTCATAAACTTCCCTTTACTTAGTATATTAATTTCACTTTTGGTGTAGCAAGGCATGGAAGCTGCTAGGCAAGTCATTATTTCTGTCAACATGAAATATTTTGTAAGCCAAAGTCACAAAGGAGTGTAATGAAAAATCATTAAAAATAGGTTACATAAATACTTTATAATCACACTATTGCAATATTTCCAAAAATATCTACTTAGGGACAACAATTTTATATTTGTCTGTTTTTAATAGCAGTTGTGACATGGGGACCTTAGACTCAACTGCAATATCACTTACTGTTTGGTGGTGTGCTGTTCAATTTTCAGTGAATTCAAACATAATGATTCCGTATCTCATTAGTTAGACACAAGATGGAAAAAAAATAGTATGCTTTCTGGTATATCATATATCAAAAGCACTTTTTAAAACAACATTTCTGCTTCTTTAGGTAGCTCTATGACATGACTGTATGAACAATTGAGGTAACTAGACTGTTGAACTGGTTGATCAACTTTGCCAAGCAAGTTCAATGTAATATTTCCCCAGACATTTTTTTTTAACTGATTTGACCAAATTAGATTATTGACTCAACAGTAGGAGATCAGATTCTCCTTCGAATGTTTGTTACAACAACTGCTGGAACTCATGAAAAATTTCAGAAATGTTTGAACCCATCAAGAATCTACTGAAGACGTAGTAAGAGTCTGTAGAAAAGCAATAAATAGACCAGAGTTGGCCCTCAACCAGTTGGGCAGGGTGTTTATTGCTTTGGATGCTGCTTGTGTCTGAGCATTTCCTTTAAATATTTGATGTAGTTAATTAATGAGTATTTTGGATCTTCTGTCTATTATAAAGATCTGCTTATAAAAAATAAATGTAAGCAAATTACAAATGATAGAAGACCAAACTACAATACAGTAATTGTTTCCCCAAATTCTCGCTACCACTTTATCAGAATATCACTGTCATCTGATTTTTATTAAATAATAGTAATTGTTAGGAAGATAGCTAAAGAATAGAGTATCTAACGGTTGGCATTTTCCAAAGCACCAGCCTGGGAGTTGTTCAGTGTACGTGGAGTTGCAGCTGTGTGGGGTGGAGCTGGCAGGGAGAATGGGAGGAGAGGAAGATAAGACTTTGCTAAAGGTTTCTCAACTTTCCTCTAAAGATGTTAGAGAGGTTCTGATAGATTTTCAGCAGGGAAATTATGTGTGTGTTTAGCTTTGAAATTTTCAAAGTTTATTCTGGCAGACATGTGGAGCATGGAGTGGGAAGAAATTGGAGGTGTGATTTAGGTGTTTATTGCAGCAAACCAGATAAGGAATAATCATGATAGTCTGCAACTAAGGCTCTGGCAGGAAGAATGGAAAGGAAGAGATGAATTTAAACGAGATTTTATAAATAGATATGATGCGGCTTGTTGACTGACTTAATGCTATAGATAAAATGATTCTTAAATTAAATGTATTCTTGAGAAAATATAAAATTAAAGAATCCATCATTGTCTGGTCACTTAAGATAAATTTAAAATCTGACATTTTTTCTTCCCTGCAGGTGTTCTAAATTTTGACTTGTTCAGGTGGGGAAAGGTTGAACTATTAGTTAAGTTGTGAAATACTTGTCAGCAGGTGAAATTCGCAGTGTTGTTTTAGACAGATCACTCCACGCTGCGGTTATATTAGCATAACAAAGGCTTTCTGATGGTGAATACCTAGATGATATATTCCATTCCAGGCCACAACTAATTAATTGTATTAATTTAGTTAAATTGGTTTTCTCAACTCATTTGAAAAAGGTGAAAAATAACACTTCAAACTATTTCCTCTTAGGAGACATCATAAAGCTAATGAACTTTCTTTTTCCGTAGTGTCTCTCTCTCTCTCTTTCTTTAACTAGGAATCAGCCACAACAGTCTTTCCAGCTTTGGTTTTCTAATTTCAATTATTCTGTACCCATCCATTCCAGGAAATCTTTCAAACACACTGGTGTGTGTGTGTGTATCTGTGTGTGTGTGTGTTTGAAAAATTACCACCCTTTTGCTTCATGTTTAAAATCTCTTGAAAACCTGCCTAAGCTTTTACTTCCTTTTCATCAGTTATATTTTCAATAGCTACCATGGGCTTTTACCCCTGGTTAAATCTATTTGCATATAATCTGCTAACTCACGCTGTCAAGACTTTGCAATTGACATACCTCTTAAAACAAACAAACCAACCCAGTAGCAACAACAATAAATACTCTCTACTCTTCCTTTTGCCCGTTTCTCTTTCTGAAAGTTCATTTTCTCTAGGAAATGAACTATTTCTCTATTCCTATGGACCATACCTGATAAGAATAATTCCTTAACTTTTCATTTCTTCGAATTTAGGCACTTTGTTACCATATTGAGTTGCAAATATGGTGTATACAAAGAGATTTGCTTTCAAATCTGTTTTTTTATTGTTATAGTTTTATATATTCTGGTTCTATGTATATATTTTTTGGTTCTATATATATTTGCATACCACTGTTAGTGTATAAAACAATTAGTATGTATTTACTTTCTTCTTTGTCATTTGATATTCCTCCTTTCCCCTCATCCTATCACTTAGTATTAGAATAAGTACACAACAGTTATTTTCCCTTTCCAAGATACAAAAATATTTACCTTTCTAAAATCACATTAAG
Source organism: Equus asinus (assembly GCF_041296235.1). Lineage (NCBI taxonomy): Eukaryota > Metazoa > Chordata > Mammalia > Perissodactyla > Equidae > Equus > Equus asinus. The sequence continues at coordinate 64,159,092 of NC_091799.1, forward strand.
AGCAGCCATGTATAAAGTTTAAATGACTTTTTCATAGTGCTTTAATATATACTATCCCAACTGAGCCTCATATAGAAGAGTATTAAGCTCAAGAGAACAATGTATTCTAGAAAGAGTCCTCTGGTGGTATCACAGAGGAGGAAGAAGAATAGAGCAAGACAGACTGGAAGTGAGAAGTCCTGTTGAGACATTATGACAATATTCTAGGAGGAAATGTGAGAAAGGCATAAACTAGAGCAGGAGAAGAAATAAGGATGATATTAATAGGCTAGGTTTGTCTGTTCTAAGTAACGGAAAAGGTGGTGAATGAAGAATGAAGCAGAGATGGAAATCTTAAGTCTATCTAGGTAGGTGATGGTAGCACTCAGCAGGTCAGATGAAGAAAGTTAATGAATTCAGTTTGAGTTTGCCTGTGAACCATCAAATAGAAATGTCTAGTAGGCAATTGTTGTCATCATCATCGTCATCATTACTTAATTGTCATTATCTTCACCTCCTCAGCACAACCATTTATTGATTAATTCTCTAGGCCTGCTGCTCCTGAGAGCTTCATATAGACCACATATCATTCAATTCTTACAATAGTCCATGAAGTATACACTATTATGTCTATTTGCACATATGAAAAATGACATTTAGCAAGGTTATAGAACTTGTAAATTCTCCTAGCTCAAAGCCAGAGTCCTCTGACTCCAATGATCTGATTCTTTGAATATTTCAGATTTCAGAGGTCAGAAGAATGAGAGAATGGCGTAGATTAGTTTGGGATTACTAGCAGAATATAATAGGTATCACAACAGCGCACAAAGATGGGATGTCTGTGGAAAAGAGACTCAAGGATAGAAGCCATGGGAACACCAACATTTAAATACAAGTGGGAGAAGTCGAGGCATTGGTGGAACCTCAGAAGAAATCCTAACTTTGTGCTTTTTCAGGCAAAACACAGACTCCTAACTGTGTTCCCTGGAAACATGAGCTCTAGACAAAGAACAGTTTGTCATGTTGGATGTATAAGAAAACAAGCCTTCTGCCATGATTTGAATATCAGGAAAAGAGCAGAGGCTCTGTGGATATTTCATCAAGTTATGCATGTGGGATCCTCAATCATTAATATGTGGAAAGAGAAGGTTACCAGATACCAGGAGCTTTCTTGATTACCTGGCAAGAGAGGATATTTGTGGCTTTTTATATCCTGTGTACTTATCAGATTGGACCTCAAATGCTGCCCCATAGAGTTTCTCTTTAAAGAATCTGATTGCTTACTGGCCTAAAAAGAAAAAGAATCATAGCTTCAGGTTAGAAAAATTAAAGTTGAAGTTTATTCACTTCATAGTCAGGTAAACGTGACATTTGCTTTACATTAGTTCTATCTATATGAGAAGGGGGGGGTGCCTAGTCAAGTTGGAAAGTCCTGGGAATGACTGGAGGTAGTGGCGATACACTATGAAACTTGGCATAGTCTGAACAAGAAACCCCTCCTGACATAGCATTTTCTTTGTGTGAGAAAACACTGTAGTATTGCTGGTTATTTTTTACATAAAATATTACTTTGGACTCTCTGAATACTTTTACTTTTAAAAATGGGTAAGAAATAACCAGTGGAGAGAGAGAAAAGAAACACAGTTTGGTCTATTTCCTCCCATAAATATTACCACTCTTGGATTATAACTCTATTATCCCTGGTCTTTCCAATCAGGTTAAGTGAAGATTGTCTCTGCAATAAGAACACTTTTTTGGCAGCTGAGGCTCCCTTCTGGTGCATATTAGAATTCTCCAGCCTTCGTATTTCAATTTTTCTTCAAGGTGTGGGAAAGGAATTGATGTGATAAAATTTCCTGTAGTGTGACGGGAATAGACGTGTTTGTGCAAAGAATCTCGAGATACCAAGAGGTAAAGTGAAGGCGCGTTATCTGAAAACTAACATTTCACTGCAATCACCAACTCTGAATCTGGCTTCTTATAAATGCAATTGTGAACAAAAGATCGAGGCTGTTTGGTATTAGATCACTTGACTTTGTTTTATTTCAACAAATCTTTCTTACTTATTTAAGAACATTTTATTAGAATGAAAGTATTGGAATAGGTAACTGGTTTTCAAAAACATACAAAGGAGGGTTTGAAAAGAGTATAAAAGCCATGGTTTCTTGATTATATCATTATATGTATTTTTATTACTTTCATATACTCTTATTAGTTTGGTTTAGAGATATATATATGGATCATCAAACCAATATTTTAAAGCCAATTCTCTCTTCTTCACTTCTGCAAGGCGTTGGGTTGAACCATCTTTGTAGGTAAAGTTGTCAAATATTGCTAATTTCACATGATTCAATCTAATAGAATTGCGTACTCTTTTAGACCTTGGAGAAGGAGAACCCTCTTCATATTTTCTCCTTTCAGATTTTTGGCTCAGTCCAGGCTTCAGCATAGCTGGAGCGGCAAATCCCACTCCTGCATCTGGTGAGCTGTGCAGTGAGCAGCTCTGACACTTTTTCACACTGCTCAAACAACCGCATCCCCTAAATGTGAGTGTGGCCTTCAAAAAGGCTGTTCTTACGTGACCGCCAGATTATTTCATGGTCTGCCCAGTCATCCCCTTGATTGTGTCAGCCTTTAAAAATCTGTGTCATCTGGATATAGACAATGAGAAGAATGTTCTCTTGCTCTCTGCTTAAATTCTCAGAATTTTTCCTTCCAAACCACAAACTAAAGAATTGGAATTAGGCTATTTTATGACTCGGGTCCATGTAGGATGTTTTTTCCCCAAGAATATATGTTCTGTAGGCGTGGGAAGGGATAAGAAATGAAGGAGGGGAGCAAGTTTAGTGTTTCAGCACCAGAAATGTACCTTTGGTGACTAATATGCAGAGTAGCTGCACTTGGTTCCCAAGAATATTTGAGGATGCACAAAGTCTCTAAAGGTTTATTTACATCCGAGAGTTGTGGAAATAGACGTGGCATGTGAAAAATCCTTCCATTTTCATGGAGGGGACCCAGATTTTTGTCATTTCGTATCAGTCAGTAGGAGTTATTTCTACTGATCTGTGCTAACTCAGTTATCCAAATATAACAATATTCCATATTGACAGCATGGCATTTTTCTCCTAACTTTGTTCTCTGGCTGTTAGTTGTTAACTTTGCTGCTATTGAGAGGTGCCCACCCTGAGATCAAAGTCACTCAGCTCTCACTTTAACTCAGTATTAATGAAGAGAATGAATACTATTTCAGGTCTTTCCATTTATCAAATGGTAGGAGAAGGAACCAGAACTAAGTTTTATTGAACCACTACTATGCCAAGCCCTGACAATAATTATTATTTCAGTTTCCAAATTCTGTTTGCCAAAAATTATTTTAACTAATCTATCCAAGGTTAAAGAATTAGTAAGCAGCTTTTCCCCTCAAGTAAGTTGCTGATTCATGATAGAACTTTCATTTCCAAATTAAGAACGATTTCCTGGAAGGGAAGACTATGCTGTGCTTTTTAAAATAAAAAAAACAAACACTCTTCTATTGCAAATCCTTCAATGGTTTCTCATTGCTTTCCGGATAATGTTCATTCCATAACAAGGTCTGTAAATCTATCCATGGTCTCCTGTGCACATCTGGTATCTCATCTCTAGCCTTTCTTGCCCTGTCACCTCACCATCCACTTCTACTTTATTTCCTTCTCTTCCTTCCCACTGCCTATTCTTGGAAGCATATCTACCATTGGAAGGGCGTATGGGGTTGGGGTGGGGTGGTGAGGCAATTTTCAGCAGGAAGATCTGTTAGAAGGCTTGTTTGGTCCAAAGAAGAGCTCGTGGGTGGCAGTAGAGATAGAGCTAATGAAGCTGATGAAAAAGAGTTAAAAGGAAGTGGTAGGTCTTGGTGATAATTTGTTAGAAGGGATCTAAGGCAGTGGATAGTCAGTGATGATTCTGAGGTTTCTAGTTGGACCACTAAATGAATGTACTTGCCTGTAATAAGATGAGTAGGACAAAAGGTAGAGCAAATTTTGCAGTGAAGGTAAGGAGAGCAAGTTTGTTTTTTCTCCTTTGATGATAAATTTGAGTGTGCATGGATGTATACGTGCATTTTTGAATGCCCATGGATTTTTCTTCCAATTATATTCAAATACTGAAGTTATACTAACTAAGCAACATAGAAGCTTCAGCATGGTATCTTTTATGTAGCGCCAAACATCATTTTATTAATTTCCTATTGCAGCATAACAAATTACCACGAGTTTAGCAGCTTAAAACAACACACATTTATCTCACAGTTTCCAGGTCAGGAGACTGGGGTTGGCCCAGCTAGTCTTCTGCTCAGTATCTCAAAAGCTTCAGTGAGGTGTGGGGCAGGTGTGGCTTAGGCTCCCCTTTCAGGCTCACATGATTGTTTGTGGGATTTATTTCATTACAGTTGTAAAATTCATGAAAGTTTGATTCTTCAAGACCAGCAGGAGAAAGAGTCTCTGATTTCTAGGCCCTCATTTGAAGAGCTCACCTGCTTAGGACAGTCCCACCCAGGATAGTCTTCTTTTGGATTAACTTAAAGTCAACTGATTAAGGACCTTAATTACATCTGAATAACCCTCCACCTTTGCCATGCATATTCCACTGGTTAAAAGCAGGTTATAGATTTAGACCATTCTCAAGGGGAGAGATAGTACAAGAACATGAGTCATTGAGGGTCATCTTAGAATTCTGCCAACCACAGTCATGTTCTAAGGTTATGCTTGTGAGTGTGAGTGTGTGTCTGTGTGTGGAGATAATGAGTTACATGTACCAAAATCAGGTTGTAACTACACACCTCTTACCTTCTTGCTTGGGAGTTTTTTTCCCCTGAAGTTCTCCAGGGTCTTCTACTCCCATTGTTAGAACTCTCTTCTGCTGTACTGTCCTGGCTTCACCTTTCTTAGACAAGAAAGCATTATGTTTGGCTCAGAAGTGTACATTTCGATACACTCTCCCTGTCTTGGCAGCAATGGTGAGTGAGCATTTCATAAATCATTAGTGATCCAGAATGAGCTTCAGCAGTTTGGAGTGAGGCCATGGCCCATATATTTGATGCCACCAGCCTGATTTTTGTAATAGAAACTATGGCGATAAGGTAAACATGTAGTCTCTCCTTAAGCATCCCTTATTATTTTTTATTTTCGTTTAATTTATTCCTAGTTGCTTTTTTGTAGGGAAAGATTCACCCTGAGCTAACATCTATTGCCAATCTTGCTCTTTTTTTTCTTTTTCCTCCTCAAAGCCCCAGTGCATAGTTGTATATCCTAGCTGCATGTGAGCCACTGCCACAGCATGGCAACTGACAGATGGGTGGTGTGGTTCTGCGACCAGGAAATGACCCCTGGCTGCTGAAGCAGTGAGAACACCAAACTTTAACCACTCTGCCATCAGGGCTGGCTTCCATTATTATTTTTTATTTTATGTAATGTCATTCTTGCAGTGATGCAGATAGATATTAACCCTTCTTTGTCCCACCTACCCCAGAAAGGTTAAAAGAAGAGGAGTCTGTAATGAAATGGTCACATTGGGCTTATTTTGTGAGCTCCTATCAATATATTGGGTGAACTTCTTACAACTGAAGGTGCAGGTTTGTTATCTGTGTGTATATCTATTCCACGTGTCACTCCATAAAAGGATTAGAGATGGCTTACAAGATAAATTTTAGGTTGGTATAATATAAGAAAAATAAAATTGGAATAAGGAAAAGAAGAGAAAGCACAATAGTCATCATAATTAATGTCATTAAACTTAGGTTTTAACTCTGACAGTCACAGTTGGGCCAATGTGGCAATTTAATTTGTTCTCATTAATACAAAAGAAGAAATATATCCATTCCTTGGGGAAAACAATGTGTTTTCGGATACTAAAGTCTAACCATGTTTTTTTCCATGAGCGTCTTTATGGGAAACTCTAGATAAAGTAATAGACCTTGTCCTAGTAGCACGTTGGCAGCAAATCCAGTTGCAACCATCGTAGAATATTTCCTTATGAAAGCTTGTTAGGAGCTGAGCCCAGAACACTGAGGCTGAACTCAGGGCAGGTGATTCATTGCTAAACCACTATGTTCTTGGAGTGGACAGTTCTCGTTATTAACTGATTCCTGGATAAAACTCTTAGAATCAGAAGATTGGAGGGACGTTACTACATTTCTTAGATAATCATCCTGTACATTCAGTTCTCCCTGAAGGTTTTGATAGCAGAAGGAGAAAATTACAAGTGAAACTCTCTGTGAGGACCTGGAGTGTATTATACGTTGCTGATTGATGTCAGAAAGAATTATTTGAACCTCAAACAAGCAGGTGGTAGAGTCACTTTAAACTGGGAATTACGAAGAAACTAACCATTAGGCTGGATGCAAGGCCACCTCAGCTTGCATCCAGTAAAGATATCAATAAAACGCCAACAAGAGTCTGCAGTACCTTTCATACTGCCTGTTGCTCTCAGTATGCATACCAAAATCCTTACCATGGCATTCAAGAATCTGCGTGACTTGATCCCTGCCTAGGTTGACAGTTTGATCTTGCGTCATTCTTGACATTGTTCTCTGTGACTCAGCCACACCCACCTAACTTCAGCAACTAGAACCCACCACTCTCCCTCCTGCCTCAGGGTCTTCGTGCATCTTGGAACCCCTCCCACCCCCACTGTCACTGTCTATTGACTCCTACACTTCCTTCAGATCTCAGCTGAAATCTTACTTCTGAGAACGTGTTCCTGATTCCCTAAACTTGGGGCAGGGGGGTCCTTGTAATGTCCTCTCAGAGTTTATTTTAGTTTCATTCCATCAATATTAGTAATTTATGACACTTTCTGACTAATGTCTACCAACCAGCCAGTCAGCTCCAAGAAGACAGTTTGTAAGCTTGTTTTGCTCACTACTATATCACCAGCCCAGAGTCCAGTAAATGAGCATAATGCACATTCAATAAAAAATTTCTGAAAGGATAAATTACTGTTATTTATTGCCAGATTAACTACAACTTTTATTAACCCCTTACAGGCTTCCTCTCTTAGATGCTACAATTCCCATTCTACAGAGATTGAGTAGTGTGAACATAGTGGTTTAAGGGAGAACGGGGAAATAGTTTGATGTTTCTAAATTAAAATATTAATATGTTATAGCTAGATTTTTATTTCCAAAAAGATAATCTTGTTTGGCCAGTGTTGGAAACTATGATGCACAAAGAATATTTTGCTTGGATTACTCCACTGGAAAACTGAACTTGGTAGGCTGTCATTCCTAGAATATTGCTTTTATCAGACACTGTTGCCTTCTTTGAGCTTCACGAACCTAAGTTAGGACAGGAAAATATTACTAATAGAGTTAGAGAATTCTGGAAAGTGCACTGCAGCTAAAGAAGGTGATTATTTTTTCCTACCATGGCAAGTCAGTTGTAATGTTCTATTTTTCTTCTGGCCAATAGATCTCAAAGCATGGTCCCCAGGAGCCTTTTAAGAGTTCCATGAGACCGGAGTATTTTTGTAATAATACCAGAGTGGCATTTGCCCTTTTCTCCATACATTTTCTCAGTGGAGTTCCCCAGAAGCTACATAACATGATGCATGTCATGTTGCAACACACTGAATTCAGAAGCAGGTATGAGAATCAGTTGTCTTGTGTTAAGCTAGATGTAGCAAAAGTGGAAAACATCACTCTTCTCACTAATTTTTTTGGGAAGAGCAATTATTTTTGTAAAAATGTGTTTCTTATTGTTTTAAAAATGAATTAGTAAATAAAATTTTAATATCTCAGTTCTAAGTTTTAATATGGTAAAGATTTCACATAAACAAAAAATTGGGGGTTTTCAAAAATTTTTTAAGACTGTAAAAAGATCCTGAGACCAAGATGTTTGAGAACCACTTCTGTGAGCTGTCTGATTGACAGTGTACCAACATTTACCTGACTTCGCAACCTGACTTTTTATAAGATAGCTTTTCCTTTCAAAGACTTTTCTAAAAGATCGATTGATTAATCAGTTTGAGTAAGGTGATACAAGCACATGAATAAAAATCTCTTCGGCATCAAAAGATATTCGTGAGCAGTAGGCCCTTAGTGTCTCCGTTCTCCACTACCGTTTCCGGGGGGCAACTTCTGTTTGTGCATTTCCTGACAGAGACCTTGATGTGTTTACCTAAATGCCAGGATCTACTAGACCCCATTCTGCTTCTTGCTTATTTCTCTTGACGGTATAGCAAGGAGATTGATTCCTAACTGTGCCTGTGGATCTACCACATTGCCTGGAACAGTTGCAGTGTAGTCCATGATATGGATGAAATGTATTTAACGTCATCAGTCTCCTGTTGGTGGATGTTTACATTATTTCCATCTTTTGTCATTACCCACAGTGTCGCAGTGACTCTCCTTTTACTTAGCTATTTGTGCCTCTAAAGTAAGTATATCTGTAGAATTAATATTTGGTGATGGGATTTCTAAGTCAGAGGAAATCTATATTTTTTAATTTGATAGGCATCACCAAATTGTGCTCCAAAAAAGTTACACCAAATTTACCTTACCATGACTATTTGTGCTTATTCTTAGTATATTTTATAATACAGCACACCATGAAAATTTTAATATTTGCCAGTTAGATAAGTGAAAAATAGTGTCTAATTGTGGTTTTAGTTTTTCTTTTTCTTTTTTATGATTGAGGTTGATCTTTTTATGTCTAGCTGAAGGGAATGGAACAATATGTTCATTTCTTCTTTTTCCGTGAAGCCCATTAGTTTCCAAAAATGTGTACTCATTTCGCATGCAATGTCTTTGAACCATTGCCAGGCCGTAGCAGTGCACTCTTGAAAACCTTCTTCCCCTTCAGGGGCCTCCTCTCATCCTCCTCGCCTCAGACTCCTCTCTCTCTACACACCTCAATTAAGACAGCTTCCTGTCTTATCCTCTGAAACTAGAAGAGTCCTTAGGATTCCAGATCTAAGTGACCCATGCCATCTAGTTTGATTTTAGTTTGCAAAGTATTGCCAAGGAGTGGAGGCAGCCTTTACTTTCTACTTGATGAATTCATATATACTAAGGAGGAATTTTCCTTTAAGATAGGGAAACACTGCCTAGTTAGTCTCTGGAGGGGAATCATAATTGATGAAACACTCTGTGTCTGATGGAAACCTGAGTCTAACAAATCATCCTAAAACCTCATTAGACACTGTGTACTCCCCATGGACACTGCTGAAGAGGAACTTGGTTAAGTGGATCGTGACAATTTCAGTTTCGTCTGTCATCTATGCTCCAGAGACTCCTCAAAATCAAGAAAGACTTTCAAAAGGAGGGAATGGCTATTTATGTTTTAGAGATGTTCCTGACACTAGAGCTTTGCTGTATTTTCGTTTGCTTTCTTATGTACCTTAGCATAAATGTTTGATACCTCCTTGATTCTGAGTTTTATCTGTGATGGAATAAGCAATTTCTCCCTTGGTTCTGTTTATCCTAAGACATTTTTGGAATTTGGAATGGATAAGAAAAGGCATTTCTTATCTGTGTTGGAAACGCCATTATTTCTTTTATTGGAGTGTAATATTTTGGATTCAACAATTATGCCTCTGCACCAAGGTGAAAATATTGCTTTAGATAAAGCAGGTGCTGGTGAAAACTTAAAGTATAATCATAGAGAATTCAGACAAGATTTTAAGTAAACAAGCAAACAATAAAGGAGTAATAAATATGAGACCTGCCTCCTGCAAATTTTTAGAATGGTTTTCTGGCAAAATATAGTCAACTGTCATTGCTAAACTTTTTCAACTGTGCTAAACAAATTGCACAAATGATCAAGAAGACAGCGGAGACTGAAAGTAGAATTGTTGATTTAATATCCTTTCTTACTCATAAACTTACTGCATAGTAAATTATTAGTAAATTACATGTTCATTGTTTCTTAAAGCGTGTATAAAGGACTTGAAGGAATCCAGGTGACCTAATGTGCCGGAGGCAGAGCCCCCCAGCAGAGATCACATGCCTGAATGACTTAGGCAGGATTCTCTGCACCACACACTTACTAGTTATGTGACTTTAGTGTGCCTTTGTTTCTCTGATTCTGTTCCTTCATCTGCGATAATAGCAAATCTTAGCTTGCAGTGGGAGAAGTAAGGCAGATAACGCACATGAAATCGAGTGCTAAGTTGGCACTCAATAAATGATAGTTTATCATCATTATTACTATAGTAAGTGGCCCTCTGAAATGGGATATGAAAATAAAGTCAATTTGCTAAATTCATATAAGACTATAAAGACCTGAGAGTTTAGATGTAATCAATTCACTCCATTTCAAAATAAAGAATGACTTATGAAGCTTGAGTCAGAACGTCGTGGTGACATTTCTTTGCATTTCGCATTTAGCTGCTGGGCGTGGGAGAAGAACCCAGGTGACACGTTCCTCCCGGCTCCACAAAAGCCTGTAACAATGACCATATAAACCGCAGGAAGAAACCCCAGTGGTACCTCTACTTTTCAGTGAACAGGTTTTAGCTTAACTGAGATTTAGCCCCTGGAGTGTTAATTGCATTTGGAGCCTGTAAATTATTGTGATTATTTACACTACAAAGAAGAACCATCAAAACATATTTGTCATTTATGAATAATCTAGAAATAATTTTTTAAAAGAAAAAAAACCAACATCCTCTAGTTACATTCAGTTTGCTTTTATATTTTATCTAAGGAAGAATTTGAAAAGATTTTATACATAAATTGCTCCGTTAAGTTTTAAAAGCCACCTAGTTTGCGCATCGAACATTCACCTTCATTTCTGAGTGTCTCTTACAATTTCACCCCCAGAAAGACATGCAGAGAATAGGAAGCCTTTTCACAGAAAGCCTTAGCTCGCTGCCCTTCCCTGATAACAAGGTAGTTAGAATGCCTTGCTGAGCCTACCCCAGAGAGAGAGTTAGATGACCTGGAGTGGGACTTGCTAATTCCCAGGCCACTCAACGACAGTGTTGGCGGCTGTGCTGGACACCGCAGTCTTCCAGGGCAGCCTGTCGGCGACCTGCTAAGCTCTGAGCAGGGTCTGTTGGAGAACTTAGTGGGAGTGAGGTCATGTATCAGCCTGTACCAGCAAATTCTCCCTGCAGCCCCACATCTTTCCAGCCGCACAAAGGAACAAGCCCCGCAGGGTGTGGCTGTAATCATTATCCAAAGGGCACGCTCCACAGGCATCTAAGAGGAAAAGGTACTGCCAGTCTGTTGGGTTTGTTATTCCCATAGAGCTACACAGGAAATCACACCAACAGAAATAACGCATTCAAACGCAGAGGGCAAGCTTCTGTATCATTCAGAGACACACGTCACGCGTTCTATACACATGCACAGCTGTTTAGGAAGCACACTGAAATACCCCTTTGTGTTCCCATTAATTATCAGCCAACATTGAATAATCATTGGTGAGAGGGTAGAAGGACAATGAAATATGAAGAAAAGCGAGTTTATTTTTAGAAAGGTACTACTTTAAAGTGTTGATTGATCAGACAGGTGTTTAAAAGCATTTGTCAGAACAATTCACAGGAAATCTCTTTCACATTCAGGTCACAGCCAAAGAAGAAAAAAAATAGCCTACGCATTTTACAACTTCAATCACAAAAAGTCATGTTTTTGGAGGTGTGGGGATATTTGAAAATATTACAGATTCTACCAGGTCTGATTAAAGCTTTTAATTCTGTAAGGTTTCAGACTCCCCGTTGACCATTGCTTAGCATATTCTGCACTCCATGGGCTTCCTCTAAGACATCTGAGGAGAATGTTCCATATGTACATCCCCCTGAAGCCCGTGACTGCCCTGCTTGAACCATGAGGTTATGGAACAGAAAGCAAATCCCGTTCTGAAGAGCCTCCAAGAGGATGATATTTTGGTTGATTTCAGCTCCCTGCCAGCTCAAAGAAGGCTGCTGCACTGTGGGTTCTCCCCATGCACGCTGCATGCCGAGCGCCGCTCAGCTAGTCACCCTTCCAGGGAGCCAGTCGGGGTTTTCAAACTGAATCCTCCCTTTCATCCCTGACGTGCTTTTGGATTTCATCAATGACATGGAGGGATATTTTTAAAACAATGTAGGTTTTTCAGGACTGACAAGAGGCACAATGCTGACACTATCACAAACATACATTATGTTGAAAAGGAAAAGAACCCTAACCTAAGAAATTTGGTACTTAGGGAACTAAAAGATACCTAACATTTGTTACAGTTCTAACCAGAGCTCAGGTCAATGGACAGAGATCAGTATCAAAATAATATGCATACTTAGAGGATAAATTCAGATAAATGATGGAGAATGAACAGTTTTGCTGAAGTAACAGAATGCCTACAACAAAAAATTAGTCCGATGGTTGTTTCAAAGAATTGATTGGTCTTTATAGAGGCAAGTTTAATTCTTAGCAAACTGAAGCCAAAACATATTAGATTCCTCAGTTAAAAGTTGCTTTTTAGTAATATTGGGAGTAGTGATTTATAAAACTTTTAGTCTATAGGAATATTTTCTGTACTGAACACATAAAAATTTCTTCTAGGATATTGTTTTAGGCCTAAATTAGAAAAAATACAAGATGTTAATAAATGAAAATGATATCATAAGATTCAGATATATAAATGATAAGCCAGAATTATATCTGGCCTTGATAAAAGAAAATATGCTTCTGGGATTATTTTTCCAGACTCTGACAGTCCATTTGTAAGCACTTGACCAAACACTAGAATCGCATGGAATTTAGTATTAGAAACACCGGTGTGGAGTATGTTTGATGTCATTCTACTGGAAAAATTAAAACAGAGAGTAGAGTTTCAAAGTAGGTAATACAAAACTTAAAGTTATTGAATTTTGGGTCAAGCAGATCATCTGATGCTTCAGGACTTCGTAGCATTGCTTCAGTCCTGGATCCCTTTGAGAGCTGATAAGAGTTTAGCCTCTCTCTCCGTAGAAAACACTAGACTTGAAATTATCTCATGTGATTAAAACAGTGATATGGCAGTTGATCTTCATGTCAAAAAGCATGGTAGCCTAAGAACAGAAACGCTCAATTTATCCAAAATGGCAAATTCATGATTTTCCCTTGCCTTCTTCAGTTCCAACAACACAGAAGCTGTAAAACAGCCTATCATTTGACCTTTTGTTTGTTTTTACCCCATGAGTTCTTTATGTTACAGATAAGAAAACTGAGGCACAGAGAGGCTAAGAAGCTTTTCCATGGTATTAAATCTGCTAAAGTGGAACTAGGATTCAAATCCAGGCAGCGAACTCTACACCCATGTCCCTAACCACAGCGCACACTGTGGCTAAGAGCACGCACGTTTGTGCTCATAACTACCCATGCGGCAGGCCTTGTTAGTGTCCTCATTTTATAGATCTGGAGACTGAGATAGAGAGAGGTCAAGTAATTTGCCCGTGGCGGCAGAGCCGGAATTCAAACTCAGCAAATCTGACTCCAGAGGCAGGAGCTACACAAACACACTATACTGCAGACACAGACACACATACACGCACCCAGACTACATGAACACACATTATAGAAGTCAGGATATGCTGGGATGCTCACAAATAGTCAGATTATGAATGACTTTCTTCTTCATTTCTCCTGAGTTTTTCAAATTATTCTATTTTAAGCAAGTATTACTTTTGTACAAAAAATTTAAATATTATTAACTCTTAATGAACCCATTGAAAGCTTAAAATGTGTTAGCTGGTCAAAACTGCTGGCTTTATAGAATAGGCCCTTAAGTAAAGCAACAAGACGGAAATGATTTTGATGGCCTGAGACATAAAGTCTTGGGAAGGTCCTGGGAGACGAGGCGTGACCAGGAGGGGATGACATTCAGAGGTGTGGGAAATGCATTCAAAGGTGCTCAGCTGCTTGCAGAATTGGGTGGTCCCTGGGCAGTGAGCAGAGAGGCCATGAAGACTGGGCTGCCCAGGTCACAAGAGGGCAAGCAAGCTGCTCTAAGTAAACTCTAAGATGAACTGAAAGAGAAACTCTAAGTTTGGACTACTTCACAGTTTTGCCTAAGTCTGGCTCTAGTCAGGCCTTTGCCAGCTGTTCTCTTACTTCTTCTAAGCCCCTAATGGGCAGGAAAACAGCTCTGATTTCACCAAGCTTGAACAGAACTTTTTAAAGTGCAGATTCAGTGCCCCACACCCACAACTTCCAAGTTTGAGAATCTGCGTTTTTAACACAGATCTTTCCCAGGGAACCACAGTGCAGAGGTACAAGGACAACCCTTTGCAACATATGTCTTCACAGGGTGAGGTTAGTGCTAACAGCATAAGATGAGAGCGGAGACAAGGAAAAACTTTAGCCATAGAATGAAAATGCAAATATTCTGAAAAATGGAACGTTTCGTTACTCCTCCCCTCCCTTTTTTTCCATGCAATTGAAGAGCCACTCAAATTGATTATTTTCCCACTAGTTTGAGTGGTTGCTTGATTTAATTTAGTGAATTGAACTGGTATTTTGGAGAATAGGGGATATTCAGTAATCTTTCTGAGAAATCGAAGTCTACGTATGGCTTCAGCATTTTTATCTGTTAACTGACTAACAGACTGGCTTGGAAAATCCCCCAGCTAAGGCTACTTTAGACCTTGTTAAAAAAAATTGAGGGGGCTGGCCTGGGGGTGCAATGATTCAATTCATATTCTCCACTTTGGCAGCCCAGGGTTCACAGGCCCGGATCCTGGGTGCAGACCTACACACCACTCGTCAAGCCACGCTGTGGCGGCGTCCCACATAAAATAGAGGAAGCCTGGCACAGATGTTAGCTCAGCAATGATCTTCCTCAAGGAAAAAAGAGGAAGATGGGCAACAGATGTTAGCTCAGGGCCAATCTTCCTCATAAAAAAAAGTGAGTAACAATAAATTGTTGCTCGGGTTAAAAAATGAATTGGGCTTCTTGATTCCCAAATTTCCACTAGAAATGTTGCTAGGTTAAATATAGGTTATTGTCTGAATTTAAAATATACTTAGAATGAAAAAGAATAGGTTGGATTCTTTACAGGAGCTTGAGTTTAAGTTCTAATAGGGGTCATCCCCGTGGCTGAGTGGTTAAGTTCGTGTGCTCTGCTTCAGCGGCCCAGGGTTTCGCGGGTTCAGATCCTGGGCATGGACATGGCACTGCTCATCAAGCCATGCTAAGGCAGCGTCCCATATGCCACAACTAGAGGGACCCATGACTAAAGTATACAACTATATACTGGGGGGCTTTGGGGAGAAGCAAAAAAAAGTAGATTGGCAACAGTTGTTAGCTCAGATGCCAATCTTTGAAAAGAAAAAAAGAAAGAAAGAAATTAAGTTTACACTTGTTGTTTATGGTTACTTTGTTACTAAAAGCTATTTAAATGTGATTCTCAGACTTCATTTTCAGTTTTGATTAGAATGTGGTGTTTTTGGGTTTAAACCTAGTTTTATTATGCAATTATATACTTTGAAAGTGATTCATTTGAATGCTCTGTTCAGCAATTAGCACAAATATTGTCACTAAATTAATTATTATTACTACAATGGTAATTATTAACTTCAATAAGTAAAACGTTCCTTGTTGTATAACATATTTAATAAAAAATAATACTCAGTGGGGGGTGTGTGTGTATGGAACAAAATCAAGATTGCCTATCTCATCATAGAATTTCTATTAAGGAGAAAGTGCTCTTAATTAAATTTCATTGCATCATTTGCATGAAGACAAATTAGTAACAAGTGAGTTATTTCAGTGTCGTGAGTTTTCAAACTTATGCATCCATCTGCTTCACAATGTCCCTCCCCATGGGCCCCAAGCTCATCCTCATTAATACATTCTTTGCACAGAATCTGCTGTCACAGTAAAAACCACTAAAGCCTTCTTTATTTTTTTGGAAATGTGGGCCATCCTCTCCAAATTACTGTGAACGGCACAGGCCCCTCTTACCCTAAGGTCCCTGTAACTCTCTCTAATGCCTCGTTGGTTTCTCTTTTACGCTTCTTATTTTCAGTTTGCCCGTCAAGTTGCAGCAACCCATGACTCAATAAGCTCCAGTTCAACCTCTCAAACATCCCATCCTTCCCCAATGCCGCTGGACTCGAGATTCTGAAGGCCGCTTCTAACTACAATCTCTGCATGCCCATCTTCCACAGTAGTCATCATGCTTTTAGAGGACCCATCTGTAAACTTGATCAGGCCTGAAACTTAATCCATGTTGAAGTCTGCTAGGAACCCAGATCCAACATGATAACATCCACACTCAGAACCTCATCCTCCTGATCACCTTGGGCTCTAAGTGCTGTCCCCATTAGTGCCTCACTTATGTGGAGTCTCATCATAGTACAGCTAATCATGCCATTGTATTGTCCAGCAGTGGAAACACAAATTCGTATTCTTTTAGCACATACTAAAGAAGTTGATTTTGCTCCATTTTTAGGAAATTTGGTTAAAACTTAGCTGATTATTTATCGTCCTATCCTTAAAAAAAACTTCATTAAACATACTTTTAAAAGTCAAAATAATTTTGCCTTATAAAGACGAATGACTTACATTCTTAGTATTTTTTTTTTGAAGAGTTGCTAAAACAAGAATACCTGCTATCATTTGAACTGCTTGGAATTCCTTTTGAACCCCTCTCAACAGAGATTTCTGTCTGAGGCCTTGTCAGACAGAAGAGGCTGGAGATGGTAGAAACAGTAAAAATGAGTGCAATGCGTCCATTAGAAATTGCCTCCTCTTTATTCCTGCATTGCCTACTTTGACGTCAAACATAAAACTGTCCTTTATGAAGCAGAAAAAGCAAAGCTGAGAAAGTGAGAGATACCTCTCATGCCTTTATAAAAAGTATCTAAGTAGCAATTACTGGAAAATAGGTTCTTGTTTGTCATGTATTAGCCTGAAATTTTGCTTGAATTGGTTCTCCCCAGGACATTTCCTGGGGAGATGTGCACTCCTTACCTGTTTGACAAGCACTTACTCAAGATTATAATGGCTATCAATTTAAGCAAATACATGCTTTCAGGTGCCTTCACAGGTAGCAATACTAATGAATTTGTAACAATTATTGCTTATCCTCAAGGCATAAATTCCAATATTGCTTTAGTACTTGCATAATGTTTGTTTTGGAGCCTCCGTTCAATATCAACCAGCGTATGGTAAGTAGTCCCTCGGCAGGACCCTTGTAAAAAAATTCATTCTGGGCCGGTCCTGTGGCCGAGTGGTTAAGTTCGCGCATGCTGCTTCAGTGGCCCAGGGTTTTGCCGGTTCGGATCCTGGGCACGGACATGGCACTGCTTGTCAGGCCATGCTGAGGTGGCGTCCCACATGGTACAACCGGAGGCACTCACAACTAGAATATATAACTATGTGCTGGGGGGCTTTGGGGAGAAGAAAAAAAAAAATTCACTCTTTCTTCCCATTGTTTTACCTGAGTGAGTATTTGGCAAAGACCAATGAGGTCCCATTGAGACTGATACCCATAGAGAAACTGACTAATTTTGTTAGATTCCTCCATGAAGGCACCAAGCGAGTATATCAGTTAGCTGTTACTGTGGCTTAAAACAACAATTATTTGTTATTTCTAACAAGTCTGAGGGTCGACTGGTGTTCAGTTGGTCTACGTTGAACTTGTAGATGGTTCCTTGAGCATCAGCTAGACTCAACATCTATACAGGCTGGGAGTGGCTCTATTCCACCTCTCTCTCACCTTTCTCCTGGGACCGTGCGTTTGCCTGGGAATGTTCTTCTCGTAGAGATGGAAAAGGTGGACGGGAACAAGTGCAATACACAGCACTCTTTCAAGCCCCTTTCCTTACATTTGCTAACATCTCATGGCTGAGGGCAAAATCAAGGGGTGGGTCAGGTTTTCCCAATCTTGTTGGGAGGACTCAGCAAAGTTAGATAGCAAAGAATGTGGATAAAAAGGAGTGGGGAATTGAGGCCAAATGATGCATCCTACCACAGAGAGGTGGGACAGAGGGAAATTGTAGGCTTTCTAGGTCCCTTTGTTTCAGATAACCACCGTAATTCAGAGTTGAACTATGAGGGTATGCAGAAGGAATGCCAAGGTCAGTCTTAGTGGCTTCGAAAGTGTATAAGGAAAACATTCACGTCTCAGATATCCATCTATCTATGAAATGTACCTATTTCATATCATGAGCCAAAGTAAAACTCAAAACCATTGAGATATTTGTTTCTGTATGGAAAAAGAGTTCCAAATAGAAACCAACCCTCCTCCCTCCCTTCCATCTTTCTTAAATGCTGATCTTTTGGGCATCCAGTTAATGAGATCTCACTTGAAGCTTAAAGATCTTCCCCACCCATGTCCCTTTGCGTCAGTTTTAGGAGCCTTAGAAACAGAGTCTGGCTGATAGGTTTATTGGTACATCAAACCCATTGAGAAATGGCTTCAAGAGTTCCATCTCTCGAAATATTACTAGTTCTAAAGTTAGTAGCTGATAGTTCACAAAAATAAATATTGATTCAGAAATAGAGTTGCTCATCAGGGAAATAAAGCCGGTGAGCTTTTAGTTATAATTTATTTATAATCCCTCCCATGTTATATTCAGAGATGAAGTGTGAATTGAAGAAAAATTCAAGTATTCTTTTTCATATATTTTGAAAATATAACAGCCTTTGATGTATTTTGAGAGCAAGGATCTTTAAAAGCAGAGTAAAGAATGGCTTCTCTGGAGTTAGGAAGGCCTCAGTAAATCACCCACAAACCAGTTAAAGGGACAAATGTGATTTACCAGAAAGCACAACAATAACAATCACAACAAGTTTTGTTCTTCATACCGGGCAGGTGTTCTCTGCTCTAAGGAAAGGCTGATGTGTAAATCCAGATTAACCAAGAGCCTCAGAGCAGCTGCAGTCGTTCAAGAAGGCAGTCCAGCTTCTGTTGACTCTCAGCTGATCACCGACTTTGCACCCCTACTGGGCATTTCTGCGTTCTGAATTCTGGAATAAGGCTTAGAATCTGACAGTTGACAAGGAGATTGTCTGGGCAACCAGGGCTCTTGTCCATGACACGACCAGTGCTGAACTCTAGCGCATCCTGCCATCCCTCATATTTCCATATCTGTGATGCTGAGGAGCTATTATGTAAAATGAAGCACTTCTGCCTTTTACCAAGTGGGTGGGCTGTCGAAAAAAGAAACCCCATTAAGACTCATTTTCTTTGCAATCTACTTTTTTTGAAGAATATTTTTAAAAGAGGACTAAGCATTCAAGATTTCTTATGGAAGTTTGGAAATAATGCAGTTCCAGTACTTGGAAATGAACTTGGAAATGAGACTCCGTGTTGACTTTCTCTGTATTGTAATGTATTTCTAGGGAGATGCCTGCCTCTGCATTTTTTTCCCCATGATTTACCTCAGTTGAAATTTCAGCCAGATCCATTATTTTCCTTCTTTGGCACTTCATGCAAATTAAATGCGAAATTGAGTGACTAGAGGAAAAGGTCTCAGTGTATTGAGAAGGTGCCACATCAGTAATAGAGTGAGGTAATTACAAAATTACCTGCAGCTACTATGACTGTGTATTCTCCACTATTCAAAGGAAAAACTTTCATGTACTCATCACTACAAGATTTATTCTTCCATTGACGCGTGGGAGATTTATGCATTTAACTGTCCTACTCATTGATGAGAGACACACGCTCCTACAGAAATACATCTTTTCACATTAATGTGACATTTAATCCTGACTTTATTTTTCTTGCACTAAAATAATCTCTTGTAGACAGTCTTCTCTTCATCCGCATTATGAGTATGAACATCAGAATGGCTCAGTAGGCTGGAAGAGCAAAGACAAGTCTGTGTGTAGAATTCCAACGCCAAAAGAAAAATATCATTTATTACTTTCCACTTTTGATAAATAACAGCGATAGCAAAGTCATTGTCAAGAGGAGAGGCTGAATTAAATTATCTCTAAGGATTCTTTGAGCTAAAATTCAGTGATTCTCCTATTACTAGGAAATAGTGGTATTGAACTGGAATTATGAGCTGTGTGTTCAATCAAGTTCCATCACTGGATTGCAGTCTCATTTTGGAAGGATAATTCTCAGCTGATCCTTTACTCCAAATACGTCTATAGTATGTCCTACGGTTGTCATATTTTAGAGAACAAATCAGAAAAGTCTCCTGAATCATATGTGACTCTTCTTTAATCCAAGGGCAATAGCCTAGAATACTTGACTCATAGTTTAAAATAATTATTTTTGTCAGGTTCAAATTAAGTCTTTTGTATATACCATAATTATGTGAACCAAAAAAATGTATTTGTGTGAAACAAATGTCCTTCCTTTACAGAATTGCTATTAAAAGATGTTAGTCTCCTACTGAATGGCGATAATTTCTTCTTCCTGTCTCATAAGAATACATTGAGAATGAAAGATTTTAGGAATAGAATGTTCTCATTTCAAAGACATCCACGGTAGGCATTGATCCTTGCAATAATTGTGAATGTTCCATATTTAAAGAATGGGTAGATTATGAAATATAAGCTGAATATTTCAACCCTTCTGTTTTTCTTTGGACTATAATTCTCTGGTCTTCTGTAAAAATCAATTTTCGTGATGGGACAAATTCTCTCAGAAAGTGTGCCTGGAACTTTTTCTGTGGTATACATCCTTGGGGGATTTTTTTCCTTCTAAATTTCTTTCCATCACTCATTTGACTTCCAGATTTTCAAAGTATTTGTTACTATGGTTATCCTTGTAAATAAAGGTGGAGCTTGAGAAACCTGACTTTGTTTCAGTTGGGACCTTGTTCAAACGATAAGCACACACATCTTCTGACAGCAGCTAGGGAAAGCATGGAAGAGCGGAAAGAAACAGGTGTCTAAAGACCTAGATACAGATCAAGTTTCACTATTTAATTGTCGTTTTTGTTCTTGCTACTCAAACTATGATCTACAGACCATCAGCATTGACATCACCTGAGAGCTGGTTAGAAGAGAGAATCTCAGGCCCCTACCAGACTTCCTGAGTAAGAATCTGCATTTTAACAACATTCCCAGGAACTCATATACACATCCGAATTTGTCAGGCACTCATCTTTATAACCTTTGCACCATGATCTCTCAAGCTCCCTCTTTCCTTGTCTTTGAAATAGAGTGAGTAGGTTCTACTTCACAAGTCCATTTTGAGGATTAAATATGTGAATATACAAAAGTGCTGTATTGGGTGCCTGGCATACGTGGAACCCCACTCCCCATACACACTCACACACATACACAAGCAGATGCATGCAAGAGAGACAGCAAGAGAGAGAGACTGAGTTGGGAGGGAGGGTGAATAAAATGTTAATAGCTGGGATTATAGTTGGCATTTTTTTTTTTTTGGTCTCCATTATCTATAATGACTGTGTATAATTGTGTAATACATTTACTTTTTTAAAAACTCTAAGACAAAAGTTAGAATCTAATCTCACACATTACTTCAAAATAAGCTTCAGATATAGAGTTTTAGAGAATTAACTGTAAAAAAAATAGCCCACAAAAATCCAGAAAAAAAATATCCTGAATACCTCTATAATCTTAGATGTTTGTGGTAACCCCCTCCAAGCACAACTTCAAAGGCAGAAATCATAAAGGAAAATAGTGATGTGTTTAACTACATAAGTGTTTTAAAATTTAATTTAATTGAAAGAGAATTGAGGCCGGCCCCATGGCCAAGTGGTTAAGTTTGCGCGCTCTGCTTCGGTGGCCCAGGGTTTCACTGGTTTGGATCCTGGGTGCAGACATGGCACCGCTCATCAAGCCACACTGAGGCTGTGTCCCACATGCCATGGCTAGAAAGACCCACAACTGAAATGTACAACAATGTACTGGGGGCTTTAGAGAAGAAGCGAAAAAATTAAAATAAATAAATAAAATCTTTAAAAAAAAAGAGAGAGAATACAGATAACTGAAAAGAAAATCACAAATTGAAAAAATTATTTGCATAGACAAAAGTTTGATAGCTTTAATATATAAACAGCTTTTACAAGACCATAAAGGATGAACATAGTGATTTTGAATGACTACAAGGCATTAATAAGTGGACATTCACAAAAATAAATATGTCAAATAAACATGAAAAAAAGTGACTTCACTATTCACAAAAGAAACATAAATGAACCAAGATATCATTTTTCACTTATCAGATTGCTGTAAAAATAAGAAAGTTCTCATACCCTGTGTTGTCACAGTGGAGGAGAAAAGGGTCCCCTTTTCACCCTCAGTCAACATGTAAATACCTACGATATTTACTGAAAACTTTTTACTATATCTATCAAATACTTTAAATTTATTTACAAAATTTTCCCCCAATAATTATACTTTTGGGAATTTATCCTAAGGGATAATCTAAGTTTGAAAGATATGTTCGAAATTTCATCAAAGAAAACAACCTAAATCCACCACAATGACAGCTATTGGTAAATATGCAAATTACATACATATGATGTTATGACAATATTTTTATTAAATATATTCTCATTATTTTGCTAACCACAAAAGAGCAAGATAAACACAATATGCATAATGTATCATCTTTGTAAATACATAGACATCCATATAATATGTATATTTTTAAAGATTGAAAGGTAGTACACTAAAACTGAATATTAATTCCTGAAAAGTATGGGGGTTTTCCCCCAAATTTTTGCCTGTTTCTCCCTCGCCTCCTAGATTTTAGCATTGAACATACTCTTGTGATTTAAAAACTATTAAAAGAAGCAGTTAGATATAACAAAAATAATTTTAATAGCACAGGGGAATTGTTTTATTAATGCTAGTTAAATGTAGCTGAAAAACACAACATTTTACTGGCAGGAATATTTCAATTTTATAACACGTATAAAAAGCTGTTAAGATTGTTTAGTTCAAAACATGGGGGTTATGGATAAATTTTGTATTCTTTGCCTTTTGTTTCAAAATGTTTATAGTAAGCATTTATGATTTTTACAACCAGAAATAAATTACTTTTAAGACTCCCTTCTAAAGCTATTTGCTTATTTTTACTGTCAAATTGTATATTCAAAATGGCCTGAAAATTTCCAACTAAATATTTTCTAAACAACTAATTTGTTTTGAAATTCAGTGAAAAGTTAGCAACAAGTTGAGGTTACACTCCTGTGTGGCGTTTAAATTCCTCATTCTACAACACAGTTCCTGCGCCCAGTACAAAAGAATCCTTCATCTCATGACTTCCACTGTGTCCAGGAGGCATATGTTGTCACTTTGTCATGATTTGGTCTAGAAGGATTTTTCTTCTATTTTGCTGCTCTTTTTATACAAGACATAAAGAAAGGTGTTAAGGGAGTATTAAAGATAATGCGAGGTGTTAAAGAAAAGAGCCGGGGGAGAGAAGAACCCTTAACCTTTTCATCTGGTCCAGTTGTCAGAATCTTTTGTCTTTAGTTATCATTTTTTCCATCAGTGACATGTAATCCGTTATCCATGGGAACAAGGACCACAGGTTTAGCCTGTGCTTGCCTGGAAACCTCCCCTTAAATGCTACTGGCCTGTTCTTCTCTCTCTCTCTTTTTCTTCTGTTGCAAACTGACTGTTCACTATAGCCTAGACAGAAGCTCAATCTTTAGAAACCATCCTGGACACCTCTTAATTGGTTATCTATTGCTGTGTATGCCTAAAACTTAGCAGCTTAAAAACAAGTGAAATTTTATTATCCCCACAGTTTCTGTGGGTCAGTAATTCGAGAGATGCGTAGCTGGGTGATTCTAGCTCAGAATTTCTCACGATACTGCAGTCAAGATATCCATCCAGCTGCATTCATCTGAAGATTTGACTAGAGCTGGAAGATCCACTTCCAAGATGGCTCACCCACGTGGCTGGCACATTGGTGCTGGCTATTGTCAGGAAGCTGCAGTTCTTGGTCAGGCGGTCTTCTCTGTAGGACTGCTTAGGTATTCTCATAGCACGTGGGCTGTTTCACAAAGCGTGAGTGGTCCACAAGAGATTAAGGTGGAAGCTGCAATGTCTTTTATCATGGAACCTCAAAAGTCACACACTGTCACTTGCCGAATATCCTTTTGTCACACAGACCAGCCAGTGGGAGGGAAATACACAAGGGAGTGAAGCAATTCCCAGGAGGTGAGGATAATTGGGCGTCATTTTGGAAGCTGACTACTAGTGAAGGAGTCTGCTCTCTGGCCCTCAATGACTCACATTCCTCTCACATCCAAAATACGCTACCCCCTTTCGTGGTCCCCCAGAGTCTCGTTCTATTATAGCATCAGCTTAAAGTCCAAGATCTCATCATCTAAACTGTGTGTAGGGGCCAGCCCAGTGGTGTAGCAGTTAGGTTCACATGCTGTTCTTCAGTGAGTTTGCTGGTTCGGATCCCTGGCACAGACCTATGCACCGTTTGTCAAGTCATGCTGAGGCAGGCATCCCACATATAAGGTGGAGGAAGATGGGCACAGATGTTAGCTCAGGGCCAATCTTCCTTTAAAAAAAGAAAAAGTGTGTATTAGTTTTCTATTGTTGTGTAACAAATTACACAATTCTAGCAGCTTAAAACACCAATTTATTATCTTACAGTTCTGTAAGTCAGAGGCCCAGACATAGTGTAGCTGGGTTCATAGCTCAGGAACACACAAGACTAAAGTGTTAATCATGGCTGTGGTCCTCCTCTGGAGCTTGGGGTTTTCCTTCAAGCTCATTTAGATTGTTGGCAGAATTCACTTACTTATGGTTGATGAACTCAAGTTCCTAGAGGCCACCTGCCATTCTGGGCCATGTGGCTCTCTCCACAACATAGAAGGTTGCTCCTTCAAGGCCAGCAGAAGAATGTCCCTGCTGCTTGGAATCTATGACTTTCTTTGACTCTGACCTCTAGACCCAGATTTAAAGGTTTGGTGTGATCGGATCAGGCCAGCCAATATACCTGCCCCCCCCTTTTTTTTTTTGGTTAGGAAGATTGTCGCTGAGCTGACACCTATGCCAATCTTCCTCTACTTTGTATGTGGGATGTTGCCACAGCATGGCTTGATGAATGGTGTGTAGGTGTGCGCCTGGGATCTGAACCAGTGAACCCCAGGCCACTGAAACAGAGCGCACGAACTCAACCACTGCGCCAATGGGCTGGCCGCCACAATTGCCCTTTTAATTAACTCAAAATCAGCTGACTAGTAATCTTAGTTATATCTGCAAAATTGTTTTTGCCATGTAAAGTAACAGAATCAAGAGAGTGGTATCCTGTCATATTCCCAGATTCCATCCACATTTGTGAGGTGGAACTCATACAAGGCCTGTACACAAGGAGATAAGATCTTAGACTCAGTCTAACATACCAGGTCTAGATGAAGATGAGATAAATCTCTATTCGTTATCTGTTGTTGTATAATAAACTACCCCAAAACTTAGCAGGATAAACAATAAGCATGATTAACAACAATATAACAGTAAGTGTGGGGACCGGCTGGGTGGGGCAGCGGTTAAGTGGGCACGTTCCGCTTCTTGGTGGTCCAGGGTTCGTCGGTTCGGATCCGGGGTGTGGACATGGCACACTTGGCACACTATGCAGTGGTAGGCGTCCCACATATAAAGTAGAGGAAGATGGGCATGGATGTTAGCTCAGGGCCAGCCTTCCTCGGCAAAAAGAGGAGGATTGGCAGCAGTTAGCTCAGGGCTTGTCTTCCTCAAAAAAAAAAAACAAAAAACAATAAGTGTGATTAACTTCTCACAGTTTCTATGGATGAGGAATTCAGAAGGATCTTAGCTGAGTGGTTCTCAATTGGGGTCACTCATGAAGCTGCAGTCAAGAAGTCAGCCCGGGTTACAGACATCTATAGGCTTGATTGGGGCTGCAGGGTGTGCTTCCTAGGGAATTCACTCACATGATGGTCAGATTGGTATTGGCTGTCAGTGGGAGCTCTCGTTTCCTCCACAGATAGGCTGCACTGCAGGCTGCGAGAATGTCTTCATGACATGATGGCTGGCTTCCACTGGAGTGAGTGATCAAAGCAAACAAGGCACAAGCAGCAATGGCCTTTATAACCAAGCTTCAAGAGTTACACGCCATCACTCCTGCCACATTCTGTTGGTCACACAGACCAGTCCTAAGACAATGTTGGAGGGGAGGTGAATACCAGGAGGCAGGTGTTGTTAGGGCCATCTTTGAGGCTGGCTGCTACAACCTCAGTGAACAAGAACAGAATAAACAATCTTTTTTTAAGTAGAGGAAAGAGATTTCTGGAATCTGTCCGTTCTCTGTCATGCCCACCACCATAGTGTATTCGGGTTCTCATCTCTCTGTTGGACCTCTGCGGCAGCCTTATGACTGCTATCCTTTTTTCCAACGTCATCCTTTTAAAACCCTTCAAAATGGCCCATCTACAAGGCATGGCACCTCCTCCATTTAGAATCCGATGGGTAAAGTCCTTACAAGGCACTCCAGGCCTTAATTGGTGCCTACATCTCTTGCCTCATCCTTTTTGCTCCTCTCACCCCCCAATTATTTTTATGTTTCAATCATGCTGAACCTCTTACTGTTTCCCAAAACATACTGGGCTCTGTCACATCTTTATTTGCCTTTGCTTTTCCTGTTCTCTCTGCCTGAAATAAGAGTGACAATTAGTAGGGACTAAGCATTTCCTAAAAGCTGGGCATCTTCTGTGCTAAATCAGACATTAGAGGGTCCAATTTCATTCTGACCACAACCTTATTATTAGCCTCATTCTACAAATGGGCACTCCTAACCCCATATGCATAGTGGTTAAAAACGTAGACTCCAGAGAGGAATTTGGAGGTTCTACCATAAGCTTCTTTGTTATTATCCATGCAAATAGCTTGAAAGTACCAAGTTTTGTTATTCTAATTTACTAGCCAATTTTAGGTATGCCCTACCAATTCACACTGGATTTTATTTTAAAAAGAATGTGTGTGGTGTGTACATTTGTATTGCAGGTGGAGAGTAGAGGGAAGAAGTTGATCATCTGAACTTTGATTTTTTTTTTTTCCTGTGACAAAGGAGGTTTGGGTATGTCAAGCTGTTAAGTGATCAATGCAGTAATCAATTTAGATCTGCAATATGGAGATAGGTATATTTTGCTCACTCCACTCTTTCCAAACTTCTTTCCCTAGTTTCATGAGCAGTTTATTTGCTTCATCTTGCCAAGTAAATGTCTCAGTTCCACGTGTATATAACCCAGACCATTAGAACACCCCCTAAATATTGTATTCTCAATATTGCTTGCTTTTAGCAATAAATCGTAGCACCTAGCCTAACAAAGAATTCAACGTCATTCAACTCAAATCATGACAATCACTGAGATTTACAAAAGAGTTCTTAAACATTTTTTATGCACTACACATTTCAGAAATGCTATCTCAAAAACAAAACAAAGTAAATAATTGACAAAAACGTCGTGAAAATTCAGGGACCACAATGTGAACTCTCTTTTGTCTGTGCATGGTTTACCTTTCTCACAGAAAATGGAAAAATACATTCATTTCTGTTTCCCTTAGCGTTGGTAATACCTTCCTGATTGTAATTCAAGAAATTTGACATTTAGAAAATCAGGCTGCAGCTCATCTTTGTACTATCTAAAACAGGGAAATTAGTAATATCAATAAGAGCGATGAGTGCAGCTGGTAGGGGACAGTCATGCTTTCTAGCAGCCCATGTATACAAGCAATGAGTTTAATGGACACAGAGCACATTCCTACATGAACTCCTTTTCTTTACAAGTTGTATTTTACTGGTAATACTAAATTTCATGTCTCTTTGTTGCTTGAGTAGTTTTTTCAACTTTTCTTTTTGTTATCAAAGTCATGCCTCAATAGGTTAAAATTGTATGAAACAAAACCGTTAAGCTCCTGGTTCACTCCATCTAATACTCTAGAGATAATCTCTATTAAATAACGATCTGTTTCTTGAGAAAGCAATCTATACCCTACATTTTTGAGTGTTCCAGATGACCATTGACCACAGTAGGTTTACGTTAGTGAGTCTTACTTTTATCTTAACCCGCTCACCTGCCTTCTGTCAAAAGATATGAATTTAACACACTTTAGTTTTTAAGCAGTTATGTATCTTCTGATTTAAAGATGATCTTTGTATTCTTCTATTATCTTCTTTTAAAAATGTTTTTGATAATAGCCATCCTAATGGGTGTGAAGTAGTATCTTGTTGCAGTTTTGATTTCCTTTATTTACTCTTAATCCCATCATTAAAGGTTATTTATTGTTAACACTGGGATATATTTTCCATTTTTTCTATTTATCATGTTTTTTAAAAAGCTGAATTTAAAAAATGAGGATGGTAGTGTAGTTGTAGCTTGGCGATCTGCATTTAACAGCATTAGAAGAGTACTTTCCCAGGCCATTAAAATTCTTTGTGAGCATCACTTTTAGTGCATGCAAAAACTAAAGAAAGACACATTCTAGTGTATGTATGTGTCTGTTTTGACTGAATATCGGCATACCTAAAATAATGAATGTTAATGGAACTAGAAATCTTGATACAAAGCAGATTCTAGACTCAAACAACAGTAATGCAATGGAAACAATGAAACAGGTGAGTTTTCATAACAGCCTCTGTCATTACATTAACTTCTTTAAACACTAAAGTCACTTGAAATTACAATAAGCGAAATTAAGACAAGCATTTGGTCATTTAAGCTATCAGATATCCCAAATCAATAATTTATCACTGGAGGTTTTCTCTTTGTGTAATTAGATGATCAGGGTTTCTTATTTTTCAAATAAACATTTTAAAATAGGAAATATCTTTAGGGATTAAACCAACAAGATTTTATCATTGAAAACATGTTCACAGTTCACTTAAGCCTGGCTTTCCTCTGGATAATCACTTTATAATGCTCACCAATGCATCTTAAAACATCCTGTTGAGATCATTATCAAGATCCCAATTATATATTATGAAATAAAAGACTTATAATGGAATACTTGAACCTTCCTGCCCCATACACAAGATGTATTCTGTATTTCTGGTATTCACACTAAGAAGCAGTGATGAACAGCTCAAAATATTATTTGATCCTAGTGCTTTGGGGGGAAGAGGAACTGGCACTGCCTTGATTTTTGTATATCTTGGCACAAGCCAATGCTTTCAAGAGGGACTTTCAGAGCAGACTTCTGTTGAATTTGCCATATGGAGTTATTGGGCTCAGATTATAGAGGTTTTCCTGGTTGCTTGCCTGATTTAGGAATTATCAGTGCTCTCCAGGATTTTCTCCAAACACTGAGACTGTGTTTGGTAGAAAGGGACACTTCAGGAGAAAAGTAAAGTTTGATATGTGGGAGGCTTAGATGGTTCCCAGCCTTTCTGAGAGGTACCACGATTCACGAAGAACTTCACCGGCAACAGCAAAGACAGTCCCTGTTGGCCCTGGAGCACAGCTAACAGTTTGACACTTTACCTCACTTGAATGGTTCCAACTGTCCCCTTCCCCAGGCACCTCACCCCTAGCACTCCCCAAAGCCCAAGACGACATCAGCTACAGGCCAGCCTGAGGAATAAGGACGAGTCCAGAACAGACACCGAAATCTGCTTTACTCTATAGCATCTTAATACATTGTACATCCAACCTTAAGTTTACCTGCTCCAGAGGATTACGAGTGGTTAAGTCTGGGCTATTATGGGACTGGATATCTGCAAACTTTTTTTATTAGAAGAGAAAGAGGACAAGGGGGAGGTGGAGGGGAAGGGGAAATCCAATTTTGAGAGTTTTCACGTTCTGAACACTGGAAAACACCCCCTCCTCACAGCACCGAGTTCTGTGTGAAAACGCAGCCCCTTTCTCAGTTGTCTTTCCTTGGGGAGCATCAAGAGTGTGGGTACTCCTTCCTGTCTCTCACCTGTGAAGCTCCTCTTCATGTTCTCACATCACCACCACCGCCCATGATTTTTTAATATTATGGAGAATCATCCTGATGGATTAAGACAGAGGTGAAAACTGGCCCCCTTAGCCCAATTATGGGTCTTATTTTAAGAGCCTAGTGTTTTTAAAAACTCAGAGGAAATTACATAAAAATCAGCTTTTCTGTTTCTCCTGAAAGCACAGCCAGTGTGGCAGCGCTCGGCTCACATTCCCACCTGCCAAGAGTTCTGCCCACTGAGCATCGGCTTTTCCTAAGGGCTCGCTCTCTCCAGCTCAGTGGAGTCCCTGCCTGATTACTTTATGCATTTGCATCCCTGCTTAACCCCTGAAGGCATCTGAGTTTTCTACCCTTCACTTGGATTAGGAGGGTTTACCAGAAAAGGGACCCCCGTACACTTTGAAGGGTCCTTCTCATGCAGAGCAGAGAGAACACCAAGCAAACACCTACTGTAGGTCCTACAAGCAAGTCCTCGGAGAAGCAATGATGACAAATATCTTAGTGATCTGCTCAATAATTCTGAAAGTGTGAGAGTTCAACCACTTGTATCATAATCATCTCCGGAGCTTGTTTAAAACACACATGCAGGGCCCCGCTTCAAACATAAGGGAATCAGACTTTCTGGGGGAAAGGCCTGGGCATCTGAACATTCAAGCATCCCAGGTGATTATTGAATTCTTTCTAGATCCGACAGTTCTTCTGCTTGACAGATCCAATTAGAGGGAACTGATGGGCTTTAGGAAATAATCTTAACTCACCAGTCCAGCAATGCTGAAATGCAGAATTTTGTCCTTAGCAAAAGCCAGTTGTTGCTGACCTTTTTCAGTGAGTATCCAGCATCAGATCAGGTACAACAGGAAATAAGGTAGATAAATTTGCAGTTTTGTATATAACAGAAAGAGCATTATTACTTTCCTCTTAGACATCATAAAAAGGCAGAGACATACTGGTCCTTTACGTTTATTTTAGCTGCATTGTTATTTTAACCTCTATCCTTAATGTGGCATTAAAATATCACACATCTATTTGCTTTCATTTCTAATATCTGGAAGGATTTCAGCTTGACGTAATTAGCATGGAGAGCGTGTTCGCCTCCTGTAATCTCACGCATGAGTCACTCCACAAGCCCAGCACAGGACTGCTTCTGGGATCCTGTCGGCTAACCAGCCTTTGAAACCCAGTGGAAGGAACTGTGTGTTTTCTTCAGAAGTAATCAATACATGAGAAATTACCATAAATATGCAGTTTTATTCACTCTTATTTTTACATAAAAACAGACAAAGCTGTGTAACAAATTGTATATAGATACAGGTTCTGCATCCACACGGCTAATGCACACATGAATTATTCAATGAAATTTGCTTCAATGGGTTTTTCTGAGTCATCTCGATGTGTGGCCGATTTCAGATAATGCATCAAATGTTATACATTATGTTCGATTCACTGTAAGTTGGTTGAAACTATATCCTGTGTTGGTAAATCTGTTAAAATTCAAGTGTGCATTGTGGTTCACATACATTGCTTTCCTTCAGATGTTGCTATGTGTTTTGGCCATCAAACAAATATATCTTCACCTCTCTGAGACTCAGTATTCACACTTTATTGTGTTAGGGACAAGCAGGTGAGAAACGAGGCTACTGCTACCCGCCTGTGACTACTGTTGACAAGAAAGTGAAAAGGAGCCAGAATAATGAATGGGAGGCTGAGGGGAGGCTCTCTGAAGAAGGGGCCTCAAAGCTCAGATTTAAAAGATGAGTGGAAGTTGCCAAAG
Source organism: Equus asinus (assembly GCF_041296235.1). NCBI lineage: Eukaryota > Metazoa > Chordata > Mammalia > Perissodactyla > Equidae > Equus > Equus asinus. Next base: position 64,190,646 of record NC_091799.1, read on the forward strand.
GAGGAGAGAAAGGAAATGCATTGGTTTTCTGTTGCTGACTATCACACTACCACAGACTCAGTGGCTTAAGACAACATGTGTGACCTCACAGTTTACCTGGATCGGGAGTGTGGCCCAGTCCTACCTGGGTTCTGTGTGCAGAATCTCACAAGGCCGCAGTCAAATGGTGACCAGGGCACATCCATTTCTGGGTCTGGGGCCTTCTTTTCAAGTTCCTTCTGGGTGTTGGGAGAATCTAGTTCCTTGCCCGTTGATGATTAGGGTTCCCCCTTTCTTGCTGGCTGTTAGTCTGGGCTGCTCTCAGGAGCTGGAGGCTGTCTGCCATTCCTTACCCTCTCATCACCCTTCCCACAACATGGCAGCTTCCTCCTTCAGGATTAGCAGGAGACTATCTGTCTTCAGGAAGGGCCCACTTCCTCTTCCAAGAACTTTCTCCAGATTAAAGAGAATTGCCCTTTTGACTGACTCAAAAATCAACTGATTCAGGACCGTTGACTACACCTGCAACATCCATTCACCCTCTCCAAATAGCATAACCTAACCCTGCAAGTGACATCTCATGCTCATAGGTCCAGTGCACATTTAAGAGAAGGGGAGTGTATAGGATGTATATACAAGGAGATGGGACTTTTGGGGGCCATCTTAAAATAGTGCTTACCACAGGGAAAGATATTCTAGACAGAAAGAACCAGGTATGTGAAAGTATGGTGATTTCCACTCTCTAAGGATAAGGCTGGAGTGGTGACCAGACCAGACCATGCAGGCCAAGTTAAGAAATGTGGTCTTTATCCTTAGAGAATAGAGAGGTCACTGCTGGGTTTAACTACTGTGCATACAATATTATGCAACTAATGAAATACCTCTTTTCAAAGAGTATTTGAAATATTGAAATATAGAAACCTGAGGTTTAAAATATTAAATGTGAAAAATCAGGATATGTGTTCATATTACATAGTATCAGTTTTGGAAATATATATGCCTATTTTTCAAGACTAGAAGTAAATATATTCATTTGTTAGCTGTGGCTCTGGGTGAGGAATTCTGGATGATTTAGAGACATTTTGTCCTTTTTCTTATTTCTAAAATTCTCTACAACAAATACGTATTTCTCTTATAATAATAGTTAATTCAAAACCTATTTGTGGTACTTGCAAAGACAAATGAATCTGAGCACAGTTCTCCTGGAAGTCACTTGAAAATTTGGTTCTCCAGATGTTTTGACAGGCGGCAAAGCAAGATCAGGAATGAGCTGCACACAAGTCGTACAAAGGTGAGAACCAGTCAATGGAAATAAGTTCAGGTTCAGCCAATGGTGACAAGTATACCAGACCTACCCTGGTTTGTCTCCTGACTAAACAATGGGCAGGAAACTCCATCTTTAAATTCTGCGGGCAGCAAAGCACACAGGCTCCCTCTACCTCAGTTTCCTTATATTAAAAATGCAAGCGAGGGCAATTCTGTTCTCACCACAGGACTCAATTACAAGTAATACCTAAGTAGCCTGAACTTCATCTGTCAATCAAGCTCCCTCCTTCCTGGGGTAATTATTTAATCAGCTCCACTTACCAAGTACACACTGGACACCGAGCTCACAGTTAGGGAGCGATGGCGTGAGGTGGAGAGTACGGCCTCAGAAGGGGCGTCACCTGTGTCCTATGGCCAACTCCATTATAGCTTTCAGAGGTGTTCATTTGGGAAGAGGAGGGAAGAGCCCTCTGAGAGCCAGATGGGAGTTTGGAAATAAGTAGCATTGCCAACCAAATCCTTCAGACACATCAAGTTTCAAGAGAGCAGTTAACAGAAAAGAAGAATGTATTTTTAGAAGTTGTTTGGGAGGTGAAAGGATTTTTCTGGGGGGAGGAGGGCAGAGAACGGGTAGAAGAAATTTTTTTTTTTTGGCACTGCAATATTTCAGGGATCTCTGAGTCAAAATATAATGAAATGAGGCTTTTCATCTCTCTTGCTTCAAAAAAATGAAAAGCAAACGCACTAGAAAATGTCTGAGTTGGTCACCGAAAAGAACACATTTCTAATATATAGCAAGATGGCTAAAATAAAAACTCTCAAAATACATATTTTAAAATTAGATTTTTGACCTTCGATAGGGCTTATCATACTATTTATACTCCAGCAGAAGGAGCTGATTTGGGGGTAGTTGCCTCATCAAAGACGTGACTCACATTTCCTTAAGCATTTATACCATATGTTTCCTGAGGTAAAAAAAAAAAATTATATTTTTTAAGGTTTTTCTTTTTTCTATGCAATTAGTGAGCTGTAAACAAAACATTATAAGAAATCATTTAAAAGAATACTTTTGGGGTACATGCAGTTTAGTATACCATTAGGTACATTTATGAATATAAATTAGAAGTAATCATTGTGATGCTAGCTTCGCCATTAAGAAAACAGGCAGAATTCAAAAAGAGTTTAGCAAGAAACACAGATACTATTGAAACTCCCTTTATATTCGGAAATGTGAAGTTGAGGTAAGAAAGATTTTGTTAAACGAGCTGAAAAGAATCATTTTAACATTTAAAAAGAAAAATATTACTTTAATTGACATTTAGTGACATTCTTTGGTGTGTACAATCTGTGACTGTAAGATAATGGGACAAATTATTTTGTGGCCAATGGAAATTAAAGTGAATTTATTTTTATGATTATTAGAAATAGGGACCATTTTAATTCAAATATCTTTGCATAATACAAGAGTATTATTGTAAAACTTCTAGGAAATGTATATTCCATTTAAGAAATGGGGAAGTACGTATGGAGAAAATTAATATATGAAAGTCAAGGTCCTGACTAAGGAATCCCTAGTTTTCCACTTGGTGCTCAAATCACTTGACATTTTATTCCATTACTATCGTTTTAGAGCTGTAGATTTAGGAATAGAAAGCAGGTTCTACTCATGTAATAAATTTACGCCTTACGGAGGGGTGGTGTTCCCTGTAACACGGACCTGTCCATGGATGGCCCTGCCCCAGGCTGTTTGTTCCTACCTTTCAAGTTACATAGTTTTGGAAAAGTATCGCCACCCTTCCAGTCGCTCAGGTCAGAAACCCTGGCCATCACCCCTAACTCCTCAACACTCTCCACCTCATCATCCCCAAGACCTTTCACTTCTACCTTCTCAATATCTCACAGATATTCTCTCTCTCTCGCTCTCTCTCTCTCCATAGACTTTATTATTTTTTAGATCAGTTTTAGGTTCATAGCAAAATTGAGCAGAAAGTACAGAGATTTCCCATATGCTCCCTGCCCCCACACATGCAGGGCCTCCCCCATTATCTACAACCCCCCACCAGAGTGGTACAGTTGTTGCAGTTGATGAACTTTCATTGATACATCATCACCCAGAGTCCGTAGTTTACATTAGGTTCACTCTTGGTGTTGTGCATCCTTTGGGTTTGGGCAAATGTGTAATGACATATATCCATCATTATAGGATCACACAAAGTAGTTTCACTGCCCTGAAAATCCTCTGTGCGCCGCCCGTTCATCACTCTTCCCCTTAACTTCTGGCAGCCATTGATCTTGCTACCGTGTCCATAGTCTTACCTTTTACAAAATGTCATATATTTGGAATCAAACAATACGTAGCCTTTTCAGATTGGTTTCTTTCACTTAATAATATGGCTTTACGTTTCCTTCATGTCTTTTCATAGCTTAATAGCTCATTTCTTTTTAGCACTGAATAATATTCCATCATCTGGATGGACCAGACTGTATTTATCCATTCACCTCTTGAAGGACATCTGGGTTGCTTCCAGGTTTTGGCAATTATGAGTAAAGCTGCTAGAAACATCCATCTGCGTGCAGATTTTTGTATGGCCATCAGTTTTCAACTCCTTTGGGTAACTGCAGATATTCTCTTAAATTTTGACCCTGTCATCTCTGCCTCCTAACTTACCTCCCTGACTCCCAGTCTTGAGCCACCCTTACACCTCTCCCCACCAGCTTACCCCCCACCTTGCAACCGGAGTGATGTCTAAAATGCAAATCTGACTGGTCTCTTGCCTACTCTTGAAACTTCGATAGCTTCCTACAACCTGTTCCTGGATACATTGCCAACACAACACTTTCACAAATAAGACCCTTCCTTATCTGGCTCCTGCTCATACATCCAGACTCGCCTTTTGGCCTCTCTCCCACGTCTCCCTGCAGCCCCCTTCCCACCACACACACTCAGTTTTAGTGTTACCAAACTGCTTGCAGCTTCTTGAGTGGGCCTCCCTCTCTGTATGGCAATCTTCTTCGGCCTAGAGACTCCTTTACCTCTGACCCCGACTCCATCTGGCTGACCTCTACTCTTCCTTTAAGTCCCAGCTCTGAGTCTTCTCCTTGAGGATGCACTCTTTGTTTTTTTTGCATCTTACAACTAGGTCTTCCCTGTTGTCCTGGTATCCTGTGCATCCCTCTGTCATAGCTCTTATCTCATTGAACTGTAATCATGTAGTCACTGGTTTTTCTTTTCTAGCAGAGTAGATTTTTCTATGGCCAGGGACCTCAACATACTCCCCAGGTCCTAAAACTGTGTCTGAGACACAATAGACATTTTATAATAGTTACAATTGAGAATATATAATGAAAACTCACCTGTCTGTGCATTGGGAAATATAAAATTAATATATTATTATGTAATATATTATATGAATAAACATATATAATAAATATACAATTATATAATATAAAATATTATAATAAAATTACACCTAACTTTGACACTTTCTGTAATATCTGTGCGTCAGAAATGCTTTCAGCTGCAAGAAAATTCTTCTAACAGTCTTTTAAGCAAATAAGGAAGTCCAAAAAGAGTTAACTGCTAGTCTTGGTTCAATACAATGTTAGGGCCAGCATTTCTGTGCTTCTCTTGGCTTTTCTCTAATGGTCACAAAATGGCTACTGTAGCTCCAGCCGTCACGTCCACTTTCAATTCAAGAAGAAGGAAAAAGAAAGGCAGCAATAGCCACTTCTGTCTCCTTTATCAGGAAAGCAAAACTATTCTGGAAGTATCTACCATCCTTTCATTTACTTCTCATTGGCTAGAACTATGTAAAGTGTTTGCCCCAACTGCAAGAGAAGCTAGGGAAAGTAGCATTTAGTGTTCTCAGGCTCCATATTGGAAATGAGTAAGTTTGGGAACATGTGTGGGATTAGTCGGCCTTGGGACAAACCATGTTACTTCTCTTACCCTTAGGTTTCTCTTTTCAGAGTGAAGAACTGGAATAAATGATCTTTCCTCCAGCATCCACTTTCTCCCATTCTACAATTCCCACATATTCTCTTGTCCATAGTGGAATTACCTTCGACCCCAGATTAGTCTGAGACTTTCCCCTGTACTTCACCTTTCGAGAAAGCCCTGTCTAAAGCAGCAGCCCATCCTTTTTCAGGAGCTCTCCTTGTCATCACATTCTCCCTGACAAAGGCTGAAGAGGACGCACCCAGATCTCCTGCCTCCAACCTCACCAGTCTCTCTTCCATGTGGCAGTCCCTCAGACTGTATGTGACAACTCCCATGGCTTCTCTACATCTCCTCTTTCCCAGGCTAAAATTCCACTTGTTTCAATCGTCTTTCAGATAACCCCTTTCTGTACTCTCACCACCCTCGTCAGCGGACACCAGACATAGTCTCTTCATTTATTTATGATTCAGTTAACAAACACTTACTGAGTTTCTGCCGTGTGCCTGCCCTGGTCTGGGGACTGGTGACAGTGCAGACAACAAAACAAATGAGGCGTCTGCTTTCGTGGAGCTTACAGGGGAACAGCGGAGGTGGGGAGATGATAAACCACAACCCACCCCCACATACACACACACACACACACACACACACACACACACACACGAGCATTTCAGATAGTGATCAGTGCCAAGATGAAGACGACACAGGGAGAGTGACAAGGGGTGTGTGTGTGTGCGCGTGCAATTGTGTGAGTACGTGTGCTCTTTAGATCCAGTGGTCAGGGAAGGTTTCTCCTAGACCTGAATGAGGAGATGTAACCTGCATCAAAGAGGAAGAGCTTTGGGAGCGGGGGAACTGTAAGTGAAGGGCCCTTGCAGAATGAGCCAGGCCTCATCTAGGAACAAAAAGACACTCCAAGGAGGAGAGTTTTGGGGGATGAGACTGATAAAGTACATAGGAAGCCCTTCACACAAGATCATGAAGGCCAGGGTAAGAATTCAGATCATATTCTAAATGATTGTATTTCAATATCATCTTAAAATGGGTCTGGACAAAGCTGAACACACAGCTGCCCATGGAGTCTGCCTGGAGCAGTCAAATTTATAACCTCTCCTTGTGAGGCACGCTGCGTTTCTATTAATGCAGGCCACTAGAACATGAATTTTTGGAAACCGCGTTATACCTCCAGTCCCCACCATGACTTCCTGGACCTCCTCATGTGCATTGCTCACATGCCTGAATATTATTTGCACAAGAGAGGGAGTAGGTGGATGTGATACAAGGAGTTATTAAAATGATTCATGTCACACTTCCACCATATGAAAAATAATATATGGTCCAAAGCAACCCCGCTGGGGGAAGCCTAAATTACACATTTGAAATTCAGTCAGTCATTGAAATGAGATCATCTGGACGGTCCTGAAAATGCGTTTCTTGAGAGCTTTTCTCCCAAGGCAAAACCGAATAATAAGAACAAAATGAAGTTTAATCAAAAAAGCAGAAAAGATTAAAAAAATCGATAACTCTAACCAGGCAGGAGTTGGAGGAGAAAAGGAGTTGTTGGTACTTAACTTGTTATGAGCCAATTAAAGGTTGGTTTTCCACCTTCTGGGGACACTAATTGCCTTTCCTCCAGCGCTCTGCATTTTTCTCGGGATTGTGGAAGTCAGGCCTCAGAGGCAACAGCTCTGGTGACTGCCGTGCTCCATTTGAAGGCCAAGCTGCGAGCATAGATGCTCTCCGAGGCGAGCGAAGCCCCTTCCCTCGGCTGGCTCAGTGTCCCCCGCACGCTGCATCTGCTAGTCAGTAACTTGGGCAGCGGGGATCCTGAAGACTGTCCGCTCCCATATGGCACTGAGTTTTGTTTCATCATTTTCCTCTTCCCTATCAGTAGGTATTCTGGAAGACAGTTTTATGATGACATTCACAACTAGCATTAAAACCAGATAAAAATAAAACAGGATGTCAATAAAGAACTAATGATGTGTGTCTGTGTAAATGTATAATAATAATAAAAAGAATAGATATCCGTTTGCAAGGTACCATTTTAAAGTCATGGAGCTTTAAAGGAAGCCGCTTCGTAAATGGACCGACATATGTGAATGTTTGCCTACATCTTTCAGCCATGAAAATCGCCCTGTAGACAGTGGGCTCTGAGGTGAAAGGCACTCTATAGGCGCTAAATAGTTTACCCGAACACCTTCACTAAGTGCTAACCTGGCTACTTTCATGACTGAATTCTCAAGAGGACAGCTGGAAGCAGTTTAGCGGTCACGGAAAGAAATTGTTAAACAGGCTGGTAATCTGACATTTCCAAAAAACTCAATTCAAAAATCAAGGGCAACTAGAGAGAGGAATCAATGCCGGGTTGTAGGAGGGAAGTAGATGCCCACCATGGAGGTGGGAAAATGCCTGGAAGGATTCAGGTGAGCATGGCAACTGTTAATAATGGCCGTGGCTTAGTGGCAGTATGGCGTGGTACTGGACTGGAGGTCAGGAATCCCTCAGGGCTCCACTGCTGACCAGCTGAATGGTATTTGAGTCTCCTTTCTTCTATGTTAAGTAAGGGGCTGGTCCTGGTCAGGTGTAAACCAGACGGTGTCCCGCATAATTTCTGGGTTCTACAGCAGGGAGGGGGTGTGGCAAAGGTGAGGGTGAGCAGGTAGGGCTCCCACTCTCTCCAGCTATCCTCCCCCGAACCCCGTGTCAACCAGAACAATTCTCATCTCTTTGTACATTGAGTTCTTTGTAAGATCCTAGTTAAAAAAAAAAACTTGGAGTACTTAAAAAAAACCAAACTTGTAGACTTCTAGATATTGAGTAAGATTCCTTCCAACTCTGAAATAGTATGATTCTAGCATTCTAATTAAAGTATGTAAATGATATACAACTATCTTTCGAGGTGATCGACTTGTCACTATTACTGAGCAGTGATAGTAACACAAAAGTAATAGAACCGACTGAATCCCAGAAAGCAGAAAATACCAATGGGCAGTGACTACTGCTGATAAGCTGTGGATAACGGGCAATACAAATGATGAGTTCATTTTGTTCATTATTTTTATTTTTCAAAAGATCAGTGAATGTTCATTTGTAAGGAGCTATGGTATTCTATCTGTTCTTGTCACAACTATGTGGGAACTCTAGAGTCTGCCAGTATGTCCTTGAGTGCAAAAGCTGTTTTTTTTCAAACTCTTCAAAGGTTCTTTAGGTTTTTTTGGATATTCTGGAAGGATCTCATAATTAATGTTAAACAGTCAATTATTCAGGCATTGATTTCAAGCACATAACAAATATGTGCTCAACATCCTACCAAATACAGAGAGAGATCCTTTCAGCATTCAGCAAACATTCTCTGAGTTCCTACCCTGTAAGAGGCACAGCCTCAGCACTTGGATCATCATGAACTAAGACAGCACACATCCCAGCCCTAGCAGAGCGTACGTTCTAGACGATAGATCGAAGACTTAGACACAGGGGATATCTCTCTTTCTTGCAAGGAGATTAGAGTCCAGTTGGGAAAACAAAATGTCAACACGTACAACAATTAGACGCGGAAATAGATGGTGTGGGCCCCAAGTGCTACAGCAGTTCCCGAGGAGGCAGGTGGTTAGACTTGGGTTGACCTTGGACAAGGGGTAGAATTTGATAGGCAGCCCCTGGCTTAGAGCCTGGCACATGGTAGTCGCCCAATTGATTTTTGTGGAGTAAATAAAAAACCAGGACTGACTGGATAGGCAGTTCACACGTTGAAGTAGCAGGAAAGTCATTTGAGGGGTTTAGAATGAGCCAAGGTGAAAGAAGCTTGAACTCAAGGTAAAGGTTTTGGAGTCGAGGCGGGAGGGTGAACATAACATGGAGAAACAGGAGTGCAAATCTGTCCCCAGACAGCTTGTTGCAGAAAGGGAGTCTGGAAGCGGGGAGACCAGCAGGAGCTTCTCCCATACCGCGTCTGTGAGGGCATGACGGCCTTGGCTTAGCGGAGACAGAATGCCTGACAAAGGGCAGACATGAGGATCAGTCGTATTTGGACATAGGTTATACTGACAGAGAAGAGGAAATGAAGAATCGAGGCGGGAGTCTCAAGTTTCTGCCGTGAAAAGGCTACTTTTGTCTGACAGGCCACATAGCACGGCACTGATGCTCAAGGGCCCGAGGGCCAGACTGCCTGGTGTGAGTCCTGGGGCTACCGCTAAAAGCGTGTGACCTTCAGCAAGCTGCTTAACTTCTCAGTGCCTCAGTCTCCTCATTTGTAAGAGGGGAATGATAACATAGTATCTGCTTTAAAGCATGGGAGTTGGTGAGAAGTGAATGGGGTTAACCCATCTAAGTGCTTAGGAGAGTACCCAGCAGAGGCCCAGAGGGGAAGAGAGGCAAAGATGAAAAGATGAGGGGAGGGGGCGCTTTGTGTGCCACCCTACTCCACAGTCTGCGCTGAGAATGCCTGTGAGTCACAACTTCCTGAGTCACAACTTCCGGCCTGAGGTCAGGGACAAGGTTCCTCTGGAGGCTCCTGATTTTACAGTTGAGAGCATGGGAGGGCAGAGGTCTTGCTGTTCCCCTACCCGACTTGGTGGAAGGCCTTGCATACACTAGGAGCTAAGCATAGGAGAGCCGGGATTCAAATAGTTTTGTAGTGAATGTTCCGACAGATGGGTGGTTCCACTGACAGATGTGAGGGTGTGGAGGTAGCATCCTGAGGACACCTCGGAGTTAGTTGAGTTGGGGATTTGAGTTTGAACTGAAGCTCTGGTATTCTGGATTCTAACATCCTGCGGGGTTTCAAATAGCTGCTACTCTGTGTTCTGTGACAGACAGACGTACAAATTATTGAGATGGTTGCTTGACTTGGGAGAAAAGGGAAAGCTGTGAAGATCTCCCTTTTGGGGAGAGACTGTGGGTCTGGTAGCACTGTGCCCAGGCAGCACTTCCTCCCCACGTCTCTGTCCACTCTGACCTGGCCGGGCTGGGCCTCCTCCCAAGGACAGGCCAAGTAGGCATGGACAGGCCAGTTCTTCTAATGGTCTCTGCTGCAGGAAGAGACCAAAGCGTCTGGTGACAGCAGTGGGTTGTCCTGGAATATGGCTAGTGCCCTGCTTCGCAGTCCAGGAAATCTGGCATGGCTGCTGGGCTCTGCTCAAGACTAATTTTTTTATGTGTTGTGTGAGGCATATGATGTGTGCATTCCTGATTCTACTTTCCATCCTTGCTACTTTTTGTCTAAAATGCCTAAATCTGCCTGTTCCTCTGCTCCTAGCCATCCCTCCCTTTCTGCTTATGGAAACTCCTGGGTGCTAATTTGGCACTTACATGCTAATACGTCTTAAAATGGACAGCAAGGTGCTTTTGTGAAGAGCATTTCATTTGGTTCTCATGGCAACCCTTCTAATTAGTTACAATTATTGTTCAATACTCATTTTGCATATTAAGAAACTAGGCCTGGGGCCGGTTCCATGGCCGAGTGGTTAAGTTCGCGTGCTCCGCTGCGGCAGCCCAGGGTTCGGGTCCTGGGCGTGGACATGGCACCGCTCATCAGGCCATGTTGAGGCAGTATCCCACATCACACAACTAGAAGGACGTGCAAGTAGGATATGCAACTGTGTACGGGGGGGGGGGTTGGGGAGATAAAGCAGAAAAAAAAAAAAAGAAGATTGGCAACAGTTGTTAGCCCAGGTGCCAATCTTTAAAAAAAAAAAAAAGAAAGAAAGAAAAAAAAAAGAAACTAGGCCAGCCCAGTGGCATAGTAGTTAAGTTCCCTTGCTCCGCTTCAGTGGCCCAGGGTTCGCAGGTTTTGTTACTGGGCGCAGACCTAGCACTTCTCGTCAAGCCATGCTGTGGCAGTATCCCACATGAAATAGAGGAAGATTGGCACAGATGTTAGGTCAGTGACAATCTTCCTCAAGCAAAAAGAGGAGGATTGGCAGCAGATGTTAGCTCAGGGCCAATCTTCCTCACAAACAAAAAAAAGAAAGAAAGAAAGAAAAGAAACTAGGCCCCACATAATTTCTAGAGTGGTGGAAACATTCTACGTCCTGCTAAGAGTGTGGATTACACTTACATGTGTATTTGTCAAGATTGATCAGACTATACAATTAAGAGCTGTGCATTTCACTACACGTAAATCACATCTCAGTATTTTAATACAAGTAAAGAAGGTATGCTCAGAAAGACTAATCAGATTGCCAAATATCACAAAGCTGGGAATCAAGTTGAAAGAGACTTTACCTGCAACATCTGCCCAGCCATCTAAGAACACTTCTGTTTGCTTCTTGGAACGCCTTCTTAACGGAAGAGGGGAAATAATAAAAACTATAGATGATAGATGAGTTCTTGAGAGTCTGTGAAGGGGGAAGAGCTAAGGTGCCTCTGAGTTGAAGAGGAACTAAAGAGCAGCCGGGATGTAGACTGGGAATTGTATCATGGATCTGTCCAGTGTCACCCCTTTTCTCCATATCAACACAAAACACTTAGCAAAATCTAGTTATTCAACCCTGTTTGGGGTAGTTCTCTCTTTCTCTCTCTCTCTCACTCTGTCTCAAGCGGTAGGGCTGTGACTAGATACTGAGTGTGACCTCAAGGTGAATGCCAGGCATGATAAGAGGCAGAGTGAAGACTTAAAAGCAATTCCCCTGTTTATACTCTGCCTTTCAATCTGTTTATAATATCGTCTGACTCCCCATCCATATATTCACATCCTTGGTAAAAGAAATTATTTTTATACCCCTCTTATTTATTTCTTAGCACCAAAATAATTTAAACCATTATTTCCTAATTTAACTTCTATTTTTTTCTCACTCCAAAGAAATACATATTCATTGCCTACAATTTAGGAGATACAGATTAGCTGGAAAACAATATCAGAAATAAAGGCTACCACTTAGAACACTGTCATATAAATAATAAATAATGTGCTAAGTGTTCTAACAATGCTGCTGATGATTGTCGTAATGATGGTGATGATGATGATGATGATGGCAATGACTGACACGACTCTGTGCAAGGCACTGTTCTAAGCATTTATAGATATTAACTTGTGATCTTCACAACAACCCAAGAGGTATTATTATTGCCCCTTCCTTTTTACTTTCTTTTATTTTATTTTCTACATGAGGAATCTAAGGCAGAGATGTTAAGTGACGTGGTCATGATCCCACAACAGAAAGTGGCCAGGGTGGGACATGACCCCAGGTGACTGGCTCTAGTTACAGAGACAACTGAATTTCGACTCTGCACAGTCCTAGGCAATAGATACTATTTTCCTCCCTGTTTTCCATTTCTAGATTTCTTTCTAGAATAACTCACCCACATAATTAGTGGCAAAATAGATTTTGAACCCGGGGCTGTCTACTTGGAGCAGGAGCTCCTAACCACAAGGCTCAGAAGCAGACTCCAGCAGATAAGCAGTATTGACCCTTACATAAGTGATAAGCAACCTGCCTCGTGGCCACACTCCCTGAGAAAGACGGGCACCAGCTGTGTACCCCATGGCGTTGCTGCAGAGCGTTCTTCCTGCCAAGACTGCCTCTCCCATGAGGGACAAAGCCCCTCAGCAGAGGGTGACGGGGAAGGACAGCCCAGAACAGGGGAGGGAGAAGGGTTCATTTCGGTAACATCTAAACCCCTGCTGTGGCTGCTGCCTTAAAGCAGCTGATGAACTGTGTATATTTGAAAGCAAGTGGACTGAGGAGCTCTTTGTGTCAAAGAGCGCACTGTTTGTCTCCTTTGCAATGAAAAGGAATCTCTTTTAATTTGTAGGATTACAAGGCACTGTGGGACACATGAAAATTCTAACTAGGGAACTTATAATGCCAGTTAATGAGGGACTAAATAACTCCTTTTACATGTCTTGAACATTATCAGAAGTTATTCAAATACCCAGCATTATCAGATCCTATGCAGAGTGTTACTTAATGCAGTTTCTGAAATTTTAGTTAAAAATGAAACCTTTCAGTTGTTAAGGAAAAAATAAAAGAAGGCTTCGGTGCAGAAGCAGATGGAACATTCTGTGGTAAACAGGTTAGCCATTGTCTGCTGAGCTAATAGACTCTTCTAGAGAACGGTCCAGCCCAGGAAAAAATCCACAGACCAGGTATCTGCCTTCTCTGCATCCACACAGCACTGTTTGTCCTCTTATCCTTTGCCACGGCCAGTTGGAACAGGGATGGACATAAAGTAAAAATCTGTAAAGTCCTGGATGAGATATTGAAGATCCAAAATAGCTCTGGTAAATGAACGGAGCCCCATTTCAGATCCCTGACTGGAAAAGAGAGAGGCATTATCATGCCTGGAAAAGTGGAACCGAGTTTGCAATTTAAATGTTACTAATGCATTTGCTAAAGCTTTCAACAAAGGGTCATTCTTTGTGATTCCACTGTTTGAATTCAGAAAAACCAATTATCCAAACAAATGAGTAGAGGAAACAATAGTACAAACTGATTTTAGAGGAATATTCCTCTCCCAGGATCCTTCTTATTTGAAACGTAATGTTTTATTTCCACAAGGTGAGCTGAGGAGAAGGTGTGGTGATATTGTTCACCTCTGCAAGGTTCATTTTACCAAGGTTTTCTCTCCAGACGCTGGCGTTAGACTGGTCATTTGGTCAACGGAAAACCGACAGAGCCAACTGAGACAATAATTTCCCGTTTACCACATGTAAATGGAATCCAAATTCAAATGCTATTACATGAGTACCATCATTTCTCAACCTATTATTTTTCCCGTCACTGAAGACTCTTTATTTTTACATCTGAGTTACATGGTATAAGGCATTACATTTTAAAAATATTCATCGTAGTGTCGAGGAGCTTGCTCAGAAAGAGAAAAATAACATACAGGTCTTGATTTTCATCCTGTGAAGCCCTGAGAGGATTTCTCCATGTAATTCTCTCAGAGTTCAGTAGGATACAAACTACAGGAAAGGATATGACTTTAAATTAGTCTAAGAATTGTTTTCAGCTGGTTAAAACTTCCTGGAATTGTAACAATCTTGAGTTTTCTAAAATTGGTAAATTTTACCTTGAAATCCTTTAAGTCTCCATTCCATTGAACTAATCATAGTTGTCTGTGGGTGTGTGTGTGTATGTGTGTTTATATTCTTAGCAGGTAGCTAAAATTTTTTAATTTTCTCCTTTGTAGTGTCAACGCAAATAGTCCATAATCAATCTATAAATCAAAACTGGGGTGGTTTATTTTATGAGCCAATTTGAGAACTATAGCCAGGAGAACTCTGCCACCAAGGAAGGAAGCCCTCTGAACTAGCAGGGTGTACAGAGTGGTTATATGCCGTCTTGGAACAAAGAGCATACATCATGTAACAGCAATGTCTCTTTCACTACAGTCGTGAGATGCTTTGCTGGCACAGCAAGTCAATGGGCACAAAATGAACACAGCAGGTCAGTGATCAGGAGATGAGCATCATAGGTCAGTAGTTAATCCTTAGTTTCTGGGGAGAAATGCTTATCCTTAAAGAAATGCTGATATGGGGGAGGCAACATCCCTATCTTTAAGGACATCACTCTCGGCTTTGGGACATTGTAAATGTTTAGAGCAGATGTACAATGCATGCTCACCAGATCATGTCAGGCCTTTCTGGAAAAACAAGGTCACGCCAAATTAGTTTTAAACCAAATGGCTTCCTCCTATACTCCAATATATCCTATTGCTTTTCATTTATTCATCAGTAGTATCCTGTAAAATAAGGATATTCATTTTCTCCCAGGAAGCAACACTTCTCCATGCACGAGAGTACATGGTACAAAGAAGGCAAGTGGGTTTGCTGTTCAAATCTTCTCTCTCTCTCTAATGTCAGGACTATTCGTTGCCGAGTCCGCACCACACCCAGGGAAATTGAGTCAAGAATAAGGCACATACTGGTCTCCACCTGGAAGAGCCCTGAGCACCTTACAGCATCCTGCCCACAGGCAGGACTACGAATGTTCTACTTTTCTCCATCAAGATAAATATTTGTCACCTTGTGGCCTCAAACTGAGCTCATTGTATTCTAAATGGAGAGAGCAATACACCAACTCACTCTAGCGAGATTTATTACATTGTAAACATAGCTGGAACAGACAGACAATTCCTGGGATAGGGATCTGGCCTGTGAAATTCAAAACCTTAATTTATTGCCTTTCCCTCTATTCATAAACAGAGTGATAGGTAAGTCACTGCACTATTGCTCCTCATGGAATTTTCTACCAAGTTTATTTTTAAGCACACTAGGCAAGACTATATCCATGTTTACTAGCTTCACACACATCAAATACATGCAAAATTATCCTGATGATTTAAGTTGGAAATAACTTGCCGCACAGAGTCTCAATATGGCAAGTAAATTTATTATTTACTATTAATATAAATTTATTATCCAACTTATTCAGTGGGTGTGTGTGCATGTGTTCATGAATGTGTGTGCAAGGATGAAATACAAGCTGGAAGGACTATAAGAAAATAGCTTTGAAAAAATTGGAATGACTGGGCCATAAGCCCTGTGATAAGTCATGTTCGCACATGTCATTTCCTTTAATCATAACAACCGAGCTAGGTAACTATCATCTACCGTCATGCTGTTTGTGCACTGGATAAATGCATTCACCTGAGAGCGAGAATGGGGCCGCACTCCTCTTGCTCATCCAAGGGGATGCGTCTATCTAGAGGGTAGACCTTTTCTAATATGCACAAAGCCCCAACGTAAGTTAGTGTTGTCCTGTAAGTGATTGTCCTCATTCTATAGATGAGGAAATTAAAGATCAGAAGGATTGAGTTATTTCTCAAGAACACATATCCAAAAATAGCAAAGCAAGGACTCAAACCTAAGCCAATATGGCTCCAAAGACTCCCATCCCCAAAACCACTTCTTTCAACTAAATTGCATTGCTTCACTTCCTGCTACAAGGCTTGTTGTGCCATAAAGTGCAAGGACCATCTGGTAGTGTATTCATATTTTTAGATCCTTTTCTGAAAGTGAGTTTTAATGGGGAGGTGGAAATGGGCAACTGGATGAGAGTTTTGAGATGGTAGATGGTCAAAAGTGCAAAAAAAATCCCCAAAAAAGACTTTCCCTCCTTTAGAGTATTTGAGAGGAGAGCCCCAGCACTTCTGCTGAAATTTCAAAGTGGCCTATTTACCTAACAGGCTGTTGATTGATTACAAGCTATTAGTGACTGTTAACCTATGAAACTGTATTTACAGTTCACAAATGTATTTGATTTTCACAAGCCTTACTGAGGAACAACGCTCAGTCAACACTTTCTTTGCCTGAAATGCGTGTGATCAAAGAGCATGAAGTGTGACAAATTAATATTTAGCCTTTGAATTTGGAGCTTACAAAGGATAATGTTTCACAGGTTGGCACATTGGTCTCCCTCACTATCTCAGGAATACAGCCTCTGAATTCTGTTTACAACTTTGCACAATCAGATGTTGAATTCAAATATAGTCGTTCCATTCCAGATAGTTCCCTGTACAATGATTTCATTTAAAAAATTTTCACTTATGTGGTTATTCTGGTACGGCTATTTCATCAATTTATGTATGTAAAAATGTCAATACTGTCCAGCCAATAATATTCTCTAATAGTATGCAACAAAGACATCCTGGTTCCCACAGTGCCTCAGACTTTCAGTGGGTAGATGGAAAGTGGAGGTGGGGGAACACAGCATTCGCTGTTGATAATAAAGCAAGGTAAGCACAATAGGCATTCAATAAAGTCATCATTTTTTGGTCTGTATGATGTAGTTTTGCTATTCTTTTGGATTCTTTTGTAGTGAGTGGATTTGTTTATACAGAGAATGGTGTATTTGTTTATACAGAGAGGGAGGTTGAGTGGATATTTGGTAATTTTAGAGAAATACAACCATGAGCATTGAATTCTGTAGGACAGTCTCCAGATCATTTTGATGTGGAACTTTATGATAAACTGTTGATTTTTCCCCCAATTCTAAATACTTGCTGGTTTCTTGTCAGTTAAGAACTGACAAAGTTATTTCAGACCTGCTCCCTTAGAGCTCTGTTGTTTCTCTTGATTGAAATGATTGACTTGGCATACCAATTGGCACAAAAAAGGGAAAAGTGAGATCATCTATATTTAGTATATGCAATATTCAATATCTATATGTAAGGTTTGGGCAGAGCAGTTCTTGAGATTTCCAAGACTTCGAGTGATTTTTCTGGAATACTGCGTCTGACCTCCTCTCCCACACCCCTGCCCACCACACACACACACACACGCTTGCACCACCGCCACCACCGCCACCATCCTGCCTATAGGGCCAAGATTTCTGAACAATGGAGCCTGAACCGACCATAAATCTCAAACTCGATACGGGACAATGACTGAAGTAGAAACACTGCCACTGTTCAAAAATTCCAGAAGAAATTTCTTCTTTAAATTCAATAAACTCTCTATGTCCCCTAAGGCTTCTCAGAAAGTTCTCTCTGAACTTTCTTATTTGAAATTGGAAACTTTTTGAAATTTGACTTGACTAAAACTATCTTTCCACTGCTAGATATCTGTGGTGATTGCTGCTTACTCCTTCAAATCCCGCTCACTTCAGGATTGGGAGATTGAGTGGGAGTCCTCTTTTCCTTCTATTGTCTTTCCGCATTATTCTTCTCTCTCCTCCTTGGAGGCTGATATTAAGTTAACTGCCCTTTCTTACACCTTATGCTGTCATTCACTGCCTTTCCAGAATCGTCCATGTCAGTCAGTGTCTCTTTCTGCCTTAATTCACTCTACATGCCAACTCACTCATTACCTGAGCCACTTGGTTTCCTGAGCCCCTCACACAAAGCGCTTTCTCCCCACCATAGCAGCCAGCACACTCTCACCCTTGCTGTAACTGTCACAATGCAAAGCTGCTCCACTTCCAGAATCACTAGCTCAGACAGCCCGTTCTTCAGTGGCCACCTCTATTTTCCAGCTACCTATGCTCCTTCTCACTGAGACTTCTCCTCTGCTTGCCAAGGCCCTCACTAACCCGTCCAGTCCATCAGTCTCTCTGTACCTTCCTTCAGCCTCCCCCGCTCCTTCACTTAGAATGGATTCATTTTTATCTGTTCTATATGTTGCAATTCTAGTCAGATTTATTTGGAATTAAGGGTTCCACTCATAAAAAATACTCAGTCCCTCTCTCTCATTTTAGAAATGAGGAAACAGAGGCACAGAGAAGTAAGGTGATCTTTTTCTAATGTTAGCTAGTAACAAAAGTCCCCTCACGGCCAATCCATTTTCCTTTCTCAGTAATAGAAACTACCAAACTTTAAAAATGAGATAAGCCATCTTTACATGAATGTTTAGGCTTTTGATATTTCAGAACTCCTTTTGTAATATCCTAATTTTAAGAATTATTAAGTTGCTGAAAATCTCATTAATAACATATATATATATATATATATATATATATATATCCCACGTATGCAGTCTACACACATTCTGTAGAAGCAATAAAGGTTCATGACTATGAAAGGAATGACAATTGCTGGTTTAAGCAATATAGAAACCTAGAGCCCGGGAGCTAAAGCTGCTGACATCTTAAGGTGCTTTGATTCTTATATCCCGGTGTCATAAAACTGCTTTTGAAAAAGAGCATCTTAATCATGACTTATTCTGCAATTTCTTTCCTCCACGATCCCAACATCTTTCTAAGAAGCACACGCTGTGCCTGGGTTTCCGTGTGAACCCAGGGCAGTGACGTCAGTGAGTTGGATGTCTGGCAGACTCAAGGACAAGTAGTCCTCGCCAAGGCACTAAAACATAGTCCTTCGGGTCCACGAGGGTTCAGGAGTTTCTCTTTGTGCAATAGCCACAGACAGCTGGAGCTGACCTCAGGCTTTGTCATGAAACTTCTAAAGGTCATTTGATCTTTGGATCCCACACTTTTCCTTGCCAGACCAATGGTCTTTTCTAGCAGTGACATCTCTAGGATGGGTAGGCAACCATCACTCTTTGAGCCCCCGCAGTGTTTACTTAGGTTGAAATTCAAGTACCTCCATCTTCTTCTACGAATGGCTGCTTTTGGTGTCATTTTGCTGTGCCCACATTTCTGTTAGTCGTGGATCTCGCATTTGTCTCGCTTGTACTCTTTCCTGTGCTGACTTACGTTGCAGAGTCAAAAGGCTTGATAATCAAGGTCCTTCTTTTTAGCTGATCTGCTTTGCGGTGTGCTGCACTGCGCCAACTCAACTGGGATCGCTTTTCCCTTGAGACTAACTACTAGGCAACCTGTGTTTTCTTCTTGCACTGCTTCTTAAGATTTCGCTTTCATTTTAAGACAGTATATAGCTCAGAGAATGTGGAAACTTGAGAAGGCAATACATAAAACAGATCCAAGATCTTTAGAGTCAGACAAAGGTGCGTTCAAATTCAGGCTCTGACACTTAGGATGTCACTAAGGTCAAGCAACGCAACCTCCCTAAACCTCAATTTTCTCACTTAAAAGGGGGATTGTTATATTGATCATTCTACTACTGCATCAGATTTGTGCCATGATTACATGAGATAAGACATGTAAAACCCTTGGCACAGTGCCTGGTGCATATGAAACATTTAATACAAGTTACTATTGTTACTGTGTTATCATTGTTAAAAATAACCACTCCTTTCAGACAATCTTGCCCTTCGCCACCAAGCCTAGAAGGCAGTGATATTATCTCATTTTCCTAGTTTTTGTGGTCACTGGAGAAACCAGGCTGGCCTCATCTTGACCATTCTGTCTGCACATGCTAACTTTTGAATTTTATTGCTCCTGTGGGTTTTCCTCCCCCAAAACTAAAAAGCGCTGTTTTTCTGTTCCAATGTTTCCTTGGCAGGAAACAATAATTTTTAAATAAAATGCCACTTCTAAACCAATTTCGTTAAAAAAAAAGATTATTTTTCTTTCTGACCTTTTCTTACTCCCTTTCAGAAACCACTTCTTTCTCCTTCTTTCAGCAAGTTGTAAAACCTTATATTTTTAATTTGCTGAGGCTTCTAGTCATATGATTGCTGTCCCAAAAGAAAAGCCTTTTTAGCACTTTGAAAGCTTCTTGCAATGTGTGCCCTAACTAAATGGTGTTATAGGGATTGTTTCCATTAAAATGACATATGAACACACTTTCGTTCTGAAGGATTGCTAAGAGATATTTAAAATTTCCAGTTAGGAAAGAAAAACTGTTCACCTCTGACCTGAACCCCCCAAAATAAACAATTCTCTTGACTCCCTGTTTTGTAAAACTTTACTTATACTTAAAATGCAAATATGCTCTTTACATTTTCGATCACTTATTTGATGTTTTTTAATTTTCTATATATCTTTATTTGTTTGTCAGTGTGGAATTCTCTAATTTGTTAGTGCCCAAAGGGCAGCAGCTGGCTACTAATAAAGTGTGCTGAAGATGTTTGGTAAATGCTTTCTGCAGATGATGATGATGACAATGTCTAATTTGGTTTTTTCCTGAGGAAGATTAGCCCCAAGCTAACATCTGTGCCAATCTTCCTCTATTTTGCATGTGAGTTGCTGCCACAGCATAGCTGACGGAGTGGTGTAGGTCCATGCCTGGGATCCAAACCCATGAACCCAGGCCACTGAGCAGAGCACGCTGAACTTAACCACTATGCCATGGGGCCGGGCCTCAGCAATTTCTAATTGGAATAATCTTTATTCCTTAATATTGCCCCAAAATGTCTCACATTAGGCATATTTTTTTTAAAGTTGCAGACATTCCTGTATCAGATGATGATTGAATGATCAGTTTGGAATGAAGAGATTTCTTTTTTCATGCTTGATTCTGGGACGTTTTAGAAACTACTAATTTTGAAAATCTAAGCCTGCTTCTCAACCTCTCATTTTCTGAGTTGTAGGTTTCTTTGTTCAGAGTTTACAAATTACACAGAAGCTACTGAAAGCTCAAAAGGTATGAATCCTGTCGTATCCTTAATGGATACTGCTTGAAGTAAGGGGCGAGGCTCCTGACAAGAGATGTGCTAGATCACCAGCCGGGCAGCTCTCTCTCCTCTGGTCCTTTTTTGGTCCAATTACAGGTGAAAAGATGCTATCTTTCAGCTTGTCATTCAAATATAGAAAAGATCTGTCAGTTCTCTTTTATGTACTTCTTGCTGATACGAATGAGCCCATACTGAGTCTTATATTGATGGTTCTGCTAAAGCTGGACTGTACTTGTAAACAGAGTACTTGTCAGGTGACTGAATGAGGATGAGCACTCGGTGCCAGTGTGACACTGAGTGTTTCAGATATATGGCCTCTTACCTCAGGATTTTAAAAAGAAACAGACACCAAAGGAGTTTTTAAAATTAAAAGCAAAAACCATCTTTCCAGGGTATTTTAAAGAGAGAGGATGAATTCTAATTGCATACGTGTCCGTTAGGTGCATGTGACACCCAGTTTATAGGCCCCTTTTTGCTCTATTACATTTTAATTAATAAGGGAAATGCAAATAACAAATTAAAAAACTACTTGAATAGTCAAAAATTGAGAAATTAAGGTATAATTTTATGATTAGATTATAATATTGATTTTGTGAAAGGCTTCCAAATATCAACACAGACATTGACAAAATGTTGTGTGCATAACTGATAATTTTGGAGACTTTTTAATAAATACGCATCAAAATAAGGCCAATCAGTTTTTGTGGGTAACCAGAGCCTCAAGACTTCTTGCAAAGAGAGTTACTTTTCTTTCTTTGTGGGATCCCTGACAAACTGGAAGACAGTGCTGCTGGAATGTGGGGAAAACAGCTGTGATGTAACAGGAGACTGCCAGCCCCCCACACAGCTGGCTTTGAAGATAATTAATTGTGAAGAGAGTGAGGAAGTAATCCACATAATTGGGTGAATGTTAAGTAATTTACATAATTGGCTATATATAAAAGTTGATTTTTCCCTAAGCTATTCTTTTAATATAGACAAATCTAATCTGCCAATGGTTGACTGTTCAATAAAGAATCTGACTTTTTAACAAGCCAAAAAGTTATATATTCTAATGTGTGCTGTTCTTCAAAATAATATTTCTCTGTGACTATATCCTTCATCCCTTGTTACAATTGCTTTGTGTGTGTGTGTATAACATATAGTGTTTGTGTATATGTGTGTTGATATATAAGCATACAATGTCTTTCAGTAACTATATGCTTCATCTCTGGCTACCATCGCATTAGGGCCACTCCATGAACAAAACAAGAAAATCTCTCTAGATACTCTTTATATCAGAGGTGACAAACATGTGTCAAATATGTATGACTTCTACTAATCCCACACTATAAATTTATTTATTGCAGTATTTTTTGCCTCTGATCTGAGACTTAGCCTAGCAATCTTTCCCAAAGAAGTGCTCCAGGTAGCCACCACGAATGAATCAGAGCTGGTGCTTGAAATGAAACCTATCTGCCAACCTTTTGTAGACAAAGCTTGCTTTGTCTCCCACGTGTGATACTCAGTGCTGTATCTACTCGGGTTGATGGAATGCAACCTTCATCGGTTCTGTTCTTTGGAATCCCAATAGAGTTTGGTTCTCCTAGCTGTATATAATAGAATATAGGATGGGTTTAGGCCAACATTTTTTGGCTCTTAAAAAGATTCTTCTTAAGGTTTGCCAATACCTGCCAATCTGAAGCTCCTCCAGCTTTTTGACCAGTGGTAGGAGTTTTAAGTCAGCCCCAAATGAAAGAACCAAGCATTGAAGAATAATATATAGCAGACTCAGAAGACAGCTCTTAAAGAGGATCCCCAAACTCTTTTGAGGCATGCATACATCATTAAAACAAGTCTACTTTCTCTAGGTCATTGAAACACTTTAAAAGCATCACCAAAAAATCTCTTCCCTCCCATGTTTCCTCTTAGTTACCTTCAGAGTCTGCTATTCTCTGGATCCTTAGTTCTTCATAAAAATTTTAAAAATGAAATATTTTGTATAACTTACTTCTGGAAATTTTAATTTTAGATTTATAGTTTCACATTTTCATGCCGATATTTTTTGCATTCCATTTTGCTCTGTTTCTAGATTCTTCCTTCTTTTCCCTATTTCTCTTTTCTTTTAGATTTTGAAATCGTTTTAGATCTTTAAAAAGCCATTCAGATTTTCTTTTCTTTACTTTGCTTCATATTATTTTTGTGAAGTATTATCTGTGTTCCTTTTGTTTCTGCTTTCCATTTGTTTTTTTACTTTCCTCCCCCCAACCCTCTACTATCAAGCAAGCATTTATATTTTCCATTAAGTATATGGTTTCCCCTAGTCACTATCAACATTATGTGACAGTAATAAGTTAACTGATACATTAAGACCTCAATTAACTGTCCTAATACAAGGGGAAATGGCAGAGATAATGCCAAGAGCCTAATTTTTATTTTAATGTATTTTTCATATGTACATCTTAATGTGAGCTGCTATGATATTATTTTTCAGCCACACTATTTCAAACAAAACAGTGGAGGCGTTTTGTGAAGATAAAATTCAGATTGAGTTCTTTGGATACTCAGCTGCCCTGTCTTTTCTGTAAAGCGCCCTCGGGAGCACCTGGCCATCACCTCTCAGAATGAGACCAAGCCCTGCCTGCCTCCCCTTCTATCCCTGGTCTTTACTTCCTAAATCATCTTTTCCTGACGAGTATTTTCTGTTTGTAAATTAGCAGCCTCCTACTGGACAGTAAAAACGAGTGAGGGTCAGACAAAATTACGGAATGTATAAAAAGATATTGGACAACTTAATCGGTAATATGCTGTGCAGTTGAACTTGAAAGTAAAACTTATGAAGACTAAAGATTAACTTTAGTATCATATGATCAAATAAAGACATGTTTTAATAATGCTGCAATAGAATGCTTCTTTAGGGATCCTGAAATCATTCTTGTGAAATCAGTCTTAACAAAAGCCGAGTAGCTGAATGCATCAGGAAAATCTGGCTCATAAATTACCTGTACCTGTTGACTCATACCTTCTCCTTTCTGCAGGATCGGTGTCTAGCTTAAGTCAGGTGCATACGCAACCAGTCCTAGCTACTATTGTTCATCTTGCCTTATCTTTTTACCCAGTATGCATTGGGCCTATCTTGGCAGACACTGACTCTTTAAAAAAAAAGGCTCAAACTCAGTTCATCCACAGAGGCTATCAAAACCTTTTATCTGACCATAAGTCCAAAGTTCAAATCAGGTAATTTACCATAAACCTGGATTGAGAACTGGCCGTATCTCAAAAAGTATGGATTGAATAACATTCTAGATGCTTTTGTTTGCTTGTTTAGACTCATCTCCATTAATCTTCTCCTTTGCTACCTGTGATATTCCTATAAATGATTCCTGTTAAATAGTAATTGTTCCAAGTGTTATGTCAGGAAAAGCTCTGAGACATCTTATCGGTCAGGTTATTCAAATAATTTCTCCATTGTCTACTCCTATTTGGCACTAATTTGACAGTAGCTTTCCCTTTGGTGGCTATTTTCCATTTTCTGTCAAAAAAAGGCGGTCTGTTCTATGCAATTTCCATTTTCCCAGCCTCTCCTCCGCTGCTTGGAATTGACTTCTGTGTTAAGTGCCTTTAAGAAACTGGTCATTACGGTTCCCAAAACATTTGGCTTTTGTGAAAAATTACAAGAATTGAAGTAGCCTCTTTGGTACTTGGTACTTTTTCAAAATGTTCTCAATTTTCCAATACTGACTATATTTCCAACTTTAGAGATCAGTAAGAACATGAATGAGATTAATTTTTCATGAATATTTTTCATGTACACAACTTTGAGGTCTTCAGAGGAAAGAAGAAATATAAATCTCATATTATATGCATAATCTTTGCATGGCTCCTTATGTAAATTTTGATAAAATCTAAAACTTTTTAAAATGATTTGTATAGGGGCCAGCCTTGTGGCCTAGTGGTGAAGTTCAGCACAATCCGCTTCTGTGGCCCAGGTTTGTAGGTTCGGATACCGGGCACAGACCTAAGCCACTCATCAGCCGTGCTGTGAGTATATATATAAAATAAAGGAAGATTGGCACAGATGTTAGCTCAGGGTGAATCTTCCTCAGCAAAAAAAATTAAAAACATTTGTATAGTGTAGAAATTGAAGGTTGAGAATTAGTCATTAATTTTTAATTCATTTATTCATTGAAATTATTATTCCTTGAGTCCTTGGCTATGGGCTGATAGCTTGGGACACTTACGTGAACAAAGTCCTAGACTTTAAAGAGCGAGCTGTCTACTGAATAGAGAGGCACACTTACAAAATGTTAGTAGCCCCATGTTCTTTGTTCTCTTTCTTTTAAATTTCTATCAGAGAAACACAAATTGTCTTCACCCCTGAGTCACTTCTACCCATGGGGAAAAGAATTGACTTTTTAGATCGGTGAAGTGGCAAGAATTTGACATTCATTGGTTCTAGCCTTCCAGCTGGACACCGTCGTGCATTAGAAGCATGGGCACACATGATCTCCTTCTTTGTCTCACTTCTCACTCTCATTACCACCCCTCCCTGTGGACCAAGCCCTGAGCACAGATGGTCTTGTTCTCTTTGTCTTTACTTTCCTGGCTCTCAGATGGGTAAGAGGGGAGCTTCCACTTATTGTACAGCAAATAAGTGTCCTCTGCAAGGAGCCTCCTGTGACTGACGTGTCTCAGAACTAAGACTTGATAGGGAGTATTAGAAAGCCTGATTTTGACTCCTAGTCTCTGCCCTGATATGCAGGTTTAAGTTGCAAACTTACAAGAGACAGTAGGCTTTCACCTAATACTATATTTGCTTAGCTTCATAGAAGGATACAGGGCAAGAGAGATATCACATAAAGCATCTTCACGTCATCAGGTGGACCAGCACAAGTACACAGCTTCTTTTGCTCCCTCATAGAGTGTGTATGGCTCCCATGAACAAGATTTAGGTGCGTGGGAGTGAACTTAACACAGAGAAGCTGTGTCTTCTGTTTCCATCTAACCCTGTAGAATTGTTCTGGTTACAGATGCCCAGCCTCCATGCCTCCCTATAGCTCCAGTTACTGTGCCATCAGCAGGCAAGATAGACAGGCTTCCACATATATCTTCACTCTGTTGTTTCCAAGTGAGGGGCCCTATGAGATGGTAGACTCCGAGATAATGCTCCCAGGCAGGCCTGGGTCAGCCCAGACCTGATCTTAACCGTTTAATCACAATGTCCAATCCAGATTTATCAACAGCAAAGGTGATATTTTGATCCATACCTGATTCTTTTTTCTATTTACCATTTTCTGACCAATGCATCTCTTCTGGAGGTCTCTGAGGAACCAGTCACACCCCTTTTCCTCTGAGTTCAGGACAGTGGAGACACATAATTTACACCCAATTGACACATATAGACCAGTGTATGTCAGACTTTTTCCATCTCACCAATTAGGTAAATTAATTATCTTCCCGTGGAGCGGTCTGAAGTGTTACTGTTACCAATCCAGGAGTGGGATCAGAAGTATCCTCCCAGAAATCAAGACAAAGAGATAGGACACCTCTATTTTAAGAGCAGGTTTAATGCTATATCAGAGTAGTGGAATGCCAAAGGAAGGTATGCCCAAGGATGCCTGGATGAGACTCGCTTCCCACTGTAGTGAGAATATGAGCTGAGAAGTGAAGGATGAGTTGAAGTTTTTAGTGCGGCGAACAGAGAAAGGGCATTTCATGTAAGTGTTTAGTAGGTGCCAAGGAGGAGCTGAGCAATGTCATGGAGATCGTGGAGAATGCAAAAAAGACTGAGGACCTTTCCCCTCAATCCATACTTACATTATTAAATCAGTACTTTTCCTCACTCAAGGTAACTAATTCATTTATTTAGATCATTTTGAGTCCTTGAAATTATATGTAAAGATAAGTATTCTATCTTTACTGAAGAATTCTGCTGAGATCTCAAAATTCTTTGAACTATTCTCATACCATGAAATACTTCTTGAGTGCCTACTGTGTGTCAGGCACTGTTATTTCTATAAACTCAAGGAACATAGCAGCAAACAAGACAGGCAAGGTCCCCGCTCACGTGGAGCTTATTCTAGAGCTGTACTGTCCAGTATAGTCACCGCCAGCCACATGTGGCTGTTGAGCACTTGAAATGTGGCTGGTCCCAATGGAGATGTGCTAGAAGGGTACCGTTCACACTAGATTTCAAAGACTTTGTATGAAAGAAAAGCATGTAAAACATTTCATGAATAATTTTTAATATTGATCACATGTTGAAATGATAATATTTTGGTTGTATTGGGTTGAATAAAACATACCATTCAATGAATTTTATTTGTTTCTTTTGCTTTTGTATTGTGGCTACTAAAAAACTTACAGTCACATAGGTGGCTTGAATTCCCATTGGACAATGCTGCTCTTGAGAGAGAAGGAAGAGTCAAAAAAGAAACTAGTTCACAAGTGAACAAGATGATGTCTCAGAGTGATAAGCGCTATAAAAAAATAAAACCGGATGATGCAATGGAGAGTGGCAGAGACTACGTTACATCAATCAGCCAAGGAAGGCTTTTCTGAAAAACAATTGTTGCTGACATATGGATGATAGGCAGGAGCCAGCCAGGTGAATTTCTATGGGAAGAGCAGCATTGTAGGTAGAGAAATAGCAAAGATCCCAAGGAATAGCTTGTCATCGTCAAAAAACAGCAGTCCAACGGGGTCAAATAGTAATGAGCCAGGGGGAGAGTGCTGGGAGATGAGGTCAGAAAGGTAGGCAGAGGCCAGTTCCTCAGGGAGCTTGCAGACCTGGTAATGAGATGGGATGTATTCCAAGTGCTGTGGGAAACCACAGAAGGGTTCCTAGCAGAAAGGCATGAACTGATTTACACTTGGAGAAAAACCTCTTTATCTGCTTTAAGGAGAATCGAATGCAAATGGGCAAGAAGGGAAGCAGGGAGAGTAGGGGCCATTTCAGTAGTGCTGGCAAAAGATATTGGTGGCTTGGGCTGGGAGGAGTCGGAGGGATGTGAAAGCAGACAGATAGTCAAAACACACTTTCACCTTCCAGCTTTCAGAATCTTGCTGATGGTTTAAATATGGGAGGAGAAGGATGGAGATGGATGAGGTGTACTCCTGGGTTTCCGGCTTGAGGTGTAGCTGGAGGTGCCATTTACCGAGACAGGGAAATTAAGAGAAGAAAAGATTGGGGGAAATGATAGGTACTTTATTTTGCCCATGTCAAGATTGAGATGCCTACTAGAAAGTTAAGTTAGGGGTTGTCTATGTAAGTATGGAGTTTGGTGGAGAAATCAGAGCAAGAGATACAAATTTGAGAGGCAGCTTATACTACTTTACGTCATTACCTTAATTTACATTTTAGCATATTGTGACTAAAGGCTTAGATACTGATATTTTGCTATATTATCAGCTTCTTACTGAAACATCTTTTCATCCACTTGGTGTCCATAGACTCTTACTCAAAAGTTTCTAATGTTAATCTTTCCTGGAGTGAAAATAAATCACATGGTCATGAAGTAAGGACAGAAAAGTGCATATAGAAAGTTCTAGTGTTGAATGGTGGATAGGAGTTCAAGAGGTAGCTTAAGCCCTTTTAAAGGGGCCTCTGGGGAAAATAAGGAGCCACAAACTGGGCCACCCCTCTCCAGGCTGGACAAGCTTCTGTCCTTCCCTCCATTCTTGCTTTTTGCTGGCAGTTGGAGATAAAGTAAAAGCATCATTGCTAATGTTGTTTTTCAAATAATGGGAAAAAAGGAAGCATTATAATCAGGAAATCATAAAAAGTGGGGGAAATTGCTTTATCAGCTCTTGGCTGGAGTCTACAAATTAGAAAATTATACAGGAAGGCATTAAACAGTGGTGCGAGAGACACGAGTTTGATTTTATTAGTCTTGGCTGAGAAATGGAACACTTTGGGAAAGCTCTGAGAACTTCTGGGGCTGAGTCGAGAGGGGATGCAGGATAGAACAGTTCGACTCTGAGGGCGCTTCAGCTGGTCTGGAAAAGAGCGGAAGACACAGCGACTTTACAGCTAAAGAAAACCAAGCATGCTTTGTTAAAAACACTGATTTGTAAGGGCAGTTGTCCATTCTGTAAACCCAAGACATAACTCTTTTAGGTGATAAGGACATTAGGAAAAATGGTAATTAGACCAGTCCAGGATTTCCAGCTGAGGAAAGCATTTTCCATCCCCAATGCCGAGCAGCCACTTTGGGACCATGGTGACAATGAGAGGGCCGTAGTCTGAGACAATTGCTATACCTTGACTGTGATACTTGCAGCTGCCAAGCAGTCAACTGACAAACATTCACTGAGGGCCTGCATAGTTTCAGGCCCATAGCAGAAGCTGAAGAGTCCATGTATGCCCAGACTGGATTCCATGCAAACCTGGGCCAGCTATAATTTCAGTAGTCCTTGCAAATATCTTATTTGGGGGAAGTCTTTGAGTCGGAGTGAGAACAAACCAACCTATTTAACAGCAACATTTTAAATATCACATTGGCTCAGTTATTAAATATGCTAAAGCTCAGCATTTTATTCAGTCTACTCTTTACCTCTCTACTCTCATTTTTTTTAACACCTAAAATATCACATTGGTTTTTCTTAGAAAAGGAGGAGGTGATATAAAATACACATGAAATGAAATCTACAAAATTCAAATATAATAAATACTCTAACATAAAATCATTACCCTCAATCAATACTCTCACTAGAGGTCTATCTACCTATCTTTCTATTTATCTATCCATCATCTGTCTATCTTAGCGTGTAACGAATGCACAAAATAAAATTAGGAAATATAATGCAATAGTTCTGCTCATCAAGATCATAAAAATATGTTTGTTTCAATAGAAGGAGTTGTCTGCATTTATTCGGATGTTCATAAAAGTGTTTCCCTATCTCTAATTCTTTGAATATAAAGTTTGGTGATATATTCCCTTTCCAATAAGATAAACAGCAAAAATTAAGTAAGATGCTATTATGTTGTATCTGAATGGACCAATTTTCCCTACTCAATATCAGATTGGATTAACAGACAAACAAGCTAGTACACAAGACTTCGCTCCAAAACACACGCACATACAAAACAGTTTATGGGAAACATACTTAAAATGTATTTATGTAGATTGGAAATGAAGAAATAGGCAAAGATGTATAAAGCAAATGTGAACCAAATAATGCAGAAGCAACACTATTAACACTAGATAAGGTAAGATGTAAAGCTTAAACGCCCGCAGGATACAGAGGGAATTTACATCACGAGAGAAGATCAAATCCTTGGTGTTCGGAAGTTGGCTGGTACCAGTTTGTGGGAGTCTATTGTTAGCATTTTTTCCCCAACTCTGTGCTCTATAACATCATACAGAAATTGGCCATGGTGTGATTATTTACACCATGGAAACTGACAGATGATACAAATCAGGGTTGCCCTCCCCCAGAGCTGGTTGTTAACCATTTTCTAGCACACCCCTGGATACAATTGATGAAGTTAAAATTATCCCAAAATGTATATGTGCTAAGCAATACAGCAATCAAAACTATAAAACAAAATGTATTGGAAATGTAAGGAAACTATTCAAAATATATAATCATATTGGTGTATTTTAGTTTACTTCTTCAAAATTGTACAGATCCAAAAAATTAAGTAATAATATAAAGAAATTTAATGATATAATTTACAAATTTGATAAACAAAATGTATAATATTTGTTATATTTAAGTGTGTAAATAGATGTCTCAGTTTAAAAGTGAGACATTTTTAATAGATAAATAAGCAAACCATGATCTGTTCGAAATGGAGTTATTGTCCTTTTAAGCATCACTAACTGATTTAGTACAATATGAGGGTTTAATCATGTCATTTTCCTTTTCAGTTTTGTATTTTAGGCAAACACTAATTTTTATTTACTTCCTTTGCTAAAAATTAGATTCAGTACTGGAGAATGGCAGTTTAGATGTTCTTGGTGTGTTTTATAAATTACTATAATCTCTAACCAAATTATTAGAGTGGTTATCTCTCACTGAAACATTAAACACAAATTTAAACTTAATATTTCAATGTTAATTTAATACGTTGAGTAAGATATAGATATATATTGGGAGCTGAGCACTACTGAGCCAGTAGGAAGAAACCCATAGGAATGATTTTTTTTTTTTTTTTTAACGAAAGAACTACAATGTCCCATTAGACTTTTTCTGCATGCTCTTGTCAGAGGAAGGAAAGAATTTTCTGCTGACATCATTGATTGCTAGCTGGTCACATGATTACTCTCCAGGGAACACAAGAGCCCCATCTGAAAGTGGGGTGAGAAGATTTCGTGAAACTTCCTCCTTAGAAGCCGAAATTGCCTGTAACAAGCTCCATCTGATTCCTTCAACATTTAGCATCCAGGCAGTTTCCTTTCTCTAAATGTCAAGAATAGGACAAAAATGAAAGGAAAATGTGAGGTGTCTGAAGCTCAGAAAACGTTACCCTCCTCTGAGCTGACCTGTCATCTTTTGGGGATACCTTGTGGAGAGTATCTATTCATGCACCTAGCAGAGCAGCCCATAATAATAATTGAATAAATGAACAAATAATAAATGACAGAAGTGGACAGAGGGTCAAAGATACCCGTGCTAAGAAATAATAACATCGTATGAGAGATTTTAGAAAATGGGAAAAGGCAAGAACATGAAATATAGATATAAACACTGGGAAAGGTATTTAAATATTGAGTGATTATTCACAAAGCATCCTTATCATCCCCTGTGGGATGCAGATGTACTTGTTGTCATTTTACATACAAGGTCATTGCCATTCTGACAGGCCAAGGAACTGTTCAAGGTCAAATGACTGTTGAAGGTAAAACCACTCGTATGTGACAGTAGCAGAAAATGAACACATATATTCTGATTATAAATCCAGTGGTCATTTCAAAACATCACTCTTGCCTCTGGGGAAACTGCCTCAAACAGAAATCAACACATTCTACTGTGGTTCTAATTTGCATGCACTTGCTTTATAACTTTCTAATTCTTGGTTCTTTTTTACCACCTCCACTCCCACCCTAATTTCATAGCTATTGAGGGGAAAGCGAGCTACTGTCCAGATATTCTTGCTAAAGGATCTCACTTAAAAAAATCTTTTCTCCCCTCAGGTTTTCATTTGATCCCAGTGTAATTATACTAGTGAGAAAGATTTTGTAGTCATACCTGCTACCACAGCAATATTTTACATAACACCAAATTTTCCCCAAAAAAGCAAAATGAAATGATGTGTAGACCACCCGGGTTCCACAGAACAGTATAAAAAATCAAGGAGAACAACTCTGAAAATGTAAGGATAAAGTCAGTATTCATGAGTAACAGGCCTGCTTGACAGGCAGCTCTGCAGTGCATAACATTCTGATGACGACATATAAAAAGTAAAATAATCTTCTAGAAGATTGGGAGAAAAAAAGCAGAAGTCTGTAGAAATGAGTGGATTTGGAAGCCTTTGGAAAAGCACATGCAAAAAGCTGCCCACCTATTCACCAACTTGCGTGCGCTCAGTTTCACCAGGCCTTGAGAAGGACGGAATGCTCAGAAGGAAACCACAGGCACACATTCTGCCCTTAGGAAACTTACAGTCTGGCAGGTTCAGAACAATTTCACTTCACTTTATGTAATTGTAAAGATGCCCCATAAAAGCAAAGCCCAGATGAAAACATTTGTCAATATTATTTACTCATTTTAATGCACTCAGACTTTGTACAGAGTAATGTCTTCAGATACCCACCAAAAGGAGATAAGAATGGATCCGAGCGGACAATGTCTGCCCACATAATCCCTTTCTCCAGTTCCAGTTGACTGCCTGTGTCAACAATGGAGTCAGCAGTAAATTCCTAACGGCCCTTACAGTCTCCCTATAGCCACCTCTTTCTTTTCAATTCTTCTCCTTCACTCCTGCCTCTCTCTCTTTCTTGTTTTCTTTTTTATTTTTTCCCCTCTTCTCACTCTTGCTCTCCTCCAGGGGCACCTCAGGGAATGTCTTCATCCTGCTAATAGTTTTTGGTGCTAAAATGGATGTTTCACCCACACTCTGACCTATGAGGAATGTGAGGGCCGGAACAGTTTCCCAGGAGTGTTCTAGTATCAGTGAACAGAGAGAATTTGTTTCATCAGAGAAAGTCGTTCATTGACGTCTTCGAAATCATGTAGAGGACTTCTCATGTCATGGCATATGACACTTAATCATTGGTTTGGCTCTTCCCACGAAGGTGAAGGAGACAGACAAGCAAAGTTAATTTCCCAGAGATCATCAGGGCTAAAATGCTCAGAGAAGATTTTAATGAAAGATATCATTGCTGAAATTTCTAACATTCTATCTATGGCTTTCTAATAATAATAATGATAGCAGTAGTTGTTGTTATAATAGTAGATAGTAGTAATAATGATTCATAATAATAGCCAGTGTTTGCTGAACGCTGACTGTATGTCAGAAATTCTTCACATGTGTTAACTCATTTAAACCTCCCAAAAACCCAATGAGGTAAAGATGGTTATTATTCCCATTTCACAGCCCAGGAAATATGGGGCTTAAGGCACTTGCCCGAGCTCACACAGCTAGGTAATCATCAGTTACATATTTCCTTGCTGTAAGAGAACAGTGTATTTGCAAAAACATATTCTGATGGGCAGCTCATTTGCTTCTAAAGACAAGCCCTGTCATATCCTGATTGTTACCATTCTCAAACCTGAGACGAGGAGCTGCCTTTGAATGAATCTTAGCTTCTTTCAGCTCTCTGCTCAAAGTCTCTTCCTCATAGGGCTCCCCTGACCCTTCTCTGTCAACTCTTTCTGTCCTTTTACCTGTTTGCTTTTAACACTGAGCACTTATTACTGCCTGACTGTCTTAGTCTGCTTGTGCTACCATAATAAAGTGCCATAGATTGGGCTGCTTAAGCAATAGACTTTTATTTTCTCACAGTTCTGGAGGCTGGAAGTCTAAGGTGAGAGGACCAGCATGGTCAGATTCTGGTGAGAGCTCTCCTCCTGGCTTGTAGACGGCCACCTTCTCACTGTGTCCTCACATGGCCTTTTCTCAGTGCATGCACTTGGGGAGAGAAGGAGAGAGAAAGACAGAGGGCACTATCAGATTACCCATCAGATTAAGACCCCACCCTTATGACCTCATTTAACTTTAATTACCTCCTAAAAACCTCATATCCAAATACAGTCACGTTGAAGGTTAGAGCTGCAACATATGGATTTGAGACTAGGACACAGTTCAGTCCCTAATGCTGACCCAGCCGGAACTTGACATGCATCAAAGTGTTTATTGTGTGTCTTCCCAGCCCTCCCCCTACCACTGTCATGGGGACTTTAGATTGTTCTTTGTTGTATTCCTAATACATAGGACACTGCCCCACACACGGTAGGTCCTCAGTAAATATTTGTTGGATGAATAAAGAATGAAAGGATCCCTCTTCTCTCCCTATATACTGGAAAATATATGTGGCCTAAATGAAGGAGAAGAAGCCATCCCATGTAATCTTTCGAGCTTATGCAGCCACTCTTAGCTTCTGAGTAAATTCATGTTTCCTTCAGCTGACAACGTAGGCACCCTGCATATTACCTTCTGGATCCCCTCCTGAGAGAGCAGGAGCAGGAGCAGGTGGAGCTGTACACAGGCTGCCACCTGTGGAACACACGTGAGGAATGGGGGTGTGGCTTCCATTGTTACCAGAGAGTGGGCGTGGATGAGCAGGTGGAGAGAACAGATTCGAACTTGAGGAATGACTTGTCTTCTGATCACGTACCCCTCTTTGAGAGGAAAGTGCCCTCTGCCAGTTAGTGTTGGCTCCCCCTCCAGGGACCAAGCTTCACTGTGCTTCTTGCTTGCCATGTTGTGGATCTGGGAACATCTGTTTGGAAATGCATTTCAAAACGTGCATGCTCAGGTTCTGGTGATGTGGAGCGTAACTTCACTCACCCATAGTACCTCCTGACTCAAGCCTCCAAGTAGGAGGAGAAAGTGTTTGGCAGCAACGCTGGATATTTCTTAGGAAGGAAATCCTTCTAGGTTCTATGGAAAACCTAGGCTTTCTTCCCTAACTCTCTTGAGTGTGGAGCACAGCGTCCATGCACATACCAGCAGAAGTGCTGGCTATGACGTTGGTGTACAGCTTAGGAATATCCCCAAGAAGCCTGCCAAAGACTCAGGAGCCATGTTTATATTATTGGATATACTAGTCACAGCTTACATTAATATCTAAACAATAATGTTAATAACTATCTGATTTTATCTTTCTGATAATAAAACATAGAAATTCCATAAGGGCAGGAACCTTGTCTTATCCATCTTCTCTCAAGAGCCTTGCACAAAATAATAAATACTTGTTGATTGGACGAATGACCCTAAACCATGCTATGACATGATGGTATTTTATCACTATTTTACAGACGAGAAAAAATTAGTGAGCTTATCAAGTTCATGCACAGTTAGTGGCAAATCTCAAAATGACACCAAGATCTCATGATTCATAGACTCTTCTGGTTTCCAAGCATCCCACCTGAATGTAAGTTCCACAAAGATAGATTATTTGCTTTGTTTCAATAAATTGCAAGTACCTAGGACAGCGCCTAACGTATATTGAATACTTAATAAACATTTGAATGAATTGAAAGAGTGAACAAAACGTTTGAGGTTTATCTCAACAGGTGCCTCATATGACATTTGGTGATCCCATTACTGAGAGATCTCTCAGCCTTTATTTGAATATATTCAGTAAGAGAGAAACCACTAGTGCTTTACGTATGACATTTCTGTATTTTGTCAGTTCTAAATGTTGAAAGTTATTTTTGTACGATTGGACTATTTCGCAATATTTTACAATTTTCACAATAAAATAATTTCAGGTCTCATGGATAAAAAATGTTGAACAGGACAAGGCTGAGGACAATCATGAGACTTGAAATTAGAGAGGTTTCATTAAGTTGAAGTGAAATTGTAATCATGTAACCAGATATGGGTCATCTTCTTTTTCTTTTTCTTTTTTTCTTTTGGTGAGGAAGACTGTCGCTGAGCTAACATCTGTGCCAATCTTCCTCTATTTTGTATGTGGGACGCCACCACAGCATGGCTTGATGAGCGGTGTGTAGGTCCATGCCCAGGATCCGAACCGCGAACCCCAGACCACTGAAGCAGAGCAAATGAACTTAACCACTATGCCACCAGGCCAGCCCCAGATCTTTTTATCTGTGCTGTCATTCAGACCACCTTTTCAGTCTCGCCTCAGTTATATCACGTCAGAGTCTGTGAAATGCTTTGTGGAAACTCAGTTCCATCCAGGTCTGCAGTGTTCTCCTGGCCACTGATCTGATGGTTGTATCAACGATAAAAGCTGATGATGGCATAGCACCCACCTGAGCCAGGCTCTGTTCTAAGTTCTTTATATGTATTAACTCATTTAATCCTTACAACAACCTCATTCCCAGGTTCCTATTAGTATGCCCATTTGACAACCAAGAAAAACTAAGGAAGAGAGAAGTTAAGCAACTTGCCCAGGGTCACACAGCTAGGAAGTGGGAGAAACAACTCAGATCCCAACATTCTAGCTCCAGAGGCTAC
The DNA here is from genome assembly GCF_041296235.1 of Equus asinus. NCBI lineage: Eukaryota > Metazoa > Chordata > Mammalia > Perissodactyla > Equidae > Equus > Equus asinus. The sequence goes on from NC_091799.1 coordinate 64,227,327, forward strand.
AAACATAACTGCTGTGCTACACGACACACTGCACACTCGTAAGTTGTTCTGAATCGTGCTGGCTCCCCCAGAGCTCCACTTCACCCTCTCCTGTTCAAAACCCGTCTGCAGATGAGTCACTTCTGACACGTTTTCAGGGATCGGTACCAAAGTCACCTGTGGTATCCTTACACAGAGGGATCTCTCCCCCTTTGGAGAAAGCATGAGATTTTCCTGTTTGAGGTCCCCTGTCGGCTCTCCTGTCCTCACAGCCTGAGTCACTTGCTCAGCTTCTCTCAGTTCCCTGGGAGGCCCCTCTCACCTCTTATTCTGTTCTTTTGGTTACTCTTCCTGCTCAGATCTCTCCTCCCTCACACGGAGAACTTCCCCATGGATTTCCTCGATATTTGTTGTGTTACTGGGCTAAAATCTCTCATTTGTGTTATTAGCCAGACTCTATGCAAAAATATGTAATAGAAGAAGAAAGAGATTTGTAATCCATTGCTTACAAAATAAAGTCAGTGTTTAATTTTTATTTTCTCTGAGAAAAATATGTACCACGGGAGACTAACTGTGCTCTTCTTAGCCACCTCCCCTGTCCTTCCTCACACTAGTGCGTGTCTCTTACCACGCTTCTTGTTTTCCTAATTTCTCTCTCTCTTTCTGCCACAAAGCCCTCCATTTTTCCCATTTATCTGAACATTTTTTCTCCTCCTTACCACGTTTCAGCTTTGAACTCTTGTGATCTGATGGGGAATTACGTCTCTGAGAAAATGTAGGCTTTCCAGTGTTGTAAAGTGCAGCCTGTCCACAGCCGAGGGCCCAGAGCATCGTGCCTGCAGCCAGGCCCCTTGCGTGGCAGGAGATCTGGGCTTTTCTTTCATCGGAACAACTCTCAACTGGAAGCAGAGATGAAAACACCATTCATGTCTCCCCAAGGTTCGTGTCTAATACTTTATAGTCTCTGGATATGCGTCCAAGGCTTCCTTTATTGGTATCATTTGCCTGCATATGACTCACCAGAAATGGCAGGCAGATGATAATTTCATCATAGTCCAGACATGTGTTTTAAGAAGCTGGCACCCCTCCTGGCTGACCTGACATATCGAAGTTCCTTGTATCCAACGTGGTCACCTCTGCAACCCTTGTTGAAAAATACTATAGATCGACCGCAGGAGTTGGCAAACTTGTTCTGGAAAGGGCCGATAGTAAATATTTTAGGCTTCGTGAGACATACGGTTTCTGTAGCAACTACCCCACTCTGGTGCAGAATGAAAGCAGCCACAGACAATGTATAAACAAATGAGCATGGCTGGGGTCCAATGTAACTTTATTTACAAAAACAGACAGCAGGGTGGATTTGGCCCATGGGTCCCTAATTTGCCACTTCCTGGCGTCAGGAAGGAAGAAGGAGGAAATAAGGACCAGACCCAGAAAAGGAGAAAAGTGTCATCAACCATTTCTCCAAGTCTCACATTTATTTAATTATTTTCTGAATCCAGTAACTAAATGACCTCCTGTTCCTAGGGGGTGTGAATCTCTTACGTTAATTTGGGGCCAGAATATCTAGTTTTATGTTATCTGGAGTTATTTTTCTATTTTGTTCTATTGCAAAATTTTAGACATAATGTTTAAATATTTCAGCTGTGCCTTAGATGCATTAAGGGACCGACAGTGCCGCCCTGAGGCCAAGATGATGGTTGCAGTCAGACATAGAGGGAAAGGCCCAGGAGTTGAGTTGGGCCTGGGAAGAGCAGATCACCCTGCCCAGACAGTGAGGGACCCAGCACTGGCAACTTCGAAAGACCTGCCATTGGATTTTATTGATGAGTTTCCTGGCACAGGTCTGCTGTTTGTCCACATTGCTTTTGTAAGGGCAGCATTTTCCCCTTGCTAGACTCTTAGTCTAACGTTCTTGCCATGGTAAAGAAAAAGGAAAGCTAGAAGGCTTGAAAATAATTTCTTATTGGCTTAGGAATTCCTTTTGTAGTTGTCTGTTATTAGAAAATAAATCTGCCTGCTTGAATTATTATTAAAATAGATTTTCATTCCCTGGGCAAAAAGTCACCAACGACAGGCACATTTATGTGTGTGTGTGTGTGTGTTTGTATACACACGTATGAATGTACAAGTTGGATGGCAAAGGGAAATTAGTTGGGGAGGAAACATTACAGTTAATGAAGGTTGGTGATCATTAGCATCTGTAGTCTGTACACACACAGACATCTGCCTTTCAGTCTTACAGGAGGAGTCAGTGCCTCAAAGACATATAACAAAGAGACCCCAACAATTGTTGGTGGCATGACTATAGGTGAGACCTGAACCAACACAAAGTTGACCTCTTAGCAATCTTTGCCAAAACTCTCTGATGGTTCTGAGGAAGACAAGAATGACAGGTTTAACAACAAGACCAACAGCCCTTGGGCCAGCAGTAAATGTCCAGAAAATCATCACTTATATATAGGAATTAAGTGCTTGGAAATAAATCAGAGACAATCTTAGCAGCAACCCTACAAGTGTAGAGGAGATAAGCAGGCCTATCAGCAAAGGAATTAAGGAATATTACTTCGGGTCCAGGTTTAATTGGAGCACAGAAGCCTGACCGGGCAGAAAACCAGGAAATAGTTTTCCCTCCGTCCAGCCAGATTCAGCGCTTGCCGTTTGATTTTCCTTCTACTGCATATGTTGTCGCCAGAGAGATGCTCTTGGGGCTGCTAATGAGAAGTCTGCAAAATACTATCAGCTCGCACTTCAGGCTGAAGATAACAGATAACTTAACATTCCATTGTCTGTAGGAATGCCTTTCTTTATAAACTAGATGCTTTAAAAAATTTCTTTCAGGGGCCGGCCCCGTGGCCGAGTGGTTAAGTTTGCCCGCTCCGCTTCAGAGGCCCAGAGTTTCACTGATTCGGATCCTGGGTGCGGACATGGCACTGCTCATCAGGCCACGTTGAGGCGGCATCCCACATGCCACAACTAGAAGGACCCACAACTAAAATACACAACTATGTACTGGGGGGATTTGGGAAGAAAAAGCATGAAAAAAATTTCTTTCACTTGTTAAATTTGAGGGTCTCCTAAAGTCTTGAAATTGAGTCTGTGAATTTTTAGATAGGGTTATAACCATCCTTCAGACGTGCTTTGGGATCGCTGGGGAATGAGGGGAGTTCAGGGTTGGAGAAGTGAACTTCACACTCATCTCCAAGGTTGAAATGACCCTGTGCAGAGGACCATCCAAGAACGGGTGGGTAGAGGGAGAAGAGAAGGGAAAGGTTTGAACTTTAGGCTCAGCAAAAGACAGAAGAGCCTAAAAATGAGAACAAAATGGGACCTTCAGAGAAGGTGGTGATGGGTAGGACGTAGGAAAGGCTGAGGCCACGGAATTGCAGGGTCTGCACAGGTCGCTCTCCTCACCCTGGTCCCCAAACTGATGACTTGGGAACGTAGCATGCTTTCTGGGCTTAAAATGCTTGAATTTTAAAGTCAACAGGTAGGGATCTGAGAAAATTTACGCTTTTGCCAAACAGCGTGGAAGGTCCTTTCACAAGTACCACGCTGGCATTCCCCAAAACATTGCGGGGAGGTTGTCTTATTACAGTAATTTTTACAGATAAGAAAATGGAGTCCTGGAAAAATTATGTCTCTTGCCCAGGGACACATAATTAGGCAGTGGAAGCAGTGGGATTCAAACCAACACCTTGGGAGTCTAGAGCTCACAGTTTTTGTTCTGCTCTATGGACGGCAGGTTAGCCTGAGACCAGAGAGGGCTCACCTATGAGGGAGCAAGGGCTGGGAATGACTGCTCCCTGGAAATCTGAGCTCATGGAGAGTGGCTGAGGGTCAGGAAAGCAGGCTGCAGAGTCCTCAAAGGCTGGGGTACAGGTCCTGCCAGCTCAGGGGACTTGCAAAGAGTGACAGAGTTTTGAAGCATCCATTATGGGTAAGATGAGAGAGAATTCTTTGGGGCTAATTAAATTTACTGTTGAGGATGCAGCTAACGTGAGACGTAATGAATCTGTAGCAGGCTTGGGTGTTTTGGGTGTGGAGTCTCCCGCAGAAATCAGTTGAACAGAAGTGGGAAAAGCAGGTTGTGGCTAATGAGATAGAAGAGAAAAGTGAAAAATCAAGAGGTAAGGTGCCTGGCAGGCCAGTAGCGCAGCGGTTAAGTGCGCACATTCCACTTCGGCGGCCTCAGGTTCGCCGATTTGGATCCCGGGTGCAGACATGGCACCACTTGGCAAGCCATGCTGTGGTAGGCGTCCACGGATGTTAGCTCAGGGCCAGTCTTCCTCAGCAAAAAGAGGAGGATTGGCAGCAGTTAGCTCATGACTAATCTTCCTCAAAAAAAAAAAAAAAAAGAGCTAAGGTGTCTTTCTGATCAGTCTAAAATTCTCCAGAGGAAATCATGCTTCTTTCCATAGATATAGTCCACATCATATGTTCTGTCCTACAATACAAAGTTTTGGGGACATTCTGGAGGAAATTCACATTTCCCTGGGTTTCGATTCCTTTCGCCTCTGCCCTGTCACTTTGCTTCTCTCTTCTTTCTCCTGAGTTCCCTGCCTCAGCCCTTCAGCTTCACTCCACATTCTGCAACCTCTATTTTAGCCCCTTTATACCATCCTCCAGATTCTTCCTCACTTATTATACCACTTGCTCATGTCAACTTCTGTCCCATTGTGTATTCAGGAGAAGAGGCCTGGATGAAAAGTGAATCCATTTACATTTTTGAGCTAAATATATCTATCTTAAAGCATTTGTTCAAGGTCAGTCAAAGTAGAAATCATTCCTGATTTTTCCACGATTGCTCAGATTCACAAGTATGTACAAACGGAAAATGCACTGATTTTTCAAAATTGCAAATAGAAGTTCTCACTGTTTTATTCTTTAAATAAGACAGAAAAGCTGATGGGAGTATGGAGGCAGGAGAGAAATGGCAAGAAGGCTGGAGGCTCTGCAGAGCAGATGGTCTGAGACTGCAGTGACCCCGGGGCTGTCAGACATGGATGGGGACAGGAATGGTGGCGCTAACTGGTGGGAGTGAAAGCGTGATCCTCATGTCGAAAATGCTGAACTAGACCACGGAGATGCCCCCAGCGGTGTTCAATCTCTATCAAGCTACTTTTTCATAAGTTACAGGTAGAAAGGAATCATCATTTTAAATTCAGTGCAGCACTTAAGACACTAAGGAGAAATCGATGCATGTTAATTTACTTATTCCAGCTAAAGAAGAAACAAATTCAAATAAAATGAGCAGGAACCATAGTGTTCCACATCCTGCTTTATGATTGCCAGAAACTGTATACATATGTTAATACCACTGCTCATGTACTTAATGGATAATTGTCTGCAGCTCTGTGAAAACTGGCTGATCTCTTTACTGAAAGACATTTTTGTGTTAACCTGTTCTGGTTTCCCACGGAGCTGGCGTTTCAGCCGCACTTTCTGATTTTTTCTGGGAAGTGAGCGCCACCTGCTGGCCATTGAGAGGATTGCCGAGCAGCAGAATAGAGTAGGCTGTATTTTTTGAACATTCTTAACCAGGCCAAGAAATTAAAATTATCTTGCAGTTTCTGAAGCGAAATAATCACCTAAGAATCCACACGACTTCTGGGCAGTCCCTTTCTCTCCTTTCAAGCAGTATACTATTTTTATTCAATATTCATCATCTCTAGCGTAAACTATCCTTATAATAATAAACAGTACCCCAGCACAATCGAGGAGCTCCCATATGCTCTCCGGGCAGAGATGGGTCCCTGGCCCCAGGATACAGGTTAACAGTTTAAAGGAAAGAGTAACCCTGATTTTCTGACTCTGAAACTAAGGCACGACAGACCTCTACAAAGAAGCCTTCTTGGTAGAAGTGAATTTTGTCCCTTCCTCAACAAGGGAAAAAGCACAGTTCTTGCGGGTAGATTAATGACTAAAATCGGCCTCGATACAGAATCCCACCGAGGCTTCACCTGCACAGTCCAGAGACGTACCCATGAGATACACGGTCAACCTGTTAGCGCATTCTTATGATCCAGGCAGGTAACACTATATCCTAAACGCACTCCTCTTTGGTGAAACTGAGGAAATAGGAATGACACGAGGTAAATGTGGCAAATGGTTTATTGTGGGATTCTCTTTATTCCCTTGATTCCCTTGATTTTATTTTCTTCTTTACTATAAATTTGTATTTGAAAATTGTTCCAACAATTAAAAACTAGAGGGTCAGATTTAAAAGTTCTTACACTACTAGAAAATTTTTTTAATTGCCTAAAAACAATAAAGACTTCTAAATCCCAGCTTACATGGGTCCATATCAGTTACTTTGGCTTAATTTAGATGTGGCTGTTCTTTACTAATTTTGGAAGTTATAGTGCGAGGTACTGAGTAGGTAGTCTAGAAATCACCTTGACAGTATCTGACTGACACCAGGATCTCAGCCCCCTTCCTTCCCAACGGGGGGAGAATGGTGTGATTAGCAACAGCCAACTCTCGTGCCCCAAAAAAGCAAGAACACTCTTCTAACCGAGAAGGCCCTGGGCAGTTAACTAGATTCAGCTTCCATTTAAAGTTCTGACAGATGGTATTGGTGCTACCTGTCCTTGGCCATGAGGCTTCTTTATAGAGGTTCTTGGGGCACTTTTTGGTGGGACGACACTCTTGTGGGCAGCATTTGCAGGCATTAATAGAATGGCCAGACTCACAAAAGTTGGAATTATATTCATAACCAGTGTCTGCTTAATGCTGTAAAAATACCAAAGGAATAGCAAAGAGTTTCTGGGTATTTGGGGAAAGGGGTTCTTCGAAATTTTTGATGTGCAAGCAGAATAATGACAACTCATCTGTTCTCCATACTTTTATCACACACGTGTCATACATCGTAGTCAGATCCAGATTTAATTTGTTGGAATGGGGCCCAGGCTTGGGAATTTTTTAGGGCTCCGCAGGTGATGCTAACGTGCTGCCAGGGTATTAACAGGCTCTGTGCAAACAAGAGGTTCTTCTCACCCACCAGGAGAGATCAAACGGCTCTGGCTTAGACAATTGAGTGGTAAAACAAAAAGTCTAGGCTTCAAGGAGTAGAGACAGGGAAAGAAAAGAGATATTAGTTCAAAGAATTAGACTCAGGAACCAGTAAGGAAGAATGGCGAATCCAAAACATCAGAGAACTCTGTTGATGAGGGGAAATGCTCTGAACTTGGAGTGACTGCCGAGAGGGCCATCCCAGCTCTCCAACACAATGTCTTTGGACCGAGAAAAATCAGAAGGGAAGCCACAAGGCCATGAGGCTCGGAAAACCTGTTTCCTAAACAGAATGGAGTTGGTGTGTGCCTCATGTTCCAGCGAAGTCTGTCCTCCTCTATCTGCCCTCACTGCTTACAAATGAATCACACAACACTGCTTTGTTGAACCGTGGACTTAGTATAAAAAATGAGAGAGGGCCGGCCCCGTGGCCGAGTGGTTAAGTTAGCACACTCCACTTCAGCAGCCCAGGGTTTCACCGGTTCAGATCCTGGGCACAGACATGGCACCACTCATCAGGCCATGCTGAGGTGGCGTCTCACATGCCACAAGTAGAAGGACCCACAACTGAAAAAATATACAACTATGTACTGGGGGGATTTGGGGAGAAAAAGCAGAAAAAAAACAAGATTGGCAACAGTTGTTAGCTCAGGTGCCAATCTTTAAAAAAAAAAGCTTCACTAGAAAAAAAAAAGAAAAGCATGATTTTTCACTAAAAAAAAACATGAGAGAGGAGATAAAGGTCTAATGTAGTGGTTGGCAAATAAATTTTGGGTGCAACTCATCTCAGGAGCTTGCTACAATTCAAATATATAAGCCCAACCCAAGACATTTTGGTTCAGCAGGTCTAGGGTAGGGCTTGGAGCAGGGCTAGTTCTGAAATGTATGAGTTTCTGAGATAAGAATACAGGTAGAGGACTACATACCACGTGTCCAAATATTTAAAAGTTATAAACCACACTAACAGACTGGTGAGGAAGCTGACACCGCCTTCCTCGACAAATAAGCCAATACAGTGACCTGGAAGGTCAAATACAAATGTAGAGCCTTAATGTTTAAGTTCTGTCCTCTACTTCAGTGTCAAAGGTCTAGCCTCCTACCTTGGCAAATATGCTTTCATAAAAACCTGGAAGGCCAGATTCAGATTTAGCACTTTCAAGTCTCTCGGCGTTGAGGGAAGGAGCCTGAAGGTCCACCCACTCTTCTCTTTCCACCTGGCTCTACCTGGGACCATAAGGCATCTCGATGTTTGTGTGGGGACATGCCAGGCCACATGCCTAGGTTCTGACCAAATACCCTCTGCCATCACCCCCAGGCAGCAGCCTCTCTGGCTAGGGGTATGCACGCTGGTGACATTTCTGCCCCCTAGAGGGAAGATGGGGGAATGGGACCACATGGGCCCTGTTGGCTGGCTTGGGCCACTTGAGTTAGCAATTCCAAGATCTCAGTCCCCGGGTCACGGTCTAAAAAGAGGATGTGGGCTCTGTGCATGTATATTCCCAGGTCCCACAAATGTCTCCTCCCAGGGAAGGGGCAAGCTTGGAGAAAGGGCAGAGCAGGCCATCTAAGGCCCCAGGGCCTCCTTTTGCCTGGTCTAAGATGGGTGTTGAACCCAGGTGACTCAGATGCTTGAACCCCAGTCTTAGACCCCAATGTCTCAGAGCACTGGTCTGGCAGGAAAGCCAAGAAAAAGGCTTGTTGGCTGCCATTAGGTCATTATCACTCCAGAGGCACTTGGGATGGTCAAGGCAACTGAGCTAGGAAACCCCCATCTTTATCATCTCCCCTCCCACCTCCATAACTTCTCTTACCAAGTAAAATCAAGGAAAAATACTTTCTCTCTATATTCAAAACAGTATTATTTTAAATGTAGGAGTTTTAATATGAATCTTTCTCACACTTAAGATTCTTGAGTTTTAAAATGCAGAAATAATAACTTTGAATCCAAGAAAGGATATAATTTCACACTAATGCAATATTTCTGTAAAACTTTACACCTTGTTGACTATCAGCTGAGAACTTTACATTATTAAAAATCCATTAGGATAATAACCACACCATTAGCTTTCTGGTAGACACCGTAAAACCTATTTGTTTAAAATAAACCATTGTTTTTGGCGGGCACTCCTTATGGTAAGTGGGGACGTCTATCGTGGAATTGCTCCCACATGAGCCAAGGCCCCAGAATAAGGCCCAGGTTGTGTGTAGGCAAGTCTGTGACCACAGCTAGGTAGAGTTGGTCAGCACTGAGCAACCTCAGCCCAGCCCAGGGAACTAGTGCTCCACGGAGCCAGAAGACAACACCTTTGAGCTAGTCACTCTTTTCGTTAAGCCCCTCAGGCTGCAGTAAAATCCAGATATGGCTGTAGGGAGGAATGCCACATAAATGATGTTCTGTCAACTTTGTAAGCCAGCTCAGAGCTTCTCAACTCTGGCTGGCCCCTTAGTATCGCTTGGGGAGCTTATGAAGGTACTCGTGGCAGGAGCATCTCCAGAGATTCCTGTGCAATTGGACTGAAGTTAGCCTAGATGGCAGTGCTTTCATGAAACTTCCAAAAGGTATTAATATGCAGCCAGGGTTGAGGAGCCCTGGTTTAATGAACTGGCTAATATCAAAGATTCTGAGATAATAAAATAGAGAACAGGTTTTGATGAGGAGGAAGAAGAGAAGAAGGAGGAAAAGAGGAGTGGGGAGAATGGGAGGAGACGGCCAAGGAAGCATGAAATCAAGGTTTAGGGCTGGGAGTCATGGCAGAGCCTCAACAGAAGTGTGACCTTGACAGATTGGGGGAACAAATGTATTTACAGGCACAGACCATCAAGTTGGTATTTAGCGCACTGTCCAAAATCTTATCTACTTCCCAGTTTGCTTTGTCCTAACTTAGTCGACACTGAGGCCAGAATGAATTGCCCCATACCATCGGAAACTGACCACATGGTCCTCTTTTGGATTTTTAGACTCCCAGAGACCAAATATCACTACCCATTGGACTGTCTTCACTGCACTGAATGACGTGCCATTGACCTTCCGCAACATCACTGAGAGCAGCACCCCCACATCAGAGTATACATAAATACAAATGCACCAATTATTAGTGTAGAGATCAATGAAGTTTCACAAAGCGAACACACTGGGGTCACCAGCACCCAGATCAAGAAACAACTTGTTAGTCTCCAGAAGCCTCTCTGGAACCCCCATCCAGCTACTAACCCCTTGGTTACCATCGGACTTCTAATCCTAAAAATTAGTGAGTTTTTCCTGTTTTTAAGCTTTATGTAAATGAAATCATACTCAACATACTTCTGTGTGTTGCCTCTGTAGGTCAACATCATGTTTGTGAGATCTACCCATTTTGTTTCACACAGTTATAGTTTATTCATTCTTGCGGTTGTATGATATTTCTATTTAAAAAAAAATAAGGTGAAATAAAGAGTTAGGGATTAAAGAGTGTGGGAGAGATGGTAATGTCAGATGTCAAAAATATTATAAGCCTAATTTAAAATATGTTCGTAAATATTTCTTAGTATGTGTGGTCAGCAAATTTGCATTAACATCGCTGTTTACTCAGAGCTAGTATATTTCCAATAACTAGTTTTCTATGTTCTACTTTAAGACCTTAACTAAGATTGCTGTCCTCTTGAGTGGTTGCCAGCAAAAATTATCTTGTCAGTGTGAAAGTATCAGCGAATCTATCACTTTACACGGTTATAATGTCCCTACTTCGGTCAATGTGGATGATATAAAAGTCAGTTTCATGTAAAATCATTCGAAGGACTCCTGGACCATAAAGGGAATTTTATTCTCAAGAAAAACCTTAGAACAGTGGTTCTCAACGTTAGCGTGCCCCAGAATCACCGGGAGCGCTCATAAAAGCCCATTTCCGGGGCCCCGAGCCCAGATTTCTGATTCAGTAGGTCTAGAGTGGGTCGATGATGTGCTTTTCCAACAAGCTCCCAGATGTTGCTAATGCTGCACGCCTGGGGACTACATTTTGAGAACCACTGCCTTAGAGCCTGCAAATAAAGTTATGTCTACATTCTTTCCCCACATCCCACTGATAAGGTTACTTCCTGTCTTGCATTTGTTTTTCCAAAATCCTTGGAATCAACTAGGTAGCAATTTTAGCATTGTTGTCATATTTACCTTCCCAAATCATTAACATCTCTGACCTTGTTCTGCCCTACAATGCAACTCTGCTTTTGGAGCACATATTTCATTTCTTCTTGATTTGCTTGCACTTCAGTGGCCCCAACTGTCTGTCAGCTCATTAAAGGCATCTGGCATGCACTTGTCTGCATCCCTTAGTCCCTAGCAGGGGTCCTGCATGCACTACTGAACTCACTGGCTCTATTCTCTGCTGGCCCATTGATTTAATCCATGCAGCCTTACCAAGACGTGTTTTGTTCATCTGCCTATATACCTGTAAAATGAAGCTTTGCTTCTTGCTGTTGTAAAAATAGGGAGATTATAACAATAATCTGTGATCGTATCATGACAAGTCAATAAAAACCCATTACTTTCATGCTTTACCATATGTGTTCCTCAACTAGAGTGTTTCTCAGACTTGGCTGCACATTAGCATCGCCTAGAGAACTTTAAAAAAATACTGTCTGGGTTCCACATCAGAGGTTCTCCTTTAATTGACGTGGGCTGTCGTCTGGGCGTAGAGATTGTCAAAAGCTCCCAGGTGATTCTAATACATAGAAAAATTTTAGAACTTCTGAAGTACCTCATTCTCTTTATGAGTTTTGAGCGAGCCACGTTTTGCCTACAAGGTTATTCTCAGATACGCCTATCCTTGCTTTAGTTCTGTGCCTCATATGGATGTTTTCCTTTTGAATTTTGCTTCCATAAACAAGAAAACATAATGAACTGCTATTTACATGTTGCACAGAGCATTAAATTCATTCCAAATCTTGAATAAACCTGCTAGAAATAAAAAGTAATAAACTGCTGAGTTCTGCATTTTCTGTCTCAATTTAGCTAGTCCATAAAGACTTGGCAGCAAAGAGTTTGTGGTACTTGTAATTAATGACTAGAACAGGGTTGTTCGAAGTAAATGATTCATTTTGAAATAGTCCTCGAACTTCCAGGGCATTTTCCCATTATAAAACAATTATATGTAAAAACAATAGTGCTACTTTAATATTAAGATTTATAACCATGTCATGTTATTCTAAATGTAATGACCTCATGTCTACTGTCCCACTGATTTGGGAAACAAAATATTGATTTCAGTCAAATGAAGCTACTTGAAAATAGCTTAAATTTAATCAGTGAGAAACTAACTGATGTTGTAAAAGGAGTCAACTGATTTCCACTCTCCCCCAGAACTTAGTAGATGGATGGATACCATCTGGAGAAAGACAATCACTTCCTAGAATCAGCCCAGGAAATAGCTCTTCCTCAAATAGTGATGGTGTCAATAGGTCTAACCCAATGAACCCTTTCTATCCGATCTTTTCTTAAGGCTAGGCCCTTGTACTCAGAATAATTAAACATGGAGTGAAATTTAGTTATGATTTATCCATAGCTATTTTAATAATTTACAGCCATCAGTCTATATTACTGAAACTGCTGAGAAAAACATTAACAACTTAATAGGATTTCTAGAGTGATAAACTTCAGGTCACAAGCTATGGCAGTTGTTCCAAACTCAGTCATTGACTCAATGTATAAACTTGGAGAAATCATTAGCTTTCCTTTGCTGCATCTACAGGTACAAGATAAACTGGAGAATTCAGATAATCACTCAACCTACCTCAAACATATTGTGAGTAAACTAAAAATTTCACAACAGATTGCTTTTTAAAAAGTTAAAAATAAATGTAAATAGCACCTTTAAATATCACTTTCACCAACCTCATCCTCACCTAGAGATTTCAAGACTAATAGTGGCTAATATTTATGTAGCACAGTAGAATTAATAAAGTACTTTTTTTTTTTATAAAGATTTTATTTTTTCCTTTTTCTCCCCAAAGCCCTCCGGTACATAGTTGTATATTCTTCGTTGTGGGTCCTTCTAGTTGTGGCATGTGGGACGCTGCCTCAGCGTGGTTTGATGAGCAGTGCCATGTCCGCGCCCAGGATTCGAACCAACGAAACACTGGGCCGCCTGCAGCGGAGAGCGCGAACTTAACCACTCGGCCACGGGGCCAGCCCCTAATAAAGTACTTTTATACATATTTCATTATATTTTCCTCCAAACCCAGGGAAATTGGAAGGGTAACAATTTACATGTTACGTATTTTTAAAAAGCGAGTCTCAAAGAGGTTAACTGAGTAACTTAGCGTCAAACAGCCCGAAGTGTGCGGAACTCGAGCACCACCCAGCTTTTCTGACTCATTTGTAGTTCTTCCAATTGGCCTCTAGAGGGTAGTCTTTAGTCAGTAATATCACATATGCTCCGGGCTGGGAGCTTCGATTCTGATTGGAAACATTCCGCGTACACTGACGCTGTTTTCTCCGGGTGGGCAAGGAATAAGGACTCAGTGATTTAAGAGGCTCTTTTTTTTGTTTTTTAGACTCACCCTCTTTTGGTTCTATACAGACCCTTGCTTCCAGATACTACTTACTGAACAATTCATTTTCTCCCCCATCCTGGCCTTGTTGAAATGATGGAGTGTTGTAAGTCTTGCCTCTGGTGGGGGTTTGCTCTAAACTTCTGCAAGGCAAAGCGGCTCCCTCCTGACTCTGTTCTGGGGCAGCACCAGAACGATATGCTTAGAGACCTGTGCTGCCAGTTTGGGGAGCAATTGGGAATTCACATCTAGAAACAAATTTCGGAGGACCCCTGTATCACTTCTGGTATCCAAATCATTGTTGGCTGACTATACCACATTGCCAAATGTTTTACCAAGTCACCCTGAACCATCTAATAGAAGTCTTCACTCTGTTTTGTCCAGACCGTCTGATTTCCCCAGAAAAAATAGAGCAAATAAACACTCATTCAAATAAACAAACAAGCATTCATTCACACAGGCTATTTGCACGACATAGCCCAAAAGTTTACTATATTATATTTGTCCTTAGTCACCCAAGTATAAAATCTAAAAGTCAACCATTTCCTGTTCTATTTTCTCCCCAGTGACTGTTGATTCTTCTAGTATCATAAGTTTCCTTTGCTAACTCATATTAGTAGCCAGACCTGCATGTCAGATTCTCATTCTTTACACACCCAATCAAAAATGAGATGTCGGGCTGGCCCAGTGGTGCAGCAGTTAAGTTCGCACTTCCACTTCTCAGCCACTGGGGGTTGGCCAGTTCGGATCCCAGATGTGGACATGGCAACGCTTGGCAAAAGCCATGCTGTGGTAGGCGTCACACGTACAAAGTTGAGGAAGATGGGCACGGATGTTAGCTCAGGGCCAGTCTTCCTCAGCAAAAAGAGGAGGATTGGCAGTAGTTAGCTAGGGGCTAATCTTCCTCAAAAAAAAAAAAGAAAGAGATGTCATCCCTTCCTTTACTCAGTTGATCAAGTCCTTCCACTTCTAGCATTCTCCAGGAAGTCTTTCTGTACAATCTTACAGTTCCTGCTTCCTTAAAGTTTGCTCGTTGTTGAGCGTAAGCATTTATACCACACGTCCTCATGCAATCCTCCTTTGCAATCATCCTCTGCAATTAACCGAGCTCCAGGCTTGAATCACAGCCCAAAGTTACCAATTGAAACCTCCCTCTGCCCAGAGCAGGCGTGGTGGTGACTTGGGTGTGTGACTGTGAACTTTCAGTTGCTCAAGGACAACAGGAAGCCAGGTTTCTGGTTGCTAACACGTTAAACTTTAGTGGAGATTTTTATTGTTTGTGGGCTATGGAAATTTTTCCTCTGAGGGGTCAACTGAGTTCACCCTGCTTCCTAAAATCTAGATAAAATTGGCTCAAAACCCCATTGTACAGATTGTGAAAAGTCCCGTGTTCTCTCGAAAGCTTTTAAGAACTTCCAGGGTTCTTAGAGCCTGTCTCCGGATCACACCAGGCACAAGTCTGCCTCGGCAGAATTAGTACAGTTTAGGAATTGGCTCCCAGCAGCCGTCATGATCTCCCTTTCCGGCCTCACAGAGGCCAACACTGCAATTGAGACTTTTGCTTCTTTTTCCCAGCCGCCAGCCTTTCCTCTCCCCCCATGAAAGGAAACTTGTTCACGTGTGATATTGATGTATGCGTCAGACTTTATTGATGGCTAAAGATCATTCTGGCTGTGGTATGGGGAAGGCATGGAGGGTGTATAGATATTGGGAGCCAGTGAAGCCACAGTGGCCAGAGTTCAGTGATAGTCTTTTAGACTAGAGTGAGGAGGTGGTAGCAGGGATGGCCTAGTCAATTAGCAGTGACCTGATTAATGTCTCTTTCTCCTCTTCTCCCGTCGTTTCTACCCACCCACGTTATCCTCATCTGTAAACTTTATTTCCTTTTCACCTCCTAATACTTCTCTCCAACTTTCCTAATACGTGAAGGAACCTGATATTCTCCTCCTTTCTCCTTTAAAGTTCTAGGATTCCATTTCCTGTAGGAGGGAAAAAGAGTATCTAGCACTCACAAAGACTAGTCAAACATTTTAATCTAAAAGTCAGTGGCACATACTTATAACATTAACAAAGCAAAGAAATTAGTGAGGTTTTTTTGTGCCAGAGGATATAAAATACTTCTATCATGGTGTATGTATTCTCTGTGGATATTTTAATATTCCAAACAAATAGCATTACGCTTCAGTGTCTATGCTAATATCCTTCAGTTAAAACTTCAGCTTTTAGCAAACTAAAATGGCACTGGACATACCAGTTTCCACTTACTTGATGACAAAAAGCTGAAAGTTTGATAAACTGTTCCATTAGTGAAGCTGTGAGGAATTTGTTGGTGGTCTTGTAAATGGGAAAATTGGCAACATCTATCGATTACAAATGCATTTACCCTTTGACTCAGCAATTCCACCTCTGCAAAATGAGGACGATATAAATCAATATTTGTGAAGCCCTTAGGGCAGAGCCTGACATTCTGGAAGCCTGTGAAGTTTTGAGTTCCTCTCTGTTGGAATGCAGAGATAGGCAATGTCCTCAGTCTTCGAGCTTCTGTAAGTGAATCTGTGTCAGCAGTGGTCCCTCTGTGTCCCGAGGAAGCCTGATTGTGTCTTGGGACATCACGAGAGTATTTTCTAAGGTTCAAGTGTGATCCTCAAGAGCTCAAAGGGTAAATGTATTTGTGCTGCTAAAGCCCCCATTGAAAAATCTGTATAATATTTCATGTTGTGAGGAAGGTTTAATGACTCCAGCGCAACAAAGTAACTCCCCGGGATATTTGCATTTGTCAGGGGAACCTAAATAGCTGGTCCTGCTCCGCCTGTGAGAGGCACTCCCATGAGCTGGTTCCTGAGATTTTCTTGGTGCACCGCCACAACCTTCAGCAGATTTTCTCCACTCACCTTTTGGCATGTCCATGACCATCATACTGGCTGATCCAATTTCTAGATTTTCTCCTGACAAATATTATATTTCCCACATACAACAGGGTCTCCCATTTCCCTACAGAGAGTGTTTATCTATTTTTACTTTTCCAGCAGCTTCACAACTTGTGCCTAGGCTGAGTTTGCAGGCACTTTCTCTCCCGCGTCGACTAAGCACCGCATTTTAGGTTTGGCCCAACAAATTGATGCAACAACTCACATATGTGGGACAAGGAAATTGAATTTCCAGCCTTGCAACCAATTCTGAATAGTAACAGTTGTGAAGATAAGCTAAGTTTATTCAAAAGCGGTTTAGCACGGTGACAGTATGGCCCAAATCAGAGCTCAGCAGCCTGATTTTGAAATATTTCCAAGTTCATGAAAAGGATAACTTTGTATATAAAAGGCTTTGTACTTTTTGGGGTAACTAAATGGCTTAGTGGGCTATCCATATTCTTGCATCTGATGTTCACATTTGGTATTACACTGCTTTCAAAGGACTGAAATGCTCCAGAATAAGAGAGGTGAAATGAGTTACATAAAAATAAAATGTGTCATCTAAAAAGAGAAGCAAACGTTTTGTTTTTAACTTTTGGATGTTTGCCTTTAAGTTTTTTAGAAACTTAAAGCATTGGGGCTGGCCCGGTGGCATAGTGGTTAAGTCCGCACAGTCTGCTTTGGCAGCCCTGGGTTCACCGGTTCGGATCCTGGGTGCAGACCTACACACCACTTGTCAAGCCATGCTGTGGTGGCGTCCCACATAGAAGAACTAGAAGGACTTACAACTAGGATATACAACTATGTACTGGGGCTTTGGGGAGGAAAAAGAAAGAGTAAGATTGGCAATAGATGTTAGCTTAGGGACAATCTTCTTCACCAAAAAAAAAAAAAAAAGCCCTACTTAAAGCATTTATTTGCCATTAGTAATCATCATAATAGCTAAAATTCAGTTAATAGTCACCATGTGTGAAATCCATTTGAGCGCCTCAAATCCGTCACCTCTGGGAGTGTACACAACAATCTTCTTGTAGGAAATTGAAGATCAGTGAGTGTCAGCGACTCCCCCAAGGTCCCACACTTGGCAAATGGGAGAGCTGAGGTTCAGACCCAGGCAGTCTGATACCGGGGGCTGGCTTCTCAATCACACTGCCCCACAATTGCTATAGGCTTGTGTATTTTTCCAGTCATAAACTCTGCTTAAAGTTCCATGAATAGTAATGTGATTTCTTTTCCCTTCTGTGGTCTATAAATTTGTGTAATTGGATTTCTGCGGACCTTTGCACTACAGGCAATATTTGAAGTGGATTATTTTTCAAAGTTATGACAATAAGTGACTTCTATGATCCAAAATTCCTCCCAGGAAACCAAACCCTCCTTCCTAGTCTGTTATTTGACTAAAATCCTGATTGCCGGCTGTATTAGTTTCCTAGCCTGCTGTAACAAAGTATCATGAAAGGGATGGCTTAGAAAAACAGAAGGTTATTGTCTCCTGTTGCTGGAGGCCAGAAGTCTGAACTCAAGGCGTGGGCAGAGCTATGCTCCCTCTTAAGGTGCTGGAGGAGGATCTGTCCCAGGCCTCCCTCTTGGTTTGTAGACTGCTGTCTTTTCCCTGTGTCCTTATCTCTTGTTATAAGGATACCGATCATGGTGGATTAGGGCCCACCCCAATGACCTTATTTCAACTTGATTACCTCTATAAGACCCCATTTCTAAATATAGTCACTTTCTAGACTACTGAGGTTAGGACCTCAATGTATCTTTTTGGGGGGATGCAATCCAACCCATAACACCAGCCTCTGAACCAGAGCAGTGTGTGGAAGTGGAGCCCCGTGCCCACAGGGACCCTGCTCAGTGGCGTCACCTGAGACAAGTTCCCCTTCTGTGGAAGAGGGAGTCGAATTGTCTGATTTCTACTCTAACATTTTACATCACACTTGAATGCTGCTTTAACAAGAATGGATGCAATGTATTTCGTAGATTTCCTTGCCGCAGTGATTTCATAAAAGTTTCTGGGAAGGTGGCTTCCTCTCTCTCCTTCTACCCATTTGCCGCAGAGATAAGCATTTAATGAATGATCTCACCCACCCAGGTCTTCTCTCAGTAGGACCAAATTTGGACCCCCAAATGAGAGGCTGTCCCCAAGATCTTTCCACTTTTTCCTCTGAGACCTCCTTATTTTCCTGTTCCTCCACCCCCGCAGACAGACAGACTGCCTCTTGTTATCTTCACATATAGAGGCTCATCCATGACAGATTTCCAGAGAAACCAAAAACTATCAGGCTTTTGAAAGAGCTTCCTGGTGAGTTATGAGTGCCTAATCAACCTCCACCGATAAAGAAGGTTGACCTTGACCTCTGCCTCTGTGACTTCACTAGCTGATTCCAACAGCAAACATTCTTGGAGAACCTGTGGCAATGCCTTATGTTATCTCATCTAATCTTCACAACTCCTTGGAGGATGTAAGGCCAGTGTCGCAGAAGAAACTGAGTCTCACAGACACGCAGCAGCTCCTCTGAGCGGACATGTGCTAGGAGACGGGGCAAGCTGGAGCTCAGGCAGTCTCCCTCCAGAAACTGCCACTAGTTACTCAGTGGTTCTGCTCCACGCTGTAGATGTGCTCTCCTGCCCACTGGCTGGCCAGCCTCGGTCTGATGTTTCACCTCTACCCAGCCAGCTGTTTGATTCATTGTTGGACTTTCCCAGCTAAGAAAAGTGACAAAAGGAGTAGAGGTGATCTTCAACATTTATTTTTGTGCGATAAATTAGTAATTCAGTAACTTTTAAGACATCATTACTGAGTTATTTTAAATGAATTAATTAACTATGTTTTGTTTGTTTTACTACATATTTTACTCGAGGTTTTCACTGTAAGGCATGCTGTTTTGAAGACAAAAAAAATTGAGATGGACAAAAAGCATGGTGAACACTGCAGGAGGTGAAAATTGGCATAATTACAGTGAACATTTATAGGTCAGTGGAACATAAGCCCTGAGGGAAAGGTTCAGATAATGGGGTGCTGTGAACTCGGCAGGGGGGTGGGGACAGCCTCTCCAGGCTGCCCGGGAAGCCCAGGGGACTTTGCTTTGCTCTGCCAGCATCATAGATGGCATTTCAGGGAAATGCTTGTTCTTTTGTCTCTTCTTCACAACTTACAAATTTTTACCTCAGTGTGACTCATTCCCTTGCTTCCCCAGATATTATTGTCCTTCAAGGGTTCTGATAATGAAGATGAGGGCAGCCGCAGGGCTTGTTGAATTACCTCAGAGATAGCTAGGGGGGTGTGTGTTTGAGTTGATGTCTGTGTGTGTGTGTCTGGGTATATGTCTGTGAGTGTGTGTCTCGGTGTATGTCTGTGTGTGTGTGTCTCGGTGTATGTCTGTGTGTGTGTGTCTGAGTGTATGTCTGTGTGTGTGCATGCACGCAGGCAAAGTCCCACATTGGCAGATACCACATGGCAACCTCCTGCACAACATGTAAGCTGTCTAGATTCCCGTATTTTCATGATGATCCACTGTAATAGGAATTAAATGAGATTATCACTATGTATACCTAAGCAGTAACATTTTAAAGATATAATTGCTCTCTGTCACCACATGATGAGCCCGAACGGGAAAAAATCGTAGTAAAAAGCCGTTCTGTCTATGCTTAATTGCTGAACAGGCAGATCCTCAGAAGATATGGGTCCCCATCTTTGTGAAGTGGTTAATCATGTGACTAGAACTTTCCTCTGCCATTAAAGGTACTCGGAATACATTTCTAAAGACCATTCCCTCCTTTTAGGTAATGAGCCATTATGAATGAATCTTCATTCGTTAAAAAGCTAGATGCTTAGGTTCAACTGGATTGGCAAGACCTAAGCCAATATGGGGATGAACTTATTTGGGTTCTTTTCTGGATGTTTGTAACTGCCAGTCAAGTTTGAGATGGTAGGATTTAGCTACTTTCTTATAATCTCACCACCTGGTTAGAAGGAAAGCAAGTCGCAGATTAAATTCTCATTTATATGAGGACATTAATTAATGCAACAGGCAAGCATGAAATAAATGAATCATAAGAGCAGTTCTGTCCCTTTAGGTGCTTGGCCACCACTTTCAAGCTTCATTTAAGGCAAAAAAACACAAAATTCCAGAGTCAATATTTTGTCGTCATTATAGCCAGAAGTTTCCAGTATTCACAGCTGCACACTGGACATTTCCCAAGAGGTGGGTCTTGAATCACTCCGTCTCTGAGCTTATCCCTTCCATGGAAATCGTACGCACCCACAGCATTAACAGGACGCCTACAGAGAAGGCGAGTCATAATCAGACCCCAGTCCTACACCAACCACTTTGTGGACAGTCCACTCGACTGTCTTGTCACTTTAACTCTGTTTGTTAACAAGCTTCTCTTTCCTGAAAAATCAGCAGCCTCCTGACTCCTCCGTTTCTATGGATGTAGTCCTCTTTCTTTCCGCCCCCTAAGCTTAAAGCCTACAGCCATTTTTGAACATAGCCACCTCCTTCGACTCCCCGTTCCACTCAGTCACTCTGTTGTCTCAATTCTCTCTCTCTGTTTCTTTCCTTTTATTTGCTCTGCCCTAAACTGGAACCACATCACGGCATGTCAGTAGTTTTTGTTTCCTCTGTTTCTTCCCCTTTCCGTTAGTTTTCCTGGTGCTAAACCACCTTCGTAAAACTACCTGGATGAGATCACCCTCCTGTTTAACGACTTTCAATGAGACTTTATTTCATAGTGAAAAATGTTCAAACTTCTTTACGGATTCACCAGGTCCCAACATATCTTCACTGCTTTATCTCCTCCTCCTTCATGATGCAAACCTCTAGGCCAGTTGGACTTTTGACTCAGAGCGCCTCAAATGCGTCCCATGTATTGGGCATTGCTTCTTAGTTTTTTGTTTCAATGATGTTCTTGCTTTCCTCCTTCACTCCATGCCCACTCTCCCAAAACACACACAAACACACACACATACGCACAAGCACACACCCACAAGCACACACACAGAGCCTCTTTTTGCTTTAAATCTTTTGCTAATATTTCAAGTGCCTCGACTTTGTATTCAAAAAATAAACAAACAAAGCTGCTGCCATTTACTGGTTCTAGTGCAGCCTCAGGCTTGATGTATAACATTCCCGAGCCTCAGTTTCCACATCAGTACAATGGGAATAATGCCTGCTAGCGTATTGCTCATCCTTAGTTAATTTTCGTTCCCTTTCTATACGACCTTTCCTCCCGAGGGAAGCCTTTCATGACCTCACCAGTTACAGATTTCTCTCTCCTCTGAGCCCATAGCACGATTTTTATGATCATGCCTTTGGAAAATCATCCTTTGATTCTTTGAGGTACCACTTGCATTTTTATTCATTGTGTCCTGGAACCATACGTTGCATCCCACACTAGGTTGTGTAAGTGCTTTGGTTACCGTGCTTTATGTTTGTGGAGTCCTGGTACCCAGGGCACTTTCTCACACATTCTTTCACTCATTCTCACATCGCAGGAAGTAGCTATAATCCCTGTTTGGAGAAAGGGAAAGTGAGAGTGACAAGGCTTTGAAGTGAGTCGCCTCAGGTCGCTGAGAGAGCAAGTGGCAGAAGTAGGACTTGAATCCAAGTCCTGTCCTTCTAAGCCCAGGGCTGTCTCCTCCCCCAAAGCTGTAACCTTAGGGCAGGAATTTATCTTTTATTGCTTATATTTCCACATTACATTTTGTAACCCTCATAGGTCCCAGCCCTGTCACTGGCTAGAACTGAAATGGTACTCTATAAATATTTTTGGAGTAAACAAAATAAATGCTACAGACACTATTAATAATGCAAAATAGTCCCACAAGTGTGAGGGCCCATTCTGTGTATATTTGGGAGCTGGGGGTGCCTTGTGCTTGGCCTCACCACCATTTGCCCTGTTTCTTTGAAGGTTAACAGCACAATGTCTTCATTCTAAAACACGGAATCATGAGGTTAAAGGAAGTATTCAATGCTATCAGCTGAGAAGAACCAGAATTCACATCGCAGGTTCTCTAAAGTGGCTTTGTGTGGCTCTGAGCACCGTGAACTCCACCATTGTATTCATAGCTTTTTAGCCTTTGGCTAAGATCAAGTAAGGCATTTGTCTTTGAGGCTTTTAACAACTGATGTGTTCTCCATCCAAGGACAACATATTTAGACTGTATGTGCCTTACAAAGTATTAAGCTCCTTTTGACAGCAAATTTTTCAACAAGAGATGTATTTGAATTCTCTTGGATGCCATTCTCCTATTGATATTGTCC
This sequence comes from Equus asinus, assembly GCF_041296235.1. Classification (NCBI taxonomy): domain Eukaryota; kingdom Metazoa; phylum Chordata; class Mammalia; order Perissodactyla; family Equidae; genus Equus; species Equus asinus. The sequence continues at coordinate 64,250,017 of NC_091799.1, forward strand.
CTTTAAAATGCCATAGGAGATCGTTCTGTGATGCTGGACCCACTGGAATGTTCTCTGAGCCCGCAGACCAGGAGGTATTCCTCAAACAGGGGCAAGGAACATTTTCTTACAGTGTTGACACAGCACTTCTGCCTCCCGGTCCCCCTGACAGGCACACACTCCAGGAGTAGGGTAGAGGGTAGCTCAGAAGAATCAACACAGAAGACAAGAAAAGTAAAATGACTATCAGAGAAAGGAACGGATTGCACCTCCCTGGGTTGAGCATGAAGAACAGTAGTAGACAGAAATTTTTCGTGATATGTAACAAATTTTCAATTACTTGAGTTTCATATTAGGCTCAATTAAAGCAAAGATAAAGGAGGAAGATAAGAGGACAGAAAGTATAGAAGAGGAGGAAACCTAACGAGGCAGAGGGTGGAATGAAAAACAAGGACAAAGAGAGGAAGAGGAAAGAGAAAGAAAACGAAAAATAGCGTCAGCGGCTCCTCGGTTCTGAGGTGAGACAGCTGGTTGTAGGTCAGCAGCCTTAGTCACACATCCTGTTATTCACTTTGGGCATCAGAGTACATTTTCACCAGCCTTTGAAATTTCCATACCCTTTACAATGATTTTTGTAGCACTCTCTTTACTGGGAAATTGCTTATCTGCTCTTATTTTCAGTCTTTGAGGTCTGTTTTTTTAAGGCTGTATTTCCACACGAAGCCCCGAATGTTTTAAAATGAGTAAAATAATGCATTTGGTCTTACCCTTTCCATTTTGATCTTAATTTGGGGCACTTTAGTAATTCCAAAATGTGGCAGAGTGGCTTCTCGCTACAATAATTGAAATATAACATTTTTAAATGATATTATTATCATCATGTCATTACTTTGTTGTGTTCAGCTGTTTGAAAGTAGACAAGCTTTGGTTCACCAGAGCTGTCTTTTAATCCGGGCTGTACATTTGCTGAAGCTACTGTGCCCTGTAAGCCCCAGTGTCCTCATCTACAGAATAGAGAGACCCCGTGCCTCTCTAGGACTCCTGAGCATGCCGTGTGCCCCCATCACAGGTCTGGCGTGAAGTAGACAGAAACAAGCCAGTTACTCCCTCCCCACCCACTTCTAAGGGCACGCCCACTGAGTGAAAAAAAACACATAAAGAACTCTTCCTGCCTTTTAATTTCCATTGATCACACTGAATGGAACAATCACGTTAGCTCCTAAGGCACAAAGTTATTCTCAGGGCTGCAGCTCTGTGTACTTTGAGCTCAGAGCAACTTTACTTTGGTTCTGGCTGAAATTTTTCCTGGATCTGATTCTTCTCGTAGAAGGATGCTGACCTCAGACTCTTGGTTTGCAGAACTCTGAGTGACCAGGTAAAGATGCAGCCACTGAATATGAAGATCTAGGAGCCCAGAACATTTATGGAACTAAATCAAGAATTTCCATTTTACCCAAGATTAAAATAGCACTTATATCCAGTCAGGGCACATTTTTCACTCCCATCAGTAATAGATTTATACCTGCACAAAGCTTAAGTATAGTGACTAATTCAATACACTGTGTGAATTCAAGGAAGCCAAGAAAATTACAATCATTCCAAGTAATATTATTTTCAACAGACGAAAACCAGGGAATCTTGAATCTTAGCACTGGAAGGAATGTAGACGTCATTTAGTCTAATCACTTATCCAACAGAGACCGCCTTGATCACGTATCTATCTGATAACTTCTTCCAGGGAACACAGAATGACCTAACGCGTATTGCCTTTCAAGGCAGGCTGATGTGTCACGAGACGGCTCTGGTCGCTAGAAACCAGTCTCTAAGGAGCTGTTTGTCTGCCTCTCTGCACGGCCCACCTCTCGCTCTTAATTCTGAGTAAGAGATTTCTGCTAATTTTTCTTCCTCGAAATAGTCTTCGCTATCTGGAACACTTGGCATGCCCACCCTAAGCATATTCTTCTTTGGGTTCAACATCACAGTTTTGGAGCCCTTCCTCTCACAAAATATTTCTAGACTCATGACATCCCTGTTCCTATTAAAACTGTTCCTGTGGTTATCTACTTCAGGCAAATCCTAACCAAGCTCAGAGAACAGTGAGCTGATTGTCTCCTGTGAAGACAGTATTTTTACTGTTGAGGTTAAAGACGTCTAAAATTACACTGGGTTTATTTTGGATTTTGTAATCTTGCTTTTTTTTTTTTTACTTTATTCTCTTTTCATAAAACCCACATCACTACTTATAACAAGCTTATAATAGACATTCTAAATCTTCCTCTCCTATACCTATATAATAATGTTTTTAGAATCTTTACCCTAAATTTTGCCAGACCTGAGCAGCCCATAACAACAAATGAGATTATGTTAACTTTAATGATTTAAATTTCCTTAGCTTTTGCCCACATTTGCTGAAGTAGTCCTCCTAGACAATCCATCTGATTTCTTCCGGAAGTTCTGAAGGGGGTCTCGAAAGAGCAAGTCCCCCTTTATGGAAGTACTGCTCCTCCACCAGGCCCAGCAGCTCCCGGCACTCTCCAAGGCTCGGCAGGTCCTGTTGCTACCCAGTGAGTCAGGCAGACCCCACAAGGCCATGCTTCTACTTTGCAACTGCTCCAATGACGTTAAACCTTCTCCCTTTGTTCCTAATATTGGACTGAATTATATGCAACATCTCTTTACTTACAGCTCTCTACTCTCCCCGGCAAAGATTTGTCCCTGGGAATGCGCTCAAGTAACAGCCGCCATGTTCTGCTCAGAATGGCTCCTCCCTTCTAAGAGCTGAGGCTTTGTTATTGGGTTAAGCTCCTGGTGCCCAAATCCTTCCATTGTACAAGGAGCTCTCTCTGAAGAAGCTCCTAACTCCTCCGCAAATAGTCTTTGACTAGATCTTTTCAAACCCTGTTTTTTTTCGCTCTCAAAAGGAACATTGTACCATGAACATTTTTACCAAATCACTAAAAATTCTTCAAAGTGATCATTTTTTAATTCCTCCACAAGAGCCATCCTAGGTATATACCATGCTGGAACGTATTTGCCCCTTTTTCTCTTGCTGAGATAATTGGATTTTATACGTAGCTTATTATTTTAAGCAAATACTGTGCTTTACCTTATTCCCATTATATGCTTAATTCAGCACATTGTTTAGCATTTGTAGATAATTTCATAGCCCAACTATGTCATTCAATATATTAGCATCATTCCCAGCTTTTGGCTTTAGATATGCATTTTTAGGATGAATCTCAAACTTTTTAACCATTATACCAAATTTTAGCTGCTTATAGACCCAGCTTTTATATTTCAGCCTATGGAGCTTCCCTAGGCCTTGCAGTGAGATTTCCATACAAGAGAGAGACACATATATGCAAGGAGTGAAGTAAAGCCTCACTTGTAATTTCAAATGTCACTGAATATTAATGTCAGCTGCTAACTGATATATTTCCTAGTAATCACTTCAAACCTCCTCATTAAAAATAAACCATATAAAATGAATTATAGAATTAAAAGAACGTTTAGGTATGATCTAGTTCAAAGACCTAAGTTCAACCATCCATCCATCCCTCCACCTATCTCTTTCCTCAACAAGTCATTAATCACCTTCCTTCTATTTCCCAGGACAATATAAACACTGGGGATGAAAAGGTAAGCCACAGCCCCTATCCTTGTGCTATGGCTGATAGAGGAGCGAATAGAAGTGATAGAGTGTGGGATTCCTACTCTTTGGTAGAAGAAGGAAGGATTCCCAGAGCAAGGAACACTTAAGCCACACCTTTAGGAAGAACAAAGAATTCAGCAAGTGATTATGTAGGTGGGGTAACAGGCTTGAGAGGACCTGGTAAATTGGGACTAACTTTCTGTAGCCACAGCACTGGAGTACACAATACCCTGCCTAGGACCCTGAGATGAAGTGGCAAAGATGTGAGTCTGGTAGTAAAGCCTTGGCATAAGGAACAAGAGAAGTGTGCATATTATCTACCACAAAACAGAAAAAAAATCAAGTTTGCTCAAGTAGGGGAGTGAAATGACATTTTTGATAATATTATGGAGGATGGAGATGAGGCTTTTCTTTGTCAGGGTGACAGTCTATTTTACCAATAAAGCACATAACTTATTATACTCAGATCTATGCGAGATGAGACCAATTCATCTCAACTTATCCAAGATTTTTGGAAAAATGGTAAGCTTTCTGTTATTGCTTCTGTTTATTTACCTGTGGCGTGAAGTAGACTGGCCCTCTATTTCTCTTGATGAAATCCTCAAATAGGTAGAAACGGGGAAAAAGTTGAAAAAGGGTATCAGGAACCTCCTTTATCCTGGTTTTATCTACTTTTGGAATGTAACTGGTCCAAAACTATGAAACTCTCCGTCTCACCAGTCCTGTATTTCATTTGGCTGGACGATGTGTCGAGAGAATGCCTCAGGCCTTCTTTGTCTGTTAACAGGCCAGCTCTGAGTCACAGTCTGAACATGAGGAAATGTTCATTTACTTTTTCATAGTCGTGGCAATGAGACTTTTTTTATGCCCAGAGTACCATCCTTGCCTAAAGCTCCTGTTGAGAAGGTTATTTTCTGCCACAGGCAGGGAGCAGAATGTCAAAACAGAATTCCAAGAGCTCCGTCCTCATTCTGATAGCCTGAGGAAGCTGAGGTTTTACAGCTGCCTGGAACCCATATGCTTCAGAGGATGTGGATCAGGACTGTTAATTAGCTGCCTCAGGATTCTTAATGCCCCATGGCTCTGGAAACACTTGTCAACCCCGAGGGAGGAGGAGAGCTGGAAGCAACTGGACAACAGCTGGAATTTATCATAATTTAATTCCATAACCACCTTATCTTTCCAAATCTTAGTTCAGAATCTGTTGAAAATCATAGTTGATTTCAGTTGTTGTCAGTGACGCATCCTGAGAAAGAGGGAGACTGCAGTTCAAGGTTTCTTGAAGCCACAGAAATGTGAAGAGCTGCAGCAGATAACTGATGAATGGTGCTTCCCAGACCCACCTATGCACTTTACCAGAGGCGAGAAAACAGAAGGCAGGATGGAGCAGAGGGGAACCAGTTGATGTAGAAAGGCTCATGTAGAGTGCCCAGGAGCCTGCATTTCTGATCTCCTGCCAAAAGAAACACTGCCAACTCCCACCCCACCCCTTGTCATTCTCACTGCACAGAGCTGGCACTCAACAAACCCACAATTCTTCTCCTTAATACAATTCTCATGACATAACCTGACCAACCATATGAAACCTAATCAAGAAAACAATCGTCGTCAATGGCAACAAATGCAGGAGTTGCATCACAAGCAAACCACATTCTTCACTCCACAGAGCAGAACGTTAGAGTAGAAACTGCCAAAATGTGGCACTACCCTTCACTGGGATGTGAAATCACTAAAAATAAAGAAGCTTCGTAGGAAGTCCGTATCAAAATTTTAAGAAGAAAACACGTGCAAAAGTTAGCTGTGTTGACAGCTGTCCCATAATTGCTATTATAAACGATTTTGTCTAAAGGTGGCTCTTGAAACAGGCACCTGTCTGTCCACCGAACATAAACGACAGCAGCACCTCCGTCTTCCTCCTCTTAAGTAACACCAAGGAAGTGAAGGGCGTTTCAGTGGCTCACCACCCTTGGCTGAAATGCAACGAGTCAGATTCCCTTCTGGGTACTAGGAGAGGTCAGTGATCCAGTCCTAATCAACTCTGTACCATTTGCACATAATACAGGCCTGGAATGAGGAAAGTGCTCCATAAATGTTTGCTGAATGAATCAGCAAGTGAAGCAATGAATGAAGTGTTAACTTTCAGGAATACTCTTCTAGTGAGAATTTTACTTTTGTTAAAAAAATTTTCTTATAGTCACAAATGAAAATTAAATATACTCAAAACTGGGCATTGTAAGCAGTCTTTCAATTTCCTGAACCATGGGTATTCTTCCATGCTTCCTATTGTGCTTATGAAATGACAGAATGAGGATTAAGTTGTAAACTAATATATTTGTACATGGTATTGCAAACTGTAGATATCACGCCAGTGTTTGAGACTCGAATGTCTTTGTAGTGAATAAAATTTTCCAAAATGCTGTGTCCATTTTAAAGTAGGCTTAGTTTAAGACATTAATTTGGTACTAGACAAATAGAATTTGTATATTTTAAATTTTCAGTAACTAAGACTGTACAGTATTTGTTCCTTTGAAATAGGCTCTCCACAATACTGCCTTATTCCAAAATATTAATAATACCCTAAATAAGTTTTAAAACATTAATATTAAAGTTAATTAGCTTAACAAATGAAAAAGGTGACTCCTGGTGCACTACTACACAGATTGTTAAAATGCACGTTTCAACCTGTTCCTTGCTTCCTTGCCACGCCCTTCATTATAGCCCTCTGTTGGGACCTGTAAGATTTTATTCTTTACTTTTACTCTTTGCCATTTTTTGATCAGAACGAACTGTGGGAGGCTTTGGAGCCTCCTTCTGCACTTTTAGAATATCATTTGTGCTGACTTTCATCTTTGGTTCCTAATCCAAGAATGCCCGAGGACTTTGATTTACAACTATAAATGGTAAAAAAAACAATTCTTTTTCTTTTTTTTTAATTTTGGAAGTTTTTTCTGGGACTCACAGAAGTGTATTTACTTGTTCTCCAGGACAGTTGTGGGTTGTGGGAAGGAAATCCTCTTTCTTTCCCTGATCTGTTGTCACTTATCTCTCAGGTAGATAAACCCTGTTTTGGTCCTGGGTTAGCTTCTTCATGTGTTCAGACAAGCTCCCTGACACTTTTTGACTTATAACATGGAATTCAAGAGCAACTTTTTAAATGGTTCCAGGGTCAATTAAATGCAGCCACATATCAAATTGTGTTTTGTAAATAAACATATATGAATCACATCCTACTCCAGTTTAGTCAGAAATTATCTTTCTTTTCGTATAAAATGAATCTTTAGACTAGAACATCACAAATGAAGTGAAGATTGGTACAGGAGCCTGCCCAAGAAAGACCTAAGAGAGGGAAGACAAGAGAGAAGAGCTGAGATTAGGTAGCCCAGGCAAGAAAAGGATGATCTAGCATATCTCTGATTCATAGACAGTGCTTCCTCACCGGGGTGGAGAGCAGACGTTTCCTTTTACTCAGGGCGGGGTAGAATGAATGACCTTAATTTATAGAGGCAGGTGCTGGTTTACACCAATATTTCTCAACCTCGAGTTACTCTCAAACTTGGCCACACATTGGAATCACCTGACGGGCTTTAAAAAATACTCATGCTTGATCCCACCCTCAGAGATCTTTATTTACTTGATTTGTGGCATGGCCTGGATATTGAAATTTATAAAACTCTCTAGGTGATCCTAACAGGCAGCTAAAGTTGAGAACCACCATTAAGAGATTCCAAAACCAGGCGCAGGCCGTCTGCTGGTGCCTGAGTTTCTCCTCATTATCGTTTCCCTGATGGGTTTGGACGTCGTTTCTAGAAGCTCCTGGTTAACATAAATTATATTACTTTAGATGGTGCAATGAATTAACACGTTTGTCCTACCATCTAGGTGTTCCACAGTTTGGAAGGGCCACGAAGCAAAGGAAAGTTGGGGAAGGAAGAAAAGAAGGAGTAGGGAAAGTCCCACAGCATTAGAAACCTCAAGTAGGGTGGAGGGGATGATGTAAGCCCAAGGAGCAAGAAGGAGATGCTGGGTCATCACATTCTATTACACGAATTAGATTTAAGTTTCATTGTCTTTTATCCCTGGTTTTTATTACTATATGTCTCTAAATACGTTGTCACAAATTTCTCAAGAGTTAGAATAAAACTGGTGATCCTTCACTATTTCTTAAACGATGCATGGATTGCAGCACTTGGCTGGAGAGGAGGCCACGGAGATTACATATGCAGCACACAATGGTGAGGGGGAAGGCAGACAGCACCAGCGGGCCTTTAAATTCCTGTACAACCTTAGGATTCTAGGATTCTGTACTTCCAGCTGCTGCCACTCAAGGTGGGATGGTTGGTCCTCACTTGAGTAGGCTATTCATGTGCTTGGGAGATATCGAAACACGCTACAGACATCAAATGAGGAACCTTCTTCTCTGAAATTTTTCCATGTAAAAGCAGTATGTGGCTTGAGTCCGGTGGCTCACTGTCATCTTTAGATGTCAGTATCTCTTTTTGGGACTATTTAACTTGACTTTTATCAAACACTTATTATGTGGTACACTAAAATACTGGATTTGTCAAGTTCTCTCTTTAAAAGTGGGACCTAGGCTTAAGAAAGATATTTAGCTTATATATACAAACATATAAGCTAATATACATATCAGCAATATATATCTGACAAAAGCCTCCTTTCTAGAAACTATAGAGAACTTCTACAAATCAATAAAAGGAATCCAATTTAGAAAAATCACAAAAAACAGACATTTCCAATGAGAGGATAGCCAAATGACCAATAAGCAGCAGTGTTCTAGGGTCTGACTCTACTGGCTCATGAACACCTATTTTTAAATGTTCATGAATTTGGCAAGCTAATTGTTAAAGCCATCAATAATTTAAAATTAAATTATATAAACTTTCAATTAAATAAATTATGTTGAAAACAAAGATAATACATACTCAAAACTGATCACTTCCTAATTACTTTACCACATTTTTATCATTGTCTGTGCTCTTGAGGCTGTTTGTCTGTTGTACCTGTATGGCAGGAACAATGGATAGTGGTGAGCTACGGTACTTCTCTTCCCAACTCCAGGTTCAGTGATGTCACCTTGCTAGCTTGAAATCGGCTGTGGGGGGTATTTACATCATGGAAATCAGCAAATGCTACAAATCAGGGATTGATTATTTGTTTTGTTGACTATCTAGATTTAAGAAAATGATGGAGAAATGTTAGTAAGGCAGATTAAAGTTTCGTGTGTCATGTCTGTCGCCATTACATTGTGAAGAACACAAAAATTGAGGAAACGGTCTTCTAGAATTTTGAAAAGTGTCATTCAGTGCAGCAGAGAAATGGACCTAGTCATTGACAAACAAGTGGAATTCCAATATACATCTTTGTTGCTTCACTTTGGTCTTACTTGTTACTCTAAATCAAAACATAAACCAACAGTCATGTAGGAACTACACTCCTTTGTTGATATCAACCTTAGTTTGGCTACACATACAAGAGTTGAGCAAAAATCAATGCATTCTGTGAGCATCAATTGGCTTTATGAGTTTGCAATATAAAGACTATTGTGTGCTTTTTATTATTTGTAAGTTTCGTGCTACACCTACTTTATATAGTAAAATTTATAATAAACTATATGTATAATTTTTTCCCAGAATGCTGGTTGTTAAATATTTACAACACCACTGCCGCAACTCATATGAAAAGATAGTCATCATCACTATTCACTAGGAAAATGGAATTAAAACTGCAATAAGATGCTACTACACCTTCACCAGAACGCTAAAATTAAAAGGACTGACAATACCAAATGTGGACAAGAATGTAGATTATCTACTCTCACACAGTGTGGTAGCAGTTTAAGTTGGAAAGATCACTTTGGAAAACCGTTTGTCAGTATCTACCACAGGCTAAAGACACATGTTTCCATGATGCATCCATCCACTCCTGGGCATATATCCAACCAAATGAGTGCTTATGTCCGATGAAATACATGAGTAAGAATGTTCATTCCAGCTTTATTTATAATAGCCCAAACTGGAAACAGTCTAAATGTCCATCAATGGTAGAATGGATAAATAAATTGCAATATATTCAAACAGTGGTATACTTCAGAGCAATCAAAAAGAAGAAATTACTGTTCCACACAACAGCAAGAATAATCTCACAGTCATTATATTGAATGAAAGAATCCAAATGCAAAATGGTATGAAGTTCAAGAACAGGCAAAGAAAATTTATGGTGAAAAAGGTCAAAATACTCTGGGGGAGTACTGACTGAGAGCAGCATACTCTCTATCTTGATCTGGGTGTTGGTTTCATATGCATGTATACGTTAAAAAAATCAAGCAATACAATTGTGATTTTTGCACTCCATGTAAATTTAGGATATATGTCATTTAAAAAGTAAACATTTGTTTAAAAATGGTCCCCAAGACTGACAACAATGTCCCACTGCAGTCAGAGCCCAGTAGATTTTTACTACTTGAATACGAATTTGTGAATGTCCCCCTCTGGGGTGGTGCAATGCACGACCTGCAAATCCACGTGCTACAGCCCTGACACTGCACTCTGCGTGATCTGCTTCTGCAGCTGCAGCTTTAGGTAACATTCGTGTTTTCTGTTGATTCTGTTAGACCTTTGCAGTCAGCTAATAGCCATAAACCTGAATTGCTGTTGACCTTTTTACTTGAGCTACAGGGTTGTACATTTATTCAAATTAATTTTTCATGTTGTTAAATTTGATCTGCTTTTCCACCCTATGAAGATTTTCTTTTTACTTTTCTTTTTAAAAATATTTATCTTTTTAAAAACATTTATCCTCGATGTTTGACTTTAATCTGACTGATGATCAGAATCACCAGAGAAAGTTTCCTGGACTTCAACTCTGCTGGTTCTGATTCAGTATTTGTGGGTCGGGGTTCTGAATTCTGTTTTAACATCTCCCCTAGAAAACTGTGATGATCACTCTGGTTTGGGAAACTACTGACCTACCACTTTAACCATCCTTCCAGCTTTGTGTTAGAGTCAGATTTGATAAACATGAAATACAGGTCGTAAAGTTTGTATCTTAAAATGCTTAAAATTCTGCATATGATGGCAGTAATCATTCTTCAGGATCATGTGGGGGCCTCTATTAGTCCACATCTTTTGGGGACAGTCATTCAACTTTTTATGATTCCACCTACCCATCCATCTAGCCACTTTGCTCCATTGTACCTGCAAGTATATTCTGAAAGCTCTTGTCAAACGTCTTCACAATATGACACATATATTCATCCCTTTGACCTATTAGGCTAGTCACCTTCTCTGGAAAGGAAATGATAGGAATTTTAAATAATCTAATTTGACTCCTGTATGTTAATTCCCTCATCATAGAAGGTTCATGATTAATTGCTTAAATAATTTACTCGAGAGTTTGCCAGGGATTAGCATCAAAGTTACTAGTTTCTAATTTTTGGAAAACCTCTTCTGTTCCATCTTTTGAATATAAGGCTCTAAAACTTTTCTACAAGTTTCCAGTACCTCTGCCTCTCTCTGTGATTCCTCAATCTTTCCCAATCAGGTGGGCCTTATCTTTGAAGAATGGGTAGGATGGCATCATTGAAAAGCATAAGCAGCATGTGCTCTCGCAGAGCATTTGTACTTGGCCTCTTATACGGGTGCGTGTGTATTGATTTTACATGAAACTATTCCTCATGACTTCTTTCTCTTTGTTCGAGTACTACCGCCATCTTTATTACTAATACCTACAGTATTGGGTGATCTGTTCTTAGGAACAGTAAATTTTACCAGTGAAGGGGACCTTTGTGGTCATCTATTCCATCACCATCATTTTCAGATAAGGAACCTGAGACTTAGAGAGTGGAGGGCTTGCCTCAAGCCTCAGGACAGGTAGCAGAAGAGTCAGGACTAGACTCACGGTCACGTGCTCTCTCAATCCACAAAACTATTTATTTAAGGTTGCCGTGGCAACACTACTGACAGATAAGGATCCAGTGACAGACAAGGATCTGTTTATATTCTGTGATTATAAAAGCATTTACAAATTCAGTCTTTACCTAGACCATTAACTTTAGTCAAGGAGAAAATTCCACAAAATAGTAACAGAGTGCAGGCATTGAAAAATTCTGCACTGAGGTGTAAAAGAAGGACTAAGAAAGAAAAGAAAAATGCTCAGCATAATCTATCTTTATTATAGGAAAAGCACTTTAAGACATATTTACTGAGTAGTGCCAGAACATTACTGAAAAAGAAAGTTAATGCTCTTTCTTTTAAAAGTCTTCTATAATGTGTACATATTGTCATATTAGAGACACTCTAGGGAAATGCTTGGTCAACTAAAGCTGTTAAAGAGTTAAAAGTGAACATTGACTTGGAAGCAAAGTGAAATATATCTTCCCTTTTCCTGAATTCTAATGGTAGCCCTTGATGTTCTTCGTAATGTCTTCCACCCTAAAAGATAGAAGATATTTTTGAGGGGAAAAAAGGCTTTGACAGCTATTGCAGGGAAATCGATGGCAACATAAGGCTATTTGAGGAAAAAATGTGGGAACTCAAACATTGTTGGTGGGAGTGTAAATTGAATCAGCCACTTTGAAGAACAATTTGGCAGTTTCTATTAAAATGAAAAATGCTTGTATCTTATCACTTAACAATCCTCCTTGTATGTATCTATGATAAAAAAACGTTTGGAATGTGTGCCCAATAAGAAGTTGACAAAGCTGTTCTTAGTATGTAATAGTGAAAAATTGGACACCTGAATGCCCATCAATAGGATAATGGCTAACTGAACTGAGAAATAACCATACTATGGAATACTATGTGTCAGCTAAAAATAACAAGGGAGATCTTTGTTGAATGAGAAGCAGAGTTGCTGAATAATAAGAATGATCTTAGTATGACCCTGTGTTTTAAAAAAAGGCTTAGAAAAAAGTAGTATATGTATAGGTACATAATTATTCATGAAATCACATGGAAGTCTAGAGCTTTGCTGTCCAGTATGGCAGCCACTAGCCACAGAAAGCTATCTGAATTTAAATTAATAAAAATAAAAATTCAGTTCCTTAGTTTTATTAGCCACATTTCAAGTACTGAATAGCCACATTTGGCTAGTGGCCACTGTAATGGACAGCAGAGGTCTAGAAAAATAAACACACCTGATTACAGGGTTACCTGTGAGGAAGGCGGAGTTTCGGGATGGTGGGCCACAGGAACTTTGGATTTCTGGGTAATGAGTAGATTATATAGAATGTGGATGATTTAAAAGTAATATTTTTGTAAAACTGAAAGCATGGCTAGCAATAGGATTGCTAAAACATTTCCCACATTTAGTGGGTAGATCAGTATAAGTTGATTGGGACACACTCCCCTTTTAGCCTGTGAACTATCTGAAAGCACACAAATAATGCTAAAACAAACTGTACAAACCATTTGCCCCCTTCTGCCCCTCCCTAGCAAGAGTCTGCTGAGCGTTTCCTATAATCCAGGCGTTGAAAGTACCAGCATCATGAGGCAACTGCTGCTCGGGCTGAGGCTATTCACCAGGAGCGCAACAAGGGGATTTCTCTGTCATACATTAGTTTTCTTCTGTAACTGATTAAATAATTACTGGTTGGCTTTACACAATGCTTTTATAAGCGCAGAATATAAACAGTGGTTATTAGATTAGCTAGAATGTCTATTTTTATTTTAGGGTAATAAGTATTCATATTTATTTTATTAGGACTGAAAAATAATTTCAGAAAAAAACTCAGATTGGTGAACATAATTTAACAATCATTTTATGGGCCAGCCCCGTGGCCGAGTGATTAAGTTCCCGAGCTCTGCTTCGGCCGCCCGGGGTTTCACCAGTTCGAATCCTGGGCGCGGACAAGGCACCGCTCATCAGGCCATGCTGAGGTGGCATCCCACATGCCACAACTAGAAGGACCCACAACTAAAAATATACAACTATGTACTGGAGAACTTTGGGGAGAAAAAGGAAAAAATAAAATCTTTAGAAAAAAAAAAGCAATCATTTGAGCATTTCCAGGTCAGAATAACTTCAGTGAAAGCACCAGAAAGAAAATATATACCTGCTTATGCAGTTATACACAGACTTATTCTTGGACTTGCTGTATTGAGTTGATAGAAGCACAAACATTTTCTTAATTAATTTTTTAGATCTTAGCAAGAAAAGTCAACAGCATGGTGGTGAATCTTAATGATGAGTGTTCTTAACAATGCTTCCTACACAGTAGACTAGACTGACTATGAACACAGCAAAAATGGATCTTGTGTCCCCAGATACACAAAGATAAGCATCCCCATTATATCCAACCTAGCACATGGTATTTGTCCAATTAAACGCTTTTAGATTAATTAAATTACGTCCCTGAAATAGTCTACAAGTCTTAAATAAGGTTTGCCTTTTAATTTCAATTCATAGTACAGAAACGGGCAAACAATTTCACCACATTTGCAAAGGAGTTTGTTTTTCAACTTCTATTGTCTTTTTTGCCTCATCTCAAAAGTGCAAATCTAATATAGTAAAATTTCCTTTTAGAATTGAATCTTTTAAAGTGTATGTGTTCATTTGAAAAAATGGTTTATGATATTGTTATGCAATAAAAGTTATTTTAAAAATCCATTATTGATTAAAATAGCCACAAATTTAAGCACTACACAAATGGCTGAATATAAATTTGAACTAGCATCACTTGGGTGCAAGTTGATTGCCTTCATTTGCTGGACTTCTGGAGTCATCAATCTCTACTTATTCTAGTATCTGATACTCATGGAGTGATCCATGGACCAGCATTAGCATTATCTGGGAGCTTTGGAAATCTCAAAGCTCCATCCCAGATCTACTGAAGCAGAATCTGTGTTTGGCGTGATCTCCCGCGATTCTTAGATACACTAATGCTTGAAAGCACTTATCTAGCCTTCAGTTGCCTTTGCATACCTTCTCACCAACAGTGCCTTCTAGACCAATATTTCTCTGACCCCTTAGCTTGTTCATACCCTTCCAACCAGCATGCCATCTACAGAGTAGCCATTTAGACTCACAGCCTCTATCTCACAGCCTCTGCTAGAGTTATGCCTTTTACAAGGGAAGATGCACCAATTGAAGAGGAGGGTGGAATTAGCCTCAGAGGAGGAGAATAACAATAACCTTGAGTCTAACAGAGGCTGGCACCAGGGCAGCACCTGGACTACTCATGGTTCTGTTGGAAGCATTCTGTTTGACCACAGTTCAGTAGAGGGGGAGAAAAAAAGGCATACCAGAAGCCCAGGAAGGTTCATATTTTCTATTAGCGTGTACAAGGAGATGTTCGTAGTAAGCCCAGGTAAGGGCTCCTGGAAATACTCATTCCTGGACCTGCTGGAAGATGCAGGTAGATTCAGAGCCAAGCAAGTGTGCGTTCATAAATTATGTTAGCATACTGAAAGACTGAGAGATCTTATTGTAAGAAAAACCTGTTTAATTGTCTTTAACCTGGCCCAATAGTTTTTTTTATCACAAATATTTGGGTTTTTTTTTTTTTCCCATGCAACGCTTATTAAAATTGGGCAAAACTAATCTTTGGTGGGACACACTTTGTGGAATGTGAGTTGCAGAGGTTTCTCTTATTGCCTAAAAGGTAAGTTAAGCCCTGAAGTTTTAGAAAAATCTAACTTATTATGTAACAGTGAATATACCTCTCTCTGTAGCTTCACTATTTTAGAAGTAAAACAATGCTTTGATTCCAAATATTAAATTAACTTAAGCATTGCTCTCCCACTCTGTCTCCCAAGCTGTGACTCAGATGTCAGAACAAATTTTTTTACCTACTTTGGGAAGGAATTTTCACAAGTTTCAGGACCATAAAAGCATTAGCAAAGTACCTGGTTAGTGCAGCACACTTTTATTTTCTGTCTTCAATGTCTTAAACATTGAATTTATCTTTTCCATTTCTCTTTTTAAAGCATTATCTGTGAAGCATACTACCACTATGTGCAAATGGAAGAGACTATATTGCCTCAGGATGCACTTGATAACAATTTTTCTTAAATAGCAACTGAAACTTGCAATCAAAGAGAACATCTGTTTTTCTTTTCCTTTTTGCTGAGAAAGATTAGCCAAGATCTGTGCCTCTACTTTATACGTGGGTCACTGCCACAGCATGGCTGATGAGTGGTATAGGTCTGTGCTGGGGATCCAAACCTGCAAACTTGAGCTGCCAAAGCAGAGCACACCAAACTTAACCACCAGGCCATGGGGCCAGCCCCTGTTTTTCTTTTTTTAAGTTATAAAAGTCTGGTAAAGTTATAGGACTTTTAACTAGAAAACTGAGTTCCAGAGAAACTGAATGAACTTGTTCAAGGTGACTTAGCTAGTTAATTACAGAATTGGGAATAAAACTCCAGCATCTGTAATGTCTTTTGTAAAGCATCTCACACAAACGACTAGGTCTCAGAAGGTTCCTTACAGTTAGCTATAAAAAGCGTCATCCCTAAAAATACGATTTGCTTGTGAGGAATCATTGTCTAAACACGTTAAACTTTAGGAAACAAATTGCCGGCTACAATTATAAACCCCTGAGTTATGGGCTCTTTCAATGAAATACATTAATATGTCTCATAAAAACCAGAATGACTGAAACAGATGTTATGTATCAGGGTCAGAGGGAAGCTTTCCAGTTATACTGTGCTAATTGAGAAAGAGTTTAAAAATCCATTCCTGAGGCTGGTGGGGGATAGGTACGGAGGCTGAAAAAGAGAGAGGAGGAAATGTGTTCCTGGGTGTGGAGTTTTGAGTTTTGAATAGATCACTTTTGTGTTATATTACTCTGAACCTGGGATACACATTGAATTTTGTTCATTCACATGTCTATTACATGGACAAAAAGAGCAAAAGACTCTGAAGGTCTACCCAAGTTCTTCTGTGCGTTCAATGTCTGTTGTTTGTAATACAATGAACAATCTTTGGGAGTTTGAAAATTTTTGGTTATGAAGAAATATCTGTCAGAGTCTCAAAAATACCACTGCTAATGGGCATTGATTGGGGTTCGGAAATATTTGCACTTCAAAAACTGTTGTAACAGATATTTTGTAGTGAGATTGGGTTTGCAGACATCAAGTTGTGTGAATTCAATTTGCGAAGAGTAATTTTCTTAATTTGCTTGGCTTTTATTTTCAATTACAAAGGCAGGAGAGTGCAGTGGTTACATGCATGGACTCCAGTCTTGGGCTTTCTGGTTTAAAATCCAAACTCTTTCACCTACTGGGTGTGTATGACCATAAGGAAGTGATTGAATTTTTGTTCCTCCGTTTTCTCACCTTTAAAATGAGAGTAATAGTTCCCACCTCACTAGAGTGATTTTGATGACCAAATTAAGTAACGATGCTATGCTCAGGCCATCTGTGTTCTGCACATATATCCAGTGGCTTTTCCAGTCATTCAGTATGCCAGGGGATGATCCCCTATAGAAGTAGTGTGATAGACGGGAGTTTTTGTTGGCAAGTTGAAGGCAAAATGTTAGACTATTCTTCCCACTGAAAGAAGATCCAGAAATATAGAATCTTAGAATATGCTAAAATTTTAGTGGCCATCAAAACCTATTGTCTTTACTGAAGTTTAGCTAATATTTAGAGAAGGCGTTCTAGTGTATCATTTTAGCAAAGTAATCAAGAGGAATTCTGTTCTAGCATCGGAAGCTTTTTTTATGTGAATGTGTCAGGAGGAAAGGAGAGATTCTTACCTCAATTGTATTGGCAAATTTTCTCTCAGAAATAAAATAAACATGCTATATTAATGTTGCTGGTATAAATTGTGCCCTATAAAAGGCTAACTTTTCTTTCAAGTGAAATGTTGACTTATTATTTCAATAGAGGTATCCCTAACATTTAGCTTTGATCTAGAAAAAAAGCCCATTTAACTTGATTTAATCTAGAAAAAAAATCCATTTAATCTTTCTATTAAAAGGAATTGAGCTTGGAAGAACACATTGTATGCTCAATTCAAGATGGATATATGCCTTTTGTTCAATAAACCCTAGATACTTTTTTTTACATGAGCAACCTTTGATCATTAATTAGGTGAACCATACTTAATTAGATGATATATAATTGATTATATTAAGAATGCCCAATCTATTTTTGACTTCCTTATTGACTTGAATGCTCATATATAGCCGATGAACAAATCCTTCTAATTCTTGTATCATTAGCCCATTTCTTTTCATTTCTACACAGAGTTATATTGAAATGGAACTGTTGAAATAATCAGCTTTTAGAATCATCCTCCTTCAAATTATAGTAGAGATTACCACCAAATTAATCTTATTTAAATCTCTCTATATATTATTTAGACAATTAAATTTTACTGAATTTTCCATAGGAAAAGAGTCTAAAAACCCGACATCTCTTACCTCCCCAAGGCTACCTACCTCCCCCAAACTATCTTATTATTACTCTTCCACATGTACCTTCTTTCAGGGCCTCATTCAAGCCCTGCTTCTTCTTTGAGTTACTTTCCATTGGTCTAGATATATATTGGTCACTCCTCTAATCCCCTGAGGAATTGATTGTTTCTATTATTAATTTGATATTTATCATTTATTTTCTCTGTTGGAGAGATTGTATATGTCTTCTATTTTCAAGTACATATTTTACTGTTTTTTACTCTCTGCCCGCCAGCCCAGTACCTAATAAAAGTTCAATGATGATGATGATTTGAAAAGCCCTGTTCTACCATGTTCGGATGTGGTTTTAGAAATAGAGATGACATCATTTTATCATCAGAATTTATATTGATAGAATTCTAAATGAAAAATAATCACAATGAAAATTCAAAATAAAATAATTTTAGAATTTATTGTTTTGCAAAGTGGAAAACTACCATGGAGTTTGATTAAAACTCCATCACATCAAAGGAGTATAGGCATATAGGTGAAAAAACACTCAGGAATTCCACGTCAAGCTGCCCTTATTTGAATACCGTGCCTTTGTAAGGATTTCATGACTTGGCAGTCTCCACAGGCCATCAGCGTGTAGGTCTGGCATAGAGCCAAGGACAGAATTTAGTGTTAACTAGACCAAGAGCTCAAGCTACTCAGATTTCCGTGATTTTTCATAGAAATACCCATGATCAATTTTAAGTATTGGATCAGCTTTCTTTTTGGGGTGGTTTGGTATACAGTTGAAATAAGAGTTCTTGGCACTTCATAAACAATCAAATCTCAGTTTTGCATTGTTGAACTATATGAGTTATTTAACCTCCTTGTGCCCTTAGCAGTAAAATAATGCTAATGAAATAACACTCTTGAGTTATTGCAAGAGTTCAATGAAATAAAATGCAAAATGCCTAGCACACAGTTGACACTTGCTAAGTGTAAATTTCTTGTATCAGCCAGCGGTGGGTTTCATCCAATGGGCGTTGACTCTGTACCAGGCACTCTTCTAAACACTTTATGTCACGGGTATTGCAACATTTAACCTTTGCAGCATTCTTATGCAATGGCTATTATTACTATTATTATTAATTATTATTATCATCATCATCCTATTTCACAGACAAGTAAAGGAACACAGTAAGTGTCATAGCTGGAGTTCAAAACAAGCTTTTTGGTTCCAAATTCACCCTCTTAACTACTAGACAACATAACCTCTCCTACTATCAGATCATTTCCATGGACAACATCTTATGGGCAATTTAAAAAGCAGCCTTATTTTAACACACTATTTACCTAATTAAAACATAGTTGGGAGAGGTATACAATGGATTCGATAGTCAAGGGTAAATCATTTAAATTTATCCATTATTCTGAATTAGCTGCACCATTACTCCCTGTCAATTGCAGAAAATCCAGTCTTGCCTCTTCTTACCTAGACAAAGGCACACTTTTCAATCCTTGTCCCAGAACCTGTGCAAATCTTATTTCGTATTTCTCTTGCTGCCTACGAGTAATTAGTTAAATAAATATTTTCAAGAATTCTAAATAACCTAAAAAAACAAATTTTGAAAATCCACAAAAAGATATCTAGGAAAACTTTTATGAAGTTAAGAGATGTTATCTGCTGTTCTAGGCGTGGGTGACTTTATCAAAACATTTCGCCCACTTTCAAATTTCCACTTGTTAAAACCTAAGGCCTTATTTGGCTGTCACTTACAATACTGTGTTTTTCAGAAAAGTTTCTGGCAGCTAATTTTAAAGAGATTTTGTTAAAAAAAAAAAAAAAGGCAAGCTATGTAGTGCTCCTGTTGGAAGAGTGCCCCGACCCTCTGCATTATTAGACAGAAAATTACCAGTTTATCCAAACCTCACCCACCTTTGGTTATCTTCAGAAGTTTACAATTTGTGCTTACTAAGGCAGTGATTTTTCAAGCATTATTTTGAAACACTGCAGGGTTTTTCAAGTTATATTTCAAGGGGGTGGCAAAGAATTCTCAAAACAAGATTAATTTTCTTTTCAAAAAGCAGGACACATGCCAAATATCATTTGGGGGATTCAGGAGGGTAACTGTAGATGTTAGGAAATGGAACAAATAATGATAGGCTCCGGCGACCTGTAAAGAGGCAGCCAATTCCGCTTCTACAATGGAATCCAAAGCAATGGGTGATTATGCCTTTGTTCAGTTTTAGTCCACGTTTAACCATGACCTTCAGTGAATTTTTAATAGAATATTGTTATATCTTCCATTTTTGCTTAATTGTGATCATAAACAAAGTGCCCAGTTTCCCTGAGCACCCAGCTGACATGCCATTTATGAGAAGACTTGCTTGTTAATATTTTATTCCTCTTAAGTTAAACCCACTGAAAGTAAGAACTGGAACCTAGAATGCCCTGAACTCACTGAATTTCCTAATATATGGCCCAGGTCATTCTTAGTCATATCAATCTTTTATTGGGTCTCTGAGAATCACTTTTCTTTCTTGAAACCAGACATTTAAATATCTGCAGCTTCAGGCTGTCATCTGGGTACTTGAGCTGTACCTCATCTTGTCAATTGTTTTGCACTTTATCTACCCAACCAGATTATAAACTCCCAGAAGGCAGGGACAGCGTCAAGCTAATCTTTAAATATCCCAGGGCACTCAATATAATGCCTAGCAGAAAATAAATTCCCACAAATGTTTGTTGAATGGAACGAAGTCTTTAGAAAGTGGGAAATTTTTCTAATTTTTTTTGCCATGTCAGTTTACTGCCTACTGGGTTTTTTTCCCCTTCACTTTATCCCGTTATCTGAATTTTTTATTTCTACAAACCTGAACAGGTTTTATCTCTACTGACAGCTAGGCTTTTTTTTTTTTTAAACAAAACTTGCTGACTTCTTTATTGTATTTGCACATTCTGGTTCCTCATGCTGGAGTGCACTTCTTTCTTACCTTCCTTTCCATTAATTTTGATCCTCCCCCTATTCAAGATTTACTCCATCTCAGCATTCCCTTATCTCTTATGCAAACCATTTGCATTGTATTTTTCTGCCCCTGAATATCACTTTTCAGGTGTTCTGGTGTCTTTTCCTAAGGAGCGTCGTCCAGTCCTTTCCATTAAGTTACAAGCTCTTTGAGGGCAAGCATTGCATGCTTGTTTTGCACAACTCCTGATGCAGCTGTCAGTCCCTCAACCCATTTTACAGAAATTGGCTACTCATTTAAACGTATATATATACATATATATATATATACAGCAATCCCCATTATCTGAGGTTTCGTGTCCAAAGTTTCAGTTATCTTCAGTCAACCATGGTCAAAAAGTATTAAATGGAAAATTCTAGAATTAAATTCCAGAATTAAACAACTCGTTTTTCCTGCTCTTTCTCCCCAAATCCCCCCAGTACATAGGTGTATATTTTACTTGTGGATCCTTCCAATTGTGACATGTGGGACACCGCCCCAACATGGCCCAAGGAGCGGTGCCACATCTGTGCCTGGGATCCAAACTGATGAAACCCCGGGCCGCAGAAATGGAGCGCGTGAACTTAACCACTCGGCCATGGGGCCGGCCCCAACAACTCTTAAGTTTTAAATTGCATGCCTTCTGAGTAGCATGATGAAATCTCACGCTGTCCCATCTAGGGTGTGAACCATCCCTTTGTCCATTGTATCCACGCTGTATATGCTACCCGCCGTTAGTCACTTAGCAGCTGGTTATCAGATCTACTATGGTGGTATCCCAGTGCTTGTGTTCAAGAGTAGTGATGCTGGCAATTTAGACATGCCAAAGAGAAGCTGTAAAGCGCTTCCTTTAAATGAAAAGGTGAAAGTTCTCAACTTAATAAGGAAAGAAAAATCTCTGTATGCTGAGGTTGCTAAGATCTACAGTAAGAATGAATCTTCTATCTGTGAAACTGTGAAGAAGGGAAAAGAAATTCATACTAGTTTTGCTGTCGCATCTCAAATATCTATGTACAGGAAAAAACATCGTATATATGGGGTTTGGTACTGTCTGTAGTTCCAGGCATCCAATGGGGTCTTGGAACGCATCCCTGCTGATCAGAGGGAAGTACTGTGTGTCTACATATATATATGTATGTATGTGTATACATGTATACTCATATATTCTTTAAACTAAGGGACCTTGCCACTTACTGTTGCACAGTGATGAAACCTTTTGTACTGGTGATAATCCTTTAGGAATAAGAATAATTATACCCTGATTTTTAAAAAATTTTAATATTTGCACAGCAAATTTTCTGTAAGTCATGGCAGGTATGTCTCATTAAATTGTTATAGGCACACCACGTGGTGACGCTGTGCTTCTGTGAACAGAACCTCATAGCATCCTTTTCTGCAACATTTTAAAGGCAAGGAGTTGAAACTTAAGGTGGAACAACCAAGGAGGGAGACAGGAGGCACTTTTAGAATTGACCTAATAGAAATCACAGAAGCCAAAAAATAACTGAATCAGACTATTCCATTTTCCATTCTATTTGGATGCATTTCCTAATTCCTTCTTACGTTTTCAAAAGAGGAAAAATATGCCTAGGTCCTGAGAAATGTGCTTTGCTTTCAATCCTGAACTGTCTGCAGCATCACCTGGCTGCTGGGGACATCTCTACCCAAAGGTGTGAGTTCCCTCCCAATCCAGTTCCAATGTTGACACTTCTAGAGTCCTATAATAGAGTTAACAGGCTATATCACTTACTTTCTGGAATTGTTGTAACGTTTTAAAAGTTTGTTTCTGGTTGCAAACTAAACAGGTAAGAGATAATTTCTTCTCTTACTTTAAAGCTCCTTTGAATAAGTTTTTTGAAGCAATGTTAATCACAGATGAAAATCTTACATTAAAAGACAATTAAGGTAATAAGTATGAAAAGCTGGATTTATTTTATTCTTTTATAGTTGAACACATAAAATTACATACACCATAAGCAATAATTGAAACTTTAAAATCATTTTTAACTACTCTTATGAAAAAAATCTGTCCCTCTGGAGGGTTATTAGTTTAAATGCAAAGTGATAACAAATACCATTTGTGCATGTTCCATCCTTTGAAAGCGCCATAATTAGCAAGCTCGTACGACACAACAGCAACCTATAATGTGTTACATATGTAGTATTTTGAAACCTTTTGTTTGGTTCCTAAAACTAGAGAGAGAGAAAAAAAGAACTCATTTTGTTCTCGGGGGATGTGTCTTATAAGGTGCATCAGAGAGAGTTCAGCAAGCAGAGTATTTCTCCTTGTCTAGCTAGTGCTTGTTTATTGTTCCCTTATTAAAACCAAAGACTAACAATTTTCTTTTATGAACGTGGACTGAAGGGAGATAAATAGCCCTTGCCGGAGAGGAAGGTCAAGTTCAAAGTTTTTCTTTCCTTTGGATTCAGGAATAAGCAAATGGAAAGACTAGACAAACAACCGCGCAGCAGGCATCCGATGGTTAAGCCCTTCCCCCAGCACTCTTTATGTACATAAGCAGAAGTCACTCGAGCAGCTGCGGCGCATTAGTTCCAATAGTTTCACAGGCGGCTTTGTAGCGCTGACAAAAGCCGCGCTAGCGCAGCGGCTCCCCTCCATGTTCCTCTGCCGTGCGAGCTCGTCAGTGATCCTTGGCGGGGGATCGGCCAAGGAGGGGTGACGTTTAATAGGCTGCCGCTGAGCAGTGCTCGCCTTGTCTACACCCAGCCCCATCTCCACGGAGAGACTGAGGCAGGCGACTCAACGAACCAACAGCAGCTGGATCCGACCTGCTTCCCCGGACATTTCCTCGTACTCCGAGCGAGGCAATCACTGGAAGGAGGCCAGGGAACCACGTTGCCCTGGATTATTGCCAACTGTCCAAAGTTGACCGAGAAAATGGCTCAGCAGACGACAAGCCCGGACACCTTAACAGTACCTGAAGTGGATAATCCGCGTTGTCCAAACGCCTGGCTGAACGAGGATCTTGTGAAATCCTTGCGGGAAAACCTGTTGCAGCACGAGAAATCCAAGACATCAAGGAAATCGGTTTCTCCCAAGCTCTCTCCAGTGATTTCTCCGAGAAATTCCCCCAGGCTCTTGCGCAGGATGCTTCTCAGTAGCAACATCCCCAAACAGCGGCGTTTCACGGTGGCACATACGTGGTAAGGTTTGCACAGATCATCGGAAATGGTGGCCCGTTCCCCCTGGGTGATTTTGCCCCTCCTGCCTTTCACTCTAGGGGTGGGGAGGTAGGACCATCGTCATTCCTCACCTGCGATTTATCGGAAGTAATCTACCTTAACAGTAAATCCCTCAGATGTCCAAATCAGGGCAGGAATCCTTGAGACTGGTAACAGGAGCGGTTGAGGTGGGTGGTTCTCAAAGTTCAATTCTTATCGCAAGTTGCTACAAGAAAATTGGATTCCAGATGTCAAAGGAGAATGCAGTTTTACTCCCATACCGATGTGGTGGCGTTTCTTTGACTTCCTAAGTTAATACCACTGCCAGGTCCTGCAGCAGCCTAGGAAAGAAGAGCAGGATAACTATAGTTTGCTCTCTTTTCTGCGTGATCCCCAGTTGAAGAGAGATATGCATCGTGCGTGTGTGTGTAATGGTGTGTCCCCGTAAAACCCCTCCCCACTACAAACTGTAATATATTTGTAATTTCAAACATGCCTTTCAAAGAAAAAGAAAGGGTTTAGGAATTCTGTGCAGAAAGTTGCAGGCTAGTATTTGGTAATATTGTTGTGTTCTTTGAATTTGAATTCTTTGAACATTTTGTCAATATTTTTATTTTCTTTATGAATATTTTTATCTTCTTTATAATGGGCCAATGTGTTTTCTGCATATGCTTCCACATATTTTTCTAGACAATTCTGGATATTTTCCTGCTCTTGTAAAAACAAATATTAAAATAAACCATTGTGTGAGCTTATTATGGTGTTTCTGCCTGAGAAGAGGTAATTCTAGGCTATGATGAGAGAGAGAGAGGTCTGTGATGCAAACTTAGTTAATTTTAGATAGTAGTAGATTCTATACGCTACCTCCATGTTTTGGTAAAATGAGTATTAATTATGATTAAGAAAACAAGCATAACAAAAAAATAATGAGTGTGTTAGGTGAGAAGCTGACTAAATTATTTTTATACAGTTTTTCCATAGAAAACTAAAGAGTATGCCAGGAATGGAAAAATAAAACAAAACAATAATAAATCAGAAATAAGACTTCTAGGAAAGAAGTAGAATTCAAAATCTAAACTAGCAACGTGGCTATACCCAGGGATGCATTAATATGATAGCTAAAAATAGATGACAAACGAAATAAAAGGCATGTCCTGCCCAAAGAAATGTCCCACCTCAGAATTTTAATTTTTAGTAGCTAGATCTCTGTTTGCCGAGGTGTTCTTATTCTCCCCAAGATTTTAATTAGATGGCATTTCTACGTTTAGTTAGGTATAATGTTCCTAAGAGGGGGAAGGCAAACATTGAATTTTTAAGTTTTAAAAGGAAATTATGGAAAAATGGTGACTTCTCTCTGAGGAAGAGATTGTTGAAAATATTTGTCAGAGATGAATGGTGAATGAAAGGCATAAACACTGGAGATGGTCTGAGGCAGAGGGATGGTTTGAGACCATGCATCAGGTGCCAGAGCCGGAACGCTGGCTCAAGTTCATAAAGAGTCAGGCCCAGAATTTTGGTATGCAACATCTCTTTCGGTTGAGGTAATTTTTTTTTTTTTAATAGTCCCTAAATTGTACCCATTGCTGAATGAGTAAGGCTTAACTCAGCCTCTTGATTTCAATCTGAGTGAAGCAACCTAGGGTTCAGCTGAAGGTTATCTGAACTATTTGGACATGTAGAGATGTAAGGAAGGCAGGAAATCTCACGAAAACAGGCTTTCTTCTGAAATTTCTGGCACTTCCTTTTCTGGTGCTGTTTGGAGAATCTCCAAGAGCACGATTTCTGCTGATATTTCGTTTTGGTATATCAGGTCTCAGCCAGATCAGGGAGGCATCAGAAGAGCAATGGAAATGAAATATAAAAATTGTGATGTCTAGTCTCAGGGACTCAGGAGGAAACAATATCCCTCATGGAGTAAAAACATCCAGAAAGGAAGTTGGAAAGAGTACCTCACATTTTTCATGTTGGTTCAGTGAGCCCCAAGACTTTCATAACATCCACGGGCATCTTTTGATAAATATCATCCCATCTGTGCTATCAAAACATGGATGAAGCACTATGCAGAATTTTTAAAACTCATTCCAAATTGTTATGATGTATATATATCTATATATTGCTGTCTAAACTGCAGCTACTACCACCACACTGAAAGCCTCTAGTCTTCCTAAATTAGATGATCAGCCACTTAAATATATGCCTTGTGTGTTCCTGCCTCAGAATGTTGGTTCCTGCACCAGATATTCCCTTCCATTTGATATGCATATATTTAATACCTACTGAGTCCAAAGTGTTTAGTTTGTACCTGCTGATTACAAAGTTGAACAAGAGTTATTCCTCGGTTTCGAATAATTTTTACTCTAGTAGAAAAAATAAATCATATTGGAAGGCGTCTCATTTAGCTGGGGGAATCACCTTGCTCTGCAATATACTCGCCAAATCTCAGTGAATTGACACAGTAAATATTTATTTCTTGCTTCTGTTTCTGGTGGGGAGGTAGCCTGCCCTGGGATACTTCAGGGACGTGGGATCCTCCCCTCTTTTGGTTTTGTAACGTGTGATTTCCATGTTTGCCAGGCTTAGCTGAATCAGGGGGAAAGAGCATGGAAGATGAAATGTGTGAGTTTTTATGACGCGGGCCTAGAAGTGCACACATCTCTTATACCAGTATTCCCTGGCTAGAACTCAGTTCTGTGACCACATCTAACTGCAAAGGATGCTGGAAAACCTATCGCAGCTCTGTTCCCCAGGATTAGATAAAACAGATCTGGTGAACAGCTAGCTAGCCCGTCTCAGTCACGCTATGTTAATGGTTGTGTCGTTCGCCTGCCATACCATGTATATCATAGTTGAATTCGTAGAGTAACATCATGATGACTAGTCCTCTAACATCTCTGCATGCCTCCTGGATGAGGGTCATACAGAGCAATTCTGGGTTTTGATAAGTCTATTGGTTAGAAGGTCCTTGCTTGTATACAGTTGAAGTCTCCTTCCCTGTAACTGTCATCTGTGGGTCCTGCATCTGCTTTGAAAATCCCACAGCTTAAATCTCTCCTCTCTCCGCTAATGGAGCCCTTAAGGCAAGAGGCTTGGAGTAATCCACTGGCGAGCCAAGACCCTCTTCTCTTCATCTTGGCGCATCAATCAGTATTTTCAATGCTATCATGCTTTTTAAAAATTCTTCTCTAAACACACTAAGTTATTTCACCATTGTATGCTGTATTTACCAGGTTAATCTGGTCATTTGTATCCAGACTTCATTTGGATTTTCATGTCCTATTTAAAGAGTAGCACAATACTCCAGGTGCCATGTGACTGTCATACAGAGAACATCTGAGCAGAAGCCAGACTACTCAAGTTTAAATTCTGACTTCCCATTTACTAGTTGTGTGATTTTGAACAAGTTATTTAATACGTGCTTCGGTTACCCGAGTTATTTAACATATACTTCAGTTACCCCATTTCCAAGGTGTAGTAATAGTATCCATTTAGTGATGTGGTTTTATTAACTACCATTATATGTAAATTAACGTGTGTTGCACAGGGGCAGACACTTAACGAGTATCATTATAAGCCAATATTTTCCTTGTTATGCGCCCTGTGTCCATTATTCCAGCCTTGGTCAGCCTGAATCTTTAGGATCATGTTTACCTTCTTAGATGATTACCCTGCTCAGTTGTATATGAATGAATAGAACTAGATAATATATGCACAGAGACCAAGAGTTCAAAGGAACCATGAGTGTGTGTCAGTTCCAGGAGAAGGAAGAAAGGAGCCATCTTCCTGAGGCAGAGCTGCAGCACGTGGTGCCCCTCTCTGCCTGCTCCCATTCTGCCAGTCTTTCAAGGCCTCTCTTCCCGAGAGCTTCCTCCAGGTCCCTCCTTTGGAAGTAATCTGCTGCGGCTTCAAAATCTGTAGCACATTTTCCTTCTGCTATTTCCTCAATGCTTACTAGTAATAATTATATCACTAGCTAATGAACACTAGTGTTTTGTCTGGTGCCATGTGTTAGAACAGAACCCTCTTGTGTCTATGCTTTCACCATTCTGTTTTCCCATTTTTACTTAATATCTACTACCTTGTAGTGTAGTGATTATAGACAGAACTCTGCTTTCACCTGAGTGGGGAATTCCCCCCATGTCAGCAGGAACTCCAAGGTCAGTGGAATCTCTAGCGACAAAAACTTGACTTCCAGTGTAAGTTTATTTCAGGAAAATCTTTATATTTTTCAGACTTTTTCTTCAATTTACACTGTGTTCTATGTACTGCATGAAGGAAAGTGTTCTAGAGTGTGTATAAGTGAAATTAGGCAATAGGATTTCTTTGGGTAAGATGGTATCCAGGTAATATTCAAATGTCTTATCTTTATAATTTCTGTGTATGCATGTGTGTTACAACACATCCAAAGACAGAAGAAGCGCTGAGTCACATCCTTAAGCAGCAAAATAATTTCTTCAGGTAGATTTTTGAAAGGCCTCTTTCAGGAGACTTTTAGTAAATCTTAAAGGTTTTTACGGACCTAGATAAGTATTTTTGGCCATATTTTTTGTAAATTTCTACCAGGCATTGGCATTAGATATAAAATTGCTGTGTTTAAAGGTAAACATTTGCTTTCCTGAGCCTTAAATTTCTTCAGCAACTGTAGTTGCTGTTATGATTGTTGTTTGAGAAAGAAATATACAATAAATTTTCTTCAAGTTACAGAAGGGAGAAGAAACCCTTTATTACCTATAAAGGAGAAATCCAGCCACACACACACACTCAAGTAGGTTTTCAAAGACATTATTTAGTGATTCTATTTGAGAACACTTTCTCCCTTGTTTCAACTTCCTACTTTTGCCCTACTTACCTATAAGGTTATCTTTTCTCTGTCCCTTATGGTGAGGATACCCAGAGAAGGGCATTGCTGATGCTGTCCTAGGATCTGGGAACCCAGAGGTGGGCTGTGGGTATAGTGTGATGCCAGAAAGTGGGGAGGAAGTTTCCGGGGGAAATTATCTGGGGAGCACAAAAGGAAGTAATGCGGGTATGTTGGGTGGGGCCAGTTGGCTGAGTCTTTGGTAGTGTTCCCGGTGTAGTTGGCTGTGTGTCTTCAGTGGGAATCTTGGGTGCACCGCAAGGTAGGAGTGTCTCTAGCTTTTGAAAGGGATGATTAGCCTTTCCTGAAGTCAGAAGACCCCAGAGACACATTCCTTTTAAGAAACTTAAGTGACATGTGATATTTAGGAAATTACAATGTGACAAATAGTTACTGGGGAAAAATGAAGAAAACATTGAAATGACCTGGCAGTTTATATGCTTGTGTACTTCCTGTGACCTTTGACATTTATCTTAATGGAAGAGAAAAGATATGAAATATATCTATACTAGCTGAAGCCACTGCTACCAGTGGTGAAAATACTTCTAAGCAACAACACAGCCTTTGTCAACTCGGTACAAATGTTGAATGATAAGAAAATTAAAAATTGAATCCCAAAGTTCATTAAAATAACTTTTAGATCATGTCTTTAATTTCGAAAGTTATTCTTTGTATAAATTTCTTTATGAATCACAAGCTCCTGTGAGGTTAGGTAACTAAATGAGCTTTGACGCTTTTTTCCCCTAGACAGGAAGCCCCCAAAATTCTTCTCAAGTAGGAGTTTCAGGAAGAAGCTTTCTTCTCCCCAGTGTAGCAAAATCATGTCATTGTTTTTGAATGGTTTTGCTTTTGAAAAAATCTTGTGTTAAAAACTGATTAATTTAGTATAGTTGAAGCCATGTTATTTCCACCTCCTCTGCCCACTTGATATTTGACCTTAGTTACTCAACTTTTTTGAATTGTAGCGTCTCTCTTCATAAGTCAGATGGTTATAAAGGCATTTGATATTTACAATAAAAAATTGACTGATTAAATTTACAAAGTGATAACAACCTATAGTACATTTAAGATAAGTAATTAAAAACAAGTTCTAGTTTGCTGTTGTAAGCCAGTGAGGTGGATGCCACATGGATAAAAACAGGGGACAGAGTTCTTCAATAATTCTATGACTCGTAAAAAGGCTTCAGGGCCTTCCCCATGAAAGTATTGATGATGTTCAGTCTAGGACACCATCTGGAAGCCATGATTTTAGGTAGGAAATGTAGAAATCTATAAATAATAATAAAAATTCAAATTTAAACTGTTCTTTTACTGTAGCTTCCATTATATATCATTTTAACGTATCAGTCTCTTCTACTGTATATACAAAATAGAAAAAAATCATTTCGTGTTCAATTTCAAGGACATCGGTGCTCTCTGGCTATTTCAGATGAAGTACTTATTCTCAAAATGAGATCTTGAGTTGATATGAGAAGAAGTATTATGATTTCATATTAGAATAAAAACTTTAGGTTAATAATAACATAGCTTTATAACCTTAGATTTTTTATAACATAGCCATTAATGATTTCACTCCTGATATGTGTCAGGTACTTTATGTATGTTAACTCTTCAAAACAAACAAGGCTGAATTTAAGTATTATTAGCTATATTTTACATATGCAGATACTGAGGCCCAGAAAAATTGTTATAAAACCAAGGTCTTTCAGCTCTGCAGTCATAAAATGAGTTGAGTTAAAAACTTGAACTCAGGTCTGCCTACTTCTCCGTCCTGTGTTCTTTCAACATTACCTCCCTTTGGGCTAAGAGTCACATTCATATTTATTACCCTACCCTGCATTTATATTGAAGCTACAACAATTAGTGTTCAATGATTTTACAAAATGGTGGATAGTTAGAAGAGTAGGGACAGAATTCCTTGGTGTGGAATCTTGGTTTATTTGTTTACACATGTGGCTTGTATGAATGTAGACATCCTTTTTTTCTGGTAAAAATATGTGTATGTATAGGAAAAAGATACGTCTTTGGTGAAGGAGGGTTTCAGAGAACATTCCTGGTTCACAGAAGTTTTTAAATAAGACTGGCATAAAAACAAAATGAATCAAGGTAATTTTATTTTCAATTATTCAGAGAAAAAAACATGAAAAGCTTGAGCTCTAAAGAGAAAGATCAAGTCAGAAATCTATGAAGGTTTGGTTCCAGAAGAGCCAGCTGGAAATGATGGTCTGCGGGCTCAAGTCACTAAGCAACAGAGGAGTAAACTGCTTGGTAACCAGAGCTGGCCTGACTCACAGGCTGACAGCCAGTGACCTGGTGGCCAGAGAGGAGGACCAAAGCCCATCTTACCTCAAAACAATCTTCTCTTCATCTGCCAGCCCTCACACCAAATCCCTCCATTAGGGAATGATCTCTTTGACTTAACAAAATATCTGCGTTTAGAATGGAAATATCTCTGGGACCAGAAGTAAATGCTGTCTTTCTTCCCTAAAATGGCGTTTCTGAGATTATTTTCTTTAGGTCGATATATCATAAATAAAATGTAAAGTTATTAAGGAGAAAGAAGCGAAAGCTTGGGGGTTAATGGCTTGACTTTGGGTGTTTATGAGCAAATGTGTTTAGGGCCAAATTGCCTGACTTCATCTGGTGAGATCTGTCCTTGAACTCTGAGAGCACAAAGTGTTTCCAGTTATTTGGCACTTCCTATCTCACGCTGTCTTCCATTTCATGTGTTGTATTTTGACTGTGTAGCTGGGCCGTAAGTTCCTAAACAGTGAGAACCCGCACATGCGTTAATCTTTGTGGGGATCACTGTGAGGAGCTAAGTGCCCCCTGTATAATGTGCATTTAGTAAATATTTGTTGTTTGAGAAACATACCTTCCATTGCTGTGCCTCTTATGCTGAACACCTGGGGAGGTCATACTCTTCTAGCCTAGAAGTTTTGGTGATGTGTTTGATTGCTCTAGTGGAAAGAAATTTTAAACTCAACAATTAACCATTTGTATGGACTTTGTCACCATGACTGTGTGTATATGTGTGTGTGTGTGTGTGTATGTGTCTTGTAGGTTTGCACACGCCTAGACTGGTATAATTTGACTTTAGTATAAATGAATGAATTAGTATGTGATATTGTCACTAACTTGTCAAATATATGCATTTTAATAATATTGAGTTTATACTTTGAAAATAATGAATGCCTGCTGTATTTTGGAAAAAAACTTATGTAAATATATTTATGATTCTTAGGAAATTACTAAATAACTCGTTAAACTCTGATGACTCATCCTTATCTCTTAGAATTCATAGCAGTTAAATTATACACCAAGACTGAGGCTTTTAAAAGAAATGCCAAGATTTTGAGGAGAAATTTGAAAAAAAAAATAACAAAACCCTCCATAGTTCCTTTTTTGGGATGACAATTTGGAGAAATTTGAACTGACAGAGTCTAAGCCCCTCTTCAGAATAACTAAAATTGAATAACAGAAAACTTTTTTGAAGAGATTTAGAATAGAAATTTTATTTTAATGTAAATATTTTGTCCATAGTTCAGTCTATATCTATTTTTACATTGTGGTAATTTCAGACCAACCAATTTCCTTCCCATTACCCTTATGAGATAGCCCTCTGATCAAATTAGCTATTATTAAAATAAAGTGGCTTCCTCTATATATTAGTAGTAGTAGGGTACATTTTTTGCATAGCCGATTTCACATTTATATTTATAAATGGTGAGTGTGTATTGTTGACCTTTGAAGTAAGCAACTTTCTGACTAATAAGGTTACTTGGATTATCATTTCTGTTTGTTTACCTTCCTTAGGTTTATAGTATTTGTTTTACTTTGCTTTATTCTGAGCAGTGTGATTTTTTTTTTAATGACTTTCTATTGCGTGAGTGCCACATAGAACCGTGTATGATTTATGGGTAGTAATAACTAAAACATATATGAATTGGAGGCTGATGACGCACAAGGCGGAAAGCTATGGCTCTCCTCTGAATAGAACGCGGCTTCCTTTAATAAAGCCCTCTTACTAATAACAAAAGCAGTGTCATTAATTGTGTGATCATTCCTGTATTACCTTCTCAGTTTAAGGTACATCTGGGCATCGTTTGTACTATTTTGCATTTAGTATTTTTTTTAGTGGATTTGCATTTTTATTTGAAGTCCCTAATGTTTAAAAATGAAGCATTGTATCATTACTGTAAATTGGAAAACAGTGTCATTTATCATAGACAGAAGATAATTGAAAAAATACAATAAAAAAGACTAAATAGATTCAAGTTTAGCTAGATACTCTGGTCTGTTAAAGGCTCTGAGCCTGAGGTCTGCTCTGTGCTGGTTTAAAATGGCAGTTAGCAAATACTGTAGAGATGTGAAAGGCCAATTAAGTCTCTCCTTAAGGTAATAAGAATGGCTGAAAGGGATTTGGAACAAAAATAACTTTCTCATTATTTAATTCAACATTTTTAATTCAATAAACCACATCACCTATGCCTAAAACCATCTGGGGCAATGTCTGACCATCCAATATACCAACTCAGTGGTGCCTGAACCACTGACCTTTCCTTGCTGGACGGAGGACATCATTTCTTGCAGGGCTTCTTCTGGTCTGATTCCCTTAGTTGGAGGTAAGCACACTGAACTTGGAGTGTGTGATTCCAATTCCTAAGCAGAGAGAGGTGTTTGTACCTTGTTTTACCACCCCATATGTATTAATTTCCTGCCTGGTAACTACACAGATGCAGAGAAGCAAAGAACTGGTCCATGGAAAATACTGTACCTGTTAATGGCAGCTTCCAAGTTCTTCCAAAGGGCACAAGCATGAGCATTCTAAAAAACTGTAGATTTTGCGTGCCAATAAGTATAAGCTGAAGCAAGCGAGGAATCCAGTTTATCTACACCTCTGTAATCTTGTGCAGAACTCATTGATTCCAGACCAGAACACCCACACAGGACCAACTATGTAGTTTGCAGAGCCCAGCGTAAAATGAAAGTGCAGGAACACTTGTTCAGAAGAACATTAAGAATTTCGTGATGGCAACAGCAGAGCATCCAAGCCAGCACAGGGCCCTTCTGAGTGAGGTTCTGCAGAGCTACTCAGGTCACACCCATGAAGCCAGCCCTGCACCCACAGGAGATCTGAGGTGGGGCCCTGGAAACCACATTTGTGAGCAGCTGTGTAGAGTGATGCTGGAGCCATCCTTTGAGAAACTGTCTCAGAAGAATGTCTCGATTCATCACCTCCTTCTCTTTTTATGCTGTTAAGAGAGACTCCAGAAGACTCTGATATCCACTGGGGTAAAAATGAAAGTTTCGATGAAAGTCAGCAGTGTATTGGCTGTAAATTAAGGAGAAGCCCTATTTTACATTCATATTGAGGGTTTTCTTTGCAAATGAGCGAGTGCATACATAAATAAATTAAAAGCAGCATTGCCTTTACATTTAAAATTGCTTATTGATATGCTCAGTAACAGCAATGGCAATATATCATTAGCATTCGATACTGCTGCTCATCCTTCCTTCTTGAAACTGTATCTTTCACTGGCTTAACTCCTATTTCTGTGAGATCTCTCTTTTCCTCCTTCAGTGACCTCATTTCCAGCATCTAAAATCGAAGTGTCCCCCTCACCCCCGAGTTCTGTAATTAGTCCTTTGACCTTATTTCAGTATGCTCCCTGCACCATCAGCCTGACTTCTGTCCCAGCTCCAATTGTTAGCTCCATTTAACAAAATCCAACTGCTAAACCTGCCTTGAGTTCCATATGTCTCCTCTGGGTGTTTCCACTTGGGAGATCTATTCTTACCTTAGGTATAGCATGCAAAACTGGGCTCACTGTTTCTGATTTTTCTATTTCTGTTCATGGAACCACTATTTTCCAAATGAACCATACTGAATCATCTTTGACTTCTGCTTTGCCTTCCCTCTGCCCAGAGCTATAGATTATTTCATCTAATATCTCCCGTTTTTCTGTTCTTTCCCTATACCACCACCTATTTTAGCACTTAGCCTTATGTTTGGGCTAATTCAATAACATCCTAACTTGTCTTTGTGCCATCAGTCCCGTCGTCTTGAGGATGTCTTACTTATGCTGTCTCATTAATTATCCCAAAGTTCTGCTTTGGCTGCTCACCATCTATAGCAGGGGTGAGGAAACTTTTTTCTGTAAAGGGCCAGATAGTAAATATTTTAGGCTCCATGGGCCATAAGTCTCTGTGGCAACTACTAAGTTCTGCCACTGTAATGCAGAGGCAGACACAAGATACACAAATGGACATGAGTGTGTTCAATAAAACTTTATTTACAAAAAAAGGTAGGGGGCTGGATTTGGCTTACCCACCATCGTTTGTCCATCCCTAGTCTGCAGGATAAAGTTCATACTCCTCAACTTGGCATTTAAGTCTCTAGCACCAGTCTCGACAATCTTATCTGGTATTGTTTCCTCTGAGTACTTCACATTCACTCTGGAGCTGAATCTAGAGCCCGGTTTCTCAGCTGTGACACTACTGAAATGTCCTGAATGATGCTTTGTCGTGGAGGCTGTCCTGTGTATTGTAGGATGTTATAAGCATCCTTGGCCGCTACTCACTAGATATCATAAGACCCACCCTGTTGTGAAAACCCAAAATGTTTCCAAACCTTGCCAAATGTCCCCTGCGCGGGGGCGTAATTGTCCTAGTTGAGAACCACTGGGCTGGGAGGTGAGCTTTGGGAAGAGAGGAACCAGTTCTGCCTCATTCACTATTGTATCCCTAACACCTAGCACAGTCTTGTGCTACAAAAAGAGGTCCAGAAACATGCTGGCTGGTCTGACTGCTGCTCACTCACTGTGGGATCCTCGGTGTATCGTTTACATTCTGCAGGGCCCGAGTAAGTTCCTCTGTAAAGTGGAACCATTATTAATTCATACATGCTTCATAGAAGTATTTAAAAGTTCAAATGAAAATGAAAAGACCTCTGGCAAGAACAAAGTACTAATGAAGTATAATGTAAAAATAGTGTTGGTGGAACGCTGAGGGTAATCTAAACCTATTGAAATCTAGGAGTTTAATTCACCTCTCATACCATGTCTACTCTGTGCAAATTACTATATGGGAGAACTATGTGCTATTTACTCTCAAGAATTATGATCTGATAGGGCATAGAATGTGATTACTCAAGTAACCGTAAAACAGTAGTTGCCATAATTACAAAGGGTGGTAGGAGTTTATAAAAGGTAGAGATTGTTTCTGGTAGTGGGATTCACTTAAGACTTAAGAGGGAATACGAGATGGAGTAATCACAAAGAAGGGCCTGAGCATTTTCTTAGATTATCTTATTTAATATTCACTGTAATTAATTAGGTTTAGGTTTCATTGTTGCATTATGCAAAGAGAAAGATGGAGCCTAGAAAGGAATTTGATATGAACATAAAGAGTAAAAGATTTCAGTAGAGAGAGAACTGGAGTGAAGTATGGAAGGAGAGGAAGTGGCAGGAGGTGAATTCGTTTCACCAAAGGAACAGCATGAATAAGTATGGGGACCACATAGGATTTAGGTGAGTTTGAGTACAGTTCAGAGTATCTCTAGTGGGGGTAGGTCACACAGGTAGGCTGGAATCAGGTTTTGAAGGTCAGCTAATTTCCTCTCTCTCTCTCTCTCTCTCTCTCACACACACACACACACACACACACCATGGATTCATATGCTTAAATGAAACACGATCAATTTTATCTTTCTTAATAGTTTCACTCCAAATAAAAGGAAATGACATTTTGAGTTATTACCCCATGCTAAGCTCGCTAAGCTGAAAGCATGTGAATTGAACACTCTCAATAGTTGGAATGTGAGATTCAGTCCAATTAGACCAATCTATACCATCTTTCAGCCAGTTAATGCCCTTCTACTCTTTCTAAGATAATCCTTCTGAAATAGTAGAATACACAATTGGTTTCCATTCAAATCAGATGTGTTAATTCCACTGGTGACACTTATGTTCTGATGTGTAGAACAGAGACAGTATTTATGTGAGAACTGTGCCTGCCTTTTCACTAAATTACAAGAGAATACAATGCCTAGAACCCATCTAGCGATTCTGATGGACTGTACACAGAAAACCGTCTTGCTCTGAGGGCATTTTCTCTATTTCAAGACTGGCTCACTGGGGTAAGAATCAGGAGCTAAATATCCTTTTATTCCTTCATTCATTCAAAACATAGTGTCTGATTGTCTACTCTGCCTCTGTTGCTTTTCTGGGATACAGCTCTGAACAAAACGACAATGTCCTGCCCTCATGGAGCATACATTCTAAAAGGGGAGAAGACAGCCTACAAGCAAATATTCCACTGAGTCAGAGAAGGACAAGTACAGTAAGGAAGAATAAAGCAGGATAAGAGGACAGAGAGTTTTATATAAGCTTTTTGGAGAAGACTTTCTCTAAGGTGACATTGAGTAGAGATCTGAAGGAGGTGACTGATCAACTGTGTGATTATCTAGGGGAAGAGCATTTCGGGCAGAATAAATCACAAATGCAAAGGCCCTGAGGGAGGATGTGATTGATGTGTTTGAGGCAGGAGGACTTTATAGAAAATGAGGTCAGAGACATACACAGGAGTCAGATCATGCAGGGTTTCGAGGCTGTAGTGAGAGATTTGGGGACTTTCGGGGGTTTTCCATAGTGTGATGACCATGATGTGTTGAAGGGAGAAGGGTTAGCGGTGGGAGTATCTGCCTTAAGGAGAGACCCAGTCTGTCTTAAGTTCTGGAAGAGTCATTCAGGCTCCTGTGTAGAAAATGTCGATGTGGGGAACGGGTGGAAACAGGGAGACCAGTTAAGACACTATTAAAATAATCCAGGTGAGATATCTGAGGGAGCAGAGTAGTCAAAGGAGAGGTGGTAAAAACAAAAAAAAAGTCACAGTTTTCTCTGGAAACAGCAGAGAGGAGCAAGAAAGACACTTACTTCTGCTTTAGGGGTGGTGGTATAAAAATGTGGAAGAGAAATAGCCACCATATCAGAGGGCTGAAATACACCAGCATCTTCAATGGGCAGCCAGTAATTCTGGAGCAAGAAAGTGCAGGAAACAGTCCGAGAAGAGGCTGGGAATACAGGAGATTTTATTGATGACAGACTCTAAGTGCTAGAAGTCACAATGGAGAGGTGTGGGGGCTGGGGCCGGCTGGGGACTTAGGCCAAACTAGGGGATTTACAGAGCCACCTGGGGATGAGAGTCAGGTGATAGGCAATCACGTGGCAGTCTTGGGCTTCTTGGGGTGCTAATTGTGTGTCAAAGACAAGGATCTCCTTTGCAGCCATGCAGTTAGAAAAGCACAACTCTTCAGCTGGGATGGCCATTCTCTTGGGTCTGTTTTAATTCATTCCAGGCTCTCTACTTCACCTGCAGAGC
The DNA here is from genome assembly GCF_041296235.1 of Equus asinus. Lineage (NCBI taxonomy): Eukaryota > Metazoa > Chordata > Mammalia > Perissodactyla > Equidae > Equus > Equus asinus. The sequence continues at coordinate 64,288,423 of NC_091799.1, forward strand.
ATTCATAGAAATGGAGGGGAGAGGTGCTGGCAACCGGGCTGGCCAAGTCTGCCCAGCAGTCTTCTTGCCAACATTTCTGTCTGGTAGAGCCATGTTCTTCCCACCTCTTACCATATATTCATGCTCCAGGAATGAGAGATGTGACAGAAGATGCAGAAAGGCAGTTGAGAAATTGCTGGTTTCCAGATGTATGGCCCTGGGGCAGGTTTTCTAACATGAAATTACCATTTTTTTCCTACATTGGATACAAAATCCTGTTCTTAAGCATGATGTTAAAACTAGATATTGAAGAACTAAAAAAATGTTTCTGAAAAAAATGCATGTGTGCTTGCCACAAAAGTTTATATATACAGTTATTACAATGATACTGCTTTTATTAAATAAATAGGTTTTATGTGTAGGCATAAAATATTTGTAAAATCTAGCAAGACTATCCCACATTTGAACATTTATACAGGAATATTTTCATGATCATACTTGTAAACAAAATGAATATGAAATGGGTAGAACACAGCTTTCTCATTGGAGTTGGAACTGTTGGTTTGTATCGCCTGCTTGCAAATTTCTATTATGTGAGCTAGCTGGCTGCTATTAGGAAATACGATCCTCTGTGTCTTAAGAGTATGCCCTGCAAAGCAACGTGTGCAAACTTTCTTTTCTTTTCTTTTTTCTTTTTTTTTTTGCCTTAAGGGAAAGGGTGAGAGCTGGCACCTTTGAACCTGTAAGGATTGTGTAGCTCTTGCTGTGGTTGATTGATTTGCTTCTCTTCAAGAAATGCTCCTGGTATGTGTTTTCTGTTCTGACAGAGCCATGGCTTTGCTGATCAGCACGTCACCCCCGTGAAGACGTGGGCATGCTTTTGTGCATTTGCTTTTGTAGCCTGGGAAGCGTATTTCAACACACCATCCAGAATTGGCTAGAACATGCCTGTCACTCCCAGCTGAGCCTGATGACGCTCTTGCCAACGTAGATTTACATCAACACAGTTCTTCACTGGGAAAAGCTCATTTGGAATACACAGGGTGACCCATGTAAAAGAGGCATAAAATCAGTTTGAAGAGGACTGTATTTGAAGGGAAGCACTATAAGAAATATGCCGTCAGTTGAGTGCTCCACAGAGCACAGAATTATAATCAGCATTACTCAAGATTTTTCCCCCAGAAATTGTATGTAACTCTAACCTCTAAAGAGTGGCTTATCCTGAAAAGAGAACCCTTCTATTCCAGACTTTCTTTCTCAGCATGCTAGATATGCAGGCTTTTCTAATCTCTTCTTTCCCTATCTAGGTAATCCTAACTCTAAATTCATTGAAGAAAGTATGAGATGTCGGAGCTGATGAGATGCAGTATGATGTGACAGCATTGCTTTTTACCTGCCCCAAATTCAGTTTGGCAATTCAACAGAAATAGATTTTACACTTAGCACAAAACCTTTTGGCATATGTCCATCTTGTTTTCTGACTCATCTTCAACGTCCTAATGAATGTTTGGGATAGGCATATTACTCAGATGCGTGAGTCTATAGACAGGAAACCAGACACTCAGAAATAAAACCTGTTACCATAGCTATTCAGAGAACAATACAAAACTGTCTTTGCTGTACAAAAGAAAAATTCAGTATCAGTGGCACATGACCTGTGATTACTATTATTTTGACCCTGTGCTGCTTACCCTTCATTTTCATCATCCTTGTCTATTCTAAGTCCTTACAGTAATGGATAGGACTGAATGGGTTGGCAATTTCACCCCTTTTCTCATGACAACCAGCAGGATTTTCAATGACACATACTTTGATCTGTCTGCTTTTAAATCTCTTAAGCAGGGCAGCTCTAGACAGCTTCCTCTCGGAAGGTTTTACAATCCTAGTAGTCCTCGTCATGAGTTCTATGTTTATGCTTGTTAGACACATCAAAGTCAGGCTTCATACCAGAGGACACTGCAAAGTTAAGGTCATCAGCTTCTTGTTGTAGCCATTGGGTTACGGTCATGCCTAACAGTAATGAAGGTTTACCTTGTAAAGCGATCCAAAATTGTGGGCTACAATATAGAAATATTAAAAAAATGTTCTGTTGTCATGTTGTTTCTTCTGCTAGATTTTGTCCAGAATTAATATTATTGTTAGAATTAACTGCAAAGTATTCTATATTGTCTGTCTATATTACAGAGAAAAAGACAAGATATAGAAATAAGATCCTTCCTCTGTTTATTAACATATAAAATCTACGCTTAATGCATCAGAACCAAGATGCAACACTTTAAAGAGATGAGTTTATAGGCCAATCAGATGATAGGATTGGTCAGAATTTGAGTAGACATGAAAGAGAATCACAAAGGAAACAATTGGTGGCGCTTTTTCAAACGTTGTCCATGAGAAAGGAACTGCTGCTTAACAGGTTGACATTAAACATTCAAATTATGTTAATCATATTACTAAAAGGCTTTGTAATCTAACCATCTATCTATCTAATCTGTCATCATTTATCTATATCTTTTGTTCTGGTGCCATGTTCACCAAGCAATCTTCTGATTATAGTCTTTGTTGTTGCGTAGGACTTTCTACTGAAAGGGAAAGTACTGGGTCAGATGGTCGAAGCATTATAATCTGGGCAATGATTGTAGTGAGCAATGAAAAGTAATTCATTGGCATTTGAATTCCGCTTAACAGTTCCCTGAGCTTCTATGATACAAGTTTGCTCCTGAAAGAACAGGTCATATACTGAGGGATTCCAGTTTCTAAGTCTGCAAACCTCAGTGCTAGATTCTAATCCTGGTAATTTCTCCACGAAATTGCCAACCTGCAAGGCCTTTTGGGAAAAAAAAAATCTGCCAGCTTTCCCAGGTGAAACTATTTTCCACTGCCACGCCCTGAACATTTTACTAGAAACTGTGGTGGTACTAAATACGCATTTTAAAGCTGTAATCACAGCAAGAATGAGGAAAGGGTGCGTTGTTCCATTTCCTTACCCTCATTCCTCAATGGTGGCTATTTGCTGAGATGATCATGACCTGTGCTTTGAAACTCATTTTCTGATCCATCTAACATTTAATTTAGCCCAGGATATAGTTGCTTATTTTTTTTGTTTTTCTGACCGTACGATGTCTTAAAGAATTTGGTCAGCTATTCTAGGAAACATGGTCAGGACTCAGAGGCAGTGTTTGGAATTTTCTGGATCCCTCCCTTCCCCCTTTTTGCCCCTTCTCAGATCCAGTAGTCTAGAGGGCACTATGAAATTTTACAGTTTACAGCTTTCACCACAGAAAGATTTATCATTTAGGGAGTTTCACATTTACTAATAGGAGATTTTGAAGACAGAAAAGCCTTTGTGACTTGTGACCCAAGTGCATGGACCTCAAGTTGTAGAGTTCCAGATTTGTGGGACAGGGTTCAGATCAACCACGTTAACAGTTGTGGCAGTGTTAACAGAAGGGATTATTTCCCGTAAGGACTCTACGATAAAGTGATGTCTTTTCAACAATATTTAAGGTGACGTGTTGACTGTTAAGACTATGACAAAAATATATGAGAGGAAGTGATATAACAGTCAGGGTCAGTGTTGAAACAAATTGAAACATTTGGTCTCAGACAAATGTCCTGCAGAGAGGGGCATGTGTCTTCGTTTCCTAGGGCCACCATCACAGATTACCACACACTTGGTGGCTTTAAACAACTGAAATTTATTCGCTCACAGTTCTCAAGACCAGAAATCCAAAAATCAAGGCGTTGGCAAGGCTGCGCTTTCTACAGAGGCTCTAAGGGAGAATCTGTTTAGTCCTCATCTGGCTTTCAGTGATTGCTGGCTTCCTTGGCTTATGGCCACATCTCTCTAATCTTTGCCTCTGTCTTCACATGCCTTCTTCTCTGTGTCTGTCTTCTCCCCTCTGTGTCTCTTATAAGGACACTTGCCATTGGATTTAGGGCTTACCTGGATAGTCTAAGATGATCTTCTCATCTCAAGAGCCTTAACTTACGTCTACAAAAATCTTTTTTCCAGATAAGGTAACATTCACAGGTTCTGGAGTTTAGGATGTGGACATATCTTTTTTGGGGCCACCATTCAGCCCATTACTGCATGTAAAGGTATGTCTTGTTGTGAGAGTCCCTGAGAAACCCATTCAGATAGCATGAGGTCTAAGCCACATCCGGATGGACAATACTTTCTGACTACTCCCACAGCTCTGGAGGATTCCAGCTTGAATAGCTAAGGCAACAGGGCTTCTTGGGACAAGAAGCCAAGAATACTAGGATTACTTTAAGTGGACACTGCCATGGCAACTGGACATCCAGTCATACTGTTTTGATGTTTCTTCCTAAAGGCTCAGGAAAAGAATGAGAGAGAGAAATGAGGAAACTTTTTATTTTGTATCTTTTGCATGCAGAGCTCTCTTGCGAGAGGGAGGAAAGAAAACTGTAAGCATAATAAGTTTAGAAAGGAGAATGATGGGTGTTTTTCCAGTTTTTTATGAACATTTAGTCCTGGTCTCAGTGACTAAAATTAGCATTTTAAAACCATAAACGTGGTACATGTTTGCAGCAAAAATTCCTACAAAAAATAATCATGTGTAAGTCCCTTTATGCTCTTCTTCAGCCCTGTCAGCTTTCCGTTTGCTCTCATTGGAGTAACTACTCTTGACATTGTCTGGTGTAGTCTCCAGAAATATTTTATGCATATTCAAATAAATATAATAAAAATATTGATAACGTGTTGAGTAATTTGCATGTATTAAGCACAATCCTAGATATTTTCAGGGATTATGTCATTTAATTCTCACCACAAACCTGAAATATATCTGTATGATATATTTCTACCAGTGAAATCATTGGTTTAAAGCTATATTAATTTTAAATATTAAAAGGAATTGGCAAATTTGCTTTAAAATTGTTTTATCGTTTTACACGTCTATAGTAGTGTACCAGAGGACACATTAATTTCTCATTATGACTCTCACCATCACTAGATGTGATCTACTTTTATTTTTCATCACTATTATAGGTAAAATATATCTATTATTATTTTACTATGCAGTTTGATGAGTGAGTTTAACATCTTTTCATTGTTTATTTGCCATTTCTTGGTTCACTGCCTGTTAATATATTTTGCCTCTTAAAAAAGTTGAGTAATAGCCATGTTGTTATTGATTTGTAATAACTTTGAGTATATTTAGGAATTTAACTCTGTGTCATAACCGTTTTAAATATTTTTCTCAGTCTATTTTTTTCCTTTTACTTTGTTTATAGTTTTTAAAAGTTATATATAAATATTCTAGCAAGCCCTCGTGTCTAGTTGTTAAGATTCTGTTCTCTCACCACCATGGCCCGGGGTGCCTCACCCCATCAGGGAACCACACCAACTGTCTGTTGGTTGTTACACTGTGGCAGCTGCGTGTTGCTGTGATGCTGAAAGCTATGCCTCTGGTATTTCAAATACCAGCAGTAACCCATGGTGAACAGGTTTCAGTGGAACTTCCAGACTAAGACAGACTAGGAAAAAGGGCCTGGCCACCCACTTCCAAAAAAGTTGGCCATGAACCAGGCAGGGTTCTGCCCTGCTGTACACAGGGTCTCTAGGAGTCAGAATCAACTCAACAGAACTGACAAATAAATGTTCTAAAAAGTTTTTTTATTGTCATAAAAAACACATAACATAAAATTGACCATCTTCACTATTTTCAAGTGTGCAGTTCAGTAGTGTGAAATATATTCACATTGCTGTGAACAGATCTCCAGAACTTTTTCATCTTTCAAAACTGAGTCTCTATACCCATTAAACAACAGCTCCCCTTTCCTCCTCCTCCTGCCTTCTGGTAGCTACCCTTCTACTTTCTATGACTTTGACTACGTTAGATGCCTCATAGAAGTGGAGTTGAACGGTATTTGTCTTTTTTCGCTGGTGTCTTTCACTAAGCATGTCTTCACAGTTCACCTGTGATGTAGCATGTGACCCGATTTCCTTCCTTTTTAAGGCTGAATGATATTTCATTGCTTATATTCACCACATTTTGTTTATCTATTCAACCATCAATGGATAGTGGGTTGCTTCCATCTCTTGGTTATTGTGAGTAGTGCTGCTATGAGCATGGGTGTACAAATATCTCTTCAAAACTGATTGAGGGGCCAGGCCCATGGCTGAGTTCCCACACTCCGCTTCGGTGGCCCAAGGTTTCACTGGTTCAAATCCTGGGCATGGACATGGCAGTGCTCATCAGGCCATGCTGAGATGGCATCCCATGTACCACAACTAGAAGGACTCACAACTAGAATATGTACAACTGTGTACTGGGGGGCTTTGGGGAGGAAAAAAGGAACAAATAAAATCTTTAAAAAAAACAAAAAGAACTCTGATTTAATTCTTTTGGATATATACCCAGAAGTGGGATTGCTGGATCAAATGGTAGACCTTTTTAAAATTTTTTGAAGAGTCTCCATACTGGTTTCCATAGTGACTGCACCATTTTACAATCCTGCCAACAGTGCACGAGGGTTCCAATTTATCCACATCCTCATCAATATTTATTTTTTATTTTCTATCCTAATGAGTGTAAAGTTATATCTTTGTGATGTTGAGTGGGTAATGATGTTGAATATCTTTTGATATGCATCTTGAACATTTTTATATCATCTTTGAGGAAATGTCTATTCAAGTCATTTGCCCAATTTTTAATTAAGTTATTTGAGTTTTTGTCTCTAAATTTTTTTTGATGCAGCAAGGTTTAGTAACTTTCCTCCATGTGCCGCTTTTATGTCATGTTTAAGGAGTGTGACTCTATTTTAAAATTCATTAAATTGTTTTTCACTTTATTTTTATCCCAGTCCTTTTAAGATTTCTCTTTTCATATTTAATTTTTCATCCATCTGTGATTTGTTTTGATACGAGGAATAAGGAAAGGGTCCAACTTTTTTGGCCAGCTGCCCTAACCCCAATTTATGGGATAATCACTGCTCATGTACTGCCTTGTAAAGTTTGAACATTTTAAATAGGCTTTCTTATTGAAGGACACATTTGCCACACCTACTACTGTAATGATTGTACTAAGCTCAATGGTATCTTATTAGATTTTGTTTGCACTACTCTAAATGGTAGCTTTGGCTATTAAGATAGCTTAAATATTTGGAAGATAGCCTTAAAAACACTCTATTGTTCCCTTTGTTGAGTCCTGTTTCCTCTCAAAATAAACATTAAATTCATTTCCCAATAACATTCCTTTTGGGGGGAGTAAGCAAAGAGAAATGTTTGCAGTCATATGGGAGGCCAGTGTGAAAGAATGACGTCTGCGTTATAGAATGATTCTCTTTCAAGTGTGAAATGATGGCAGAGTTTCTGCATAAGGAGAAGAGAAGAGTATTTCAGAACATTTACCTAAATGTGCTTGTGCTAAATCTAGGATCCTTGACAACCCCACCCCTAGAAGAGAGGTGTAAAACTCTTGTGCTTACATGAAATGACACTTAGCATCTTAAGGTACAGATAAAAGATTCTGAGTTCTGGGTTGTTCAAGGCCTGGCTTTGCTATAAATTGGCTGTAAGACTGAGTAAGTCTCTTAATTCTTCTGAGTATTGGTTTCCTAATTTGCTAAATGGAGATAAATAACATACGTGAAAAGTTTGAAAAGTTTCTTTAAGCAACTAAACATGTTAATTTGTAGGATATGTACTTTATGGGATATTACATGCTAAAAAGATGATGGTGATAATTATTAACAGGAACAACAACAATAATTATGGCAAGAGAAGATCCTGCTGGTGCAACACACATTCTTTCAAGCAGTCCATTCCCAATGCAATATGCACACCTGAGACAACAGGGCTAGACTTCTAATCCCTGTGTTGTATAAAAGCCCATTATGATTACAAATTCATTTGAAGCATTAAAACCCAAAAGGTTACTAGCAAACTATTAAACTTAGATGACACAATGTTAGAAATATTTTCCCTAGCCAGCTTTTTCTTCTAGTCTCCTGTTGATTTCACCAATTCTGGAAGTTTTATTAACTGCTTGCAGAATCTAATTTCAGGGTGCTTAAAAGAAAGGAATCTAGATGTGTAAAGATGGTGCTTTGGGGGATATAATTAGTCACTTCTGTGTGATACTTCCATCTTTAAATTTAAAGTTCCATCTCTCCTATGACTTGAAAGGAGGACATCAGATTCTGTGAAAGAAAATATGTGAAATTTAAAAGTAATATCCCACAGAAATTTCTCAAGACAACTTCAGAGCCCTAGCTCATTGTTCTCTTTCAGTGAACTGTATTACTCTGAAACACCAAAATGTTCACAGCACAATTATAGTTACTAAGGACTCTAATTGTTAGGCACACCCATTGAAATTTTTCTGCTCTGAAATAGTAACTGCAGGAATTTCTTTAAGGCGAGCTTATTGCCTGGACAAAGGGTTAAAAAAGCAAAGAGTAATGTCAGTTGCTTAGAGACAGAGACAAAAAGGGGCCCTGGAGAGATCATCTTGAGTTTTGACTAGATGATAAAGCTGAAACCCAGAGTGGTACAGAAAACTGCCCAGGGGTACACATTAGGACAATGTGACACAGATCGTTTGGTGTAGTTCAGTGTTTTTAGTCTGACCCAGAGCCTTTGGGGATGGGGAGGAAAGGAACATGGGAAGAATTTGTCATTTATTGAATATCTCTGCTCCGTGCCCACTTGTTTAATTTTTCCATGGCTCTTTTTTTCTTTTTCTGTAGTTTTGACCCTGGATTTGGAGTGCAACATTGCATACCTGATTTTCACTTACACTAGGTGCCTAGAATGCAAGAAGCAATTATGTAGAAATGAATGAACAGAGCAGTTTATTCCAAGTCTAGAGACCTTTGTTGTTTCTCCTCTGCCACTAGCTAGCTGACCGATCTCAGGCAAATTGCTTAAATTCTCATTGACTCAATTTCCTCAAATGTAAAAGGAGGGTGTTGGGTAATTGTTTTCTAAAGTCCTTCCCAGTGCGAAATGCTGTGCTTGTCCATCTTTACCTGAAGACTTGCGGAGGTTGCTGAAGCAGCAGTAGTCACTTGGTTCTTAGCTGCAGATTGCATATTCCTCTCAAACTTGAAAGAAAATGAAGTCCCAAATTTAATTCCACTATTGTATTTATCTCTATTTCATCCAGGCATCTCTGTCTCATAGATTCCATAGCTTCATGTGAAATTATTCATTCAAGAATTGAGTGATGATAAAAGGAGGAACAACCTCTTACATCTAAATTCCAAATAACTGTGCCAATATTTGCTGTTTCTGTACAAATTATAAATGTGTCAAGAATTTAAAAGTTTATGAAAATTGCCTATTGTTGCAAAGTATACTGAAGACAATGACTATAAAATGATCTCTCATCTCTTCCCCAACTCTTTTCCATTTTAGAATAAAAATACCAGTAGGAAAAAGAAATGAGTGACTATTCCTGTAAATACATGGGAATAGATTACTTGGTTATTATTGGGCACGTCATAAAACCAAGAATAAATGATAGACGGTTATGTGTTTGGAAGGTCCAGATTGCTAATAATTTTCTGTACTTAAAAAAAATGGGCAACAGACATTAAGGTTCTGAATGATTTATGGATTAATTCATTATTCAGTTTCAGAGCACCGACAGTAATATAGTATTCCCTGCTTTTATAAATAACTCATATAGAGCATTTCTCTAGAGGCCCACTGATTCTTGTTCTCAAGTGTGTATAAAAAAGGAAATATTTATAATGCAGTTGTATGGGGCCAGAATGATTAGGATTCAAATCTTCAGGCTCTAGTGAGACTTTTTGTGCTTGAGTAAATTAATATTTTAAAATAGTAAAGCAAGATTCAAAGTAAAAATATTTTTTAATTAGTTCATATTTTCCAATATTATTCCATAAACTTCTATAACATGATTTTGTTCAATCATTTTTTTAATACTGGGCATTTAACTATTGTTAAATTTGATATTATTAAGGTGTGATATTATTTGTCCATTATAATTAAATGTATTAGTAAAATATGTAAAATTCAATCACAGAAAAAATGGCGTTAGTTTTCTGAAGTGGAAAAGAAGAAAAGTTTAAAACAATGATAATTCCACCTTTGAAATAATTATTCTCCAAATGTTAGACATTTGGAATGCTTCCACATTTTTGCTCTTGTAGATAAAGCTGCTATGAACATCGTTTTTGCACATATCTTTTAACTTGTCTGAAATTGATTGTTTACTTCAGGATTTCTACTGCATTTTGTCACTTTGCTTTTAAAGGAATTTATATCAAGCTACAAGGCCTCAATAATATTGTGTCATTTTAACCATGTTGAATACTGTAATTTTCTTAAAATGTTCATCTTTTTTAGATGGCATCAAATACCATCTCAGTATTATTTCCAGCAAGGATCAGTATTTTTCCATTTGTTTGTTTACCTTTTGTAACTCCATTTGGCTGAACTCTCTGCTCAGATTCTTTCGGCATCGACCCAGTGGATCTTGATGATTGTTTCTTATGTGTATGTTGCAGGGTTTTTTCCCACATAGATCTAATTCTTCGTTTTATTTGAAACAACTGTTTCCAGGTCTTTTGCTTTTTATTTTAGTTTCTTAAATTTTATTGTAAATAAATTTTGTTCCTATGACAGATACTCTGCTTTATAGTATGTTTGCTTTGTATATTCAGAAAAACTAAATATATTCCATCTGAAATATATTTTGGTAAATAATGCAAGATAGGTTATCTCAGTATTATTTATAAAATATGTCACTTTTACTTTCTTGTTTTGTAAAGTCTGTTTAATATGAGTTTAATATTTTGAAGGATGTTATTATCACTGATTTAAAAATGCAGACACTTGGATCCCCCTCAAGTATTACATCTTAAAATTCGTTTGACAGTATTTCAAAACATTAGCTGGATAATTTAGAACCCAAACTCTGGGGTGCAGGTAGCCTGAACATAGTTAATACAAAACAAAATATTTCCTCCAAGTGCCTTCCCTGCCACTAGTGATGATTCCTTTACATTCATCCCAAGTCCAACCTCCTAGTCTGTTTACGTGCCCAGATTCACTGCTTTAAGGTTTATGTTTTCTAATAGCAGCATCACTCCATGATGCACAGATGGGATTCTGTCCTCAACCCTTCCATTGACATTCAAATGAATAACTTCTTTCACAAAACTATTCAGGAGACAGGACCTGTTGAAAGCTATCACTTTTAAACAAATGTCCTACAGGCAATGGATGAATCTGTGGTTTTTCTGAGTAGGAGGAGCTCAAAATCTCAGTATAGGATTTATGGGGTTTAAACGATTTTCTGAGCACAGTGCTTAGGAAAGTATGCAATTCTTATTAAGGATTTCATCCATGAGCGTGACTGTCGGGCACATTATGGGGCGTGCTCTGCCTGCTAATCTGTAAAGCCAGCTTGAGATTGAACGATAGACACTGCCAACTGAAACTCCTCAAGCGTTTGAATGCGATGGGACCACCTCAGGTTAATCTCTGGGTCAACTGCACACAGTTGTCTTCATTCTTTCCTCGTATTATTTCCAAATTCTTAATTTTTTCCTGTGTTTTTAGATATGACTTTCCTTTAAAAAATAAGAGAGGGAGAGATGGGGAGATGGTGGGGCGGAGAGAGAGAGAGAAATGAGTCTATGATATACCCCATGGAAGGGCAATGAATTAGTATATGGAATTATCTCAATATTTTTACTTCCTTTTTAAGAGTCCTCTTATCTCTGTCTAGAAAGTGTCTGATTAAAAACATGGACTTGACTTTGTTCATGAGGCATTTTATCATTTTGTAACTTTTCATGTTCCAGAGCTACAAGGAGACCACAGCAGGTATCATCAAAGTATCTTCCTTTCCTTCTTGAGCCTGTCTCAGTAATGCAGCATGTGCAATACTGTTAACTTGAAGGAACTTAATTCTGTTGGAAATTCTTAGAACAAATAGATATAATGAGGTAGAACAGTTGGGTAATTTACAAATTGTATATAAGTTTCTGTACATATATGAGAAGTCCAAAATCAGATATAGTATAGAATCTATTCACATTGAGTCTGTGGCTGTGAATACTATATACTGTATTTCGGGCATAGTTTGAGGGAAAAAAAGAGAACTTTTAAAATAAAACAAGTACCTGGGGGAATATATATATATATATATTTTTGAGGAGCTATATATATAAAATTTGAGGATCATAGCTCTGTCTCTGCCCCAGGAGAATTTTTTTTCCCATCAAATCATGAAATGGAGCAGAGGTTCAGATGATCAATTTCACTAGGTAAAAGTTTACAATTCCTTACACTCTGGTTATGAAAATCCATAAAAATTCCCTACTTAGATTAATACATATTTGATCCTTAACTCTTTGGCTCAAAACTCAAGTTTACTCTTCTATAATAGTCAATAAATGATTGTCGATAATACCCTCATTAAAAATGATTATTTCAGCCTTTAAAAATTGATAAAATTGATACTTTCTCCTTTATGTGCATAATATTCATTCATAAAGGTTAAATGATTAAGGTATTAAAGACTGTGAATAAGGAGGGAAGAAAGATGAGGGAAAAGATAGTGATAAAGGCGACTTTCCATTTACGAGGACAAAATAGATGGTTAGGGGAAATAATCTGACATTTCAATTTTTTGGCTACTAGTAAAAGGGTAGTTGTAATCCATTTAGCAGATTCCCTGAGTTAAAGATTTCAGCTTTGTTCCAACATAGCAGATAACATCCTAATCCATGTAATCATAAAGAGAAGCAGAAATAAATCTAATCTTAAAATTTTCCAGTTCCACTCTTCCTTCCTTTTTCATAGAACATAATTCATGTATATCGTAATTGAAACTGGTTATGCTACATGTCGTCAATTTATTCTTCTCTCTCACCTGATAAGACTCACTGTCTTCTCAAAAAAATCTAAACTCCTCAGTGAGTTCTTTATAATCCTAGTTCCATCCTACCTGTCCAGGATTTTCCCTCATTTTTGCGTATATTCCAGCTCAACAGTATTACTTTCTGAAATTTCATTGTCCAATGATTTTGCCTTTCCTTATGTTTGATATCACCACCTCTTAAAATCCATCTCTTAGGGGCCAGCCCCGTGGCCAAGTGGTTAAGTTCGCACACTCTGCTTTGGCGGCCTGAGGTTTTGCCAGTTCAGATCCTGGGCACAGACCTGGCACTGCTCATCAGGCCATGTTGAAGTGGCGTCCCACACAGCACAACCAGAGGCACTAATGACTAGAATATACAACTATATCCTGGGGGCCTTTGGGGAGGAGAAGTAGAAGAAAAAGAAAAGAAGATTAGCAACAGTTGTTAGCTCAGTTGCCAATCTTTAAAAAATAAAAAATAAAAAAAAAATCCATTTTTTAAAGCCTTACCTAAATATTACCTCAAACTGTAGTTTCTTATCATCTAATGTGGGGTTGACCTTTCCATTCTGTAAAAAACTATTATTTCCTCCCTTAAGAGCTTACCACATGAAAATAGGGACAGTGTCACATTCATCCTGAAATCTCCATTGTGCAATTTTTAACTCACTCTCTTAAACATTACTCATCATATTTGGAGGCTGAATAAAAACCATTAAGTGGATACCCTTGCTGGGTCCATGGAATTGATTTACTTGAGTAAAATCTGTATAAAAGACACTTAATAAATATTAAATGCTGTCAATTCTCAATTATTTATGGCTATATTACATTATAGCTGTGATATGACTTTAAAGGTCATATTTACATAATGAGCAATTCTGCCTGATGAAGCCTTTAGTTGACATAAATAGCTTCTTAGTTTGTGTCCATCCAACAGAGATTGGAAGTGAAGCCTCTGTAAACCAATTTTATTATTTAATTATCACCAGTTCTCCCTTTACCATCCTAGTCAACAGGCAGGATTTTACTTTTAGTTGCTTTGTCTAACTCTGAAAGCCGATACTGATCATTCTCAGCATTTAATGGGGGAGCGTGGAAAAAGCTAATTGGGAGATTAGAATCCAAAAGATCAGGAGTTTTCCGTTCCTCCTTCAGTCAGAGCCTCATAGTGGGGTTTTGTTAATTTGTCAATTAAGTTGTTCGGTTGATCCAGAAAACTTCCTGATGAAAAGCCTTTTTGGCAGGGGGAAAATTCTCGGTCTTCATTTCCTTTCTCTCTCTCTCTCTCTGCCTCTCTACTGACATTTGAAATACACTGTGCAATTTAATAATAAAATCATAAAAATACGGCCTTTGCTAAAGATATTAGCATAGATTAAGATACAAGATTTCTGAGCGGGATAGGTTAGTTGATGGGTTTATTTTTAAGCCTTAGATAAAACCACATACAGAAAGAAGAGAATGGATTTTATTGAAATTCACACTTACAGTGAGTTACCAGAGAATTATAAGGAATGCATAGATATAATTTAATAATGTGTAATTATTATTTTGAAATTAATAAGACAAATATCAAATATGACAGCGTTAGCTTCTGCACCAGGACCTGCAATGATGTTTGCATAGCAGTGATCTTTGTGGACAGGTTTTGGAAATTGTCAGCAATTTTATTTAGTCTGTCAGCATTTGCTGTGGCAAGGATTGGGATTTACTTGATACATTCATGCTAGATAAAACCTTTTGTGCATATTAGCATGACAACCAGTGTGCATAAAATACAATAGGAACAGCATTCAATTATAATGTGTTTTACACCAAAAGAATTAACAGTTTAGGAAAGGAAGCAAGAACTGAATTAGATGAATTACAACTATTTCTGCTTTTTTGCAGTTTCTAAGCTCGGTAATTTGTGTATATTTACTTTAAAAATGCCTTGTAGGCAAAGAAATGACTGAAAGAAACGTTAACTTCAATAAAAGCTAAATTAATGTGTCCTAATGTAAGTAATAACATTAGAAGAGGCAGTTATTTGAATTATGATAATCTGGCATCCACTCCTTTAGAATGCTCATGTTTTAAAAGTTTGGCAGGTGTGCTAGAAAGTCTTTACGGCAAAAAGATTAGGGAATGCATTTGGCTGTGAGTAACATAAAACTAACAGCAGTTTAACCATCTAAGGATTTGTCTTGTGCAAAAGGATGTCTGGAGGGAGCAGGCTAGGGCTAGCACAGTGATCCAGTAATAGCTTCAAAGACATAGTTTTCTTTTCTTCTTTCTTCTCTGTCATTCTTAGCATACTGTCCTGTCCTGTGCTTGTCACCTCATGATCACATGTCGCATGACTACTCCTCCTCTAGCATTGGGTCATTCCAAGCAGGCTAAAGAATGGAAAAAGAAGGGAAGCAGGAAGAGGTGGTGTCTCTGTCAGGGAAGCCAGGACTTCTTAGGAACCCTCAGCTTACATCTCCTTGACAAGAATAATGCCGCATACTTGACCCTAGCTTTGAGAGAGGCTGGGGAGCCTGTGGTTTGAACTAGACATATTTTTTGGGTAAGTAACACTAGGATTGTGTAAATGAGAATGAAGAGGAGAATGGATATTGGATAGGTAATCAGCAATATCTGCCATAGTCATAATATGTGCCATAGACACAGCTAAATTGATGAGATCGAAAAAACAATTAGCTGATGAGATGTGAAAAGCAATATAACCAAATATCCAACTTATTAGGGAAAATGGATTTTCTTATATAGTGTCCAAGATTGGTGAAAAGGAAAAGAAAATGAGGGTTTTCAAACAGAAAATCAGATGGTCTTACCTGTACACAATCATGTTAGGAATCTAATACTAAAAAAAAAAATGTTAAATTCAGATTAAGAACAAGTTACTCATTTTCTGCACTATCAAGACCTCCTTTGTTTCACAGACAAATGGTCTAGCATAATTCACACAAAGCCTGTGGGGCACATTACTAAAATAATTGAACTGGAACCTCTGGGATCTTTAATTTAAAATGATCCTGCTTTATCATGCAGTGTGGAAATCAAACTCTGAAAGCAGCAGAAAGTAACAAATGGACAGATTTGGTGGCTATTTATAGCCGATACAAAAATGAAAGGGGAGAATGGGGTAACTCTCTGATTGATGATGGTCTCCCATCCCACTTTGGTCTGAAATAGCTTGATAAATGAATCTCAAAGTTGGAGCTAGTTTAACTGATAAATATTTCAACTACCCACTATTCCATGGATGTGTAAGTAGAGTCTGAACATAAAAGTTTGTAATCAAAGTAACTTAATGGTTCTTTTTTTTTTTTTGAGAAAGATTAGCCCTGAGCTAACATCTGTTGCCAATCTTCCTCTTTTTTTGTGTGAGGAAGATTAGCTCTGAGCTAACATCTGTGCCCATCTTCCTCCACTTTATATGTGGATCACCGCCATAGCATGGCTGACGAGTTGTATAGGTCCACACCCGGGATCTGAACCCACGAACCTGGGTCACCTAAGTGGAGCACACCAAACATAACCACTACGCCACGTTCATTTTTAAAGCTTGAAAATTAATGTGTCTGTCTCAACCACTAGCTAATATTATTAAAAGAAGTAACTGCATTCTAATTTTTAAAATTCTCCTGGTTTGGAGGCAGAAATTGCTTTGTATACAACCAAAACATTACCTCTCTTTAACTGGGTTTTCCCCAGTTCACTGTCTACCAACCACTGCACATGTTAGAGCTTCAGCCTGCTTCTTCCTCTGCTTGTTTTCTCAGTGATACACATTTTGGCTTCTCTCTTCCCCACTGCGGCTCACTCGTTCCCGGAGTGTTCTGACTGAGAACAAATGACGTTTGTAGGTCTGCAACGCCATCTGGATTGGACAGTATTGTGCTAGAGCAGGGTTCACTCTGACTGAGTGTTGACCAGCTTGGAATCTGCTCTTCCATAGTCTGCGGAGTGCCTCTGATGTGTCAGTGCTGTCCTAGCCCTAGGAGTGTGAAGATGAAGGTTTTCTGTGTTCACAATCGGGCTTCTACTGGGGGCACGTTAGCTGCAGTTGCGTGCAAAAGATTGCGTTAGGAAGATGTCTGATATTTGAGTTGTTCTCATGGGGCATAGTGAATTGGTCTCCTGGCAATGCCCCGACGCCCAGAGAAGTTAAGGTTAGTATTTACATTAAATGTAGAGGGTGTAAAATCCAATGTTTATATCTCTTTCTTTTTTAAAGAGAGAGAAACCATTAACAAGGGAAATGTTTTCTTTTTCTTTTTTTTTTTAAAGATTGGCACCTGGGCAAACAACTGCTGCCAATCTTTTTTTTTTCCTGCTTTATTTTCCCAACCTCCCCCTGTACACAGTTGTATGTCTTAGTTGCAGGTCCTTCTAGTTGTGGGACGTGGGATGCCGCCTCAACGTGGCCTGATGAGCGGTGCCGTGTCCCCGCCCAGGATCCAAACCCTGGGCCGCCGCAGCGGAGCGCGCGAACTTAACCACTCGGCCACGGAGCCGGCCCAATGTTTATATCTCTTATCTGAAGAAGTAAAATTTCTTGTCATTAACTTTACTTCTATTCATGCTTGCAAGGTAGCGATTCCTTTTTTCCTCCATTGAGAACCTATCATTCCCCACCATATCTGAAAGGGTACGTAGTTACTGGCCATTACCAGGGATAATTCCATTTTACTCATGACAGGCGATGAATAGTTTTGAATCCAGAAAAAGTCTTTCAAAGCATCCCTTTGTTATTCTACTAGGCAGCTTTCATTCCATACAGAATCTCGTTTTTATTTTCTCTCCCTTGCCCCCCCTCCAACCCCAAACTTCTCAAGAATGGAGTAAATCTAAGACATAGTCTCTTCTGGTAAAACTGATGGTTTATATTGTTGTAACATTAATCGTTGTTTTTGCTAAAATATCCTCTACCTCTCCACTGGGGATAAGGATGTAGCAGTACAGGGAGGGTAAAGGGACAGAGAACTCCACTCTACCACACATAAACACAAGAACTTAAGAATTTTATTTTGAAGCCCTAAAATGTATCAGCAGTATATGTGTATGATTTAGGGCAGGCTAATGCTTGCAACAAAAATAGTGACTGAAACACAAGAGAAGACCAGGTCTTTCTTCCTCCATCCATTCCTTCAGGGTCTAAGCTGGTGGAGGCTTTGCCATCATTAATACATGGTTTCTAAGGTTGACCTTGGGGACATCTCCATTCCAGATGGCCAAAAGGAAAAAAAAGCACAAAGGAGTCTAGAGAGAAATTCACCACATGGTCACACCTAACTGCAAGGGAGGTTGGGAAATTAAATCTAGCCATGTGCCCAAGACGAAAAGGATTCTGCTGAGCAGTCAGCAGAATAATGTCCTTTACGGTGACAAAGTAGCTAAAAATTAAAAGTGATTGTACTGGAACCTGATCTTCTTCTTCTTCTTCTTCTTTTTTTTTTTTGAGGAAGATTAGCCCTGAGCTAACATCTGCAGCCAAACCTCCTCTTTTTTTACTGAGGAAGATTGGCCCTGAGCTAACATCTGTGCCCATCTTCCTCTCCTTTATATGTGGGATGCCTGCCACAGCATGGCTTGATAAGCGGTGCATAGGTCCGCATGTGGGATCCAAACCAGCTAACCATGGGCCACTGAAGTGAAGTGTGCGAACTTAACCACTGTGCCACTGGGCTGGCCTCTGGAAACTGATCTTCTGACAAGTCCATATTTCCAACAAACCTATAGATTGCTTCAGAAGTATAATAAGCCTCCCAGAATTTCAAATACTTACTAAAGAGACCTGGCAAATGATGTTATTTATAAAACTGCTCTCTCCAAATTAAGTTTTAGTCCCAAACCAGACTGTAATAGAATGAGATAGATTATTCTAATGTGACGTTAGGAGATATATGCAAATATTTTTCCAGGCTTAGTGTTGATATTCTTTATCTAAAAAAGAATGTTACAGGAAGTAATGGCCTCTATGAGACATGCTGAAGATCTGAAAGTGCTTTGTATTTTTAGGTACAGTGCTTTAAAATGTAAGATCTGTTCTAAATCTCATTCTGGTCTTATTTTCTTTCCCAAATTCCGTAGCTGCTTTCTCAGTTTAGAAAAAGCATCACATTGTTATTGTGTTGGAAACTGATGGATTTTTACCTCCTGGCAACTCATTTATTTATTTTAGGGATTCATTTTTCTTTGTAACTTTGTATTATGTCATAGCCTATGTGCAGAAAATTTTATATATCTTAAGAATACGGCAACATGAACTTTCATGCTCATGTAAGCAAGTCCCAGATCAAGAAACAGAACATTGTGAGTTCCCACCCCTCGTCCCAAGCTGCTCTCCTCCTCTCTTCCAGTTACTATTCCCTCCTTTCAAGGATGGTCACTATCCTCACTTATAACAACATAGAATAATTTGGCTTCTTTCTGTACTTTATATAGGTGAACTCGTGCAGTATTTCCTTTGTTTTATGACTCCCTCCTTTTGTTCAACATGAGTTTGTGCAATCAGGCACATTCTTATGGGAACAAAGTACACTTTATTTATGCATTCTACTGTTGAGCATTTGGTTAGTTTATAGGTTTGGGGCTATTACAAATACTGCTGCTATAAACATTCTAGCCCTTGCCCTTTGGTTAAAATATGTGCACATTTCTGTTGAGTATATAACTGGGAGTTGAATTGCTGGTTTACAGGGTGTGGATAAATTCAACTTTAATAAATTACTGCCAGTTTTCCATAGAAGTTGCATCAACACACTTGGGGATTCATTGTTAATTTTAAAAAAATAGAGGCCACAAATCTGCATAGAAATGCAATTCAATGTTATTTACCCCTTTCAGACATGTAACTTCTTGAGTCCTCAATGAGAATCTTCTCCCAAGGGCATTGTAGACATTCTCCAAACAGGATGTGATGAGAACAACAATTATAATTAATGATAGTTATGTGCTTTTCTGCTTTCTAAGTATTCTATTATACACGTAGGTTTGAAATGAAAATAATGATCTTGTGTCAGTGATTTTATTGTATTCATTTCAAACCATAGTGCAATAACCTCAAGTAATGATCTGACTTGTACTATTCTCTTTTTCTTCAATTTCGTCAGCAATATGATAATGATCTGAAAATGCATTAATTAACATTTGATGCCATTTCTCCTTCCCAGATCTTTCATTAGGTTTTTCTGTTTTCTGCAGATTTATCATTTTTTCCAAGGCCTTTGCAAGATGCTAAATTATTAATTGAATAGTGACTCATTTATCCTGAAGAATGGCTCTTTCTGTACTTTTCCTATTAAAATTACATCAGTGCAGTGTGATATATCCACAAATTTTTACATATCCATATACTCTTCATTTCACTTTGATTATATAGCTGTGATTATATAGCTATAATTATATTAGAAGATAAAAGATCAGATATTCCACATCCCTCTGAAAAATGTGACATAAATATAGATGGACTGACAGTGGGTTTTCTACATCCACCTTCATATGTATTTTCCCTGTCTAAAAATAATGAAAATATACTTAGAGGGAAAAAAGTACTTGAGTCACTATATTAATGGTTCTATTAATAGACATATGTGGTATAGCCCAGTGATTCCTGGCCTTTGCATTTTTTTTTTTTTGAGGAAGATTAGCCCTGAGCTAACTACTGCCAATCCTCCTCTTTTTGCAGAGGAAGACTGGCCCTGAGCTAACATCCGTGCCCATCTTCCTCTGTTTTATATGTGGGATGCCTACCACAGCATGGCTTTTGCCATGCGGTACCATGTCCGCACCCAGGATCTGAACCGGCGAACCCTGGG
This sequence comes from Equus asinus, assembly GCF_041296235.1. Classification (NCBI taxonomy): domain Eukaryota; kingdom Metazoa; phylum Chordata; class Mammalia; order Perissodactyla; family Equidae; genus Equus; species Equus asinus. The sequence goes on from NC_091799.1 coordinate 64,309,079, forward strand.
CTGGTGAGGAGCAGAGCGTATGCACTTAACCACTGTGCCACTGGGCCGGCCCCGAGGCCTGCGCATTTTTAAATACTGATTTAAAAAATATGGTGACATATTGGGTTGCCTACTTCTGGTTTGCCAAGTGAGGTCATTTTAAGAAAGATCCTACTCTCACTCTTATTATTTCATAAAATCACAGATATTTTAAATTTTAAAAAGTGGTGAAGATCATGTCATAGTAAAGGGTAGTGCTTTAAATCGAGTAAACGTAGCTTCATGAACATATATGGAGTTGTTTCTAAATTTCTCTCTTTTCTATATGGACTGGTGAAAACTTTCCCAAGGAGAAGCTTTGGTGGTTAGGAACCACTGGAGTAGATACTGTATTAAAAACATTAAATCGGGGCTGGCCTGGTGGTGTAGTGGTTAGGTTCATGCTCTCTGCTTTGGCTGACCAAGTTTTGCAGGTTTGGATCCTGGGTGTGGACCTACATACCGCTCATCAAGCCATGCTATGATGGTGTCCCATAAACAAGATAGAGGAACATTGGCCAGGTTGTTAGCTCAGAGCCAACCTTCCTCACACACACACACACACACACAAACGACTTTAAATTAAAGCAGACTCTTCCAGCTTTAAATTTTTGGAAAGTTAAATGTGGTCAAGAAGGAATAGCATGAATTGGAAAGGTCTCTTGGTAAAAATCACCCAGTCTAGGAAGACCTCTGTATCAGGCCAAAGTACTTCCAGGATTAACCTGTTCAGAATGATCCTTCTCTCCTGCTGATTCTCTTACTCTCTTCCATTTAAAGACAGCGTGCCAACAGTTTCTTCATAAATGTAAGGTGACAAAACATGTTATTTGTGAAACTGATACACACATCTTGGGTTATGTGGGAACAGGATAAAATTTTTGGAGGAAAATTCTCTGAACAACCTTGCACTAATAAAATCTTGGAGCCATGAATATTATAAGCATAAGAGGTGGATGTCTTATCTAGGAATATAAGGTGTTTTTATGATTTTCACATTTTTCATAAAAATAACGTATACTTGTAACAACTGAAATTCCACAATCAAATAAAAAACAGCCCATTCACGTTGGATGTTGCTCCCCTAATGTTGGAGTGGGGGGACAAATTAAATGCAAATCATTAGTTGGATTTTACCAACTGCAGAGGATGTGCAGAGGACAAGCATTCAAACCCAATTGTATGTACTGTACTGCATTAGTCACAGGCGATCTGTTTTCTTGTCTAAATATTAATAATCTAAAACCGTTAATAATTGTCTATGTAGGATAACTGTGGGCTAAATAACACAGTGACACCAAAAGCCAGGTATTAAGTTGAGCTCCCACATGGAGAAAGACCAGCTTGTTTGCCCCACTAAGTTTAGTAAAAAGCTTCTAATCATGGTGCATTTGGATACCTTGAAATGGAATAAAGGGAAAGGAAAACATTGGAGTAGAAAGTTTCCTTGTTTGAGCCTCTTGGAGAAATACCCCAGAGAGATCTGAGTTAATAACTGTTCAATCAAACCAAAGGGCTTTTAAGGTTACATTGAAGGGGCAAAATAAGAGGTTAAGAACATATTGGTTATATTAGGCTTTTTGTGTTATATTATCCTTTTACATTATGCTCGTATTAGCATGAACTTCAGAGTCAGGATAGATGTGGGCTCAAGTTCTAATTTCATCTCTTCCAAACTGCGTGACCTTGGGCAAGGCATTTTATGTGTCTATGCCTCAATTTCCTCCTCTGTCAAATGAGGATAGTGGTGTTATTGACCATGGATTAAGTGAAATAAGACCTGTAAAACCTGGTGCCAGTGTATGATGACTCAGTAACTAGTGCAGGTGCTATAATTGTGAGTTCACATGTGTGAGGAGAAGGTCGAAGGAAGAAAATGCATAAAGATTCTATCTACTTCATTGGAGCTAATGGTAGTCTTTTTAATTGCTCTTCCTTCTTTTTTTCTTTCCAATGTAGTATTATTATTAGCTACCAAATATTGAGAACCTACTATAGGTCAGACACATGGCATACATTACTTTCAAGCAACTTTATGAATAGGTCTTATTTAGTTCCATGGTACTGGTGAGTAAGTGAGCCTCAGAGAAGTCAAGAAACTTTTCCAACGTCACAAACTAGTGGACATCAGAGCCAGGAGTTCAAACGAGCTGTTAGATCTTAGAACCTGTGCTCTCCTTACTTAGAATTAGCAGCCATTCCAGGGATCCAATCCTGACTTCTTTCCCGTTGTGTCTGTTTATGTTCTAACCACTAATTTGAAACAAGTTCTCAGATTTCAGTAGACCCAGGAATCTTTGCTCCTGAGGAAAAAGTAATTGTAATTGTCTCATTACAGTCTTTTTTTCCCCTTCAGAAATGTAATCAAATGTAATCAAACATCAGCTGGAAACTCCCTTTTAATATAAGTGAATAAACCAGCCCACACATTTTATTTTCTCTGAGGCTCGTTGCTGGGAATGGCTATTTGCGATTTTAAGAAATCAGCATATGCTGAACCAACTGTCTGTTTCCATTTAAATTGCAAGGGGCTGAGACTTGCAACTTATGTTTCATTTTTCACTTCTAACATTGTTGGTATGTTTGACCTTAAGGTAGAAAACTTTGTTCTGCCTTAGATAGATGCCTTCTGGTAAGTCTCCCTAAATAAAAATGTCAGGGGACAATTTTTGCATTAATCTAGCTAAAGTCAGTAAAAATAATTTCAGGAAAGAATAGTTATAAAATATTAGAATTTATTTTAATATTATAATAGCTATAATCTGGAACCCTCTATTATGGCATTTATCACACCTTATTTATTACTTGCCTTATCTCTTGTCTTTCTCTTTAATTGGGTGATGTGTTCCTCGAAGCTAAGAATGTGCCTTTTTCATCTTCATTTACTAGTTTTTAGCTCAGTTCCTGGCGCACAGCAGGCACTGAACAAATCTGTTTAATAAATCATTAATTGATTGATGAATTGAAATTACATGGTGATATAAATGAACTCCTATATTCAAAATACATTTTTTATATATGTATGCATTGTGTATTGTTCATGAGTAAAGAGCATTGTGTCTTTTTATTGTTGAAAAGTTATATTGTTTCTCATGCAGATTTTATTCCTTTAGCTGAAGTTACATCAACATTGAATTTATAACTAAATTGATGCTATGTTGGTACATGGGTGGCTCATGTGCTTATGACAATATAGTTCCAAGCTAAGAGTCATACAAAAATTGGCTTAGAATATCTTACATAATTAATATGTTCACGTGTCATCTAATGCCTAAAACTCATTTTAAAAATCAAAGCATTGGAAAAATATTACTTTCTCAGGAAGCATTTAATATTTGATAGCATTTAACACAAAAAATGTTTATTGAGAAACATGAATTTTAGAGAGAATGTGTGTGTTGGAGGGCAGGTGTGGGTGGAAAAAAAGAAATGGCAGGCCGAGTGCTAGATGCTTCTTAATGAATTATGATCCTACAATCCTTGTAGCCGCCCTTAGGATGATCTTATTAACCATTTTATGAGGGAATTGCGATTTACAGAAGTTTACTAACCTGGCCACGGTCACAGAATGGGTTGGAAGTAGACTCAAATCAAAGTCTTCCTGTTTCCAAATAAAGCAGTCTTTTAGGGACCAGATCTGTTATTTATGTGAAAAAAATAACTAACTTTGATGTTTATGGAAACTGTTTATTTAAATAAAGCCCTTAGGATTTCTAATTGTTTCCTAAGTGCAAACAATCCCAATAAAAGGTAATGCAATATAACTCTTAATGATCTAAATTAAACACTTTAGATGTAAATGCTCACCTCTTTTACAAGTAATATTTAAAATTAGATGTACTGTTAACATTTAGAGAGAACCAGGGCGATAAATCAATTTTACGTGCAAAGTATCCTACTGATCATAATTGTATTTGCAAGCTGACTGCAAGAGCCTCCCCTCTGTCTTCCGTGTGATTCATCTCCTTTTTCGGGCAATGAATGTAACTCCTCCAGTAATCCTTCTTAACTGTTTTTCTTACTCTTGTTTCTTAACATTTCAAGAGTTTTGTACTGTTTTTAAAAGCATTCAACAGACATTCATTGAGCATCTACAGGGTGTAGAAGTGGTAGGCATGAGGTCATAATGAATGAGAAGATGCACCACGATGTGGACCAGCCTTTCTAGCCCAGGAGCAAGAAAACAGTGACACAAGGGGATGTTAAATAGGGTGGAGAATGCAGAAACTCAAGACTTTGTGGGATCTAGCCTTAGGGCACAGGGACAGGCTGAGTGGCTCTGCCTGAAAAGGGGATATGTAAGTGGTATTTATCCCCCCAGGCAAACCAGAAGAGAAGGGAACTGGCAGGAACAACTTATGCAAAGGTGATGGTGAGAAAAGAGGGAAAGAATCTTGGTGAGGTAGTCAGAATCTCAAAGTACCGTTAAGAGATTCCATGACAGCTGTTACTGTCCTCAGTTTTATGGTTGAGGAATTGAGGCTCAAAAATGGTAAGTAACTTGCCCAATGTGACAAAATTAATAAGAAACAGAGCCAGCGTTTGACGAAAGTTTGTTTGACTCAGATTTTTAAATTCTACTTCATAAGAGGTATTTTATGATAATTTCATTGTGTATTTTTATCGCATCTCAGCAAGAACAAAAACAAAACCTCAAGAGCACTAAAGTTCCAGGAATATGGCGCTGTTTGTGCAGTAATTTCCAGCAATCTCTGGCATTCAGACAAAATTTTCTCCCTCCCTTGAGAAGGCACTTCACTGTGTCACCACCTAATGGCACTCGCATCCACTGCAAGGGAAAGAGAGTGAGCAATCAGGGGACAAGTGCCCCCAAGCCACAAGAGCATTTCCTGGCTTTGTGACTTCATAATTTGAACTTTTAATTATGTTTAACTAAATACAAATAAACAGGAACATTTTCTTTTTAACCAACACCCATTCTGTTGCCAGGCTTGTTTAAGTCATCTTTCCTCTCTCCGTCAGAAAAGTTTGAACTCTTCCTGATGGAGCGATCCTGTGATTTTATGTTTTTTAGATTGCGTTCTGGTGTCTAAATGATTCCTGAAGTGGCCAGTGATGTTTTGGCTCTTCCGGATATAGAAACCTCCCTGCTTAGGGGAATGTAACACCCCAGGCTGCTACCCCCAGGTTTCTAATGGTTAATTAGCTGTTCATCTCAGCCAACATCCTACTCTGGAAGAGCCTTCAGGTAGATCTTGGAAAAATGCAAAGATAATGAAGTGTTGTCTCCTGTTGTCCCCATCCCTTGATCTTTCCTTTTTCCCAGTAGAGAATAAAAGGAGTTTAAAAAGCAAACCCAGGTCAGACCCTTTAAGCCCATGATTTTCTGCTACATGAGGGGAAGGAAAAAGAAATCCGACAGAATGCTCTATGACCTGGATTTTAGCTTCTCTCTCCTTTCTCTGTATAAAATTATTTAATGTAACTAACTGCACGGAGAAAAGTTCATCAGTGGCTTCTGCTTTCCCTGAAAGCACTTTTGCAAACCCAGCTGTCATGTCAAATGCATGCAATATTATTTTGAACAGTTACTTAAGTGGGTCTCAAAATGCATCTCTAAAGGAAGTATTCAAATATTTTCCACTGTGAAAACCCATCTGGGTATTGTGGTTACAGGATATCTTCTGTGAGTCAAGCATAAAGCATATTGCCCAAGTAGACTCATGTCATTCCTACAACGGATAAGGCATCCATACCCATTTTTCCCCATACTTATTAATATGTAAATGATGTCTCACATATCACAACTTCTATTTTCCTTTTTGTAATATTCCTATATCTATATTTGTCCAAATGAATAAAAAAGAAATTCCTTAGAAATATAACACAGAGACCATATTTATGGGGCATTTACTCTGTGCTTGGCTTTATGTTAAATGCTTTGTATGCAATATCTCATTTTGTCTTCACAAAATTCTATGGGATATTTACTCTCCTTTTCCTATAAGGGAAAGAAAATATGTTTAGCTGTTTAAGTAATTTGTCCACATTCACACAACTGATCATGGGAAAATCAGAGAACCCAGGAAACTTAAGTCGATATTTCATTACTACTTCCCAGCTTTAATTCTGGAATTTGACTGCCCTAGGAAACTCCTTGCATGCTTATGTTTTAAGGTAATCTGTCTATCACCCACAAACATTTAAGATATCTGCTGCTTCTCTTTTCCTATTCTTCCATTCAACTAGACCTTTATCTGTGGGATGGAAAGATGCTTTGGCTTTGCTGTGACCTCAGTGCCCTCTTCATATTTGACACAGTGCTGGGTCATATCCTGATCAGCTTTAAAGCATATTATAAAGACCATTAGTTTTGGGGGTTTTTTTGGTGAGGAAGATTGTCGCTGGGCTAACATCTGTGCCAATCTTCCTCTATTTTGTATGTAGGCTGCTGCCACAGCATGGCTTGATGAGCAGTGTGTGTATGTCCATGCCCGGGATCCAAACCCATGAACCGCCCCCCCCCACCCCCCAAGCTGCTGAAGTGGAGTGCGCGAACCCAACCCCTACGCCAACAGGCTGGCCCCATAAAGATAATTAGGTTTTAAAGAAGTGTGAACTATGACTATATAACACTGCAACAATTGTAAGAAAGAAAAACAGCATTCAGGTTCATTCCTTGAACTTCCAGAAGCATAAAGCAACAGTAAAAGAGTATGCATGTTCATTCATGTATATATTGAGTTGCTACTCTGTACTTTCAAAAGCAAGAGCTTTGAGTACCTAGGAGTGTATGAGCTCAGTTAGAGTCAAGCCAGATGTCTAGTGATGTCCTGGACAATAAAGAGCTTAAATTTTCAATATGTAAAATTCTTTCCCATTATCAATATGTAAAATTCTTTCCCATTATACATCTTTCCTGTGAGCCTTTATGTTGATTAGTGCTTGTATAAGGGATGCTCAATGAACCCCACTAAGGCACATTTAGTATATCCTGAGATGGTTTATTTTATTCCTTAGGTTTCTGGCAGATAGCAGCCAACACCCAAAAACAACCATTAGAGAAGCAAGAAATAAGAAGAAATAGAACTCTCTTGAAAACAAGTATAGGGATAGAATCAAGGAAACAGCAGGAGCTGGATAAAGCTACTGGGAAAAAGGCGGAAAATTTTATAACAATGAATATTTTTAAAGGTTCTAGAATATTTTAAATCAAGTTCAAAAAGATTAGACTTTGAGTTGTGCTTTGACTTCTTTTCAACCTAAATTATTCTTTTAAATTCAGGCTATTCATCTCCCAAGTTGGACATAATTTAACTAAATCTTGTATTAGAGACTTATGCATTTCTCACTCATTGATAGGATCAAAAGCATCTTATTTATGTCCAAAGAAGAGAAATGAAGGCCATTTTCTGGCATTGTCCTAGAGTCACGTTTTCTTGCCTTATTAGCATTTTCTTTCAAGCCATAGATTAAACAGCAGTGCTTGTGATTGAAGATTAATTATAGGTTATGGGGGTATTAGAACCTATTTTATTGTCCTGAATAGTGTCTTCTGCTGTTTTGTTATCCAAAAGGGAGTAAGTAGTTGGGGAACAAAGATCGTGACACATTTAGTAATGTTCAAGATGCACACCCCCTCACTAGACTGTCAAAAGGCTGGGCTTGTCACAGATTTTGAGGCTATGATGTATTATTGTCGCTTCTGCTGCACCCATGGATGCGCCACTCCTGGTGTGTGACTTGCGTTGGGAATGTGCAGTCACCCAGGAGGTTTTAATCCAGAGTCTCTGTAGGAGGCAGTGATGCATAGCTGGCAGACGCAGATTTCAGCCAGGGAATTTTTGCAATGCTTTGGACTGCCTTAGAGTTTACAGCAGCATCTTTTATGGAGGATTCTAATTATTTAAAAAATGATTGCTACTGAGTATAATTTCATCATAGCATTCTTTGATATATTCAATGTTTAAACAGAATTTTAAGTGGGGAATAATGGGAGAAGCAATATGGCTTGGTAACAAAGGGCCTGGGATCTGAAGGCAGTCTACCTTGGGAAATTACTAAACCTCAGTTTTCTCATCTGTAAAGTGGAGATAATAATAGTGTCTACCTTATAAGGCTGTTGACTGGGTTAAATGAGTTAATGCATGTAAAGTACGTCCAATAGTGTCCAGCACATAGTAAGCACTCATTAAATGTTAGCTTTTATTATTATAGTCCTAATTTAGCAGGTCTAAAACCCAGGATTAGGTCCCGAGAATCCAGAGAACCAATTAATCTACAGATATTTGTGGTGTGTCTGTGTTTCTGTGCCTGCATTAGGCATTGTGAGGAATGCAGCCAGATGAACTGTGTCTACTCCTACGAGCTGGCAAGAGAAGAAAAGGAATAACACGTAGAAAATAAGTAATTGTTTAAATCAAAGTCCAACTTCAATGACGTATGAAAGAAAGAAGTCACTGTGAGCTGTAATAATTGGATAAGATTTATTGAGTGCTCAGCTTGACCCAAACCAAGCAGATTTAGAAATTTTAGTTTAAAATAAATCTGAAAATGATACTGCCCAAATAAGACCTATCTATGCCCCTCGCTCCTACAGCAATTTCTCTTAGGTTCAAACTGCTGACTTTCCAGCTCTTTTCCACCCTACTAAGTCAGAATCTGTAGTACAAGAGTATAGTGCTTAGCAGGAATCTGCATTTCTATGGAGCCCAAATAATTTTCGTCAACAATGAAAATTCAAAATAGGCCCTAGGTAATTTATTTTCAGCCATTCTTGTACTTGAACCTTGAGAAACAGCAAAATGGAACAGTTTTCTCCAGCACCTAGCTTAGCCCTTACCTCTTTTGTGAAAAAGTCTCCCTTTACTGATAATGTTCATCATTCCCTCTCTTCTTTTTTAAAGACTTTGGGGAATTTTTGTGAGCAGTTTCAGGTTCACAGCAAAATTGAGAGGAAGATACGGAGATTTCCCCTATACTTCCTGCCCCCACATGTGCATACCTTCCCCGTTATGAACAGCCCTCACCAGAGTGGTCCATTTGTTACAATGGATGAACCTATACTGCAATATCATTATCACCCCAAGTCCATAGTTTACCTTAGGGTTCACTCTTGGTGTTGCATCCTGTGGGTTTGGACAAATGTGTGATTTGTATCCCCCATTATGGTATCTTACAGAGTGTTTTCACTGCACTAAAAACCCTCTGTGCCCTACCTATTCATACCTCTACCCCCTCAACCCCTGGCAACTACTCAGTTTCTTACTGTTTCCATAGTTTTGCCTTTTCCTGAATGTCATATACTTGGAATCATACAGAATGTAGCCTTTTCAAATTAGTGTCTTTCACTTAGTGATATGCATTTATGATTTCTCTATGTCTTTTCATGGCTTGATAGCTCTTTTTTTTTGGTGCTGAATAACATTCCATCATCTGGATGTACCACAGTTTGTTTATCCATCCACCTATTGAAGGACATCTTGGTTGCTTCCAAGCTTCGGCAATTATGAATAAAGCTTCTATGAACATCTGTGTGTAGGTTTTTGTGTGGACATAGTTTTCAGCTCCTCTGGGTAAATATTAAGGAGCATCATTGCTGAAGCGTATGGTGGGGTATGTTCTGTAAGAAACTGCCAAACTGTCTTCAAAGTGGCTATATCATTTTGCTTTCTCGTCACCAATGAATGAGAGTAGCTGTTGTTCCGCATCCTCGCCAGTGTTCATTGTTGTCAGTATTCTGGATTTTGGCCATTTTTAATAGGTATGTAGTGGTTATCTCATTTTTAATTTGCGTTTCCCTAATGCCTTATGATGTGGAGCATCTTTTTGTCTGCTTATTTGCCATCTATATATCTTCTCTGGTGAGGTATCTGTTAAGGTCTTTGGCTCGTTTTTTAATCAGGTTGTTGATTTTCTAATTGTTGAGTTTTAAGATTTCATTGTGTACTTTGGACAACAGTCCTTCATCAGATGTGCCTTTTGCAAAGGTTTTCTCCCAGCCTATGGGTTGTCTCATCATTTTCCTTTTAATGCTGATCCTGAACACTATTATTTTGTAAGACTTAATGCGCTGAGTTATAACTGTTTTCGGTTTTCTGTCACTAAACTACCAGGTCTTGCATTTAGTGTTCTCTTAATCTCACCTTAACATTTAGTTACTACTCAGTAAATCAGAGCATCTTGAAACTTTAGATATCTTATAATCACCTGAGCTCCTTGTTTAAAACTCAGATTGCTAGACTCCAGTGCTCGAGTCTTCTGATTTTGTGGTTGAAACGAGCATTTATAAGAAGCATGTAAATAGTCCACCATTCTCTTAAAAACAACACAAAAACTGAAAAATGCAGATAAGTGAATGTGTGACAGAGCTGAGGAAACAGCTTTAGAAGGGAGAATAGACATGGTATTTACAGAAATGATGCGAGGACCACTGATTTGGTATGCTGGATGCAGGAGCTGTGGGAAAAAATAGAGTTGGCAGGGTAAAATAATGGATGTCCTTGAGGCGTAGTCAGAGGAGCTTTGAATTGAATGTAACTCCTTGTGTGAAGTGGTCATTTTGGAGCAGGAGAATGAGTCTGGATGGTACCCTCAGTTGTCTTCACGGCAAGTCATAGAGGCGGTTGGATCGGATGATCTCTAATGTCTCTCTGAACACTGAAATTGTATAGTGTTTGTAAAACTATATAGACATTGAATCGTATTAATTAAACTGTTTGTATTCACGGGGTGATGTTTTCTACTTAAATCTTACTTAAATACCTAAATAAACTTTATATAAATTAGAAATTTCAGTCATAAATGGCTATGTGTAAAAATGAATCAGGATGTGGAAGGTGTGCTTAAGGTTTGAAATGATAGGCAGGAGCCAAGTAGTATCAGCTCATGAGAGCTAATTCTTACATTTTCCAGGATTTTGAGAGCCCATTGTTAAGCACAGCCATTATTATATCTACCTATGATTAAATAAATTATATGAAAAGCAAAGGTAGTCTATACTCAAAACTCATTACTTTCTAATTATTTTACCACATTTTACTATTACCTATGATCTTGAAGTTAAGTCGATGTATTTGTGTGGTGGAAATACTGTATAAGGAAGTGATTCTGCGCATCTCTTGCCAACTCCATGTCTGGTGGCATCACATTGGGAGCTTAAAATCAGGTAGAGTAGTGGTATTTATACCGTGGAAATTGCCAAACTCTACAAATCAGGGCTTTTTCCCCTGGAGAGCCCATTCCTAAACATAAATATTTACCACCACATCAGGGACTACATATATAGAAAGATCCCATCGTTTGGGGGCAGAGATGCATTCTGGTCCATGACGCAATTCAAAAAGTAGCCCATTCGGTAATGCTCCTGTTCAGCATGAACTCCTTCCCCATATCTTCCCCTGTGAGACCAGAAACAAGAGGACGGAGAGCAGGGGCCTTTCATGTACTGCAATTTAAACTCCTTTCAAAAGCATCTCAGAACATTTTTCAAAAACCATTTTACCCACAAAGTCAGATGAATATGCCTCTATGTAATTATCTTTACACCATTTAAACTACTAGAATTTGAAGACATTTGCAATCTATCTTGAAGCCAGGGAGAATGTAGCCATGGATGAAGAAAACAATAGTTTCTTTCTCTTTTCCGGGTATAAAATCATTCTTTATCTTTGTGGAAATAAGAAAATGAAATGTTTTGTTTAGTCAAGAATGATCTCAAGATCTTTCTAACAGCCTCTATTCTTACAATGTGGGTGTTACTCTAAGTTGATAGTTCAGCTGTGGAAGTCAAAGAATCTTCCTCGTATGAGGGTCCCGAAGAAAGCAGACTGTGTTCCTGAGTGTTATTTTATGTGCTTTTGAATGATGATATGGCTGAGCATTCTTCAGGAATTTCTAAATTTCTCAGATATGGCTTTGGGAGTTGTCATCCTTACTTAAGCAGACATCTATTTAAGGAAAGATTCTGGAGAAGTTCCCTTTCAGGATGTTTTAAAAATTAAGGAACGTTTTCACCAGCCTGTGGCAGGTTTGTTGTGAAAAGAGAAAAGTAACTTCTCTAAGACAGTGCTATGGTTTTGATTCAAGCTGACTTAATTAAAGTGTAAACATGTCAATTAGTTTGTTTTGATTAAATTTTAGATGGAGATAGAGAATCAAGTTCATTGCGATCAAAATATATATTCTTACTCTGAAATGAATGGAAATAGAATGTCCAGAAACATAAACCTAAGAACCCTCACATCACCAGAGAGGCAGTGGAGGTCAATAAGCGTGTCTTTGGGCAGAGTGTAACCTGGAGCGGTGTTTGCCAAGCTCTGTAATCAGACCACTTGAGAATGAAACTTGTAACGCTAAATTTGTGGCTGTCTACCCCTAACCAACTGTCCTGAAGCAGGCTAGGGTGTGGGGATGGTCATAAAATTTACATTTTTTTTACAAGGTCCTCAGAAGACTTTTATGCACACTGAAGTTGTAACCCCCCTGATTTAGAAACAGTAACTGAGAATTTGCCTCAGTTTATTCAATTGCAAAATGGAGATGGTGAAAGTAGGGTTATTGGAGGATTGAATAAGTCCTTGAATGTAAAGTGCTTAGAACAAAGTGCTATTGTAGAGGAAGGGCTATATTATTGGCTATTATCACTAGTTGTTCTTGTTGTTGTGACTTTTGTCAAGGGATTGTCAGTGCTAGCTGGAATGGAAACAAACTAGAATGCTTAATCATTGCAACTATCAGATGCCTTAAATACCATAATGAAACCCTAACACAGCTGAAGAGCTATCCTCAATTTGATATAATCCAGGATGTTGAATAGCCATCCTAATAATTTTCCACAGTTAACTTGCATATGTAAATTTTTCATGTACACTTTATTTTTCTGAAAGGATTACATTTATTATTATTACTTTAGAAATGTTAGGTGTCATTCTAGAATCATGGCTGTGTCTTCATCTTGCACGTGGAATTCAATTGTTATATTCTTTACAAAGCAATGGTATTTGTAAAAAATAATGATGGGGTGACAGTGAGTCATAATTTGAGATGATAATTTACATGGGAGCCTCCAGCAGCTCAGCTCTTCGCTGGCGTAACAGGTTGCTGAAGCAGGGAAAATGCGTGCATCTCCAGGTGATGCTGCTCCGTGAGTGAGAATATGCGACATCCTCTACCAGACAGTGGGCGCTTCTTCCAGGTGAAGGCCGTGCTGATTGAGATGCACTGAAGGTCACCAAGTGAAAGAAGGCTTGATGCAGGGAGGGCAGCAAAGTGAGGAGATCTATGGGGATCAATCAATGGGATTCAGCTGGGAGACAATGAAGGCGGGGAGCAAACACACATCATTTGTGCTTGGCAGTGAGCTTAATGAGGACAGAGATGAAAGGATTTTGTCCCTAAGAAAGAGGAGCTCTTCTCATGCTCTCTTCCAGTGCTAAATTTTTTATCAGTGGCTAATGATAGTACGCTTGACTCCATGACAGTCTTTCAGAAAACGGGCGCAGGAACGAGTCCAGAATTAGAGTGGCAACCTACTTGTGATCCATGTAGTTTCTGGGATGTGCTTAGGAGGCACACAGTTTTGGGTTATATTGTGTTTGAATAAATGACCTTTTGTTTATTATTAGAGTTTCGTATTTTGCATAAAGAGTGAAGACTTGGAATTGCCAAATCAAATAATTTTTCCTAGATTCTAATGACATACTGAAGACAGTGAGACATTTATATTTTAAATAATTAGTCCTCAGATCTATTCTAAGATTATATAAAAATTTGGATGTAAGTGGATTCTGATGCGCTTTACATGACAGAATGAGTTGTGATCAAATTCAAGATTTTGATAAAAGCAAATTAGGTTGGGGTTATTTTGATATGTGGGGACAAACACCATGAAAAGGGTTTCTGTATCAGCTTGCTTACTTATTTTACAAACTGCACTAATTTTGTGTCAGTATATGGACACATAGAAAGTATAATATAAGTGCTGGATACAGCAAATAACGGGAAACACTTTTAGTTAGCTACTATTAATATCCACATTTTACAGATGAGGAATTTGAGGCACAGAAAGTTTAAGGACCTTTCCCAAGGTCACACAGCCTAGTCAGTATGTTCTATGTAGGAACAAACTCCTCTTTTATAGAAGTTTGTTAAAATCTGGGTAAATGATCACCTAATTGTGGTCTACCATGTTAATTCAATAAACTTATAGGCAGGGCTAAAGTTGAACCTTTAACATGTGCTTCTATTTCCATGGCTTGAAGGGATGTTAGATGCTTCGTGAAGCAGGGGTGCCTGGCAGACACCTAATGAGTCTTTTTCTCTGTGCCCTTTACAGCAACTCCTTTGTCATCATGTAGCTTCTTTTAAAAAAAGAAAGATAAAGAAAATACTATTATGTATTACTAATTTCTGTTTAGTTGATTTGGTTGTGTAATAATCACTTGGGAGTTACAAATTCATCTTATCTTGGTTCATTATGCTTTGTTTATATTGTAAGCTTTCAGTCACCCTGTAATAAACTAATTAGGTCATATTATTGGTAGAACCAGTGTTTTGACAAATTCCTCTTATAATCATTTATAAAAACATGGTTACATACAAATAAAAAATAATTTTATGGATACGATGGACAGCTTTTAAAAATATTAAAAACATAACTTCAAAGGTTAGTATAATAGGTACAGATGCAGATGAATTAGAATCGAATTTAGCTTGTCATATTTACTTTATATTTTAAAAAATTATATATAAAATTGAAATCCTCTTTATTTTGCATGCTGATCCCATTTCCCATATGCAGTCAACCACCAACATGCAATTAGTGTATATACTACCTCTCCAGTTTTATGTTGCTTTTACACACATATAACGGGCACCCACCAAAAATAATATATGTTATTTTATATGGTTTTAAATTTTACTCAAATTACATATCATACAAGTAGCATTCTGCAACAGTAGTTTTTTTCTCCATTCGAAGACCCTACACTACTTTATTTGTCGTTTTGGTTATTTAGATCAGTTTAAACTTTTTGGTGTTAAAAGCAGTGCCCTGGAAGATACCAGTGAAGGCTGGGAGAATTATCTGCTTCAGTCCCACATAATCCCAAGCAAACTGAGCTATGCACTCTGTGAATATTTGTGAAATTAATAAATGAATGACTAAATGCTGTGATTAACACCAAGCGTTTGGAGAGTTTCTTTGAGGTACATGACCAGAAGCAAAATTGCTGGGTCTTAGAGTAAATAGGGTGCTGATTCCCCAGACAATGCTCAGATACTCTCCAAAATGGCTGTAAATTTCCTCTCTGGTCCGTCAGTGTATGAGTTATCTGTTTATTGCATTGTTTCAGCATGATTTTATCAGATGTAGAAATTTTTGCTCTGTTAGATGAGATATTTGCCATTATTGTTTTAATTATTTACTTTTTTCCTTACTGCTAACAAAGTTGTGTATCTTCTCAAATGTTCATTAACCATTGTTTTCTGAGTTCTTGCATCTAATTTGAATAGTGTTGTTATAACTTCATTATTTGTTCCTAAAACATATGCTTATGTCACAAAAGGACTAAATGCAGAAGGACGATTCTATGCCAAATCGGCTGCAATTTAAATGCATAGATAATAAATAACTTTAACCAATAAATATTCCGCAGTGTATAGTAAAATATTAATACTGAGCTATTCACTCAAAAACTCTTTAAACAATTATTATCCTTGTTTATTTATCTATAATAATTATGACTTCAAATATAGATTATGAATAACACATCTCTGAAAATAAAAGTCTTGTCCCCTAATTTTATTATACCTGGAGCATAAATCTTAGGCCCTTGCTCAGAACCTCAATCTTCTAGTTTCAGTAATTGTGAAATTAATTTTATGTACAGTTCTTTGAGAGTTAAACTTACTCTGTTAACAACCATATAGCAAATAAATCATAGTTCATTTGTATTTCTTTAAGTAGCTTAAAGCTCACTGGACAGAATGTGTATCAGTTTTTATCAGTACTTTTTGGGCAGGATGAATTCAGTAGGCCAATAATCCTGTTCTAAATCCTTGACAACAATAATGGAGTTTTAATAAACAACATAAAAAACTGAATTTTCATTAAAAAACTTACATATATAAAAGTTAACTATTTGTCTATTTGTATTAATGCAGTTCTCTGATATATGAAGACTAATAAAGATATTGAGAAAGTCATACAGATAGAATGAGATCATTTAGACCATAAAGAGAGAAAAAGATTGTGGGACTATGGGAAGAGAATGACTATGGTGGAAATAGAGCTGGAGATAATGAGGAATTGTTCATTACTTATGGCTTCCCCCAGGATAACTTAGTTTGATGTTATTTTAGCCATCTGATAGCAGTTTATACCCAAAAGCTGTAGAAATAAGTGTCATTTCTCTGCCATCTGAACGTTGTTAAAGCAGGTCCAAGTATCAGAAGTCAAATTCTAAGTCACTGGGGAAAATTTTGAAAAATGCCTAAAGGAAATGCACTTGATTTTGATAATATAACTGACAAAGGAAATTACAGTCAAATATGAGAGCTAAAGAAAGAGTGCCTGCATAAGTAAAATCCACAAATAATCCTCGCTCTTGTTTGGCTGTTTCCTCTGCCTTATCCAAAAAAAATTTCATGAGAATTGCTAACGAATAAAACTTCAACATTATGTAAGCTTTATAAACATTTCCCTCAACTGTCCCCCTGGTTGAGATAACAACAAGAACTAATGTATTCATGATATACAAAAGAAGGGAGATATATAGTGTATGAATAATATGCTGTCAATTAAAAATCCCTGGAGTAATTCAGCATTTACAGTGATGAAGGCGTGAGAACAGAGCTTGTATTAGATAAAAAACTAGAAAGTGTGAGTAGGTTGTAACAAGTGATTAAGGATCCATTCTGATTGTGATTCCCAACCAGCTTTTACATGGAGCCTTGACCACAGCAGCTCAATTAGTGGAAAAAAAAATATGCAGACAATTTGAAGGGAGTGGAGAGAGCAAAATAAAGTATGATGAAAGAATTGAAAGATTATGCAACAGAAGAGTATTTACAGCCTGGCTAAATAGATGAATGGACATATGAGTTACTTTGTTTTTAAAAGATGATAAATGCTTCAGGGGAGAGAGATTTAAAGGGTGATACTGAGAGCAATTATGAAAATTCCTGGGGCAAAATAAAGATTTCTTATCAAGAAAAATTTCCTGGGAGTATGGTCTGTCAGAATGCGGAAAACTTTCCAAATGTAGTTCCTAAGAATTCCATTAAGACATATGAAAATTGGTAAAACACCCATAGAAAAGACTCAATGTGAGAGACATTTCATACTTTCTGCAGAGGACTAATAGGGTGGAACTGTGGATCTTTTCATCTGTAATTCCTGTTAGAGACTCGAGAACTCTCTGAGAGGCAATAGACAAATTGTTAAAACATTCTGACTTAGAGTCTCTGCCCCTTATTTGCTGTGAGTGGGGGCAAATCACTTCAACTTTCTACATCTCAGTTTCCTTGTCTGTAAAATATGCATAGGTTTATGGTACCTTATTAGGCTATTATTATTACCAATTATGAAACCATGTAAAATCTTTACCATGTGCTGGGGGCTGTCAGTGCTCCATAGTGGGCAGCTATTTGTTAACCCGTTGCTTTACAAGATAATTGAAAGTAGGATATGTGACTTTTAAATATCAAAATAGTCTGAAGAGAGATATTGATGAGAAATTTTGCTTTATCTCAAAAACAGCATTAGAACTACACAAATGGAATATTTTTCCCCATAAAAGTTTATCAGGATATGACTTATAGGATTTACTATAACAGGGCTGATATCGGTGAAATATATAATTAGACTAGGTCTTATTACTTCATTTTTAATATTGAAATTAACTTAAATATTATCTTTTGTTACTTCAGATTAGCCTTTCCTTTTCCCTGTTACGAGAATAAGTATAATTATGTTATTAATGAGACTTTGATAGATTAGGGTGTAATAGACATTCTTATTGAGTTATTATGTGCAGAATTCTAGAGCTCTGTCCTTTGGAGGAATCCTCACATTTCATTTTGGATAAAGAGTGAGTTCTCTACAGAAATGGAGGCATCAAAGGTCTTTGTTGGTTCTTCTATAGTATTTTAAATGGAAGTTTCCCTACTTTCCTGCCTCCCATGCTAAGTATAGCCTGCCCTGCACTTTTCAGCTAAACCAAGTCCCCTCACAGCTGGAACACCCAGCTGACTCCTCCATGAAATTGTTCTTGCCTCATCCTTCTCTCAAGCTCCCAACTTGGATTCTTCCTACTTCCCTCTGTCCTGAGCCAGCATAGCCCTGCTTAGTTGTGTAATTGTTTATATACTTGTGATGTGTTCACTTGCACGTCTTCACCCTGCCCATCCAGAACCAGAAGCTCCCAAGGAAAGAAAGCACATCTTCTCTTTCACCTAAAAGTCCCCAAAGCACTCACTGCCATGCTGTGCCCACAGAAGGGATGGGTAAACCTACTGCAATTGCTTGGAGGACCCTCCGACACCCTCCGCCACCTGCCTCCCCGAGATTTACCTGAGGTGGTCTCCTGCAGAGCTCTGTCTAAAGTAACTGAGGCTTGGAATTTGTATTTTCCTTCTGCTCCTGGTTATTACTGCCTTGATTTTTGAAAAACAGTAGTTGGGATCCAAGCTAACTCTGCTGTTTTCTGCCTACCTCTGAGCAATTCAATTAGAAGCTGCCTCTCAGTCTTCTGCTCTCCCAGGTCCTCCTCCCCCTCCGGCAGAGAAGGATAAGAGGAAGTTGCAATATTTACACTGCGAAGAGAGCCCTGAGCACTCGTGCCCCAGGGCCGCCTCTGGACTAATACTTCTGTCAGCTGCTCCCAGGTTTTTCAACAAGAGCTGTCAGAAACCAACTTTGTGCCTGAAGAGCAACTTCATCTGTAATTTCCATTTCTTTTTACTCCCTGCTGTGTTTCTTGCTATCTGGAAACTTCTCAGCAGAGTAGAGGGCGCTTGGCACCACTAGCCCTTTTCCTCTCTCAAATTCCGTATTCTTCCTTGGAATGTTAGGTTTTTTTTTTCAGACAACTCTGTTTTCATCAAACTACCCAGGAATCAGTGTTAGGCTTTCAGCTGTGGGGGATCTTCAAAGAATGTCTTACAGCAAAAGAAGTGCCATTCTTGCGAAGAGTTTAGATTTTCTGTTTATGGAATAGAGTTCCTAGGAATTTTGTGCTTAGCTGGAAGTGTTAAACACCTTTCCTTGTTTCTTTGACATTAATTTTCTTGGGGGACAAGGTTAGGAGTTAAAGGCTCGGATCCTGGTTCAGTCTCTAGCTGGGTCGTTGTAGGCAAGTTCCTTTGCTTTCATGGGCTTCCACTTCCTCATGTGTAAAATGATGAGTTGGGTGGACAGATGAAATAGATTATCTTTAAAGCACGTTTCAAGTCTAAAATGTTATGATTCTACCACCAAATTCACCGCTTCTCAACACTAGGTAAGACTTAGCATTAGTGTTGCTGAAAATATATTTGGGGATATTCTTGATTTAAAACGAAAGTGTTAGGTGAAAAATGAATACTTTTGAGCCAAGGCCATTGCCTTTGGTCAGGGTGACTTTTATGTCCTAAGTGGAAGTAACTGGAACATTCATTACTTGAGGCTTAGGTAATACCTCTTATATCAAGATTAACCACTTACTTTTAAATTAGTCATTGTGAATTGAAACGGCCAATTTGACCCTTCATAGTTATCAGGTTCTTTTTGGTAAATATCATAGTCTACACTGAATTAGAAGAGGATAGGTACATAGGTCTCCCCTCCACAACCAAGCCATCGGTATAATGCAAGAGCAAAAGCAAATTTCAGACAGAATTGTGATTTATCCACAAGCTTTTGCTATCGTGGAGACACAAACTGTCAGACAGCCCGTTCTCATGAGTTCCAGAGAGTCCCAGCTCTCTGCCACTTAGACATTCTGTAAAGTGTCTTACATGGAGATTCATGCCAGGCTGATGTGACACTGTTCTTGAGGCAAGCCCAGCTACCTCTCCAGTCAGAATTAGGTGACAGATTTCACTTAAGGTGACAGGACACAAGACCCACTTGGATACCCAGCTTAAGACACCATTTAGATTCCTACATCCATGTTCATCAATGATAATGGTACAATTTTGAATCAAAGCACATTTCTTGGACACCACTCAATTCACTTGTGAAAATGAATTTTAAAATCCGTTATGTGAATTAACAAATCTTTTAGTTATAGCTCAAGATAGCAATAGTTGATGCTCTTGTGAATAGGCATGTTTAAGTGTGGACGCCATACTAAGATTCTTCAGATGTCAAAGAATGCCCCTAAAATGAAGAATAAAACTCTCTCTCTGTCTTTCTCTGTTTCTGCCTCTTGGTTTCACACACACACACTCACACACACTTACACACTACACTATTTATACTGAAATACTTTGAGACATTATTTCATGCTATATAACAACATGATAAAATTTTCTAATAGCGCCAAGAGATAGGTCCCTGTTTAGGAATAAGATTGTACCAATTTTTATGTAACTTTCTAGAAATAGTCAATGGATATAAAAACATGTATGTGTAAGTAACCTTCCCCCCTTTTTTTTACATAAATAAGAACATGGTATAAATACTATGTGTACCTTGGGATTTTTTACACAAATTCTCCTGGATATCTTTTTATAGGAGCATATATAAAGCATCTCTGTTCCTCAATAGATTTATTGCATAACTATATTTTATAATTTATAAATTAATTTATATTTTATCATTTATATTTTATCAATCCATGTTGGTTGCATGTCCAACATTTTGTGTTTTTCACTGAGTCTCAGTCTGAGTGATCATAATCATGTGATTACTCCTATTTTGAAAACATAAGGTCTGATTTAAATTGATAAACTCTACTATTCATGAAACCTTAGGTTGGCCAACTTTTTTTATAAAGGGCCAAATTAGTGAATATTTTAGGCTTTGGGGGCCATAAAGATTCTGTCACAGCTACTCAAATCTCTCATCATAGCATGAGAGCAGCCCAAGGCAATATGTGAACTAATGAGCATGACTGTATTTCTATAAACTCTTACTTCAAAAACAGGCTAGGGCTTGATTTGGCCTGAGGGCCAGAATTTGCTGAGCTCAGCAACTAGACCAGCAACTGGGAATGCCCAATTTACGGGTGAGTTTCTGCAGGACTGGAAGCTCCTTGAAACAAGGGCTATATCTTCTTATCTCCATTTCCCCCCAGTGCCTAGATGAACAGCAACTCAATAAATATTTTTTGAATTAAAGAATTAATTCACAGAAGAGGTGTAAAAGTAACCCATTGTTTTACCATTTGCTGTCTCTGCACATGAACTATGTTGTTTTTAGCTGAAGATATTTATATCCCAATCTCTGGTTATGCCCCCTCTCATGTATAGCTAAGAGGATGTACAGGTTGCAAAATATGTTGTTACTAATCACAACGAAACTGTTTCTTCAAAGATTAGAGAAGAAGTCCTCTAACAAAGTTGAGGTGTGACTTCATGCAGTGAGTTCCTGCTGTCTTGCTGCAAAACTCTGCTGGATGCTGTGTTTGTATTACTGGTTTCATTTGAAGTTTCTCGTTATGATTGATCCAATTTGTTTTGTATTGTCCATAGTCAAAAACAATTGAGCATCACTGATATGTATACTCTCTTCTTCACTTCAGTTTTGACAAAACTGCTCTATAATATTTAAGAGCCATTATTTTATCAAATATGTATATACATGTGTTTAAGGAGAAAGAGCTAGAAAAAGGACCTTTCTCTCCTTTGGTACAATTTTTTGCTCTTTCTATCCCCACCTCTAGCTCTACTATGTTGAAAATATCTGTAAATGTGGGTCGTGACTTGTAGGGAAATGATGTATTCTGGAACTCATTTCTTCCTAAACCGTGAAGCATCGCTTGTAAGCAACATGGTAAACTCCCTGTGACCTCTGTAAGCCACACTGAGAGAAAAACCCAGGTCAGGTAGAGCTATGTTTACCTTCTCTCCTAGAGGAGAGATCTTATAATTTGAGCATAGAATGTCAGGCTTCCATTTCTTCTGCCCTTTGGTTCAATCTCATTATTTCTGATAGGCTAGCCATTTATTTTTGAATTCCTAGTTTTGCTCAAGAAGCTGGGCCTTTGCCAGATTAGTTAGCCTTAAGCCAGTGGCTGAAAGGATTGTCATTGGCCCCTGCATCCAACCCATTCACTTCCTGGGCTAAAGTACCCAAACCAACTGGGACACAAACAATCATGAAATCCTCACTGGCCACACCTTACCCGGCTCTGAGAGAAACTGCAGGAAAAAGAAGAGAAAAGAACTTTTGTAAAGGGATTAGCTTGGGTGAAGAACATTATCCGTAACTAAGTAAATAGAACCTGACAATCCACTGGGCTAACCTCCAAGGCAATGATGTCTTTGTGGATGTCAGAGTCTGTATTTCATTTCTGCAGATTTAAAAACATCAAATAACTTTGGAAGGGTACCAGAGGTCGAGGTACAGGTCTAGAGATGGATCAAGCAAGCGTACATCAGATTTAATTCCTAGAATTATACGATGAGTTTGGTAGTACTATCTTCATTTTGCCACTTGCCCATCTTCTTGCAGCTGGGATTCTAATATAGACCATCCAGCTCCAGAGGACTGACTTTTAACATTGTGCTATAATCCACCATCTTGAATATTTGATCCCAAAAACAAAGTAGGGCTCAAAATAAGAAGTGATCACTGGATTGCTATGCCAAGCATTATCCTGCCAAACTGTTGAGAGGAATAAATACTATAATGTATGTTGAGCGTTGTGTACTCTCCCTGGCACAAAGTTATGTGTTGGATAAAATGTCTCTATTAAAATTAGTTACCCAGATGGACTCTGGGCAAATTAGCAGGAAGTCTTTTTAATTTATTAAATACGGTGCTAAAAGCATCTAATTTTATTAGTATTGTTATTAAACAAAAAACTAAGTGCAGAAGAATATCTATGTACCATGGCCTTGGAAAATTGTCCTGGTTTCTGTTTTTACAGAGTTGAATTCAGGGAGAAACAGCTTTCAGTGGTTGAAAAGTGAGAAGCGTAGGGAATAAGAGGCCCTTTCCTGTGTTTATGTTTGAGGCTTGCCGTCTTACTTCCAACTTTATCTTTGGAACTGCCTTGGGGCTGGGTCTGTGTCTTCCACAGTTTAAGGAAAGTGGCAAGAAAAGTCCTGGAACATTTTGTTTGTGTGTTATTGACATAACAAATGATAGCCTCTTACCTAGGAGGCTTCAGATAAGAGTTTGGTTACTAAGGCAGGGGAAGATCTGTGGGAGCAATTGTTTCTGGTCTCTCTTATCAAGCCAAGAACAATCTTTCATTTACTATATCCATGCCACAAGAGCACAGTCAATATTAAATTCCAAAAAAAGAAAAAAATCTTTCACAGAAACAGCTGTGTTCAATATACAGCTGATTTACTCTGGCAAATTGCTGGAAATGGAAAAGTTTCCATTTTTTGTGTGTTTATTCTTGATAGTTGTCTTGTAGAAACTGCCTTTTGTAAATAAGGGAAACATGATTTTAAACAGCTTTGACTAATATCTGTCTTTGGAGTATTAAGTTTTACAGAGTTTTGGAAAATTAAAATAAATCTAACGGGAAGACATATATTTCAAAGAAAATATTTTGAAGTATCCTGGTCCCATACTTCCATTTTTTTCACCTTGCGTGTAAGTTGGATTATGATCCTTTTATGTCTGCATTGTCACTTCGTCTAAAACCTGAGGGATATTATCCAAGCCCAGAATTGGACCTCACTGAATGCCTTGTTCATGGACGCCACACGGTCTTTGTGTGAAAGTTCATTGCTGATGCATACTAAAATGGAAAAAAAAATTAATTTCTTGAACAGCAGAAAATACTCACTGGTTAATCTCGCTGGGTTTATGAGTTGTAGCAAAGCGACCCAACTGATTAGTGGATTCATCTGGAACTCAACTGTGTTCTCTCTAGTTTTTATCCATTTCCAAGCACAGTGCTGGCAACTTTTTAAGATCTCAGTCAATGCTGGAGAACTGAAAAAGAATCCACAAAATTCAGATGACGAAATGACCTAGGTGTGCCCTGATACAGAAGTCTGTCCTTAGCAGAAGTATTAGATGATAGGGAAATGGATTAACTACTACAAACAGTCAGGGTCCCATTAAGCGTGGTATATTAATTACATTAAATGAACATTTGGTGCTAGAAAAAATGAGTTTTACAAAATATCCAAATTAATATCAAGGAGTGGTCTAGGCCTTGGGGAGATGACAGTCCTTTGCTTTCAGATTCATGAAGCAGGGCTTTCATGTTTTCTTCTTTGTGTTGATAAATAAGACTTGTTAACTTGTCACCTATATAATATGGTGTTAGTTTGACTAAATAAGGTAAATTCCCAGATATGTGTTCCATAGTGTTGACAATGATTGAATGTTCATTCTAGTGGGAAATTTGTGAATTGTAGGGGTTACTTCTCTATAGTCATTGAAATATTTTTCTGTATTTGAATTTTTCTAGCTAGAGGCCAAGTGTTAAATTTCCTGTTTGAGAATAGTCTCTGTCTCTCTCTCTCTTTCACTTTTTCCCAGCTTGACGTCAGGAACATATAACTGAAGTTTTCCCAGTATCCTCAGTCCCTGTCACAATCTCAGGCAAATGCTAGATGCTGAATCAATGTTTAATGAATTTCTCCGGCATGTGTGTGTCTCACTTCGTCATTCATGCTAACATTGAAGAGGACAGCGCTCTGCTGACCAGCACTAGCGAACCTCTCTCTAGTACACCTCAACATGTCAATCTGTACTCTTTGGTTACAGTTGTTCAACCAGTTACTAATCTAACTAATTGTAACCGGTTGAACAACTGAACCCAAAGGGTGCAAAGTGGAAACATTTCAGTGAGAAGTCGGCTGGGGACAAAGGAAACACCGCCAGATTCCCCTTCAGTATGCGAAGGGAAAATTCCTTCTCAAGTAGCAGATCCATGTGCCTCTTTGAATGATCATTAATTTGTGCTGCTGCATGAAGTCTAATGTACCATCTGTTCTTTCACTGAGGCTTCTTTGAAGTGTAAGGTGCTGCCCCCCCGAGGGTGATACTAACCATGTGTTAATTATTGTCTGAAAACAGCCAAGGATATGAACAATAAAAAGTTTTGAAAAATAAGACATTTCTTTTATTGATAATTGTGCCGCAAGGCTGAAGTGAGATGTGCAGTATGAGATGTGCAATGTGATGTGAAATAGCCAATTGTTTGTAATTTATATGAGACAATGTATCCATATGCATTTATGCTCAAGAGCGGGAATCTTTTAGGTGATTATTCCAAAGTTTATTTCCCAAATAACTTTCTTACTCTTGCTATCATACCATAGTCACAAAACGTCATGGTAAAGCTATTGCTCACCGTTTCAGAGTGTTTGTACTGTGAGGACCCGGGGGACATCTCTACCTTTTGCTTCAGTATTAAGAATAGCTCCATGTTTTCTGAATAATTCCAAAATCTGGAAAAGATTGCGTTCTCTGTTCATATTGGCCGCTAAGAAGCTCACTTTTCACATATGGTTCCTGTGGGATACGTTTTGAATAATAACTTTGTATTCTTATTTTTCCCCAGCACCATAAAATCTTTTTTTAAAGGCAGAATATAATTAATAAATACATAAACCAAAAACTGTTCCCAGATGAGATTACTGTTGATGTATGAATGCATCTATCATCTAGCTTCCCACCTCATTCTCTTCTGTCATTTCTATTGACTAAGGCTCTCTTGTTCCTCGGAGATCGAATTAACTTTTGCCGTGACCCCTATGCCAGGACCCCACTTTACATCTTTATGTTTCTCTTTGCCTCCAGACCTCTGTGTCCATCTGTACGTGCTCTTTCTCCTTTTCTGGGCGCATCAAGAGAAGGCAGGATTCTTTGGAAAAGACAGTAATGCTGGGAAAGGTAGAAGAGAGCAGGAAAAGAGGAAGACCAAGTATGAGATGGATTGACTCCATAAAGGAAGCCATAGGCATGAGTCTACAGGAGCTGAGTGGGGTTGTTGAAGACAGGACATTGTAGACATCTCTCATTTGTAGGGTCACCAAGAGTCAGAGCCGACTTGATGGCATGTAACAACAACAGGACTGACACTTAATTGGCATCAATCTAATGTTGGGAAGATTTTAAAAAAATGATAAATTGCTTTTTTATTCAGCTTGGAAGGGATAGAGATAGAAGGGAATAAAACATTCCTGTTCTGTATTATTGCTTAAGTATTTATCAGGAACGTGGCAGAAGTCAGTCCATAGCCAAGGCTCTCCTGAACTTTGATCACCAAATCATCTTCTCCATCTTCCTCATTTTTGTCTCAGTCATCACCACCGCCACCACCATCATCATCATCATCATCACAAATAGTTGCCACTTCTTGAGTGCTCAGGTTTGCCTGTGTTTGAACCAAGTATTCTGGGTCCAAAACCTGTATTCTCAATTTCCATTCCATACTGCCTTTCTAGTTGCCCAGGGACTCCCACAGGAAAAAGCAAAGATGTTGGCATTGTGATTTTAAAGTAGATTTGAGATCCAGTAAGTTCTGTGTCCATTGGTGCTCTTTTATGCAATCTTGGAGGGTGATGCTGAGAGCGTGAATCTTTTAAACTAAAAAAAAAAAAAAACTGAGATACTTATAACCACCAGCTATGTAGCTATAATTTATTGCCACATTTAGTGTGATTCTTATTCCTTCTTTCTCCCTTTAAAAAAAGAATTTCTGTTTGAGAATTTAGCATACCTCCTTCTGTACATTCCATGAAGCTATAATTTCCTTACAGACTTATAAGAGTTAGACTTTTCCCCAGCTATCAATCATTGAGAAATAATAGGAATGAATGGGTTAAGAAGTTTTGCTTTAAGATCTTCATGGTAAAAGCCATTGACGTGGAAAGCTCCTCTGTTCTGAACCTGTTGGAGGACGACGTAGTAACAGAGAGGTACAAAGTGCATCGCCTACCCAACAGGCTAATTGCCCACTGTGAGGCCTCTCTCAGGTCCAAGTGCCAGGTGAAACCTCTACTCTCAGGGAAATTAGGCAACTGCCAGGGTGGTTTACAGTTTTCAGGGACACAGAGATGGGGTTTTTCAGCCTTACCTACATCTGTGACCAGCTAGTGATGGTCTGTGCTAATGAAGGTGGTTCTTTGAATCAAATCCTTGCGGATGTGGGTCTTCAGAAGTAGCATGTTGATTTGTTGCTGCCATCCCACATGAAAAGCTGCATGTATAATTATGGTTTTGCTCTAAATAGATTTGCTTTTGGACTATGAAGCAAATCCTGTTACTTCATGTTCTTGCTATCTCTCAACCTCAAAAAAAAAGAGACCATTAAATCCAAAATATCTCCACACACCATAGTTGGGCTAGCATTCTTTTTACGTTTAGTGTTGCAATGTTTTCAAGTAATAAAGCAGTTTACAGGCAAGTTTCTTTGTGATGGGATTTGAGTGTGTGTATATGTGGTGCTTTCTATCTCTGTCTTCTCCCTGACCCTTCATGTTGATTATGGTTTCAAAGGGCCCATGTGGGAGTAAACCACAACACAGTTGACTTTTCAAATATCCATGCAATAGAGAAAATCAGAAGCCAAGGTCATTACCATGGGTGATCTGCCTAAGCGGAACAGGGCCATTTCTCTCCCCCTGACACATACCCGGACACACCTCAGCCAACCACTCACAACTTGAAACACATGGTGGGCTTTCTCTGGTCCCTATAAAGAATGGCGTTCTTCGCCTTTCCTTTCCCTGGCATCCTGCTGCTCCTTTCCAAACTCCAGGTCAAAGGCCAGTTCCTCTCAGAAGCCTTCAGGCAAAATTAGGAGTCTCTTTCACTGGGCCTCAATTCCTTCTGTAATGTCTTTGTAACATTAGCATAACATTTGCCATATTAAACTCCATTTATCTGTCTATGGGTCTGAATCCTCACCAGACTGAATTCCTTGAGAGAAGAGCTGTTTACATCACTGAAACTGGTATCTGTTGTTCTTCGTGCACTGCATAAAATAAGTAAATAAGGATGAGAAAGTTTGCTATGGCAAATGGGACCAAGGGACAGTTCAGCTGCGTGTTTCATTGACCATTCTAGCCCAGATCAGCCTGCCCTGCCTTAGTCAGTAGTCAGATATGAGTCCCTAACCAGGCTGTTGTTTTTCAGTAAAGATATAATCCCAACTCATCATAACAGCAGAGATCTTGGTAACAGGTTGCATGACTGATACAGGAAATTCCTGAAAAGGTCTGGGTTGGAATCCTGTCTCACAAAATGTGTGATCTTGAGCAAGATATTTTATCTCCCTGAGCTTCAGTTCTCTCATCTGTTAAAGAAGAATAATAAACCCTTACTCATAGGTTTGTTGTGAAGATTAAATGGGATGGTATGTGTTGGGTGCACATAGTACATGAATATAGTAACACTTTATAAATATTCACTGAATGGATAAACATGGTACCTGGAATATAGAAAGTTTCCATTCCACCCCCCTCACCCACCCACACACACACACTTGCCCTTCAGGTCTCATGTTGGCCTTGCTGACACCCCAAAGGAGATTAGTCCCCTGTTTACCCACTCTCTTGACCCTCTGTGCGCCTCCTTTACAACACTTAACACAATGATAATTAATTAATTACACAACTTTTTGCTTAATGGGTGTCTCCTTTTTTAGAATATAAGCCCGTAAATTCAGGGATTGTCTGTTGTATTAAATGGTTTATCTCCAATGCCTAGTACATATTTGGCTCACAATAAATACTGATTGAATGGATGAATAAACTTCATTCAACTTGCTAAATATGGCATCTAATTTAGATTCACCCCAAATTACTCCCAATTCAGGAAGGCTTTCTCACTCAACTCCCTCAGCCCCAAAATTAACAAAACTACTCTAATTCTAAAGCAAAACATGTTGTCTCCGTTGCATTTACCATAATCACAAAAAACTCTTCCATGAATTTCTTTTCCAGACTAGATCTATTTCTGGGTTTGCTTACTGATGATTGTAACTGTTGATTTGATCATTCTTTTTTTTTTCTGATTTCTTAATTCTCATATATTTAACTCTTTCCATTAGATACTCATTCCTTCAACTGATCTTTGTTGTGACAGCCACTCCTCTAAGCAGAGAGGAATGCAAAGATGTGGCAAGCACAGTTATTCCAGCCAAGGAATTTACAAAGTAATGGGAAATAACGCATGTGCAAGCTTAGCTAAAGTTATTCTCTACTGCATCCTCAGCTTCTACTGGTTTGTCGCCGAATAACCGTGCTCAAGTGTAACTCCGTCAAATCATTGCTTAGATGTACTTTTTCATTGAGGGCCTCCCCTGAGCATCCTACTTACTATTTTCTATTGCAACACCCCCCCCCCCCGCACCCTACCACCATTCTCTACCTCTGTGTCCCCATTCAATTTATTCCATAGCGCCCATCACCTTCTTTAATACTATATGACATATTTATATATTATGCTCTTGCTTATTGTCTGTCTCCCTGCACTAGGATATAAGTTCCTTGCAGGTCAGGTTTATTAGTCACTGATGTTTGTCTAGAACAAGTACCTGATACCTAGTAGGCATTCGATGAGTATTTGTTGAATGACTTTATTAAATGAGGTAGGGATTAGCAGTTAGCACTGAGAGTGGACAAATGACCTGATTCTACCACTCTCGGCTCTATGATCTCAGATGATTACTTCGAGCCTCTCATTCCCCAGATGTATCTACTGTAGGAGAGGCAAAACTTTACCTCTGTCCTCTTAGGGTCTCCTGCTGAGCCTGAGAATTAAATTGACATAAGACATTAACAGGAGAAAAACATACAAATTTATTTAATGTAAGTTTTACGTGAGAGGAGAGTCCTCGTAAGGAAATGAAGCCCCAAGAATTGGCAAGACCTAAATGCTTTTATACTAGGTTGAACAAAGAGAGGCAATTGTGGAAAAGTAACTAAAATATATGAGGAGGCTAAAGGAAGATAAGAATGATTTTAACAAGGTCTGACTGTACAAAATTCTCTTCGCCTCGACTCCTCTGGAAATAAGAATGTTTCTTTATGATTGGTATGAGGAGGGCATCTTTCATGTGGGATTTTTATTCCCTGCTTTCTGGGAGAAAAGAGAAATAAGAGTGGACATCTTGCACCTGCTGTTTTTGAAGTGCTTTTAGCTCAAAATAATCCTTATGCTAAAGTGGCATAGCTTGGGTGGCATATTTTGCCACCCTCCATTACTTCTTGGGGTGCTTAGGAGGATAAAATGTATTATGCACGAAAAGTAGCAAGCCCGTCATAAGAAATTAGTATTGGCTGTTTGTAAAGTTAACTCACTCTTCTTTCCTATATACACATAAACCATACTTGATTTCCCATTTTTAAAGACAGTAACTAAAAGTGTTAGTGCATAAATGGTTTCCAACATAATGACTCTACACTTTGAGTTGAATGACTTTGAGAAATACAAACAATATGAGTTGAAACCAGTTTAACAAGAATAAAATCAAATAGACACCACTCAAATATGTTCCCAGTCTATGTAATTCATATGACAGGACTCCAAGATCCAATGTGTGTTATGCAGAGAGTCATTGGAGTTATTGGAGCACAAATAAGAGTGGGCTTGACATTGGCCTGAATAGTTAATCTATGGGCTAAATAAACAATGCAGTCATTTCAACAGACATATCATATACCTACCGTGTGTTATACACAGTGACAACATTTGGCAATATAACAATAAAAGACGCAGTTCCTGTCTTGAGGGAGCAATTATAATATGCTGTTTATATATTATATGTATTTATATATTAAATATATTTTATTTATTAAATATATTTTATTTATTAAATATATATTAAATATATTTACATATTTTTTATATGAAAGAGCTGAGAGTGGAGAGGGCACCTAAGAGTGAGAGGTGAGTGGGTAAGTAGCAATCAGTGAAAGACTCTTTAGAGGAGATGATCCTTGAGTTGGACCTGGTTTTTTTCTTCGTTTGTTTTCCCCAGGGACATCATGGAGCCTGGATGTTTGAGTTCTACAATACATGTGAGATAGGGATTTGAGCTGTTTGTTGAATTGTGAAGGAAAAGGTGATCCTAGAAGGTTAGAAACCTTGGAGATTTCCAGGTGGCTGACACTGGGTTTGGCATAAATCAGTATAACTCAGATGTGCATAACGGGGGGCCTGACTTTAATACAATTTGAAAGTAATATGACTGCGAGCATCTCTGTGTGCCTCCATGAAACAGAGCCGATTCTTTACAAGTAGTTATTGACTAAGTGAACATCTTTCCGCAGAATTCACTAATAGTAATGCTTGCTAATCGTCCTTTAAAAGTAGACTATTGCTTGTGTTACCTGTTACAGTCAATTACCCTCTGTGATTTATAGGAACAAATGATCATAGGGTTACAGACTACTCTTTTGGCCCAGCTTCTCAAAAATTACTGTAGACACATGGTCCCTTCCAAGCCTTTAGCTTGGTTTAACTTGGTTCTGAAGCAGCCTCATACTAATCCTGAAATCTCTGTGCTGGATCTGTTACTCTAGACTGGCGGGAGGAGCATGTACTGGTTGTGCATTCATATCAGAAGTCCAAAAGCTCTCTTAATGGTTTTCCACCCAGTTACAGCATATTGCTGTAATCCCACACAACAGCTGAGACAACTTTTTCTCATTTCTTTAAATTCCTGTGGCATTTGATGTCTCTAACATGTAATTTACATTTAATTATAAGCTGTTTTGCATCATTTTATAGTTGTTTCAAGTAGGAATGTCTTGCCTTCCTGAGAAGATTTTTTAAAAATTCCTTTAGGAAAAAGGGCTCCTTGCACAGTACCAAGTATAGACATGGGGTAAACCACGAATAATGACTTCACCTCAAATTTACTAACCATCTTTCCGGCAAAGAAGGCCAATCTAGCACATAGCTCATTCTTCTGACTTGTACCTAATTTATATAGGAATAAATGCACTGAGTTCACAGGAGTTTGTGAATGAAGTGACTAGATTTCCAATAAGAAGTTTTTTTAGAAGAAAGAAACTGCTGAATGACCAATAGATTTGGAAATGGAGGTTGGGGTGGGGCAGGGGTGAAGAATTGTGCCACAACTTAGTGCTGGAAAAATTTCTACCTTAGGCTAGTGAATAAATATGACTGTCCTTTGAGGTCTTCCACACCTTTCCCCCAAATATAAATTCAAATGCTATCTATATTTGAGTTACCCCCACTTCTTTCAACACTTAAGGCAGCAAACCTTGATGTCTTATCTTCATATCCATTTATCTCTTAGAATTGATCCAAATATTCAGTAGAACAGTGGTATAGATCCTAATCCACAGAATATCTTAGGCCTATTGAAGCTAAATCTTCTTTAGGCTCTTTTATCTGCTCACTGAGAGATGCAATGTTACCTGGAAGGAAGTGGATAAAAAATAAGTTATTCTTACTCAACAAGTACATCTCATCAGATCTTGTCCAACTTATGGGCCAATAACTGTGCTCTGCGGACCCTTTCCAGAGTCTTTATCAAAATGGAACCAAATGCATTTTTTTAATTGCTTTACATGTTTCACACATTGAATCCAATTATCCTTAAGGGTAAACAGTGAATCCAGAGTAAAAGTTTCATTTGTTTCACTAAAACTTGCAGATCCTTGTGACTTCTTTTTTATGTTAGTCCAGTTTGACCTGGAAACAAATAACCAAAACTGCTTAAAACACTTTTTAAAGGTTTATCAGCTTTCTTTTTTTTGAGGAGGGGGCTTAACTTTAATAACCATGTTTAATATATAACCCAAATCTGTAAGTAATGCTGAGAAAAGTAGAAGAAAACATCCATAGGTATTAAAAAATTTTACATAAAACATATTAAAATTAAGAGTGATTTGGTAAAGACTCTAGACATTTATGTGAAGTACCTCCCATTTCATTGGTTTATTTTATTATGTTACCAGCTTATGGAAATAGACTTGTATTTCTAAAGGACAATTTGTTCTTGATTTTAATTATTTTTAAAATTAAGTCTTTAGATATGTTATGAATATTAAAATATGAGATAACATAATGGTTATTTCTTTATGAATTTGAGATCCAAGGTATTTCTTATGCTTGTTTTTCAATTTACCATATTCTTTCAAATACTTGGACCCCATGTTTCTATTCCTCCCTCAGCTGCTTCTTTCTTTAACATTTTATTGCTAATCAGAATCCGTATAAGAGTGACCAAAAACCTGAAGAAAATTAAACTGTTAAATGGTGTTTGTTAATTGCTTCTTGAACAATTGAAGGGTTTTACATTTAGACTAACATTCCATTTGAAGATTTGGGAACTCCATGCTTTTCTTGTAGCTCCCTGGCCATTTGTTGCTGATCTATGCCTCATCTTTCTCACTTCAGAGTCTTCAGTTCTCATCTCTAGATAATCAGCATCATGAAGCACTGGTACAGGGCCATCTGCAGGAAGAAAGAAAAATCTTACATTAGAGTGCTCTGTTGTGCAAATATTTGTTGTGTTGGTTTAAAACCTGACTACATGTATTAAATATCAATAATATTCATTTAGTTTTTATTTATTCATTCAACAAATATTATTAAGCAACTGCTATGCACCAGGCATTGTTCATTCTTCCAAGTTTTAAAATTGTAATCAGTTCAATTTTTATAGTTTATTGTTTAATAAAGTACTAATATGGTATCTATCTTTCCCATTGGGTTTTGGCAGTATAGCATAAAGACTGAAAAATTGGCCCCTAGAATCAGGGAACCTATGGAAGTCCCAGTTCTAACACTTTCTAGCTGTATGGCTTTAGGCAAGTTAATGAACTTCTCTGAGCCTCACTTACTTCCTCTTTACAATGGGGATAATAATAGTACTTATCTCACCTCCATTTTCTGAAGAGTAAATGACAAAATGCACATAAAGCATATCGCACTGGGGTTGACAGGCAAGTAAGCACTCAATAGATGCTATTTGCCGTAGTTATTAAATCATAGTGCTTGACTAGTTGGTTGTTATAATCTTTTTCAACATTTATTGAGCATATACCTATGAAGTGTACTCAGGTAAACTTGGACGATGGGAGAGACACCACCATCTGGCCTGTTGTGTTATAAACAAAAGCCTTAAAACTGAGTCTGGCAGTGGTGAGGGGAACAGATGCTCCGAATGCCTTCTAGAATGTGTGTTTCACTGTAGTCTAAGCTGTGATGAATATCACTAATGTCATCTCTCCTTCTATTTTAGGTAAGTACACCACCATTTTTGAAGCTCTGTGCAGATGGGTAAGTCTTGCTGTTGGAGGTTTTCATGTTGATTTGCATACTTGGAGAATCTGGACCAGACAGTGTGCTCATCACGGTCAGACAAGTGCCTTTATTTTATTCAAGCAGAGATCTGGAAAGATAACAGCATTGCCCACTCGCCTTCTATCTCTGTTTCAAATCTTTAGCAGAAAAAAAAATACACCCATTATTTTAAATTGGATAAAATGTTATGTTTAATCTAGATAATTGAAGATTGAGTTTTTTACTCTGTTAGTAGAAAGGAGAGTATTTGAAAGACTTTAGAATAGAAAAAATGATTTCCTTTCTACTAGCAATCATAAAAAAACCTCTTTGAAGTAGACATATGAACCTTTATTTTT
The DNA here is from genome assembly GCF_041296235.1 of Equus asinus. Lineage (NCBI taxonomy): Eukaryota > Metazoa > Chordata > Mammalia > Perissodactyla > Equidae > Equus > Equus asinus. The sequence goes on from NC_091799.1 coordinate 64,343,810, forward strand.
CTGTTGCAAATGGAAATCACTTTTTTTCCAATGCATAAAGAATAGGTATTCCGTGATTGGATTATATTGATGAGACATAATTTTGTACCAGATAGAAAAGGTGTCCAGTGGCCCTGCAAGACCATGTGTGCAGAACATCATAGAGGCAATTCCTGTTCTGAGCGAGAGTTCACGTAGTTGATTTAGTATTTGTATGGTTGGCTGTAATCTATCCCCATAGAAGCCTGAACTGGAAGAAGTGACCATAAGTCACAATGGATTTCGTATAGACCTAAGTCAGATGTGAAAGATGATTAAGCTATGAAACAGTTCGCAAAAGGAAGTTATGAAATCTCTGTCACTGGTGAACTTTAAAAACTACATAGACAGTTTTATTCATGTTAGGAAATTAAGATTTATCTGCCTTGAGGCAGAGTATTGAATTGACTAGTTGTCCTCAATAATAAAGTCCCAATTTGCTCCTGCAGCTTTAATTCACACTACTTACTCTATATATACTCTATACTTTGTTAGTCTTGGTCTTCCAAGAAGCCGATGCTAAAATGAGATTAGAAATGCAACAATTTTATGAAATGCCCATGTGAGAGGAAATATGGAGGAAGCCAGATAAGGTTGAGTGAAACCTCAGATTATGATACAAATTTGACCCTAAGTGAAGAAGAGAGAGAGGGAGGGAGAGAGAGAGAGAGGGAGAGAAGGAAAGAGAGGGAGAGACATTGGGTTGGAAACATCCTAGATTGGGTTACCATACAGGAGTCCTCAAGCCAAAATCAGCCATCAGAGGAGTCCTGTGTTTCCTGGGAATGGGTCTGCCTCAATATCTCCACTGTGCTCAGTCGTTGCCTGGGAGCAGGTCATGGGAGCTATGACCATAGTTCAAGTGCTGCAATGGATTTGAGAGGCAGCTGCTGGGGGCCCTTGGTCAATTATGTTCCCTATGGTTGGAGGTCTGCAGCACATTATCACGGCCACCACTCTTTGACTCCTAGGTCTTGGGTCTTTCCGTAGAATCCCTCTCCCATCAACATTTTTGATCCACATCTTACTCATTCTTCATGCCCAAATCAGTTACCACTTCCTTCATGATCTGGACAAGGAAATGGCTAGGATTACCACTTTCTTTTGGAATTTTACAATTCTTTTATTTTTCTATGGTATTTGTTGCTTTTTGTTATATTTTGGTCAAAAATAATTATTGAGAGCTGTGATTATGTGTCTTCCTATGCTTTGGGGGGGGTCAGAAAAAAATAATGACTGGGTAACATTTTGGAAGGCTCATGGCAGTCTAATGGGAGAGACAATACTATAAAATATATTGATTAAGATAGAGTGTAAAAGAGATAGAAGTGTGAGCAAGGAGATGTGAGGAAACAGACAAAGGAAGAATTGTCTTTTAGGTGAGGAGGGAAAGTAGTGCTGAGGCAGGGAGGGGAAAATAAATGCAAGAAGTAACACTGAATTTTATCTTGAAGGATGACCAGGTAGCCAAGGGCTAGTGGCTGAGTGGGCAGCATGTTCAAAGGCACAGTGGTATGAAAGAGCATAGAGAGGGTTAATAGTACAGTGAGCCTTACATGACGTAGTGCATTTATGGGATTATGGTAGAAGGTGAGACTGCAAAATTCACGTAAAGCCAGATTATATGGGGTTTCTGATCTTGGTAAGTGGTTTGGACTTTATCCTACGAGCCTTAATCTAATTCAGAACATCTGAAAGTCATGTGGGCCTGGCTGAATCACAAAAATATCGATGTATATAATTCCATTATGACATACCAAAGAAAAAGAGAAAAACTATACTTTTTAATATTTTGTATAAATTTTACATGTATTTAAATATATTTCCTATATTTAAAAACTACTAATAAATTACAATGAAGAAATCACATTTTGATAAAACAAGATAAAAAGACAAGGCACAAAGCCCAAATAATGGGAAGGTTTAGCAGACTTTTAATCTCAGGTGTGAGATTTGTCAGGAATGAATATATCCTTCTCTGCACGCATTTGCTTTGCATACTGTGTGTTTATAAAGACTGGAAACTCTAGTTGTATTCCAAGTAGATAAGCTATCAAAAAGCACAATTTTATGGTAAGTATGCTTGTAATGTTTGGGAAACTAGTTGTGGAATTCACCAGAATGTCACTTGACACTTGTAACTTTAAATCTCTGTAATCCCAAAGTCAATATATTGTACCATTTTATAAGAACTGTAGATATGCTTATGATTTTTATTTTAAAGAAGGCAACTTGAAATGGGGAAATTGTGTCATTTTCCACTAAATTACCAGTGTAGAGGTTATCCTTTAAGTGAAAGTTGTCCAGGACAGGAGAGCAATTAAGTTGACCATTTGATTATGACAAGAGGAGAAAAGGCTAGAATTTCCTTGCCTAAAAACTCAAGTTAGACATTTACATTCATGAAAATAGATATATTTATACGTAAGCACATGCTCACAAAGTAACTCCAAGCTTTTTAAACTAATCCTGACTGGTGGTGTCTGAATGTTTCTGTGACTATTTGATTGCTGTTAGCTCATTGTTTTGGGCATTTTCTAGCACACGCCAAGAGTCGAGCTGTAGAAGGTGTCAATATATTTAAGCACAGTTTTTGGATGAATAACTTAAAAACTGAGAAAATTATATTATCAGGATAAATGCTATAGACTTATATTCGCCCCCCAAAATGAATATTCTGTAATTTGCAGTATGGATTCACATATTCTGTTGAGTACTTTTAAGATGTATTGCTTTTACTAACTCAGGAGGCACAATTTTCTCTAAGAGAGAGGGACGGAGGAGGAAACTAGAGGAGATCGTAAGTTTTATACTAGTAGCTGTCATCAGTGGGTACCTGAAAAACAAAGGTGTTCAAGAAATGATTATTGAGGGAATTGGATAAATGGTAAATTGAATGCATGCATGCACACAAGTAAACGTAAACCACAGGGATGAAAAAGAAGACTACTATATTTTCACTTTTTTTTCCCCCCAAGAGTGAACTATAGTGAGGAAAACATTTTACGTTAAGACCCAGGTACACAAACATATACATACAATTGTATGTAATTGTAATACAAGTGTCAAAAACAAATACTTAGCTCCACAAAGTATGATACATTTGATATTCTCTTCTTTATTCCAGCTCATTAACAGATGCTCATCATATCCAACTAAGTAGATTTCATAACCTGCTAAGAGATTGCAGCTCACAGTTTGAAGAATGCTTATGTGGAGGAAAAAGTAACATTTGTGTTGTTATTCAGAAATGAATCTGTTAGAGCCATTTATTACAAGCAGGCCTGAAAAACAAAAGCCAGACAAAGAGTCTAAAGTACATTCTCACTAACTAAAGAATTTATTTTAATTTTTAATTTGACATAATTTCGGATTTACTGTAAAGTTGCAAGAGTAACATAGGATTCCTGGATACACTTCACCAAGAGTCCTCTAACGTTCTCATTCTCTCTCTCTCTCTCTTTCCCTGATGCCCTGACCTCTGTCTGTCTCTGTGTCTGCCTATCTATCTATCTATCTATCTATCTATCTATCTATCTCTTCTATCCTTAAACACACACATATGTACACAAATATACATATTTATTTATATAACTTTTTCTTCTGAACTGTTTAAGAGTAAATTGTAGACATGATATCCTTTTATCTCTAAATACTTAAATATTTCCTAAAAACATGGAATTATCTTACATAGAGTTCAATAATGAAAATTAGCAAATTAACACTGATACAATGCTATTATCTAATCTACAGACCTTATTTCCAGTTTCAATGTGTCCCAATAATGTTCTTTATGGCAAGAGAAAATACAAAATAATGCTTGCAATTAGTTGTCATGTCTTTTTAATATCCTTTAAACTGGAACAATTTCTAAGATGTTCATTGTATTTCACGGCATTGATGTTTTTGAAGAATACAGGCCAATTGTTTTGTAGACTATCCTTCAAGTTGAGCTTTGTGTGCCCTTGCGATGAGATTCAGGTCAGAAAATCTTGGCAGGAACGCTCCAGGAGTGGTGCTGAGCTCTTGTATCTGGAGGCACGTGCTGTCGTTTACTTCCGTTACTACAATTTAACTTTGATCATTTGGTTAAAATGATGTCTGCCATGTTTCTCCACTATAAAGTTACTATTTTTTCCCCTTTGTAATTAAAAAGTAATGTGTAGGGTGATACTTGGAGACCATGTAAATATCCTGTTATTTTTCAAATTTTTACCCAATAGTTAAAATTCATTGATGTTTCCTGCCTGAATCAGTTATTATCATGATGCTTGCTAAGGGTGATCATTTCTTCTCCACTTATTAGTTGGCTTTTTATTATATGGAAGAGTGTTCCCTTCCTGTTTATTTGTTTGTTTGTTTGGTTCTGTATAGACTCAATGATTCTTTATTTAGCAGATTTTAATCTTTTAATATTATTAGTTGATATCATTATTTTCATGCCCATTTTGTCCCAGATTTGGACAGTAGGAGCTTTCTCTACTTGGCTCCATGTCATTTTGACATGTCCCTCTCATTCTTTGATCATTTTCTTACTTTTTGGCACAAGATATCCAAAACTCTTGTATTTTTCCCTTCCCCAGCTTTGGAGTCAGCTGCTTTTCTAATGATCTCTGTTTCCTTTCAGTAGAAAAAGGTATTTAGAAACCAAATTTGAGGGAGAGAGTAAGTGCTCATTACTAATGGGGAGTTTTTGCTTCTAGGTCCCCTCAGCAGACAGATCTGGGGAAAAAGTGTATATATATACACACACTCATATACATAAATGCATGATGTATATATACATAGGTATACATACCCATACACAGTTGTATCCATGAGTATATCCAGGAGTATCTATATAGTAAATCTATGATTTCACTCTGATATTTCAAATCCAGTGCAATACCACAGTATTCATTCTGTCCTTTTCCATTTTCATCTAACTCCCTTACAACAGTGAGAAAACGCATTCCTATTATTCACAATATATTACGTATTTGCTCCATCCTATAATGTAGTTTTAGAAAGTAGTTTCAGAATTGCTAATCCATGCCCCTGTGGGAAAAAAAGAAAAAAAAAAGAGTGTAAGCCTTTTAATTAGGTTTTTAGTATTTTTTTTGTCTTATATACCCAATCCTGTATTCAGAAGTCACTTGGTTAATTCTTCTCTCACCCCATTCTCACCCCACTTCTATGCAGTTGTGTTACCCATTTGAAATATGGTTCAGTTCATTTGTTTCAGTTTGTAAGTTTGTTTTCACCTAGGGCTGAATCAAACAATATATGGGTTGGCATTTTCTATTTCTGTATTTAAAATGTGGTACTAATAGTTTCATTTCTACAATAATAAGAGTTGCCTTGCACCATTAAATACCCAACTTAGGTTGGTATCCATTTTTTCTGGAGTAGGTAGATAGCTATGACTTGAGTCAGAGTATCTGCTGAACTTGTCTTGGACCAAACCTCAGGATCATCTGGAAAAAATAAGGACAAATTTTGGTGCCTGAGTATTTTCAAACACATTTCTGAGTGAAATTCGAATGTATGTGTGGGATTCTGGGTTTTGCTATCAGGCTATTTCTACCTCATCTCATCTTCATTTGTGTGGTGATCAAGTTTAGGACATAAAAGCAATCTTATTATTTATTTATGTGTTTATTCTTCATGCTTTTTGTTTCAAAAAAGGATTTAAACTTATTCTAATTTTTTAAAAAATGTATAAAAAGACTATGGAAAGGTAAGTCAGAAACACAGATGTGAAAGTATATTATGTGTTTGGAGTTAAATTTAGATCTGAGCTTCCTCAAAGACATGGTAAATAAGGAAATCTGATAATATTTATGTCTTCAGGAGAAAAACTTCTCTTCCTGTAATTAATTCTAAGGCTTTCATTAGCATCTCTGTACAAAGCAGAGAAATAATGTCTTTCACAGCAATTTTATGTGAGTTACATAGAAGCACATTATTCATTATGGGTAAATTTACGTCTTCTTATACTTAGCCTTGATATAAGTCTGGCTGTTAAGCCCTTATCCTCTGTAGGATTTTTATAGGAATTTAAGTCATTACAGGTCTGACAACTTGATATGGGAAAGAGCTCAGAAGATACATAGCAGAATGGTTTTCAGCCTGGCCATTGGATTATCTTTCTCATATATCACTTATCTCAACTTAATTTGGCAGAAACTTGATTACAGAAGCAAGATAGCCATCAATTCAACATTGAGCTCTTTGTCTGGAGTGCGAATAATCTGGGATTTCTATTGGAGTAAGATCCAGAGAGTTTATATTACAGGAGTATAGTTACAAAATCACCAGGAGATGTTTATGGAGGCAAGATAACCACAGAGGTATCTGATTACCTATTTGGTGCACTTGCAGTGAATTCCTTACTATTTCAAAAGCAATAAAATAAACTGGAAAGCATTTTCTTTTATTTTTTCACGATGGAAAAGTAATCACTGTATCCAGATAATCAGTTGTATTTCAATCGGCATGGTATTACATTTAAGTACATTATTCTAGAAAATGTTTCCAGGTTCAGCAACTTTGGATCTAAAATTTATTGCCCTTTCCCTACCATATGGCTGTGCAAATAGGAATTGTGTCATTATAAGAGAGGTTGATCATGTAACACATCATGGACTAGAAATAAATGTTGATTTCTTCTATTATTATTGTCTTTTGCCAAGTGAGAGAAAAGAAATTGAGGGAAAAAGCTTGTCTCTGAGTCTTCTTTGAGATTGATTTGAAAATTTACTGGAAATAGACTGGAAATGTTAGAAAGGTTAGTAATACCCAGGAAGGAAACAGACACACAGATATTTTTAGAGAGGCTATAAAACAAAAGTAATTTTAACACCATGTCAAAAGCCTTAAAAATATGCATCTTCTTTAGATGGAGCAATTCCTCTTCTAGACATTTATCTTCAGGTAGTAATTAGAGAAGTGGGCAAAGATGGTCATTAATGAGTTGTTGATAATAGTCAAATATTTGGGGGTGAATATGCATTAATAGCAGACTATTTAAAAGTATAGTGCTTCCACATATTTTCAAAAAATGATAATAGAGTCATTAAGATTAAAATTTGTCACAAAACTATACATAATGCAATTCTTTACACACTTTTAAATACTTATACTAAATCACGATGCTAGTTCTATCTGATAGCATTATGGATATTCTTTATTTCCTTGTATTTATATTTATACATTAAATAAATTTTGAGATAATGTTATTACTTTTACAATAAAAAGTTAGAATATTATAGTAAATATAATCTAGCAAGAATTTTCTTGAACATCACACATTTCTTGAAAGGAAGCCAAGAGGCTTTTTTTTTCATTTCTTTGGCGATGAGTTTAAGGTATTTGAGCAATTCTTGGAGGACTAACTCATCATTTTAGTGTGTTGGTGGTTTATGCATGCACCTCAGTTTTAAGCAATTACGAGATCATTCCTTTACTTAATTCATCATTTATTGAGCACTGAATATATGCATAACAGGACTTGAGAATTTAAAGATAAGTGAGGGTTTTGGCCTCCAGGAACTAAAAGTTTAGTGGAAAGATTGTCATAAACATACAAAACTACATGTTAGGCTGTGGCAAAGTGTGAACAATGAGGTTCAGGAACCTAGTTGGTCACTAATGACTCCTCTTGATGAGTTACCCTTGGGAGGGGTCCAGGGGGGCAAATGGTTGGGCAGTGGGGTGATCTGGATTCCTAGATTGTTTGGTTAGCTCAGGGCTAATTCAGGAAACCTTCCCATTTCTAATTCTTCTGTTAAACACCACTGTAGTAATATCAGAGTACTTTCTGCTGTTGTTAAGTCAGTCTTGATCAATAAGAGTCTTAGAGTAGTGTAGAACTGCCAGACCAAGCGTCAGTTCTGTCTATGTGTGTGAAAAAGCAATTTGGTTGAACTTTATAATCCATGATTCTGAGAAATCCACAATTGCCATTGTAGTTTTCAGAAGAACAACAAGAAAAAACAATGGGAGAAAATTATTTCCAGCATAACTTGATTTTCCATACGTTTCCATTGCTTCTCTGTCCCACATGGCTCAGTTGATTGTGGTCTCACTCTCAGTGTGATAAGAGTCAATAAGAAGATTGATTCAAAAAACTTTAAGCTTCTACTTAGAAAAGACTAGATACGTGCTAAGTAGTGTGTTATTCAAGTGGATCAAGATAGACCAGATCACTGGAATCCAGATAGCATATAAATTCAGTCACTGCTGTAAGACTGCTAAATGGTGAAGAAACGTTCTAACATGTTCCATCTAGCATATGCCTTTCTGAACACATTGGGTAGAGTGATAATGCCTGTTTTAACTATGCCTCTCTCTGGGCATATATACAGATCGTTACTGATATTACAATATACTTTAAACAATTCTTTCAATTCACAAGACTGAAGTATTGGGAATTATAGCTGTTCTTTTCTTTCTTGTTCCCCCTGCTTTTAAAGCCATCCACATTTTCTTTCCTGCCACTTTCTTGCTCAACAGAATATATACTTTAGTGTATATACTTTATATATACTTGGTCTAACTTCCTTAGACACACTGTAGTTTGAGACTTCAAATAGATACAATGATTCTTTGACTCAAAGAAATTATAAAATCCTTCACCTTTAAGTAGCTCTCTGCTGGTTTGTTAGTTTGTCACAATTTTAATACTGCCTCTCGCTTTAATCTGTGTCATAAAACACAAGCAGACCTTCCGCAAACCTGTGCTTGTCACAACGAAGGCTTTTAATAGGTATCTGTTGACTCAATGAAAATATAAATGAATAAATGTTTTTAGCCCTTTGAAATATATGAAAAGTGTCTAAAAATAGATTAGATATTTCAAGTTCAGTGCCAAACATAAAATTTATTCCTAAGAAAACTCTTCCAGATATACAACCGTGTGAATTGATTTATTAAAACTAGTCATTAAAAACCTCTAAGTGATTTTATTTTTCTTATTTTGAAAGATCAATGCAGTTTGTACTGTCCTTGCTTAGAAATCCTATCTTCTGTTTCACAAAACAGAAATGTGTGCTTGTGTTATTGATTATACAACTTGATCCCTAATCTCAATTAGCAACCAAGCCCTCTCTAAATTTAAAATCTTTATAGGTCACACTGTGATCTCTTAAATTATGTTTGTCACAAGCATGTTTTTAACAGAAATTTCAAAATTACTTTGAAAACTGTTGCTCTCTTTAAAGTTTGGTGTGTGCCCAGATTAGAACTTTGTGTCAACAAGATTAACAGAGAACGTCTCCACATGCTCTCTGTTCATGAGGAAACTTAGACTTTAGAGTTTCAGTAACTGCTCTGACTATAAAACAGAAGGGTCAGATTTGAACCCAGGTCAGAGGGCTCTGAAGCCCTTTCAGTTTCTATTACAAACACTGCTTGATTTGTCACCAAAAATATCATTTCGGTTTATGTCCATTCTCATTTCATATCCTTCGAACACTTATAAATTGGGAGGTAATGATAACTTTATAACTTTTGGCTAGAGCCCACACACAGTTAATTATCTTAGGGACAAACAGTTGTGAATTTATGAGTGGGAGTTGCATGGCTGAGCTGGGTGTGTTAGTTTAAAAAAAGCTTTCTTTTCCACCCTGTGACAGTCTTTGTACTTTGGGTGTAGTAGTGTCATGAGAAGTTTACTGTAGGTTATGGAAAAATTACTGACTTGAGTCTGAATTCAGCAATACTGAAGAAAGAGAAATCTACTTTTTTGAATTTTATTCTACATGAAATTAAATGTTTTTGGACTATTTAGTTGGTAAATGGGGTATCTAAATAGTCTTACTGAAATTCATTATACTCCATAGTGAAAACTTGGCTGGAGTGCAGGTGTAGATATTATATGGTTGATGCTGACATATATATGCCATGATTTACCTAGAAGTCACTGGACAGTAAGAGTATGATTAAGGAAATTTCCTGTGCGATATTTGAACATACAGTACGTCTTTTTATTAAGCCACACAATAGGATGCTATGCATTGTGGTGGCCAAATTTCACACTTCCATGAGCATTGGTTTTAAACTGTAAGTAATACCTTCTGTGTTACAGGATTGAAATCTCCTTATTGTAGAATATTAAATCTACCCATTGAAAATACTAAGAATTAGAAGTTCCCCATTTCCACCGCTGTGTATCCAATTCATCAAATGGTGCATTAGCTATAATTCCCTGCCTGTTAGAAGGGTGACTCACGGAAGGGAGGCCATCTGGGTATGGACACTCAAGATCCTAAAGTGTTCAGGAGGCAGCAGGGTAAATACTATGCAAGTCAAGGCACAGCTTGTAGAAAGAGAATCTCAGAAGAGGAGGAGTAAATCACAGAAAAGAGAACATTTTTTTCCATTGTAAGTAAAAATCTGCCCAACTGTGATCGTAGAGATGGAAATGAGTCCCTGTGATACACCAGGCCTTGTGCTGGCCGATGGGGAGGTGCGGTGCGGATAGAGATGAAAAGATGCGTCAGACATGTTCCTTGTCTTCATAAAACTTTTTGGAGGGGGAAAACTGGACAAAATCTGCCCAGACAGTATGGGCATCTAACCTGGCCCAGGCAAGAGTCTCTTATCCTATTGATATCTGCATTATACTGTGCTTAAACCAGAAATACAATCAATCATGTGCTTTTCCTGACAATGAAGAACACTTTTATTTTCGTGTTGAAGAACGTTTTGCTCTTTAAACAGTATGCCATTTATTTCATCTAAATTTTTCTTCTCTTTTTAAGAATATTCAACAATTTACTATCATCTTAGCAGGGTATCACTTAGAGCCAGTAAAGTGACGCATTTTTAAGTAAATATATTTTATTGTGCAATGTTTGGAATTATGTTTCAAAAATCTTGTTAACTTTTAATGACGAAAGACATGGTTCACTGATATTAAATGTTCCACGTAAAGACATTTATTTTGGAAACTATGTGACTGTAACAATGGTAGATTGAAGTTAAAAAGTGATTCACGGGGGTGAGAATGCCCTGTTAATATTGTTATAACCCACGTTCTTTAGTAATGACTATGCAGAATGGTGTAAATAGCAAATACCTAGAGAAAGTTCCTGCCCAAGGAGTTTCTATTATAGTTCCTTTCTTTGAATTCTAAGGTGTAGTCCAGTTTCTCATTGTAATACCTAGTCTGGAGGGAAAATGCACAGATGTGATTCCCCATCTGATCACTAGATGGCATCAGGCTTCCCCATAGAAGGAAACTGCTTGGGAATTTGCAAGTGCAAGTCACATTAGAAGCCTGGAAGAGGACGAGACGATTGTACTTCCCATAGAGTTTTGACTTATTAAAGTCATCAAAGCAACAATTCGCATGTGTTATTTTGCATTTAAAAAGGGAGTTATGATTGGGTTTGTAGACGGTATCAAGGAAACAACCATTACTTAGGACAAACCTGAAGTATGCCTTTAGGATTTAACTCAGAAGGAGGTCTGTTTCACTTTCCAGAAACTCATCAGAAACAAGGAAACATTTTGTACCTGCTTGGAAAACTGGCTCCTAGTCAGTGAGCCATGTACTAAAGAATAGGAATACTACTGGCAAATTTTGTAAAGTTTACAGTCATTTTCTGCAAACCAAGTAAAAGGTAGATTGCATTTAGCCCAGTCATAGGCAAACAGTCATGGGCCATTTACTGTCCAACCCACAAAAAGCCATGCCAGATCCCTCCGGGCACAGGGATGTATCTGAAGTGTCCATTTAACCTTCTCGGGCAGAGCAAAGATGGGAGCTTGTTAAAGTGGTGGAGTAGAAGATGTCTCTGTAGGAACTACTATTCATGTTTATAAAATTGCAGACTCGGAAAATTCAGTTCAAAGGGACTTAGAGGACATCTTTTCAATGCCCTTATTTTAGAGATGGAGAAAATAGGGACGTAGCTATTTCATCTGCTTAAGACTCGCAGACCAAAACACAATATATCTGTGGCCCATTTTCATGTTATGATTTCAAAGCTATTTGTCAGTAAATGTCCAGACTCGGTGGTTAACAGTTTGTGAAGCTGAGGTGTTGCTAGCTCAGAATATTAAACGTCTTTCCCTTTTGCTTCTGGCACTTGGAAAAATAACTATTTCATAGACTTTTAGAGCTGGAAGGGATTTTAAGCATCACATGTAACCCTTCCATTTGATGATAGGTGGTGATTACATCCTGGAGAGATTAATTTGTGATGTATCCTGGACTTTTCCTATCACTTCACCTCAAGCAATTTCCTCTGTGGACTTAGAAACAAAAATTTTGCAGTAATAAAAATTAACATAGATTATGCAAAAAGAATTCCTGATGACAGTGTTTCTCAGGGTGGTAATTTCAATTTGGTGTTGGATATTTTAAGGATATATGCATAAAACCAATTATACATTTGGCTACATTACCGTAATGTAGCCAACTACTCAGAAATTTGAAGGCAGTAATATGGGGTTGTTATAAAATTTCAGAACTGGATCTTTCTTCTTTGGTTCATTGGCTGCACTGAATTTCTGTGTTGTGGGTGGTGTAAACTTTTCCTTTTCATTCCTTCTTCTAGGAGTGGCTCTGGGGAATCATTAGGTAAATGCTTGTTGGTTTTCCATAATAATTATCCTTGAGCCTTAATGGTTTCTGGTTTTGGCCCCTCTTCACTTTCTCCAACTTCAGGCAGGAGTTCAGAATGGCTTCCAGTTGCAAAAGGAATTATAAATCCAACTTACCATCTAGTTGCTGTCTGTGTGGTCTTGGCAAACTCTTCAGGCCTGGCCAGGCATGATGTTGTTGGCAGAAATGAGGCTCTGCCTCAACTTGGGCTCCAACTTTGCCTTTTCGCCTGAAGCCTTTCCAAGATTTAGGGAGAGCCTATGAATATGTGAAACATCTTATCTCCAAGAGTGTGCTAAAGAGATAGTCACCAACTCAGATCTTTTAAAGATCTTGAGTTTAGAAATAATATACTAAATGCAAGTTCTCTTAGAAAAGAAAGTTTTAATCATTTAGAAAGTATCAGAGGACAAGGACTTCCAGCATTTGCTGAATATTCCATCAGTGGTGATTTTCATGTGATTCTTATTTTTTTTTTTGAGGAAGATTATCCTTCAGCTAACGTCTGCCGCCAATCCTCCTCTTTTTGCTGAGGAAGACTGGCCCTGAGCTAATATCCGTGCACATCTTCCTCTATTTTATGTGGGACGTCTGCCACAGCATGGCTTGACTAGTGGTGTGTAGGTCTGCACTTGGGATTCAAACCAGCGGACCCTGGGCCACCAAAGCCAAACATGTGAACTTAACCGCTGCGCCACCGGGCCAGCCCCTGATAGGTTTTTTTTTAGTGGGAAAATAATAAACCAATCCTTGGTTTCTCTTTACTGTTTGGAAAAATAACTAATTATCATGCTGGTTGTCTTTGTCGACCCCTATATGCCATTTTGTATTTTCCTCGCCTACCATTCACTCCAAGCTGATTTCCATAATTGGCAAGGAATCAAGATAGCCAAACAGGAGTCCTTCTTCCTTGAGATAGAGGAGTTACTGCTCTTTCACATGGTGATCTGCCTGCCTGATTGCTGTGTAGATCTTTGATAATTTCTTCCTTTGATTCTCCAAGGCAAAGGAGGGTGTTCAAGGCCATGCTGTTAGCTTTAACCCGGATGGAAACCCGGACCTCAGTTTATACGTTGCCTCTTCGATTGATAATTGGTGGGGTCGCGTGAACCAGGACTGGACCATTGATATTGTAACTCAGCTACAGTTGCCAGCCTAAATAGCCGGATCTTATACCTCATTCCAGTCTGTCTTTGGAAACATTTTATACATGGAATGTGTCTTGAAAGTGTGTGGGTGTATGTTGGGTGTATGCACTTTAAACTTCTCATTAGAATGGTAACTGAAAGAGCTATGTTGATTATTTCAGTAATTAAATTAAATGAAAATATTAATATTGATACCTGATACAGATTTTTAAAAAATTTTCTTTATTACATTTCTCTTAAAAAATTCCAGAACCAGCATATACTCATCACATTCCTTGAAATAATGGAATCCAGTATTAATAATAACAGGAACAACAAGAAGAATAGCTGACGCTTACAGAGTACTTATGTGGCAGGTACTACTCTAAGCATTTTGTGTGTATTAACCCAATTAATCTTCACAATAACCTGAGTTAGATGCGTGATTGACATTCCCATTTTTTAGATGAGAAAACAGAGAAGCAGGTAATCTAATCTGTGCTTTTTGCGGAAAGCTATGTCACTGTTCATCATCCTGCCACTACGTTTCTGCGTTTGTTGGTGGGGATGCAGTGTTATGGAATTGACAAAGTAGAGCACTGATTCATTTTGTATAATATGAAAGTGGAACTTAAGGAATCTTTAGGGAATGAACAATGTGCAGTGTTATGGATCCACACCTACACAATTAAGGGGTTGAATTAGATGATATCCCAAATTCTGTATTTTAAGTGGTGGCACTGACTGGCAAAACACAGACTTGAATTGGTTTAAGATTTTACATTATCATCTAACAGAGGATGAAAATGGATAGAAAATTCTGAGGCTGTGGGTGGGGTCTTTAGGCTTGTGGGGGAGAAAAAAGAAACAAAGAAAAAAGAAAGAGAAAAAAGTTCTTGTGGTCCATCTTACAACATCAAAATATGGAATGAAAACTGTGGCTTTAGAAGTTTCCTATTAAGTATTTTAAGTGCAAAAAGCAAGCTCCTGGACCAGGACTCTGAGCAAGGCCATGGCATCCTATTGTGCCTGGCAGGTCACAGCAACACTCCAGAAATAGGTGAATCTTAACCATTTCATGGAGTACATTAGTGTTGTCGACGAAAATAATCCATAACCAATCTATAAATGAAAATTTGGGTGAGTTTATTCTGAGCTGAAATCTGAGGACCATGGCCCGGGGCCTTTCTTCCCAAAGGAAGAAAGGGCACCAAAGAAGTGAGGTGTACAGAGTGGTTATATACCCCCAAGCAGGATGTTTCACATATGATTGAAATGTCCCTCCCACAATAGTCACAATATTGCCCTGTCGGCACAGCGCTTGATGGACACAGCAGGTAGTGGGTCTGCTCTCTCAGAGGGCGCAGCAGGAGGCAAGTCTATTGTCTTGAGCTGGGCGGTCACCGGTGAGCGCAGCAATCAGTTTCTAGCCTAAGGAAAGATGCTTAATCCTTAAGGAGATGCCAACATTGGGAGGGGGAGGGAAGTTGCACCTTTATCTCAAGGGCCTTTGTTCTTGCCATAGGGAATATCTAAAGCAGATATACAATGCATGCTCAATGGCCTCAGTCAGGCCCTTTTGGAAAGACAAAGTCAGGCCGAATTAGGTTTATACCCAATGGCTTCCTCAGATTCTCCAATATATCCTATTACTTGCCATTTTTATTTGTCAGTGTAAAACCAGCCTTTCGAGGGATAGCTGGGTGACTTCAACATGAGTCAAAGAGCAATTCATCAGTCAATATTTATATAAATATTTATTTCAAATTATGCATTTCTATGGAGTATTTAAATAATTCTTTACTTTTGTATAAAGAGAATTATCTGTATGATCATGATATTTCAACTCTTTCATTTCTTTCACACTCTAACTAAATATGTCAAGCAGTTTCTGATTCTATTACATCTTCCCAGTTTGCTTCTATATTCCTAGAGTGCTGATGACGCTCAGCAGGCCTGTTTTTAAGTGGTTGAACTAATTCTAAGAGAGAAATCAGCATTCATCATCAAAGTAGTAAACATAAGTAGAATCCCAGAAGGATGTGAATATATAACATTAAAGAGGACATTGATAATAATGCTTTCTATTATACATAGCATGTCAGCCTTTACACTTGCTTTTACATACACATCTCACTTACAATTTTTGTTAAATTATCCTGTGATAGAGGCAGGGAAAGTATTATCCTCTCTCACCCTTTACAGAAGAGTACCTGAATCTCATAGACTTAAAGTATTTGCTCAATATCCCTTAATAAATGCTATAGTTATAGATAGTCTTAAGCATACATTTATTTTCAACTCTTTAAGATCTGAGGATGGGTAGGATTTCCACAGAAGTAGGGACAGCAAAATTATAGACAGAGAAAAGAACATTGGATAAAGGCACAGAAACAGGAAGTATGGTGCAATTAGGGGAAAGAGCCAGTGGGGCAGTGAACAGAGAACAAGATGAAGAGAATTAGCAGACAGATGTTGATGGAGTGCCGTAGGACAATCCATCTGGAATGGTTTCACGGTAGCCTAGAGCGGGTGTGTGGTCTAAGAAACATTAAAACTGGTGGATTAGACTGGGTAAGAGGTAATGTGGAGTTAAGTTGGGTAATAATGGAAAAGCTCAGGGGCAGATATTAGAGATTTTTCAAAGATATTATACCGTATTACACAAATTAATACGGTAGTTGAGAAAGAGTGAGACATCCAAGATGGTTCTCAGGTTCAGGCCTCAATGACTGGGAGAATGAGGCAGAAATAGAAATAAGGAAATGAGGAGAAGATGCTAAATTGGGAAAAGATGCTGGGAGTGATTTGTTGAGTTTGAGTGTAAGCAGGCAATGCAAGTAGTTATCCCTAACTTGGAAGAGAGGTCCAGGTGGAGGCAGGAATTAGAAGAACATTCATATTATTGTGCTATTTGAAGCTATTGCAGTGGTAGAGAGAAACTTTAGAAAGAGAAGAAAAGACAGCTTAAAGCTGAATCTTCAAAAAGGACACAGGAGATAGACGCAGAGCCAGTGAAGAGAGGTGAACCCAGGCTGGTAAGACAGTAGGAGGAAAACCAGAATAGTATGATGTCCCGGAAACTCTGGGAGTGTTTCGTGACAGAGGAGATAAGCAATAGTCATCCAATTTTAAAGTTCACCTGATTGATAAATTGTGGCAGTGTTTTGAATTCCGTGAGAGAAGAAGAATGATTTTAGCGACTCCGTTCTTCCCCAGCACTTATCTTTTCACCAAACACACACAAATGGAGACTTGATTTCAGAGCACATTCGATACTGTATGTAGTCTAAAGGTAGCAGATACCAATGGTCGCCCCTCCAGAATCGGTTCCCTTTCCTCTTGCCAAAGATACCAATTCTCTGTCCAAGTGTCGCTCTCCTCAGGGAAGGCAGCCTCATTCCCAGTTCAGGGGTACGTCATGCTAGTCTACGTCAATCAGCTTCACCTTTTGTTCCTTAAAAGTGACTGTCTTAGTAATGAGCAGGTAACACAACTCTGGAACATGAGGCGTTTTGCGGGAGGGCTTCTTAAATAAAGATGCTCAGGGGGAGCATTTATTCTGTGCTTTGTCATGTCTGCAAGTGATCTTAGTGCTATAGTAGTCATCTTGTGGCCCCTGGGGAATTAGCCAGAGGCATCCTCGCACACGCAGGATGTGGAGCAGAAAGATGGAAAGGATGTGCCTCCTTGACGTCGCTGTCACGCCACTTTAACCAAACCTGCAGTCACCTGTTTCTGGACGTTTGGCAGCTGAAATTTGATATTTCCTCAATTCTACAGCTAGCAGAGTCATAGTTTTCTAATGCTTTAAGCCAAAAGCATGCCAACTGATACAAGATATAAAGTTTTTATTTTAACTTTATTCTTGTCATTGTGAAATTGCCAAAGCCACCAGGTAAAGAAGCCCCCAGAGGAGGGCTGGATCAAAGAAATATGTCTTCTGAACCATAATAAAAATTTCTGGCAGGGAAGCTGGGCAAACCTGGTGAAGATTCTCGGGTTAACTGGCAATGTGTGTGTTCTGCTAAACAGGCTTCAGTTGGCAAATCAAATTTTGACATTGGACAGGAAGTTGTATTGGAATGTAACATTCACTCACATTGTTCATTTCATGGAATCACTCTGTTTTTGTTGTTCATTTTGGCATTTCCTAAGCTGTAGCCTGACCCAGACAAACACACTTTTCATCTGTACATCACCTAGGCCTGCCTCGTATATGCTAAAGACATAGGTTGAAACCAAGTGCCTGCAATCTGGAAGAGGGTACCACAGTCCATCATGTGGAAAAGAGCTTGAATATTAACAGGGAAGACACAGATTTTACTCTGACATCAGGGTTGGCCAACAGCATCTGTCAGGTCCCTAACACAGTCACGCTAATTATAAGCCATCACTTTCATTCTTCTTGGAATCCAAAATCAGGAGGGTTGAGGGGGCAAATTCTGAAGTGATTGTGAAACTTATCATTGCTAGGACTTTTTACAATTCAGTTGCTTATTCTTTTTAAAAACCTGCCGTTCAGCAGTCTTTTTCAGTACTAGCAATCTAAGTGATGCATTCCGATGAACAAAATGCACAGCGACTGCATCCAAACACAGCAACTGAGATGTTTGGCTCCTCCTTGGAATATTATTTTTTTTTTTTTTTTTTTTTTGATTTTTTTTTTTTTTTTTATTAATGTTATGATGGATTACAGGCTTGTGAAATTTCTGGAATATTATTTTTAAAAAACCTGCATAGACATCATCGGGGAAATGCAAATCAAAACTACACTTAGATATCACCTTATGCCCATTAGAATGGCTATAATCACCAAGACAAAAAATAAGAAAGGTTGGAGACGTTGTGGAGAAAAGGGAACCCCCATACACTGCTGGTGGGAGTGCACACTGGGGCAGCCACTATGGAAACAGTATGGAGATGCTTCAAAAAACTAAAAATGGAACTATCATATGATCCAGCTATCCCACTACTGGGTATTTATCCAAAGAACTTGAAATCAATAATACAAACAGGTTTATGCGCCCCTATGTTCATTGCAGCATTATTCACAATAGCCAAGACTTGGAAGCAACCCAAGTGCCCACTGACTGATGATTAGATAAAGAAGATATGGTATATATTTACAATGGAATACTACTCAGCCATAAAAAAGACAAAATCATCCCATTTGCAACCACATGAATGGACCTTGAGGGTATTATGTTATGTGAAATAAACCAGACAGAGAAAGACGAACACCATATGATTTCACTTATTTCTGAAAGATAAACAAACTTACCAACAAAGAGAACAGTTTAGTAGCTACCATTAGGAAGGGGGGTGGCGGGTGGGAACAAAGGGTGAATGGGAGGATTTATAAGGTGTTTGATAAATAATAACGTACAACTGAAATCTCACAATGTTACAAACTAGTAGTCTACAATAAAAGATAAATAAATAAAATATATGCACAACATTAAAAAAAAACCTGCTTAGTCAGAGACCTTTTATTGCTTGTTGAAAAATTCCTAAAGATTTGGGACTATGTTTAATAAATTGCAAGTAACTCTCTAGGATCCCATAGACCTTTTTCTAATATAATGTTTTTGGAGATTTTGTTGTTGTTACTATTATTTTTAGGGAAAGCCCCATTAAATTGACTTCAGATCCCAGGGTATAGTCAGAGAATTAGTCTTTTTGGCATTGATAATAAATTAGGTCAAATCAGATAATCTGCACGTTGAATTTGCTGCAATAATGCGCTTCCGTTCATAGGCAATATGTAAATTATGCAATCATAGGACTTTGCTTAGAGAAGCTGAGGAGGAATTCTTCTGAATGTAATGTTGTTATACTCTTTTTTTCTCAGTTGTATTAGATTTAGTTTTGGATAGAAATTTCGTGTTGGGAAAAATAAGGGATTCAGTGACCTGAGGCACAAAAAGTATATTCACAAGAAAGTAAGATAATTACTCGATCAACTTGGCGTTCTGTTTGGAATGTCAGCATCAGTAACAGTCTTTGGAGCGTTGTAACATTACACCAGCAATTTCACTAATGTGAAGCAGATAAGTCTGTCCATTAGCATTGATCACAAGGTCATGGTTTCTTTTAAACTTTGCCAGAATACCTGGTGGGAGCTCAAGGCACATACTCAAGTTTTCACCATGGCAAACTTAGTATTACCACCTTAGGATAACTCGAGGAAGACACCAGTTGATACTTCTTTGGTGACATTTCAACTTTGTTATTTGTATTTAGTCTGAGTTTGAAGGGACATGTAGGTATAGAGGGGCAATAGGTCATGATAAGGACAAAAGTAGTTACCTTATGTTAGTGATTAAGTAGGTGTGACTCCACAAACTTGTGTTTTTTGTTTGTGTATTTTTTGTGAGGATGATTGGCCCTGAGCTAACATCTGTTGCCAATCTTCCTCTTTTTGCTTGAGGAAGATTGTCACTGAGCTAACATCTGTGCCAATCTTCCTCTATTTTATGTGGGATGCCACCACAGGGTGGCTTGACAAGCAGTGCTAGGTCTGTGCCTGTGATGTGAACCTGAGAACCCTGGTCCACCGAAGCAGAGCACATGAACTTAACCACTACACCACCAGGCCGGCCCCAAACCTGTGTTTTCTTCATTAAGCATTAATAGTATCCTTCTTGGAGATGGATGGCATTCCAAAAAGTTCTATCCACAGAAGACTGGTAGTCTCTAAAGGCCATGATAATGAGGGGAATATGTTCATCTTAGTCTGATATACAGAACTTTGCCATTTAAGAAGCTGGTTTCTCTAAAGCATAAATAACTTAGCTTTATGGTCTTTACTTACAGATATTATTTATATTTTGCATGTGTTCTCCCTGCCCTTAAACACTGATTTCTCAGGATCAGTACGGAACCCTATACAAGTAATTTTCTAACTTAGTTTTATTTTATTATTTTTTGAAGAAGATTAGCCCTGAGCTAACATCTGCCACCAACCCTCCTCTTTTTGCTGAGGAAGACTGGCCCTGAGCTAACGTCCGTGTCCATCTTCCTCTACTTTATATGTGGGCCACCTGCCACATCATGGCTTGATAAGCGGTGCCATGTCTGCACCCAGGATCCAAACCGGTGAACCCCGGGCCGCTGAAGCGGAACATGTGAACTTAACCGCTGCACCACTGGGCTGGCCCCCCAACTTTATTTTTTAGAAAATCAGGAAAGTTCTTTTTACAAATAAAATCTTGTACAAAACTCCAATATATAAAATAGGTAAAACTGAATCAATACAGTCGAGCGAGGGGAGGGGTGGTCTGGAGATTCACCCATCCATCTTTCTCCTTCCATTTTCCCCTCTCTGCTACAATTTCCCTCAAACTTTTTACCAAAAAAATATTTTGTCCTAATTCCCAAATCTATGGCACCCATTTGAGAGTCTCTCCTTGAGTCTGAGCTCCATCAAACACTCTTACTTTTTCCTGACTCATTCTCTCTGGTCCTTCTCTCTTTTCACATTTAGTCAATCATCGTCATTGCTTTATCTCAAGAATATGCATGTATCTCTCACATCTTCTCTACTTCTAATGTCTTAATTCAGACCCTCATTTTTTTTCTTATCTGGACTATGTTTATAGGCTCCTCACTGATTTTCTGCTTCTTATTCATTTGTTAATAGTTTCTAAACATTTTGATTTCATATGTCATCAGAAAGGGAAAATAAAGATGAAACATGAACAACTAATATGTTTGTTTAGATAGCTATGAATTTATGTATTATATACATGTACTGATATGTAAATTTAAAACATAAAATATCAAAATTAAATAGGAATATATATATACACACACATACACACGCCACACACATACACTTTTGTGTTTTCTTCTCGTACTCTGTGGATGGCCTTAACTACCCTGTAGTATGTGTGTACCCCACTTTGGAGACTTGTTCCATGCCTATCAGAGAAATCTTTCTAAAATGACACTGCATGCTTAAAGTCCTTCAATAGCTCTCAGTGGCTATTAGCTAAATCTAAATTCTTAACGTAGAAGACAAGGCTGTTCATGAACCAACCATTGACTACTTCTCAAACCTGAAATAAAATAATATATATGAAAGCTTTTATTCAATGATTTGTAGTTGTCAAAATAAATGTTTTAATACTAGTACCTTGGTCAATCACAGATTTAGTTGTGTCGTTGGCTCAACTGGGCTGACATGGCAGCCACACTATATGGCATTCTGAAATATCTACATCACTCTCACCACAAAAGTGTCAATAAACACAGATTATTAATCTTTTGGAGGGACTGAGGGATAAAATGCATCTTTGAGGTTCCATAGCATTGACATCTGTCAGTCCCTGGGAATTTAGTGAGTGAGCAAAATGGAGTAAAATGTTGATGTTAATATCAGAACTTTCACTGACTCTACAAATTTCTTGTCAACACTATGACTGTTCCTAAAGAACGTCAGAATGAAGGAAATGCTTTTGAGAACAGGTAACCGGTTACTTTGGTTTCAATTTTAAAACAAAGCTCTACATCCTCTTTAGAGTATGAAGGAGGGGAAACATAGGAGATATTTCCTGCATCTGTGTTTAGATGAGATGAGCATAGGAAAAGGAGCAGAGCTGAATGTTATGATATCCTGTTAGCCTTTGTCAGGTCCTTCTATCTTGGTGTGGTTCAAATTTCTCCCATGTATTTTGATACTTTCTGTCTCTGTAGAAGTTGCTCAGAAATATGTTGCGAGTAATGACAGTGAAAATGCAATGAATTTATAAATAGCTCCTCCTACTTCATAGATGTCATTATTTAGGAGACTATATGAGGTTCTGAGGGAGATCAAGCATATGGGGAAACAGTTCGTTTGCCCAGAAAAATAGAAATAGTTAGAAATATCAACATATAACTGAGGAAGCATCAGACAGATTGAATAAAATGATTGAATCATTGAATAAAATGATTATTCAATATTTTTTTCATATGGCAAAGGAAAGACAAAACTGATTTTCTATTTGAAAAACACCAATGGAAATAAGCAAACGGGTAATTTCTAAATCTTATTTTCTATGTAAAGGATTAAAAAATAAATAACTTTGTTCTAGAAGTATTAGGGAGAGAAACAGCAAAGTTTCATATGAAGCTCTGGTTTTATAGTAAATACTTTCTTTAAACCTAGGGCGCATTAAACGAGGGTTAACATTTTGCAACTTAAAATTTAATCATTTGTAAAGAATCCTAGCTGTCTACATAAACACTGCCTTCTTCATAAAAGGGTTTGAGCAGAATTAGAAATGTCTGCAATCTATAAGCTCTACTTTGAAAGCAAGAAAATTAACAATAAATAGTAGAAGTAAAAGGTATCTTTCTGGATTCTGGGGATATCTCTCACATTTCTCTTCCTGTCTTCTATATTTATTGCATTGTTTAACATGAATTTTTTTTTAATTAATATGTAAAATAATGACTATCTAATTGTTTAAGCTCTTTTCATTGAGAGTTATCCACCTGGTTTCTTAGATACAATTAAAAGGAACGGGTAAAGGTGATTTCCTTAATAGAGTATTTTTCTTTCTTTTCAATTGATAAAATTATGTTAGGAACAGCAACCTCAGTGCACCAGTGGTGATTAATTCTCATGATTTTTCATTTTAAACCTTTTTAAAAGTAAACTCTATGGATAATGGGATCATATGTGTGGGAAACTGAAACTAAAAGCATTCAAACTGTTTTGACAAACAACAGATATTCTGGTCAGGGCAAGTAAGGCTGCGGATGATCGCTCCATCTGCTCTGTTGTTGGCAAGAATGAAGCCCAGATGTTGCAGTTTACCTTTGCTTTTTACTGTATCTTCAGATTTTCAAAGAGAAGTCTGAATTGCTTAGACTTTCCCCTGGGATCATGTAGAAGAGTTCTTCCTCATCCAATGTGTTTTCTCATTTTCCTGTCAATTCAGTAGGTTGGACCATTAGATCCGTTAGAAGAAAGTGGAAGGGAGGGCTTCCTGAAGCCTTCCACAGAGTGCAGCTAGATGGATCTGTGACTGTCGAACTGCTGCTGTTGCCGTCACCAGGCAGCCAAGCCAACCTTGACAAACTCTCAACCTAATGCTCAAAGAAAATTAGATTTAGTAAGGAGAGGAAGCAGGTCCCTTAAGCTGGTGCTATTTTTTTACTTTTTCTTTCTAATAGTTAGATAAATAATTACGTAACAGCCAGCTTTGCTGTCATGACAAGCAGCCCCAATCTCAGTGGCTTAAAATTCCAAACTTGTGTTTCTTTCTTATGTTACATGTTGGTGGGTGCTGAGAAGCAGCTCTGCTCCATGTGTCTTATTCTGGGATCTAGACTGAAGGAAGAACCCTTCCATGGGGAATGTTGTTCTTGTGGTGGAGGGAAAAGAGCAAGAGGCTGTTGGAAACACACGATGCTCCTTAGAGTTTCTCCTCTGACATGACACAGTATCACTTGCACTTACTTTCCAATGACCCAGGCAAGGTGATGGCCAATCAGTCAATGGTGCAAAGCAATATATCCCCTTTCCCAGAAGGTCTAGAAATTCACTTGGCAAATTTTCTCATAGAGTAAGGAGTGAATTGTTGAGAATCATAATGCAGTCTACCACAGTATACAATGTTCATAAATATAGCAACCCCAAGCACGCAGAAAGGGCAAAATGCCTACCCACCCAAGCCCTGGCTCCTTCACTATAAGGCTCCTTTGCATTTTCTTTCCTATCTAAAATGAACCACTTTCAGTTCATTTTGACTTGATTTTTACAGACCTTTGAGGAAGGCAAGAGAGATGCAGTGGGCCAGGAAGAAGTGAGACTATCCCCATACATGTGATTTATTCTAGACTCTGTCCAGGTTCTACTTCATTCCTGGATATCTTGATATGGAAAATTAATAGACTTGCAAGGTAAATTCCTTATGCACAAGTTTATCTACATAGAGAGCGCAAGTCCATTACTGGCAGCCTGAACAAGCAACAAAGAGCGGCATCCGCATGTTGTTTATGCAAAAGTCCTGGGTCATATATATCACTTTGCAAGCAGACAAAATATGGAGCATGTGGGCTGGATGTGTCAACTTGTTGCTCACTTTACCTGCCATTCATTTTTGTCATACAAATCAGCATCCTAATGACATGCCCTCACTGTATTCATTCTTTGCCCTATCTGGCCCCTGAACTTGGAGCAGCAGATGATGAAGTTTTCAAACACCATTTGATAATTGTATCTCTTCAGAAAATAATAGGAAGGAAAAGCTATTGATTTGAGCAAAATTCATTTTATCTGTTGATTTTTAAATATTATTTATATTGCCAGAAATTTAAAACTCTAATATAAAACTTGACTTCATAAAAATAAAACATGCTAAGATTCAGGAGGGTCATTGCAGGAGCTAAATGACAAGACACACAAAAAAAGATAAAAATGTTGCTGTTAAATGCAATGTTGCAAACTGCTGCTGCTCCTGTGGTCATGGCTGCATCGGTGCGATCATCCTTTCTCCTGTGTCCCTTTGGCATTAGCCATAAAGGAGACTGGCCAGCAGGGGTTACTCTAGGCGTTATGATCTCAGAATGGAGGCTTAGTGCTTGAAGAAATAATGGTGATATCTTTTCAAACCGCTTTTCTACTGGTGAATTTCATTATAATCCTCAGAATTTGTGATACCTTGCTTTGAGCACTGTTTCAGCAGCTTTTATTCCTTTCATATTACTGTAAGGTATATTTCAATAATTCGTTTATTCAGCCTTGCTGATTGTCTATCCTTCATTAAATAAAATCCACCTATCAAAATTGTAAAGCAGCCCTACAGCCCACTTTAGCATCTTTTTTCCTAGATGGTATCCTCAATCCCTGAGGTGTGGATTCTGCACATCCTAGAAGACAGAGCCTTGCATAAGGGCAGTCACAGGGCTCATTTTAAAAAGGCACATATACAACCACTTTCAGTGACCCTACAGCAGCACCTGCTCTCTGAAGACACACGTGGCTCTTCAATTTTAGAAAACAAATTGCCTTTGAAAAGGAGAAATTAGAAAAGGGAGAAAAAATAATTAATTCTCATGGCCAATTGTTTTTGACAGAGAAGATAAAAAAAGTGGTTCTAAATACAGTTTCCATACAAACAAAACTTCGAAAAAGATAAGCTTTTTTATCCGAAGCCCAAATTGGTAAAAACCAGTTCTGCTTACCAAATATTGGACAGAAAGACTTCTTTAGAATAAAATACTGTCACCTCCAAAAGCAAAGAAATATATATTGCCAAAGGGTTGAAATACAAAAGTTATTAATTTGATGTTTCTTTAAAAAAAAAATCAAATTTATTACGAGACACCTGTAAGAGAGTAGAAGTCTAACTGCCCGTGTCTTGATGCATACGGAGCCCAAGGATGCACAGTGTGGTTCAGACCATGCCAGGTACGCTGCCACAGAAGGCTGGCCCTTTGATGGGTGAGAAAGGGATGTTATCATAAATAACTTACTCAAATATAAAACTCTTCAGGTGATGTGGTTATAGATATTAGTTAGTGTAGCTGAGAAAGGACACAGCTGGACCAAAGCACTAAGTAAAAACAATATTTTTGAATAGACTATTCTTAAGACTCCTTACCTAAGACTCTTAATCTCTTCTTTCATAGCATCGTTAGGGAGAGGCAGGCCTAGAGGCTACACTTTGAAAAGAAAAGCACTTCTCTTGTGGTTTTGGGCTTTATTTCCCTTCTTTATCCATCTT
This sequence comes from Equus asinus, assembly GCF_041296235.1. Taxonomy (NCBI): domain Eukaryota; kingdom Metazoa; phylum Chordata; class Mammalia; order Perissodactyla; family Equidae; genus Equus; species Equus asinus. Next base: position 64,370,272 of record NC_091799.1, read on the forward strand.
TAGGGCTTTCCCTATCTTTAGGGCTTTATTTCCCTTCTGTACGAAGTTCTCATCTAGTCTTGGACAGAGAGATTCAGACACTGCTCACTCTATATTTGCCAATGAGGAGCCAGTAAGTTTGTCCACCCACCTAGGTGATTCATTCTAAGTGATTTCTTCCATCCGACATTTGTTTGAAATTTGCAAAAGTTGCTTTTATTTACTGATTAAAAACATTCCTTTCCAGCGTAGAGATCTCCCTTAGAGTTTGTGGCTTTCGATTGTACAGTGAAGGCATGGCCCTAAAATATTTAGGTTGCATCCAACTTTTCTAAAAAAATTTTTAAATATCTTGACTAGGCTTTTAAACCATGGAATAAAGGAGAACCTGTAGCACTGGCATTCGTAATATGGACCCCTGGAGACATTCAGGCAACGTCAAACACCAAGTTGCCTAATTGAAAATCTAGCTGTCCCCTTGGGGCTCTTAGGTAGGCGGTAGAGGGTCAAAGCTCGGGGTGTGAATTCAGCAGACCTGGGAATCCCAGCCTCCAGGACCAACCCCTGCCGGTGCGAGACTTTCCTAAGTAATACATTCGTGAGCTTCAGGTCTTTTTAAATCTAAAGGTACAGATAATGCTCTCTCTCTCTCTCTCTCTCGTTTGACTTTTTTAAGGATTAAATCAAATGATATATTTAAACATTGATCACAATACCTGGCATAGAGTAAGCAAACTGTAAGTGGTGTTGTTTAAAAAAAATTTTTTTATTTTTAGTAATTGATATTTGTAATTATTCTTTTTATCTGTTGATTCTAACTCAACATTTACTAAGCTTCACCCTAAAGATAATATAGCAAAGAACAATTTAAATTTTCCCCTAAATCTGCTTATACGGATACTTAGGGGGTTTAAAGCCAAAATGTACTTTTAAATAATAAATTTAAATATGTTTACATATCTATGGTGATAAAGGTTGTGTTAATTTGCAAAGAGGAGTAACGTAAAACGTTGAACTCAGATTGCTAAATGGTAAACACTGATTATACAATAAAAGTGTGATTCAGAAAAAGCTTGTTGTAATGTACAAAATGTTTTAGCACTCTTTGGCATGAAGAAGTTTTATATGTCTTTGTGTTTATTTTATTATATCTGTTGTTATGAGCTAATGAAATATGTGTGAGCTAGTATGAAGAAGGAAGATAATTTTATTGCTTAATATTCTGCATAAATCTAAATATCAGTAGATTAGCACACAGAATCTCAATCCTCCCCATAAAGTTAAAATAATTAGATGGTCTGTGTTGTGTGTGTGTGTAATATTTATACACGTATACGTTTATGTATATATGAATGTATAGATGGTATATATAGATCATATAAATACTATAAGCTTAAAGGGATAAAATGCAGAGCTGCTGTTATTTTTTAGGAAGTAAAAGATAAAATTTATTTTTCATTAGAAATTTAATCTAAAATTTTTACCTGTTTAGCAGTGCAGATTCATTGAACTTCAAAGGTGAAGGTTGGGAGAGTGAGACACAGGGGCATCCTTAATATGTTGGTGATGAAAAGGTCCACTCATTGGCAAGACAGGAAAAAAGAACAAAAGTATGCAATTGTTTGATTCCCTGGAGTTTCAGTCTTGCTAGCAATTGTGAAAAATAAATTTCACTTTGAGACACTCTTCAATTTTAGTAATTATAATAGCAAAGAATTATGATTATTCATAACATAGCAAATGGTTATCATATTCCTTATGGAGGTATTACTTCCAGGTAGTCTGTTTTTAATTTTTTCTTTTCTAATTTGTCCTTTTAATCTTTCAAAAAACATATGTAGCAGCTACCATTCTAAGTATTCATTTCGTGGGCATAAGAATAATTGTTATAGTAGCAACCTCTACCATTCATTGAATTCTTACCATGCGCTTAGTATCTTATGTGGAGTATTTCCTCCTAGGTCTTACAACAGCTGTAGGAGATAGCTTGTTATTATCATAATAAAGGCACTGAGGTTTTCTCACAGATGGCAGTGGTGATATGGCTAAGGGCCTTACACATGTCAGAATCCTCTCCTGACGCATCCTACATACACTGTAGGTTTGAGGCAGCGATGCCTTCTGTCCCCAAAACCCAGATCGAAATCTTTGGCTCTAATTGCTTTCCTGTCACCCACATGACACGTGGACTTTAGAGGTACTTTCTAGCAAGGGAGATGGCACACCTTGACTTCACTTCCCTGGCCAGCACTGGAGGAAGGCAGGTTAAGAGAGAGTGCAACATTGTGTCCCTTCCCTAGAGAGCTCGGCCCATGCCTTGTAATCTGATGCATCAAATTCACAACTTTTCTTCTCTTGTGTGTGAGTGTGTGTGTGTGTATGTGGATTGTTTGTAAGTATGTGTGAGGTCTGGATGGGTGTGAGGTCTGCACGTGCTGTGTGTCTATATGAATATCATGTGCATGAGGTTTTTACGTGAGTGTGGTATGTGTAGTCTGTGTATGAATGAGAATGTTCTGTGTGTTTGTGAGGTGAGTGCGTGTGTGTATATATGTGTCTGTGGTATGTGTGTCTGTGTGTTCGTATGCATGTGCATGAATTGACCGCATGGGTTGACTATTGTGAGTGGTGTGTGGGAGGTGGGGGATGTAGAAAGGAAAAACAAGAGTAGAGTTTGGGCAAATGGACATAGACAGCAGTTCTCCTTTTACTACAATAGCTGTAACTGAATGCGCTCTGCACTTGAACTTCAGAGTTCTGGGGTCAGGTCCCACCTAGCTCTGTAACCAGCTATTTAACATTTGGAAGCAGCTTAACCTGTTTGAATCTTAGTTTTCTCATCTATGAAAAAAGAGGATTTTTAACTCAAATGCTATGAGGGCTAAATGAGTAATGTTCACCTTGAAGTTACCGATCAGCTGTAAAATGCTACATAAGTGTAAAGTATTGCCTATTTTTATTAGTAACGGTATTATTTTTTCAACACGTTTTATATTGACATCCCAGAACAACAACATAACATGCAGGGTATTGTAATAAGTCTACCATTATGTGTTCTGTCTTCAGGGAATTTTTAAGATTGATTTTTATTGATAATATCTGATGTGTTGTATCAAGAAGAAAAAAGATTATGCTGTTCAAATTCCATGTCTAGTGAATGTCTGGGATTTTAAGCACTTAATAGTGTTAATTCATGGAACAACCAAGGCCATTTTAACTAGGAACTTTGGTCTAAGATGTGGGGTTGTACCATATTAGAAGAATTTGGGCGCTGACTTTTTCAAGCACTTATTTTTTAGATATATGGGAATGGATGAAAATGATAAGGAACAAGGCTGTTCCTCAGATGGTTACACATAGAGTTACCATGGGATCCAGCAGTTCTGCTCCTGGGTGTGTACTCCAAAGAACTGAAAACATGTCCTCACAAAAACTTGTAAATGAATGTTCATAGCAGCACTCTTCATGATAGCCAACAAGTGGAAGCAATCCCAATGTCCTTTAACTGATGAATGGGTAAACAAATGTGGTATAGCCATACGATGGAATATGATTTGACAATAAAAAGTTATTCAGTGCTAATACATGCTATTAATGGACGAACCTTAAAAACATGCTAAGTGAAAGAAATCAAAAAGGCATATTACGTGATTCCATTTATATGAAAGGCCCATAATAGACAAATCTATAGAGACAGAAATTATATTAGTGGTTACCTAGGGAGATGGGAGATTGGAGGTTGATGGCTGAGGGGTGAGAGATTTCTTTTTGGGGGTAATGAAAATATTCAAAAACTCTGTGAATATACTAAAAGCCATTGAATTGTACTTTAAATGGATGAATTATGTGGTATTTGAATTATATCTCAATAAAACTGTGAAAAATATAGAACAGTTTTCCTGAGTAGTGAACTCTCCTCATTTGTTGTACCAGTAGTTCTGGAAAGATCCAGTCATGACCTTACTGGATACAAATCAACAAACACAGACATGATAGGAGGCAATTGTATTAATAATGCATTCCAAACCACAAAGTCTGCCTGTAGCTGATGCCTTTGTTAAGGGTAAATGACCAGTAGAGAATAGATGGGCAACCCTCAACTTTTTGATATATGACAATATATTCTGGAACCAGCAGGCAAAGCCATGCGTTGTGAAGAAGGTCATTCTCTTTTCTTCTCCTTTCCTCTTCTCTTCTCTCACCCTCCTCTCCCTCCTCCTTCTTCTCCTTCTCTCTCTCTCTCCTCCATTCCCTCTTGATTTTTTCCCATAAATTGCTATTGTGATGAATTAATTTAGAATTATAGTTGAGTGTACATTGGAAGTAATGATTTTCTTTGCTTCCATGATTTTGAAGCATTTTCTTAGACAAGATTGGGCAAAGTGCAAAGTTGGAGTGAATTCTCTGTGTCCTAGTTGCTAAAAAGAAGAATTTTTATGTATGAATTCCCTCATTCTTTCCTGTTTCTGTGACTTGTAAATGCATCTCCAATCCTACAGAGTTGTATGTTCTGCTTATAGTCTTATCATTTCCACCCACTCTGCTTCCACATACAAATATCACATTTGCCATGGTTTCAGATGATCTCTCAGGAACAGGATGCACACTCCTATTATATTCTCATGTATAATCACTGCTTCTTAAAACCCTTTTTTTTTGCTTAACTTTTAATTAAAGAATAGTCAGCTCAATATGCAGCTGTGTGAACCTAACCAATAGATGTATTTTACTAGCTTCAGTTTTGCAATGTGGGATAATATCTTTCAGTTTTAAAAATTGATATTTCTATAAAGTGTCTTTTCTTTTTGCACTGAAATGTTTCTGGAATGTGACACGTCAATTGTAATTACTATTATTAAATATCCATGTATTTGTTTCGAATAAGCAGAATCAGATAAGTGGTGTTTATGTTCTGTGCAATACTAAGCTTCCTGGGCACAGAGAGAATCACTGGCTTACCAAGTAAGAGCATTCAGCATCTCCTGCTTGTCAGTCCTATGTTAACTGTATTGATAGTTCTGACAGTTTCCATGATGGGATTAAAAAAAAAAAGAGCATAAAATCAGATCTGAATTTCTGTATTGAAATGAGTATTTTCTGAGCTCCAGTTAATGAAAGTGTTGAGATTTGAAGAATGGTTGAGGAGTCAAGGTTTTATAATTGGTCTTCTGGGAAAAAAATGAGTGGACAATGAAGTCCTGAGATCTCTACTACCAAACAAAGACAAAATTATAAGGAATTATAAATTCCATGGTGAAATGTACATCTCTTAATTATATGGGCATTGACATCTATTTTAAAATAGATATAAATATTACTTATGAGAGTTTCATATGTTTTTCAGGGGCAAGTTTTCTTAGTGCCCTCTGTGTGCTTATCATTACCCACCCTGAGCACATAACACAAACATTGTGCAAGCAAAGAATATGGGCTGGTATGTGTGACGCTTAGATGGCATATCAATGAAGATGTACGTAAAGGAAAATATGGAGAATTGGAAATGTTTCTAGGGTTCATGTTTTCAGTGGCTTAATTTAAATAGTGAACTATAAAGACTAAATGGTCCGAGGCAGGGAGTCACTGTGGATCCTCAGTGTTCTAATATGATTGGTTCACAGATTGAGTTTCCCAAGAAGTGGACTCTGAAAAAGAGGTTCATCGACAGGGAGGGAAGAGAGCAGAATCAGGAGTAGAGGGAGAAGAAAAAGTTGGGTGCAGTGCAGTCTCGTAGAAGCTTCAGCAGGCTCAATAGGGAGTCCTGAAGCTGAGGTTTTCCTAAACAACTCTGGAGCTGGGCCTGTATGCTCTCTTGTTGACTTGATATTAGATGCTTGGACAAGGTGGCCCTTGTAGCTAAGGCAATTCACAAAGAGGGCTGACAGCTGAGAGCGCTTCCTGAACCTAGGGAAATGAGCCACTCATTCCTGAAGGGTTATCATCACAGCATCCACTACAAATGGTGAGAGATTGTGGAACCAGCCAGCCCTGAGAAACGCCATGTGGCTAGAGTCCCTGCTTCTTTCATTCCCTTGTTTCTTTCTTTCTCTCCCCCAACCCAGAGTTTTTCCAATAATACTTTAAAGGACTAGGTTGTCAGTTATCACAAGGAAGGAAAAGAAATAATCATTTTCATAACTCCAGCTATTCTTTTAATGTCAAGATATGGATTAATTATTGTTGTACTCGATGATCATAATTGTTTTCCATGGAAAAGTTAGTTCCATGTATCTGATGACCCAAGCACTCCCTGTGACAGTCCCTATCTATGTGATACTGCATCCTGACAGCCAGATGGAATGTCAGAAGGAAGGGCCAGATAAAATTTTTTTTCTCTGTATTAAAAGAAAAGGAAAAACATATTTATTGAGCGCCCACTAAATGTGACGTCAAAGATCTTTCTTATCTGTATTAGAAGTTGATAACAAATGAAACAGTACATTGATTTGAAAAGTTGTGTTCTCATTTAACTACTATTTTTTATAAAATAAAAATTTATTAACCAGTGTATAAAAATAGTACTTTATAAAAACTACAGCATATTCACTTGGGTTGAGCTGTTGTTTGGTTGACTATTTGTTCACTTTTTCTTCGGCCTTATTTAGCTGTTGCATGGCTTTTGAAGCATCCACAGCATATCAAATGGTGGAGAAGCTAGTAAATGGATATATGAAATCAGTATGTTAAATTGCAACAGATTTATTATTTAAGCACTGATTTTATTTAGTACCAATTTATTAAGTACTGTTTATTAAGTACTGATCTTTATTAAAAATCAGTTTATTAAGTATTGATCTTTTTAGCAAGGCATTACAATAAACCAACTCTATTATTAAACAGAGTATAGAAACTGCTAATCAGAAAACTTCTTAGATGTTTAAAGTTGTGTTTAATTATGTTTGTTTTTAAGACACTTAGAAATGTCACTTAAATGGCCCTTAAGAATGGATGTTCACTAAAGGCTGTGGAGTATTTTAGGACTTCCATGGATTTTTTAAGATTACTCTTTGTCAGTTCGGGATAGTTGTCATTGCTGGCTATACAGCACAGTACAGATTCAGCCCTTGAAGACACACAAAGATAACTCAAGGCACTGGTTTCTGCATCTTCAGCCACTTTATTCCATTAACTATTGCAATTAATTCCCTCTATATGTAATTTGCATCAATCAAAAGAATAGGAGAATTAGAACAGCTTCTGAGGCTTTTCTGGGACTAAAAGAACAATTGTTTTATTAACTACTATAAGTGTTAGATTTACCAAAAGGAAAAAGTGTTTTAAATTGAACCATTCTTCTAATTCATTCATCTTAGTTCTGAAAACGTGTGAGTAAAAATCAATGATGATGCTTAATCGAATTTAAAAAGTGGCAGGTAAAGTCCTGGATTTTTTTCCTCCTTGGAATTACATGTTGTTTGCAGTATTAGCTTGACTGTATTTTTCTTGTAAGACCTCCTGTACATTGAGAACAAATTCAAAGAAGCATTTGCAGTCTTAGACCTTAAGAAACGATGTTCTTCTTTAACTGGTAGACAAAAGTCTAAGCACTTCTTTAAAAGAAACTCTGTAGCATAAACTGTTAACATTTTCTAAACTAGTGGTCAACTTTTGTTTCCCAAAGTAATTTAAAATTATTATTTTATATAAGAATAGAACTATGTTTTTCTTCATTTATGCAACAAACATTTACTCATAGACATCAAGCAAGTGGCACACGTATATGCTGTTTCTGGGATCAGTGCTATATAACGCCCAAGGTTCAGTAAAGGGCTCATTTTTGTTATTTACAGACTGCTTTCCTGAATCCTCATGAAGGTGTTATTCCTGTTTCGGGCGCAGGTCTATCCATCCTTGTCTTTGGGTTTCCTATCTCAATTCTGCAATCTCTTCTCTGGCCATTACACTCTCTAATCATTTGCCTCCCAAGGTAATCAGTCTAGCTTTTGTAATCTTCTAACTTCCCATTACTCATCATTTCAATTCCTTCCACTGGCTCCCTATTGCTTTCCTAACCAATTTCAAATTACTTACCCTTATCTTGAAGGCCATTCACCGCTCTGCCCCTGCTTACGTCTTTTTCCTTATCACTTCTGATTCCTCCCTTTGCTCACAGTTCTACACGCAAGCACATTTCCAAAGTATGAGAACGCTTTGGATTTATATAATGCTTTTGCCTGGAAGAGCTTTCATCTTTGCCTCGTATCTTCTCAGAGAAGAAAGTAATCGAGCTGTGGTTTAAGATTCGCTAATGCAACTGGCAGTAAAATCCTGTGTTTTGTGCACAACTTACTCTCTACTGACCTCTGTGTTCCTTGCCTCACGTTTAGCATTCCCCTATAGCTGTCCAAGGATGTTCCTTAGGCAGCTGTCCCATTATTAGGTTGTGTCTTGTGCAGCAGCAAGCAATTATTCTTAATAAATCGTAGAACTATAGAGTTTACGTACAGACAGGGTTTCTCTGCATACAAGAATCCAGTTTCTCCACTCAGTGTAGAAATCCGTCTCAGAACATTCCTGATGCCTCAAATTGCCTTTCTAGAGAGAAAGTCAACCACGAAGACAAGCTCTTTTCTTGTTTCACAGGACTCATTTCGAGAGAAGTGTTCTTTGACCTGAAGTCTGGTCCCCTACCACCTCGTCCTCTTGGTATGAGGCATGTCACTGGAAAGATACAAAATAATTCTAATAATCTCTCTTTGCCTTGAAATACCATAATCTCCTCCATTAAAACATTCTGTTTGGGGTTAGATGTTCAAGTTGCTTCAATAATTCCTCTTGTGGCAGACTTTTTGAGAATTTGCACACTCTTGTCTTCCTGCACCTCTGATATAACTTGGTCAGCAGACTTCCCAAGAAGGCTTGCTGTCACTGTCAGTCCAAATATCACTATCACTTACATGTTTGTCATTATTATGGAAGGTAGTTTTTATAACCTTAAAATAAATCAATAATTTATCATCCTCTTTATATTTTAATGAATGCAGAAGCTCATTTTAGAGTATTTTGGTATTAAAGTATCCATAGGCTCAGAATATTTGAAATTGTTGTGTAATGATTCTGAAAGCATAGGGGTAATATTTGAGACTGACTTGGAAAAAGACGCTGGTTTTTAGCCCAGTATTTTGAAGAACTATTGAGATGTCGCTTAACAGTATTTTTAGAATTTTCACATTGCTCACACATGAGCGCTTTGGGAATTGTTCAGTGAATATGTCTCCTGAGTGGTTTGTTCCTTGAAATTATCGAGTCTTTCTTGGAAATTTTTTTCTCCCTGTCTTGTGATGCATTGGGCCGTCAGTATCACAATTAGAACTTCATTCCTTTTCTTTGTTCTTCCCAGTGAAAATGCTGTAGTCTGGCTGGAAGGTAAAATAGGTTAGGCTTATATTTTTTCACTCTTTTAGGGATGCTGGAATCCTCTAAGAATCTAATGAGATCTAGCAACATTCTCTCAAAAACTGTACATGTATACATAATCACACAGAGAAATGGCATTTAATTTTAGAGATACAAGTGGTGGTGGAATCATATCCATCTTCCCATTACGGGGTACTGAATTCCAAATTGAAAATCACTGATTTACTTCTACCTCATTTTACATATATAATTTCCTGCAAAGATATGGAAAAATAAAATCATATGAATAAGTTGTGTTTAACAGTTCCATTCAGTAATCTTTTAAGGCAAAATTATTTTCTAAATTAATTTTAATTCAAATCATTATTTATAGAATATTGGGTTTCTTAATGTGAACATATTTATATAATCTTATGATACAACCATTTTCTTCTGAATAGTTTCTTAAAATGTTTTCATAATTAAAAATAACACAAAATATTTTTTTTCTATAAACTCTCAACCTCCCCCTTTCTTCAGTCTTATCTGCAGTTATCTCTTGTACATGTAATTGATATGGTAGAAGATACATCTTAAGACAAATTTTAATTCTTTAAACTGTGTCACAAATTGTGTATTTTACAGTTAAATACAGATATGGGTATATTTGAAATCACCATTTTCCTTGTTTTTTAGAAAAAGCTTTGAGAATTCCCAACTTCCAAAGTAAATTTAAAATTTATATGTACAAATAATGTACCAAGATAGGAAATAATAGCATGAATCATGCAGATATTCAGCATATCTAAGTTCATAGTTTTAAAAATAATACTCCTTATTAGCTAAAGGTTTGATTAGTGTTCTTTTAATAGTAACCTTAGTTTACCAATATTAACACATAAATTATTACACAAAAATGATTTTTTTTTAAAGATTTTATTTTTTTCCTTTTTCTCCCCAAAGCTCCCCAGTACATAATTGTATATTCTTTGTTGTGGGTCCTTCTAGTTGTGGCATGTGGGACGCTGCCTCAGCATGGTTTGATGAGCAGTGCCGTGTCCACACCCAGGATTCGAACCAACGAAACTCTGGGTCGCCTGCAGTGGAGCGCACAAACTCAACCACTCGGCCATGGGGCCAGCCCCACAAAAATGATTTTTTTTTTTTTGGGCAAAGATATATGCAAATGTTTATTACAATATCATTTCTAATAGCCAAAAAATCACTAAAATACCTAACAATAGAAAAATAGTTAAGTAAATACAACAAAATATTATATAACCATTAAAATTATAATGTCACTGAGTATCCAATGTCATGGGAAAATGTTTGTTACATGTATCATTGTGAAAAAATACACAAACACTATGTATAGTGTGATCTTGTTTTTTAAAACAAACAAACAATATGATCTAAGGGAAATATACCAAAATTATTAATAAGGAGTTAAATCTGAGTGGTAGGTATATACGTGATCACTACTTTTTTCACAAAAATGATTTTTAACGCCAGCTCTATAGTAAATACCTTTTGTCATGTGTGAGTCATATAATTTGCTGAAGTTGATGAAAACTTCCATTTCAACTTAAAGACTTTGGAGATGCTGAACTGTGTGCATTTTGTTGGAAGAGTTATGGAGCAGAACAAGTACTCCAGACTTGTGAAATATATTGTTTACAAATTCTACCGCTTTTGGTAAAAATGTACAAAGCCCATCACAGTGTCAATCTTTAGCTTATCCACGTTTGTGGATATTTAACCAAGGAACTGTCAAAACACATTGCTATACATTGGGAACACAAACTTTGGTTTTATATGTATATATTTAAAAAAATATTTCGAGAGAGCTATGCATATACATCCAATACTTATGAGGCTAATCAAGTTCAAAATGTACTATGAGGAATATATTTCTTATTTTGGTGCTATCAAAAAAAAGGGGGCATTTTTTTAAAATTTTTAATTATTTTTTTTTTAGTTTGACAATAGAATTAAGCCTATTATATTCCTGGGTGAGCACCAGAATCAATCCTTCAAATGCTGGAGATCACAGTTTGGAGTTGAACAAATAGATTCAAATCCATTGTATTACTTAGTCATGATGTAAAACAAGTTACTTCTTTGTATCCCATGCTGACTCTTGTGGTTGACAAGGGTTGTGGGGCCTGAGGCTTTATACAACACCGGGAGCCCACTTTAAGAGAAATGAATATGTCATTAGTTGACAAATGAATACTTATTTAGAATGAGAAAAGAAATCACAAAAAATTACAAATTTAATAAAGCTGACAAATTCCGGAGGCATCACAAAATCCATAAAATGACCTTAATTTTTAAAAAATTAACTGCTTGGCACTTCTATAATTTTTTCTTTGCTTTATCGTTTTTAGTTATTTATTCTCTGATTGCCTCTTCATATGACTGTGATTCTATAATGTTTTCTATTTAGCGAATGACAAGATAATGCAGGCTTTCCTCTAGTATGGTTGATTATAATCTAACATTTTATTCTTGGTAGTTAAAAAAAGTTACATCAAGTTTCTCAATTTGTTCTTGGTGATTTCATATACATTCTTGAGTTCATGGCCAAAATTGAGAGAACCTCTGTCAAATGTCTTTCATTTTTCAGTTGTAAGATTTCAAAGAATTTTCAAAGACCAGCTCCTGGCTTTATACTTCTTCTTTTTTGGTGAGTAAGATTGGCCCTGAGCTAACATCTGTTGCCAGTCTTCCTTTTTTTGCTTGAGGAAGATTGTTGCTGAGCTAAAATCTGTGCCAATCTTCCTCTATTTTGCATGTGGGATGCCACACAGCATGGCTTGATGAGCAGTGTATAGGTCTGTGCCCAGGATCTGAACCTGCAAACCCTGGGCCACCGAAGTAGAGCAAATGCACTTAACCACTACGCAACTGGGTTGGCCCCAGCTTTATACATTTTAAACATTGTGTCTCCTCCACTCCACACAGAATTGTGGTGCCAGGAGCTCTGGGCACACTCATGTTACAGTGTGCTCTCCGGCCCTGCCCCTTCTTGCTGCAATGCTGGGTGAGCCGACACTGTGGTCACCAGGAGTGTTCCTGGGAGCTACGCCTACACCAGGACAGCTAGCAAAAAACTGAGGGCATGTGAAAGAGACTAAGAACCCCCAAATAATAATCCCACCAAACCATACATCTTTAATTCAACTTTTAATTAGCCAGATTTCAAGAAGGCCCACAGTCACTCCAGTGCCACCCAACCCAAGGGGAAGCATCGTGTGTAGACAAAATCAGTGAGTGGATTAGTCTTAGACTACTGTGGTTAAAATATCTTACTTTCGCAAAATTCCCAAATCATCGGAGTGTGTCAACCCAGAGTTAGAGCCATTTCCAGTGCCTTGGAGAGAGGCCCTAAAGCTTCGCCCTTCCTAGTTTCATGATAATCCCCAGCTATGTAGACAGGGCAATTTCTAGACCACAGCAAATCGGCTTGCCTCAGGAAACAGAGAAGTTGGCCTTACAGTTATAGAAAAACAGTTGTATTTCTCCTAGAGTTTAGCCACCATTTCTCAGCTATTTCATAGAAGTTCTTTTTATGCATTCTTCTCTAGAAGTTTTTTTGATAGCCAATATTTCACAAATCACACTAGTTCTTTAAATCACCCCGGTCATTCGATAGCATAATCTTTTGAGGGGGGGATAGCCGGGCTCCAGTAAGCTTTAAATGTTCATTTGTTTTCCAGTATTATGACCTGCATAGGAAGAAGTAATGCCTTTCATCTGAACTGTTCCTCTTGCTTTATTTTAAAGCACCAAATGGCATTGTGTGATAATGGGATAAAAACCCAATTCAGTGAATAGAATATGCTATTTATGATTTGGATTGTCCTTTAGGGTTTTCATTATAGTCTTCTAGAAACTGGGAATCTACCATTGTGTGATTAAAACACACAGACAGGGGCTGGCCAGGTGGCGCAGCAGTTAAGTGCACACGTTCCGCTTCAGCGGCCCAGGGTTCTCCAGTTCAGATCCCAGGTGCAGACATGGCGTCACTTGGCAAGCCATGCTGTGGCAGGCGTCCCACATATAAAGTAGAGGAAGATGGGCACGGATGTTAGCTCAGGGCCAGGCTTCCTCAGCAAAAAGAGGAGGATTGGCAACAGTTAGCTCAGGGCTAATCTTCCTCAAAAAAAAAGAAAGTTAAAAAAAAAAAAAACCAAACAAACAAAAAACACACACACAAATAAGTACATAAAGGATAAAAATTCTGTCATCTCACATATCAACAGGCAGGGTAGTTGGTCCAAACAACCTGAAATAAATGGTGATGAAAACCTATGGACATTTCAATGTAAACAAATGGGTTATTTAAATTCTCTCTCAATATGGAAACTTCAAGTGAATAATGTAGCATGACTGTGGCGCCATAACTCAGGAACAATCTGCAAAGCAAAATATAGAGGCACTAATTCTGTTGTATTTGCAGCCCCCATACTGTAACACTGGGCTTGTTCCTGTTATTCTGGCTAAAGATGAGTCAGGAACCTCTAATATAGCCATTCCTAAAAGACAGCAATTGATTCAGAATGTGAGACTGAGAGAAATCCTAGAAGTCTGACCTTCAGATGAGTTTAGCTGTAGATCAATAACGCATTGCTTAGACTAATGCAGTACCCCAAATCCCCACAGTGGGCTGCCAGGATGCTATTTTACCTCAAATAATTTGGTTGAGAGCAGTCAATATGGATGAATTTGTCCTGCTGATAATTTGCTGATTCAGGGAACATGTAACATCTAGCCACAATGTAGATAGAGCTCAGCCCAGCCCCGTATAATATAGTCACCTGGCTTTCCTATTTTTCTACAAATGTCCTATTTGAAGAATAACTCAACGTTCAGTTGAACCAAGGCTTGTTCTAAATTCCCTAGACTCTACTCCATGCATGATTACATCTATCTTGGCATGAAATCTTTCTCTCTTGCAGTTAATAGCATTGATATATCTTCTAAAGGTGCTGGGTATTATCAGTATTATGGGGGGAGGCGGGTGGGCAAATTCTGGTCTATGGACTTATGTTATTAGTGAATTATGGTTTCTTAGAGTGTGACTCAGGATTAAATAGTCACATGTTAGGAAAACTTTGATCCAGTAGGGAAAACCATCAAGATTTCTCAAAGTAGTTTGCTACATCTGGATACAAAGTACTTAGGTGTTTTGATAGCATCCTCACTTGTTTTCTCATAGTGTCATTGGATAACATGAAGAGATGTAAATGTAAATGGATGCTAAGTTATGCATACAAAAAGAGTTAACTTTAGCGATATCCTATTCTATCAGTCCATTTTTCACCATATTTCTTTTACAAAATTATTTTAAGAACTCTACTGAGATAAAACTATGTACAATATATCACGCTTATTTAAAGTATACAATTTGGTGAGTTTTGATTATGATATACACAGCTGTGAGAAAATGAGGCAAATCAAGATAATGAACATAGCCATCACCCCTAAAAGTTTCCTCTTGCCCCTTTGTCATCCGGAACTCCTGCCCCTTCCTTGAAACCCCACCTGCCCCAAGGTGCTCAGTGCTCAGCTGTGGACTCCAGGTGAGCCAGTGCAGATGTCCAAAGCTCTGTGTGTGGGCAGCTCTCTCCTCCGTCACTCTGCTCAGCCGACTCGACCTGCCTTGACCGCCCCATATTCCCAACTCCAAGTCCTCGATTTAGGGACACTGTCGGGTGCTGGCTGGGTTTCCCCACTCTGTGCTGAGACCTGGGAACTCTCTCCAGGTGGAAAGCTGGGGCAGCCATAGGGCTCACCTGATGTGTTTTCCTTTTCCCCTTGCTCACTGTCTTGTGCTGTCTGGTGCCTAATGTCTGAAAGTGGTTGTTTCATATATTTTGTCTAGTTTTGCTATTGTTTCATGAGGGCTTGTGAACCTGGCTCCTTTTGCTCCATCTTGGCAGGAAGTAGACGTTTCCCCAGTGTCATATATATTTGGTTATTATGGTCAGCGTTTGAAAAGGAGAATATTTTAGAGGTTGATTATTTTATACTAAATGATTTTTTATTATATTAATTTTACTTAGAGACAGTTTATTAGAAGTATTTTGTTACACAAGTTATAAAAGATCATTGTAAAAAAATTTGAAAAATCCAGATTAACAAAAATTGCTAAGTATTACTTGTAATTATAGAATAACTGCCAACATTTTGTAGCATATTTTTTTAGAATTTCTTTCTTAGCGAGGTGTTTACAGAGATATCAAAAACTATATAAATTTAAGAAGAATATACTATACATACTGCAATTTAAGTGAAAATATTTTAAATCATAGAAGTAGTAAATATTTCTCACTAAAATTGTATGTAAATGTGAAGTGAAAATTGTCGTATTTTTACTCCTACCTTCAGAGAGAACTTCTGTTAAATGTTGTATAGTTATTCTCAGAGTTGTTTCTATGCATGCACAAACACACTAGGAGTATGTTTCCATACAAAAGGGAAGAAGTCATTATATACTTATTTCCTCTTCTCTTCTATACTTTTTCTTTCTTTCTTAATCCATACAGGTAAACGTCTTCATTTAGATGGCCTCTGGTCATTCCATCGTATGGATGAACCGTGGTATATTTAACAAATTTGCTAATGACAGACATTTATGTTGCTCCTAACTTGTTGACATTGTTCACTTGTTTGATCATTTCCTTAGTATTAATTTTTAGACAACAAGTTGCTAGATCAAAAATAATGTACATTCTGTATTGCTGTAGTTATAGCCAAATTACCCTCCTGAAATCTGTACTTTTTTCCAGCAATATATTAGTGTCTGCTTTCAGAAACCCACTCTAACCCTCAGAATTAGTTTAGCTTTTATATCTTTGCCAAAAAGATCAATATAAATGAATATCTCTATTTTAATTGTCATTTAATTGATCATTAGTTAGATTTCAAGTTGTTTATCAGGTATTTGAGGGGAATAGACGTTCTCTGCTATGGTCTTTGCCTAGTGTTATATTGGCGTGTCAATCTTTTTCTTATTTTCTAATTTGTAACAACTCATCTTAAAGATTTAACCTCCCTGGATAATTTTGACTCATTTTTAAGTAATCTTGTTATGATTTGTATTAAAATAAAATCGAGTTTATAGAAAAATTGGAGAGGATTTGATGTCTGAGTATAGTGTGTTTCAGTGGTTGTCTCAAAAGGAAGGATGGGGTATGGGGAGGAAGGATTCAGAAGAAACATAAGGAAAGTTCTAGGAGTGATGGATATATTCATCACCTTGCTTGTAGTGCTGTTTTCATGGATATATACATATGGCAAAACTTGTCAAGTTGTACACTTCAACTATATGCAGTTTGATGTACCTCACTCATGGCTCAATAAAGCTGTTATTTAAAAAAATGGCACCAAAAATTCCAAAAACAGCTTTCAGCCAAAAACAGAAATTAAGGTTGATGAGAACATTCTTTTGCATTATCTTGGTTAGATTTCTCTTGGCACGGTTACGATGGCCTTGTAAAATAAATTGGGAAGCCAAAGAATGTCACTTTCACCTTCAAGATTAAGGAAAGTGAACCAGTAAAATAAGTGCTTCTGAATCAGACTGGGTCTAAAACACCCTGAGAAATAAATATGACTTCTGAGTAGCATTGTATGGGAATCATAGTCTATAAACGTCTGGGAATGAAGGAGAGACAGCAAGAGAGAAAGTAATACAGGATTACTTTAAACTTGAACCACGTATTTAAAGAATGATAATGGCCTTATGATAAATTTTTAGAGATTTTACTATCGAGAAAGAGGCACACTTAAAAATGTTGCCTTTTTGTGGAAGAGGTCAGAATTTAAGGATTTCAAAAAGCAGGATGAGCTTGAGTTGCCCCCACGCTTACCAGGCAGGATTTATGGAGTCAACAGTGACTGAGAACGTGGCAGAAGGACAGGTTACTAGGAGGAGAAGGCAAGGAATCTCTACAGGCTGTGAGTCGCAGGGCTCCGCTCTCCCAGTGGGGCAGCAAGCCGCATCTTCACAGTGGGGACTGCTGGCAGATATTTTGCACTGGCTCAGCTTTGTCCCACCACTTTCATAAATTTTCATGGAAAGACTTGAAACCTTCTTTGCCATAAGAATGAGAGAACTTTTGAATCAAAGTATCTTGATTAGAAGAAGGAGGAGGAAGAGCAAGTGGAAGAAGAGGCAGTAAAGATTTCTTAATACAATTGAAAGATAGTGGGAAGATCTCTGCTGTTGGAGCCTGAAGGCCAGGGTTCCGGTCCCAACTTTGACATTTACTAGCTGTCAAACAACGGAAAAATTCTTTAGCTTTTCAGAACCTCAGTTTCCTCAGATCCTTAAATTGGTGATAAAAACTTATGTATACGTTCTAAGGTTATGGTAAAAATCAAATGTCTTAATGCATGTGTAAATATTTTTCAAAATGCAACAAACACTACTAACCAATAATGTTTTTATTACTGTCCAATAATGTTTTTTGTACCAGATGCTCTCTGGTTTTAAATCTATAATTTATTTTCCTTCCTCAATCAGCATCCACTATAGTAAGACTAAAGCTGTTCTTTAAGGTTGAGGTGTTAACATTAAAAAAAAAAAAAGCTGTTAAATTCAGTGACTTTGGAGAACAATCAAAGAAACTTTGCTGTGTCATCCCCACCTCACTACACACACACGTGTGTGTCTTTAAAATTTGCAGGGCGAAGGGAAAAGGTAATGGGAGAAGGGCATGTGATAGGGAAAGTATTGTGAAATAATACCAGGTTTTATCGTGTCGTCTTATATGTAGAGATTTGAACGGGTCTCGGTCCTGGGAGCTTGTTCAAGTTCTCCCTGGTCCCTGCCCAGTGACTGTCTCCACCAGGATGCCTTGAAGGCACCTCAGACTCAGCGTGTGCAATTTGGAACTCATTATCTACTCCCCAGTTGTTCGAGCTGGAAGCCTCCAGGTCACTCCTGACTTCTCTCTCCTGAAATCTCTCCTCTGCCCCATATGGATCGGTCTCCACATCCTGTTGATTCCACCTTCTAAATATCTTGTCTGCGCTCATCATCTGCTCTTCTGTTGCCACTGCCTGAGTTTGGGTTATAAGCTTCCCAGTCTTCAGTCTTCTCTCTCTCCCAACCAGTCCCCCACATTGCCACCACCAAGAGCTCTCATTCTAAAACACCAGTTATCTTTCCCAAACACAGGAGTTTCTCTCCCCTAGAGGAATTTGACTTTAAGGTGTATTTAGCTAAATTAGCCAAGATATGCCTTAAAACTATGTTCATCACAGTATTGTTTATAATAGGGAGAAAAAGGAAAGAAACCTAAATTTCCTAAAAGAAGGGATTAGTTATACCAATAGACTACAAAACAGCATTAAAATGGTGTTACAGATCTGTATTTAATAATTTGGAAAATCATTGATAATGCTAATATAATTAGCATTCAAATTACTGAAATCAAATTACTGAAGAATGTTCATAGGGAAAATTGTGGCAAATATGTTATCCTATAAAGAGAGATTTCTAGGTGGTGGAATTCAGCAGGAATTTTTCTGATTCCACCTCCCCAAAAACACAAGCAAAATGAAACCAAAACAGACCAGAAACCCTGCTATGTGGCTCTTTACAAAAGGTAGCCCATCTGGCAAGGACTTCAGTAACCAGCCAGAATCCTATAACTCAGCCCAGCAAATGTGAAATGCCACACAACAAATCCACTAATGCCTTAAAAGTTATGAAAACCAGGGGCTTTGGGACATCCATATTTGCCCATTTTTTTTTTTATAGACTCTCTGATAGCATGCACTGTCATCAGTTCACTGTGGTTTATTCCATCTATTCACAACTGGGTTTTCTCTTAAAATTATTAAAAAAAAAATAACTATGTTCATACATATCTTTGAAAGCAACAAAAATAATGCTGGGGGTGGGGGGAAGTGGCAGGCAGAGCCCTGCTGCCTACACTGTTTACTCCTGTGTCTGTCTCTCAGTTACAGCTGCTGATAGGAGTCAGTTATTCTCAAACACTTACGTTGACTTATTTACTGTCTCTTTCTCTCTCTCCTTTTTTTTTTTTTTTTTGGTGAAGAAGATTGAACCTGAGCTAACATCTGTTTCCAATCCTCCTCTTTTTGCTTGAGGAATATTGTTTCTGAGCTAACATCTGTGCCAGTCTTCCTCTATTTTGTATATGGGATGCCGCCACAGCATGGCTTGATGAGCAATGTGTAGGTGTGCGTCCCAGATCCAAACTGCAAACCCCAGGCCGCCAAAGCACAGCATGAACCCAACCACTATTCTACTGGGTGGCCCCTCATTTACTATTTCTTAAATAGCATTTATAATTAAGTTTTTTTAAAAAATTTTATTTTCCCTTTTTCTCCCCAAAGCCCCCTGGTACATAGTTGTGTATCTTTTAGTCGTGGGTCCTTCTAGTTGTGGCATGTGGGATGCTGCCTCAGCATGGCTTGATGAACGGTGCCATGTCCGTGCCCAGGATTCAAACTGGCGAAACCCTGGGCTGCCGAAGCAGAGTGTGCAAACTTAACCACTCGGCCACGGGGCTGGCCCTATAATTAAGTTTCTAATGGTGGTGGTATCTGGTGTTACGTATAACCTCGCCCAGTCAGACGGTTTGAGCGAACACGATCCAATATTTCTGCACAGGCACGTGTGTACACACACACACACACACACCACACACTCAGTAGCTTTGCAGTTTGCATACATTATTTTTACGGAAATTCTGTGTAGTGGGGTATGTTAGGAGTTTGCTTTCATTTTATAATAGCCAATTGCTTCATAGCAAATGTCTTAATCATTATCAGGAAAAAATTGATTAGACCTTAATCTCTTCTCAAATCACTTCACTTTCTCTTTTTTCCCTATCTGTTCCCCCCACACCCATATCTTTCCTATATTATGAAATATAATTGGCATGAGTAATGACATTAAGTCAAGTAATATGAACTATTTATTGATATTAAATATCGATACACAAAGATTAGTGAAGAACCCTGAGAAAAGACAGTTAAATAGTTACTATTGGCACTTTTGGTATTTCCATGGTGACTTGCCATATCTGAAAGACAGGTATTTCAAATGTATTGAAGAATAGTACTTTGAAATACGCCAAGTTAAATAGTATTTAGAGCTTTAGATATAAGTATTGATTTTTCTGTTACAGATTGATGTATATATATATTACACAAACTTTATTAGTTTTGCTTTAGAACTGTAAAAGTTAACAATGAATCTTAAAATCCTTTTTTTCTATGAACAAAAGTAAAGTAGTTATCTCAGAAAAATGACTTCTCATTTTATAGAAGTTAGGGCGAGGGAAGAGGAATTGTTATTAAGAAAATAGGCTCTCGAGTGAGATCAGGCTGGGCTCAAATCCACTTTCTAGAATTTACTAGCTGGGTACCTTTAGGCAATTCACCTAAGCTATGGAAGCACTAGTTTCCTCCTCTGCAAAATAGCAATAGTTAATAGCAAATAATTGGATCATGTCATTATGAGGTAAAATGAGGTAATGCCATGTAAGTGTTTGACAGTGTGCTTGGTACTCAAAAGATATTTTTAAATCATTTTTAATTTTTCTAAGAGCCATTATTTACAGTTAGTAAAAATTATGCCTTTTGCTTGCCTTTCACTTTACAGTTCACAAAGTCCCTCCACAAACATGACCTCATTTTATCCTTACCACAGACATGACACAGAGAAACCGTCTGAATCTCAGCAAAGTTCAATGACTTAGCAAAGGTTCTAGAACTTGTTAGTAGTAGGAGCAGCAGGACCAAATGATCTCCTATAAAGGTCACACAGAAGCTAATGGATATATCTATATCTATATCCATATCTGTCTACCCCCTAGAATATAGGTAGGCATATTTAGTATGGGCGACACGGTATTTCTGTATGTTAATTTCGAGCATCAGATGCTATTCCTGTTATAAAAGTTGTGACCTTGCCACTCATCGAACAGATGGCATTGCTTGATTAAAGTCAGGCCATATTTAGAACACTTCTAAAAAGACTTTCTCACTTGGGTAAATGTTTCGCCCACTGAAGTGATTTCTTTTCACCAATTGGGCAAACCACACAATGGGCCATCTTCTCATAAGGGCTCTCTGCCACCCCATTCTCAGGAGGACAAGTGTTGAACTTATATTTTCAGAAGTGAAATTTCCACACTCTCCAGAAGAGAATGTCAAAGCTTCTTTGACAAAGGTGAGAGTGTGTAAACAAGCACACTCATTCATTAATAAGGGAATTATCTTTTCTCATGGAAATATGACTGAATAATTTGATATCTTCTGAAGCAAGATAATATGAGTGTCAGACTGTACGCGTGAAAGACAAGAGAAGGCAGTGGGAGGAAAGACTGAGAGAAGAGAACTGTAGATTTTACATAACACTGTTTTAATATACTTAAAATTTAAAATAGTCTAACCATTATCTATATATGTGTGTATGTGTACATAGGATAGATAGATAGACATGGACGTATCCACACTCCAAAGGCCAAGATTTATAGACTGTTGAGACAAATATAGAATTAGTTTTAAACGAAAAAGCCAAAGACATTTCTGCTAGATTTTTAAATGTTATTTTAAGTGAAACACTACATTATAGCCATTATTGTATAGTCTAATTTTATTTACAGGCAAAATTATTTAATTTTCATTGAATCAGATATGGGTGGAGGCAGGAAAAGGTAGGTCAAAGCAGTCGAAAAGAGAAGAGTATTAAGAGGACATTCAGGTGTAGGAGTCAGGCCAGCTCATATTTCTGCCACATAACAGCAAAATTTCCCCAGGCAAATTAATTTCTTTAAACTCAATATCCTCATCTGATGAATGGGGACACCAAGGCCTAACCCATGGGATACCTTTGAGGATTAAATGAAATGCACAATTCACCTGGCTTGCCCAGCCAAGTCTATCGTGTTGTTTTGCTAGGACTACCTTAACAAAGGACCACAGACGGGAGTGATTTAAACAACAGAAATTTACTGTTTCCTAATTCTGGAAACTAGAAGTCTGGGGTTGAGGTATTGGCAGGGCTGGTTCCTTCTGAGGGCTGTGAGGGAAGAATCTGTTCCAGGCTCTCCCCTTGGCTGGAGATGGTGTTCTCCCTGTGTTTTTGTCTTCCCTCTGTATGTGGTTCTGTGTCCAAATTTCCCCTTTTTATAAGGACACCAGTCATATTGAATTAGGACCCGCCACACTCCAGTATTAACTGTTCTCAACTAATTACATCTACAATGACCCTGATTCCAAATAAGGTCACATTCTGAGGTTTTGGAGGGTTAGGACTCCAACATAAGAATTTCAACCCATAAAACTATTTGAAAGTTGCTTTCTCAGAGAGATCTTGCTTGACCACCTTTTCTAAGAATACTCCTAGCCCTTCCCAATACGCTCAGTCCCTTACCTTACATAATATTTATAACTACATAAAAGTAAATCATATAATTATTAATTTTCTTATTCCTTTTCTATCTCCCCACTAGCCTGAAATCTCCATGGGCCTTGGACCTTGTCTTGTCAAGTTCATTGTCATATTCATTCAATATGTATATGTCTTCTTCATTGTTCTATACTGGGACACAGAACAGGGCCTGGTATGAAAAAGATCCCCAGTAAATATCTGTGGGAAAAAAAAGATGAACGGTCTGGCTCAAGATCAGGGCTTAATAGATGATAGGTGCTATACCTATCTTAAACAGAGTGTTAAACTAGTGGTAGTAACTAGCCACATGAGAAAGAAACTGAATTTTTAATTTTGTTTTAGTAAGTGTAAATTTCAGTAGGCACTTGTGCCCAGCGGCCGTTGTCTCGGACGAGCAGGTGTAGCACATCTCTGTTATTGCTGAACATCCTATTGGACATTGCCGGACAGGGAGCGAGAACCCTGGAAGCACAGATGAGGCTATTAGAGCGAATGCAGAGCTGAGCCGGTCCTGTCTGATAGAATTCCATGACCTGCCCTGCACTGCTCTTCTCGCGTGCCACTGAACAGGTCCTCCTTTCTTTTTTCTTCCTTATGGTACAGGTATATTGCAAATATTCTTTTCTTCAGTTACTAAATTAAAAATATAACTTAAAGGTTTAAAATCTATGGAGGGGTTGTCTTGAGAATCGTATTAACGTAATTGCTGTGGATTCTGCAGCAGCAATTTTTGATTTTAATTCCTTTCCTCTTTGCTATTCAGATAAGTAAGAGGTAGGTGTAGATGATTAATCTACAGACTGTGTTTTACAAAACTTACAAATGGCTCTTTGAGAAACACAGTCTTTAAGGACACAGTACTGAGCTATTTCTTGCTTAAGGATGAAATATGGATGCGGGTGCAGGTGTGGCTTGGCAGGAGCCGGCAGGTGTCTATGCATGGGCTCCTTTCTCCCCCAATTCCAGGGAGTATGCAGATTTTCAACACCCTTGTTCAGCCTCTACTGTAGGTGCAAACAGTGCTTTGGTGATTTCATGCTCAGAAAACAATCCAAAAGCCACCAGATATCTCTCAGGGTTGACAGTGAGAACCATTCCTATGAATAACAAGCTAGACAAAAAAGAGTTTTCTGAAAACTCTTTTGGCTTCATGCAAAAATCTGTCTGATGCTTCTGGGCAATAGCACACCTTCAATACATTCCTTGCTCCCAGACCATACTGCTTAATGATGGATTTAGTAATATCACCTGCTAAATAAAAGGGTGTAGAGGGACGGAGGGCATAATTAATGCAAAACACAGTGAGCAAGCAATAGACAGCATATTGTTTACATAAAATTCAGTGCCTAGATAAGAATAAAATATTAAATGTATATGACAATGAACTTAGAATATGCTCCAAAGTTAAAAAAATTCCTAAAATTCAGTGCATTTTCAGTATCACTATTTTTATCATTTTAATCCTTATTTGAACAGCTGCAAAATATCATGCCACCTGCTTAGTGACTCTTCTGAAAAGACAAAGTGGTCTCAGGGTACACCCTCTTGTAATGCCACTGACGTCACCAAACTCATCACCGTCCAGATTAATTAATTGATTCATTAATTAATGAGAAACATTAATTGATTGCCTCAAGTAAGCCAGGCATATTTACCCAAAAGAATAAAACATACTAAAGGAAGGGCTAGACTCTAAGTTGGTATATAACTGAGTTTTTATTACCTGAATGTGATTGTGGCGCTTACTATTCTCTAGCAACTGAATAAGGAAAATGTGAAAAATTAAATGTATGCGATGTATAAAACTTTATGATGGGTCTGTTGGACCACTTTTCAAAAGAAGCAGAAGCTTTCTCCTTTGAGGCTGGTGGAACTGAAAAAAGCAAAGTTGGAAAATATTTATAAGGAATAGTTTGTAAGATGTAGACTAGAGATCTTATTTGCATTTTAGGAACAGGAAGCAATAGAAGCACATACATTCACAGGCTCTCGAAGTGCCTCCATTCGTCACTCCATTTTGGTATTTCAGTTCACTGCTCATTAAGGTTATTACCTTAATTTATTTAATCAAAATATTGACTTTATTCTCATGCTGCAAATAACTTGTGGCATGATTTGGATCTTAAAATGTTTTTACCACTGAAAGCTAACAAAATAATGCTCATTCTTTCACCGTAAAATATTAATGTTTATAGTGTTTTTATTTTAGTTTGTGTTAGTTTGGAAGTTCTTTTAATCAAAAGCTTGGTTTCTATGTTTGCAACTGCAAACTTGCAGTTTGTTTAACCAAAATTTATAAAATAGAATCTCGAAATGAAGAAGTTAATTAAGTCACTCATTTGTTCTCTGAAGTAATAGCCATTAAATAATAAAGTCCATAGTTCCGTATTACCATTTTGTTTTGACCATCTGACTTTCCAAAAGACGTTTAGAGTGTTTGAGAGATGGGAAGTCCATCTCACTGAGTACTTCAGAATCCAACTGTGACTTTATGGAATTCAACAAACCTTGTTTTAACACCTTAGCAGACCCAAATAAGGACACTAGCCATTAGTTAAATAAATTACCTTATTCTGGAATGCTATAAGGAATCCATGACTAATATAGTCATCTAACTGGTTTTTTAAAGAGCCTGTTGCCAAAAACCCTGTGTTTTACAACTAAAACTAAAGTGAGACTTTATTTTAAAAGAAAATATGCAAATTTATGTTTCAAAGCTATGAGATACTCCTTCCTCTTATCTAAGGATACAAAGCATGCAGCAACAAATTATCCAGATGCTTTGGGCTGTATTTGTTTTCTATTACTGCATAACAAATTACCACAAACTTAGCACCTTAAAACAGCACCCATGTTTTCCTTTTTTTTTCTTTCTTCACCTCATGATTCTTAGGTCAGAAATCCAGGTTGTCTGAGCCAGGGTATCTGCTCAGAGTCTCACAAGGCTGAAATTAAGGTGTTGGACGACTGTGTCTTTTCTGGAGTTCATTGTACCTTCCAAAGCCATTCCTGTCATTGGAAGACTTCAGTTCCTTGCAGTTGTAGGACTCAAGTCCCTATCTCCTTGCTAGCTGTTGACTGGGGTCCCCTCTGACTCCCTGGGGGCCAGTCAGATTCTTGCTGCATTGGTCATCTTCATCTCAGCATTGAAGAACCTCCATGTCAAATCCCTCACACATTTCTAATCTCTTTGACTTCCTCTTCTGCTTCTAGCAAAGAAAGCTCCCTCCTTTTAAAGAGCTAATGTGATTAGGTTAGATGCACCCCAAAAATCTATCATAGAGTCAACTGATTAGTAACCATAATTACAGCTACAAAAATCCCTTTTTTCATGTAACTTAATATAATCATGGAGTTAACGCCAGAGCTGAAGGTAATAGGGATCATTTTAGAATTCTGCATCATCTTTGCCTGTAAATTTAAACAATCAAAAGAACATTAGGAAAAAAAAAAGTGACTAGGGGGCTGGCCTCATGGCCGAGTGGTTAAAGTTCTGGGTGCTCTGCTTCAGCAGCCTGGGTTTGCAGGTTCATATCCCGGGTGTGGACCTACTCCACTCATCAGCCATGCTGTGGAGGTATCCCACATACAAACTAGAGGAACATTGGCACAGATGTTAGCTCAGGGCTAATCTTCCTCAAGCAAAAAAAAAAAAAAAAAGAGGAGGATTGGTGCAGATGTTAGCTCAGGGTAAATCTTCCTCACACACACAAAAAAGTGACTAAAAGGATGACTAATCACCTTATATTTAAATGCCAAGACAAATAATAATAATAGTAGCCATCAAATTTGGTCAAATGATGATCTTTTAGGAATTGGAATATAGGGATCAGAACTGATATAGACAGAAATCAGACTGTAAGAGCTTAAAGGAAAGCTGAGAGTTTTATCATTTGAGAAATGAAGAACTACCAGGTGAAATGATGAAATGACTGAGTAATTGAAAAGTTACATGAGATAATTCTTAACTCTAAGATGCAGACTAAATGTCTTGATCATTGGATCAGGAGGCAGAGGCCATATAATACCTCTGTGCGTCAATCTGCTTGGACTTTTTAGTTTGTTGCATAGTAAAGCTGAATGCTACTATCTTTGTGCCACAACATATCCATGGCCTCCCACCTCACCACTCCCTGTGGTCATGCTTTGTACTGTATCACATTGCCCCCCAACTCTTTCAGGAAGTTTGAAGGGGTAAAAAAGGAAAGAGAGAGGAATAAGGGGGGGAGGGCAAATTTGAGAGAGAAATTTTAGGGTTTTTTGGTTTTTCAAATGAGAATTTGTAGATTGAGTGAAAGAACCATTGTGGGCAGAGATGGGGAGAAATAGCCTGACGATGCCAGAGAAGAAGAAAGAGAAGTTCCCAAAGGATGAAAGTGTGCATGGAATCAAGAGAAATATCCTGAAAGATAGAAAGGGGATAGAATTAGGAAAATACATGAATCAGCTTACTTTGGAAAGGAGAAACCTTATTTCTCTGAAATACAGGAATAGGAAAGATGGTGAGTAGTGGTTTTAGATGAGAAGTATTGAGCCTGTTTATGGAAAGTGGTTTCCATTCTTTCATTGCAATGAGAACACTTCATGTATATTTTCTTCTCTGAAAAGTGACCAAAAAATTGTAGGGCTAATAGAACACAGCTCAAATAATATTTATGAGTTTTCAATGATATTGTATATAATGTGCTTAGAATAGTGGATGCTACATTATAAATGCTCAGAGATGTTAACTACTTTTAATATAGTCATCATTTCCTATTGACAGTAAAAGAAAATGAGGTAAAATTGTGGACTTAAAAATAATATAAAGACTTTTAATAACTTGTTGAATATTAGTGTTGCTGAAAAGCATTGAACTCCTGATCAAACTATATAGCATTGTTCATGGAGCATCCAGTCAATGTGGTTAATCTTTTTTCTAATAATACTTAACAGCCTGGAAGGTACAGAGAAAGCAATGGGCATCAACGTTTGTAAAAGGTCAGAGATAGAAGTTATGGGGCTCTGGTTGTTCTCATGAGGTGCATGCCAAGTTCAGGATGATCTAGAAAGTTTAAGTAGGAAGACAGATTTAGTCAGACATGGACATTGTGACAGTGTTTTAAGTCCTCAAGATGGAGAGGTAACTACAGAGCTTAAAGTATTAGAAGATATAGTTAGAGATGACTCTTTGACTTTGGCTTTCTAAAGTGAAGTGGAGGTGACTGTGATATGGAGAAGCTGTCACTATGATTAAGGTTTTTATCGAGGGTAACAGTATCAGCTAGGACAGGAAGAAAAAGTGTGGCCCGTGAGATTCTGTATAGTTGGTGGAAGGAGTTCCGGATATCAGGAAACAGCAGAAGGTGTAGACCCGAAAGGAGCCAGTGTTAGTGAAAAGAAGCTGATGGAATGACAGACTGGAAGGGCAGTGAGAAGAGGGGATTGTTAACCACTCCTCAAGTTCCAGTAACACGAGGGAAGCAAATAATTCCATTTTTGAGAATTGCAAGAGAAGCAGTACCCATTTAATGGAACCTGAGGATGTTGCTATGCTGACCAATATAATAGCCACTAGCCACGTGTGGCTATTAACATGTTAAGTAAAATGATAACATAAAATATTCAGTTCCTCAGTTACACTAGCCACATTTCGAATATTCAGTAACCACATATAGTTCTATATATTAGGCAGCACAGATTTGAGAACATTTCTATCACTGGAAAAAAGCTTCTATTGGACAGCACCAACTGGAAGTATGTTGGAAGTAAGAGCATATCGTCTTGATGCTGGCCCCATGGCCCAGTGGTTATGTTCACACTCCGCTTCAGTGGCCCAGGGTTTTGTGGGTTTGGGTCCTGGGTGCGGACACGGCACAGCTCATCAGGCCATGCTGTGGAGGCTTCCCACATAGCACAACTAGAATATACAGCTATGTACTGTGGGTCTTTGGGGAGAGGAAGAAGAAAAAACAAAAAGAAGATTGGCAACAGATGTTAGCTCAGGTGCCAATCTAAAAAAAAAGGTATGTGGTCTTACAGAAAATACTGGAATAGAAGAAAACCATTCTGAATGAGGCTGTGAGCAAGGACATTGTGTATTTTGACAATTTTGAAGTATTCTTTTATTATTTTAACATTTCTGAAATTAGGATGAGTCATACAACTGATATGCTCATTTAATAAGGTAGGGTTTATTTTTTCCCCTGAAAAATTGTTAACAAATTGATGATGAATTTCACAATCAGTGCCATCTTACTATCAATGAAATGTGGTAGAACAAAGCCAAAGGAGTTTTCATTTTGGGTAGTGATCACCAAGATAAAGAATCAGGAGTTTGACAGGAAGACCGGAAAGATGGAGTGATAATGGGAAATGAGCTAAATTTAGAAAGTGCTATCCCCAAGATACCAGTTAGAGCTTTGCAGCAATGGTGTATTGGCAACAATCTAATGCACTTCTCAGATTCATGGCATGTGATTCTAGCTTCTTAGACCTTCTGTTGACTGAGAATTGGGTGGATGGTGAGTCTCAGACTAGTGAGTTCAGTCATTATAAAGTAGTGTCCTACATGGTATTCAGCGACTGTCTGGCTTTGACAACTATAGCATGGCTTCTGTAAGGTTGAGCATGGGTGAAAGAGAGTTGGTGGGATTCTCGTCTTCATTTGGGTGGAGAAAATCAGCAGAACAGGAAAGAGAGGTATGTCCAAAACAAAGGAAAAGCGATTGTGATAATTAAGATAACAATAGCCATACATCAAGGTAGCTAATGTCTTAGACTTGAGAGCTGAACTTGGATGGAGATGAGCCATCCTGTACAGTGTTGCTAGGGACAAGATTATGAGGTGAGCTATCACAGTACCAGCCTTGCCGGGTTAGGTATTTCAGATTCGAGTGGAATTTTATTTGTTTTGTTTTTGTTTTGCTTGTTTTTTGATGCTAAAATATCTCTGGCATGACTTTTTACAGTAAATTAGAATTAAGACCTTTTAAATTTATCTCACATGATTATTGACACCTCCCATAATACTTTTTTCCTGGAATTATGTTTGTTTTCTCTTAAGATATATATGTATGCAGATAAATATATTTGTGTATTTATATGTATGTGTATACATATACCTTTATATAAAAACAGTGTACATAGTAGAAGGAATTCTGTTTTTTGAGTTAAAATATCTGATTTTGGGGCTGGCCCCATGGCATAGCGGTTAAGTTTGGTGCACTCAGCTTGGGTGGCCTGGGTTTGCGGATTTGGATCCCTGGCACGGACCTACATCACTTGTCAGCCATGCTGTGGCTGTGACCCACATATAAAGTGGAGGAAGATTGTCACAGATGTTAGCTCAGGGCTAATCTTCCTCAGCAAAAGAAAAAAAAAATCTGATTTGAAACTTAAGAGTCTAGTGTGTCACTTAATTTCAGATTTAACTTCAGTCAAGTTTCATCTTTTGAAGCCATAGGTCACTTTCTTTTTTTAAGATTTTATTTTTTTAGGTCAATTTTAGGTTTACAACAAATTCAGAGGGAGGTACAGAGGTTTCCTATGTGCCATCTGCCTACACACATGTACAGCTTCCCCCATTATCAACATCACTCACCAGAATGGTACTTTTTTTTTTTTTTTACCAAGGATGAAGCTTCATTGACACTTCATAATTACTCAAAGTTCATAATTGACCTCAGGGTTCACTCTTGGTGTTGGACATTCTATGGGTTTGGACAAATGTACAATGGCATATAGCCATCGTTATAACACCATACAAAGTATTTTCAGTGCCCTGAAAATTCTCTGTGCTCCACCCATTCATTTGTCACTTTCTTTTAAAAGAGGCAGTACTTGTGCTGACTGTTGTAAAGTCAGATGAAGTAAAATGTATGGAAACATAAACTACAATATATAGGTATTCTGAACTGTAAAGTGATACAAATTTAAGTCATTATTGTTACTTATTGGAGTCCATTTCTCAAAGGTTGCATACTTGCTGGGACAGAAAATTTTGAAAGTTTGGGTTCCACTGTTACACAGCCTAATGTAGCAACTTATCCATATTCTCTGCTGATTTAATAGGAGAAAAATCAACTAAAATGATTTAGATACCCAAGTATAAGGAATTCTTGATATATTAAAAGCCAGATTTGCTAGGGACAATATTATATGTTTGTTTATAACCAAGCTCTTTTGCAACCCTAGACCCCTCAGGGTAAAGGCTTGGGGCTCTGTCATCCTAGGAAGGAGAACAGAATAGGGAGAAAAATGCCCCTCAGATTTAATCAGCAAGAAACTACTAGGAATTAGCCTCTGTGCCAGGGAATACCCAATCATTATTTTGCTGCTTTGGTAAGCTGAAGCATCATTTATGGGCTTAGCAGATTTGCTTTCTAATCATATTTAAAGCCTTCACTTGAGTGCACTCCTATGAAAACTTATAATTCTAGGATGCTGAGGTTGCCATGGTAACAAGAAGAACTCAGCTGGCTTCCTATTCAGTGCATCCAGGGGGGATGAAGGTGCTCTCTCCAGGAAACATTAAGAATATCTGCTAATTTTGAGCTTTTATTGGTGAAGCAAAGGGTAATGCTAATGCACAACCTCTGCAAGGGGTCTGACCAATTCGCCAGTCTCTGGGCGTGGGTGGTGATTGAAAAACTAGCCAGGGCAGGCCCAGTCTAAGAAACGAAATCCAAGACACCAATCTGAAGGCGAGCATGGCCATTGCAGAGTTGACTCTGAGTGTTTTATAGGCTTACAGCTCTAACCTGCCTGATGGAATTTTTAAAAAGAAAGAAAGTGAGGACGTGTTTCAACTCCAAGTCCAGAGGGAAGAGGGGTATAGAAGGTTTCTGTAGGTTCCCGGAAGAAAGAAGCCTGACAATACAACTCTGGTTCCATTTATCTTTTCATATAAACCACAAAATATTTAAGAGCATTTGAAACTCTTTGTTACTTCCCTATGCTGGCTGTTTTGCCATTCTCTTCATCTCCCTTAATGTTTTCCTGAATAAAAATTTTAAGACCAAAAATAGCCCTGTAATTCCATCTTGAGTGAGTCCGGAATCCAGTTAGACAAAACAGGCAACAACCGAGTTCTGTGGTTCTCAACCTTTGGACCTTTACAAAATATTCATGCTTTGGTCGTATCCTCAGAGATCCCGATTTCACTGCGTCCTGTTTATTGAGACGTTTTGTAGCTCCCCAAGTGATTCTAAGGCTTAGCTAGGATGAGAACCACAGCCTCTTCTCTCTTCTTCACCTTCCTCACATCCACTGACCTTGACTTCACTTCTACTCTGACAACCCGCCCAACCCCCGCATGGCCACTCTTGAACCTGTGATCGCCCAGAACTGCTCCAACCAACCTTAGAATCCTCAACTCAAATATCCCCCACTCTCAACCTAGCTTCCTTTCCTTCTAGCTCCTCTTGTTACATTACAGAGCCTGATATTTCAACTGCTCTCTTGCTATTCTCATTGTTATTCTGCTGTACCCAAATAGGAGAATTGAAAGCCAGGCTTAATTTATGAGTGTGACCTCCCCATTTTTACCCCTAGCGTTTCCAGAGGAAATCACAATGGCATACACTGGTGCCACAGTAAGTTCATAGTCTCTATGGAGGGAGCCTCAGTGCTGCTACTAAGAAATTAATTTGTTTCTCTAGTCAGTCTTGTCTCCATTTCTCCCACACGAAGACCCCTTCCCTTCTGTGACCTAGAAGCTTCCGTCTCTTCTCCTGTTTGAGGAAGAACCCTACACTTGTGCCTTGAATCCTGCCCACCTCTGCCTCTTCAGTGTACTTTCTTCTCCTTCATCTGCCACTTCTCTTGTATCACTGGCTTTCTCCATGTATTGGCTCTTTAACCTCAGCATTTATGACAATATGGATGAACCTGGAGGACATCATGCTAAGTAAGATAAGCCAGACACAGAAAGACAAATACTTCAGGATCTCATTTATATGTGGAACCTAAAAAAACAGTGCTCATAGTAACAGCGAAGAGAATGGTGGTTACCAGAGGCTGATAGGTGGAGGAAAAAGAAGAGATATTGATCAAAGGGTACAATTTTCAGTTATCAGATGAATAAGTTCTGGAAACCTAAAGTACCGCATGGTGACTAGAATTGATAGTAATGTATTGTATCCTTAAAATTTGCTAAGAGAGTAGGTCTTAAGTGTTTTCACCACACACAAAAAATGGTAACTTCGTGAGCTAAAGGATATACTAATTAGCTTGATTGTGGTAATCATTTCACAATCATATATACATAAGACATCACCTTGTACACCTTAAATATATAAAATTTTTGTCAATTATGCTTCAATAAAGCTGAAAAATTTAACAGAAATAAACATGCTCAAAACACTCCTTTCAAAAACAAAACAAAACACTGAAAAACAAACTTTCATTGGCCCGCCTTTCCCCTTTGCCTACTGCCTTCTTCCCTACAGCCAAAGGATTTTACGCTCTTACTCCTGATTTTGCGTTTTCCCCCACCAAAGATACTGAAATTTTTAGTGCTAAGTCTAGTATATGTTTTTCAGTCTTTGTTTTACTCAGACTCTCTTCAGTATTTGAACAGTGTTGACCACTCTCTCTTCTTAAACAGTCTCTTCCTGCTTGTACTCCTAGCTGTCGGCCTCAATTTGTCAGTCTTCTCTGAGGTTTCTTCATCCTTTGTCCATCTCTGAAATGACAGTGTTCTTCTGGGTTTTACCCTCAGCCGCCTTCTCTGTTCTCACTCTATATCCAAGTAGTGCCCAACCGCGGCCATGCATCAGAATCACCTCTGAAGCCTATGGAAAACGTTGCAGTCCACTCCCTATGCTAGCCATCTCAACCGGAATTACTTGGGGGTGGGACCCAGGTACCTGAATTTTTCAAAATCTCCACAGATGATTCTGACGTGCGTCAGCTTCGGGAACCAGCCTGGATGTCTTAGTCACATCTATGCGCCCCAGGCATCCATGATGGCTGCCAGTCTTTCATCTGGATCCCTTCCCCTTCTCCTAGATATGTCTACAAAGCATCTCCAAACTCAGTATAGTATGTCCAAGATTGCCCTCTCCCTCCAGTCCCTTTTCATGACACCCAAATCTACTCCTTTTCCTGTGTTTCTATCTTGGTGAATGATGTCAAACTTCACCGAATTTTACAAGCCAGAAGTTTGGTAATTGCTTTTAAATTTTTTTCTGCTTTATTCCCCATGTCCAATCAGTTGTCAAGTCATATCAGTTCCATCTCTAGTGTTCTCTAAAGTTGTGCATCGTTTTTAATATATGTGGGTACCACCTCAGGCTTAGCCACCATCATCTATCTTCCAAAATACTACAACCTCCTCCTAACTGGTCCCCCGGCTGTCGGTTTTGCTTACTTCTACCCGTCGGTTCCTCACACAACACTCAGTATATTTCTTTCACTTATTCATTCTTTCTTTTTTTTTAGTATATTTATTTCTAAAAGGTCAATATGATTATATGTTTTTTTCCCCGCTTAAAATTTTTCATGACTCTCTGTTGCTTTCAGGTAAAGTCAAAACTTTGTAATATGATATATACGGCCCATCAGGATCAGATCTCTTCTCTGGCCAGACCCCCCTTGCACTCTGCACACAGTTCTGATCATAGTTCTTGTAGTTTGTTTTTCCTTCTTGTCCCTAAGTCTTTATTGCTCCTTTCGCTTAGGATGCCCTCGTTCCCTTGGCTCAGGTCTCCCACCTTCCACCCCTATCTTGGTAACCCCTTCTTATGTTCCACTTCGTATATCACTTTTGCAAGGGATCATGGCTTAAACCTGCAGGATGGACTTAGGAGAACTTCCTACATATTCTTACAGCACAAGACTTATAATCGTACAGTACAAGACTGTACTCTCTCCTTGATTTACTTCTCTCTCCCACTTGACTTTATGTCCCTTGAGTGCAGAGACTTATCCACTGCAGACAGTTTTTTTGCATGACACATAGCAACCTCTCAATGACTGCTGAAGGAATGAAGTGAGAAGGAGTATTGAGAAATGTTAGTGAAGGAAATTCAGAAATTAATGGTAGAGAAAGACTTAAAGAGGGGTGATCACCACGTCTGAAGCTACAAGTAGAATGAGCTGACTCACCTGAAAAGAGGTCATTGCTTAGTAGAATGCATTTCATTGACATGGTAGGAGTTGAAGCCAGAATGTAGGAAATTGAGAATGAGTGCTATATTAGTTTGCTAGAGCTGCTGTCACAGTATCACAAACTGAGTGATTTAAACAATAGAAAGGTATTGTCTCACAGTTCTTGAAGTGAGATGTCTAAAATCAAGGTGTTGGCAGGGCCTGCTTCCTCTGAAGGTGCTAGAAAAGGACTCTTTCCTAGCTTCTGTCAGCATGACTTTGGTCTTCACGTGGTGTTCTCCCTATAGGCGTGTCTGTCTTCTCACGGTGTTCTTTTTATAAGAACACCAGCCATATTGGATTAAGAGGCCCACCCTACCCCAGTATGTCCTCATCTTAACTAATTATACTCGCGATGACCTTATTTCCAAATAAGGTCACATTCCTAGGCCCTGGGGGATTAAGACTTCAACATATGAATTTTGGGGAACATAATTCTATCCCTAACAAGTGGGAATTAATGAAGTATTGCTGTCCTCTTCGATTTACTTATGGTGCTATCATTGTCAGACATTCATAGATCAACACTTGCTTTTAATCTCTCATTTAAGAGTCTGCATGATAGCATAATGTTTGTTGTGGCGACTAGGGAAGAGAAGGAGGTAAATGACTTGATTCTGCAAGGCTGCAACACTGATCCAAACTGTACTGTCCACAGCTGGAAGGAGGGCACGAGGAGATTCTCAGCCACGGCAGCTCTCTCTTTATCTAATTTACCCAGACTCAAAGCAAGGTTTGAAATCCACCTATCTAAAAGAAAACTTCTAGGCATGTTGGATATGTTTTTAGTCACAGTATTGATAGCCAGTAAGAAGACAATCTCTACCTTCATCATTGGAGATAAGAAAACTGATGCATAATTTAAAAAAAGAAAATGACAAAAGGAAAGTACAAAATCTTATATACCCATATTATCTAATACTTTAAAATCTTGGATAGATATATCATTATTAGGTCTAAGTAATACATTGATAAGTTAAACCCTTGATATCTTAGTTGGAATGTCTATATAAAAGAAGACTTCACTAGATTAATTTTAGTTTTTGAAAGGCACAGAATAGAAAAAAAGAAGAATTATAATTTCCATGGGAGAAACTTTATACCAAAAAGCACAGAAACAATTCTGTTTGGAACTTGCCAGACTACTAAATTTCAGATTAGCTTCAACAATTTATTTTCATTTTTGAGAATAAGATTTGAAAAGACAAGGGCCAGTGACTCATTCTATCATTTGGGAGAATTGCTAGGGAGCATCACATTATTGTAGAGACAGACATATGGTGACTTGGAAATAGTTTTTGTAGGTAGCTCCTATCCTTAAATTCAATATGAGTTGCTACTTTGGAAAATTGCTATATTATATTTATCACACAGTTATGATTTCTAATGGTTTGAGGAGTCATAGATCTGACCACATCAGTACTTGGCTTGTTTTCAAAATAGAAAGAGAATGCTGAAAGACCAAAATACTGTGATGAATTTTTTAAAACTGAAAAACAACTGGTTTGTATAGAAAATAAAGTAAGAATCAGACGGGTTGAAATGACTGCAATGTTTGGAATTCCATTGTAAATTATGGTCTAAAATATTTTTTTTAAAAAACCAGCAGGCTTGCAGATACGTTTGACTTGCTTTGGAAGTTAGAGGGCCTTATTGCTTGGTTTTACTATTGAGACAGATTGTGGATGCTTACAGAAAATATGTTTACTTTTTCTAGGCCCTGAGAGGCCATTTTAAGGATTTCTTTGATAACCACCAAATGTATTGGAGACTTCCTATACTTTGCTAAAGACTGAGTTAAATTAGATTGATGTAAACTAGATCCTTTCTAAGGCATTTCAAGTACTAATTATCTCTCTTTGTAAGATCATTTCACCAGTAAGATATTTCACAATATCTTAGTCAAATACTCAATTGATTCTGAATGGATCAAGGATTAAAAAATAATTATTTTTCACTGAACATAGATTTAAGGAATCAGGGAGAAAAGAACTGCATAAAAAGTTGGAGCTATTTTACGAAGCCTTCAATATTTCAAGGATAGAATGCAGTTTAGTTTACAAGATAGTCCTCTTTTGGTCTAAACTCATTTCTATTTAGGTAACTAGCTGGTCAAGAGTGTAAGATGAGAATCTCAAGAATTTCAAGCTTATTAGGATCACATTCAAAATAAGCCTATGGCAAAATCAGGAGATCACATTACCCAGCTCACAAAGACTGAAATGTGAACTGTAATGCTGAGGCTTTTCCCTTCCTCGCAATTGAAGGAGACTTGAAGACTGGTGACGTCCAAGCGAACGTGGGCACTTTTGGTCACTCTTGTCTTGTTTTAAATATGCTGACTGACTCTACATTCACTGAGCATTCTGAAAATACTGAGGGCTCAGCAAATCATATCTGACTTTTTGCCAAAACACTTTTCCTAAGGTGTCTCATAGCCGTGAGTATTTCATGGGGAATTTAATCCATGTGCTTATGATTCATTTACACTAGACTCATCAAAATGTCATAGGTGGTATTGAGTGTTCAAGAAATCTTAGAGTTTATGAGGCCTTTTAAGGCATTTATCTCTGAACCAGAACGTCATAGCACATACACTACAACTACTCAGAATTCAAAGACTGGGGGTTGATGTCATTTTGTCTAGTGCATCCTAGGAAACCTTGGAGTTGATTCATAACTTCTAAACTCTAAATGCTTGTCTAACAATTACGTACATTCATGACATCCAGATAAGGAGTGCAGGGCTAGAACGAGCATGTTCAACATTAAAAATATCACAAAATCGCATTTTGAGAAAGTCAGGTTGAGTATCTGCACAGTGGCCTGAGGCTGTGTGAATTTAAAGATAAGTCGTTGCCAAGTGACTGAGTAGCAACCGGCACTTTTGAAATTTTCACCCATTAAAAGGAAGTCACACTGAATTAATCCTTTGACATTCTGTGATATTCTGTAGTTTCTAAATGCTTTCAAATACATAATCTCATCTGATTAGGTAAACAGGACTGGTTTTACTATCTCCATTTTTAAAAGGGGAAAATGGAATTATATGTAACTTTGAATGTCGTTGCTTCTGTTACAGTAATATATACCGTTTTGTAACTCTGAGCTGGGATTGCGTGCAATATAGGAGCAGTGCAGCATATATCCTAAATAGCTCTACTTTATCTTTAAATTCATCCTTCCCAACTTGCAAGAAATCTTTGACTTGAGTTGTTAGTAAAAAACCAAACCAAACCAAACCATAATTTCTATAACACAAAGCTTGAATATTATAATTGGCATAAAATTCAGTTCTAGTTTTTCTCCAAAAATAAGATGCTTACTCCAGCATGATTCGCTTCCTTCCTAATTCTACATATTTGCATTTTGAGATGCCTTTTTCTATGGGGTAATCTACGTGCAGAGTGTCCTTTGAACTTAATGTGTGCTCCATGGTCAGTCAATTCCATCAGGGTCAAAACTAAGAAATGGGCCAGAACTTATTGAAATTATATAGCTGCCTGGAAATCAGTTTAACTTATGCAAGGATGCTGCAAAATGTGAATTAAGAATATTTTTCCCTCTTAATAAACTGTAACTCAAATCATTCGTTTTCTAAAAAATTGAGCCAAAGATTAAGATCATTTCAATTGTGTAACATTATTAACGTAATTTGATGGCTATCAATAAAATTTAATTTTGGTTAACTGATTTATAATCACTTAATCTCACAGCTTTCATAATTTTTGGCATTTCTTCCTTCCTTTTTTGTTTCTCTTTCATTGGTTGTTTGACTCTCTAAAATATGCAACTAAATTTAATGATGATCTAGATGAAAGTTTGTTGGTATATGAATCCTCTGACCGAACAAAACGTACAAAGCAGGTACCTCTATGCTGATGCTCAGGAGCATTCAGAGAGGAAATACTCTCCTCACTAGAGTTCAGGGCACCTCCTCCTGGTTTTCCTCTCCCTACCTTGGTCACTCCTTCTCATTCTCCTTTGCTGCTTCTGCTTCAGCTCCTCAAATTCTTAGCATTGATAGGTCTCAAGCTTAGTCTGTGGACTCTTCCATCCTCTTTCTACATGATGTCATCTAATCATACGACTTTAAAGTCTACGTACCATTGTCAAATTTATATCACCAACCTGGACCTCTCCCCTGAATATAGACTTTAATATTCAACTGCCTACCTGCCACTTCCAGTTGGAGCTACCATATACCTGAAACCTAACGCATCCAAAGCCAGAGTCTTGGTCCTTCCCACCAAACCGGCTCTTCCTGTGGACTTCCCCATCTCAGGCCAAACTTTGCAGTTATCTTTGACTCGCCCCTGTTTCTCACTCACCCTCTTCCCCATCCAATCCAGTCAGCAAATCCAGCCAGCCATCTTTCAAAATGTAACCCAGAGTCTGACCATTTCTCACCACCTCCATTACTACCAGCTTAGTCCTGGCTACCGATCTGTCTCACCTGGATTGCCACACCTCCTAGCAGGTGTCCCTGCTTTCTCCTTTGCCCTCTTCAGTCTAGTCTCCACACATCAGCAGAGTGGCATTGGTAAACCTAGGTCATGTCAGGTCACTCTTTGGTCAGAACCCTTCCATGACCTCTGATCTTCATCAAAATTAAAATCCTTATAATTACCTACCACCTGTGGTTTCCTGTTACCTCTGATTCAGCTCCCATTACTCCCACTTGGTCCAGCCACACTGACTTCCTTCTATTCCTCCAATTCTCCAAGCACAGTCCTACCTTAGGGGCTTATACTTTCTATTACTTCAGACCAGAACCTGCATCTCTCTATCACCCCCTTGTTTTACTTCCTTACGTTTCTTGTTCTTTATTCAAATACTTTCTCACTGAGGCCTTCCCTGTCCATCTTTTCAATAATTATATCCATACCATCCGTGTTCCTGGAACTCTCCATGTCCTTTCCTTTTTGATTTTCTCTGTAGAACTCACTACCATATAAATATCTATAGATTTTACCTATTATTTTGTTTATTTTCTGCCCCTTCTCCCCCAACTAGAATGAAGGCCCCTAGTCTAGTTTGTAGGTCACTGATATCCTCAGCCTCTTGATTAGCTCCTAGAACCTGGGGGTAGTCAATAAATATTTGTTGGGTGAATGATTACTGCCCATCTTCCTCTCCTAAACTAGAAGCAGGGAATATAAAAATATGAATTGTTAGATTATCCAACTTGCCCATATGCATATAATAATCCAAGTTGGTTGTTGGGATATGTAAAAAAGTTATGAGAACATGCATTTTTAAAAGCTTGATCAAAGACTTTTTTTTCCAAGTCTAAAAAAACCCACTGTCAATCAAGAAGTCAGAATTGTATTGAACTAATTGTTCTAGGTCATTAATGAACTTGACTGTGCTGTTGCTCTCAAAGCACTAAATATAGCTGATATCGAACCAAAGGCCCTTCATGATCCTTGAAACTTCCTTGAATTTCTAAAGAAATACTCAGGCTTATGGGAGGGAGTTTTAATGAGACATTGTGCTGTTCAGGAGAGAAGAAATCATAGTTTCTGACCTCAGGAGCATTGATGAAATAATAGAGCAAAAGCTCTAGGGAAATTAGTTTTTAGGAAGTGGAATCCACTGGCTCATTGCACATTCTAAATAGCATCAGAGTGAGAATGACAGTCTGGCTGGTTGGGTTTAGTGATGTGGATAGATTTGGCTGCTATATCATCCAAAGTAGATTGAAAACCCCCAAATATCAATGAGCTCTTACAAAGGTATAAGGACTATTGGGCAACAACTCACTCTAGGACTTCATTTAAGTGAGAACAGAAGGTAGGCCAAAGAGACATCAAGACAATCTCAGTATTGGAACTTCAATCAATGAAGGTAGATAGTCTTAAGTTTGTTCTTGTGCCTATCCTTATTTGTTCAACCCACAAATATTTATGGAACATCTACTGTGTACTGGGCACTCTGCTGAGAAGGGTGTACAACAGTGACCACGAC
This sequence comes from Equus asinus, assembly GCF_041296235.1. Taxonomy (NCBI): domain Eukaryota; kingdom Metazoa; phylum Chordata; class Mammalia; order Perissodactyla; family Equidae; genus Equus; species Equus asinus. The sequence goes on from NC_091799.1 coordinate 64,411,133, forward strand.
AGATATGATCCCTGCCTTCATGCAGCTTCTGTCCTAGTAAGGTTGATGGAGATGTAGACAGACAAATGAACATATAAGTGAAGACTGTGAGGGGTGCTAGAAGGGAAAATAGAAGGATGTTGGTGGAGAGAACAACAGGGCCATGTGTGTTAAACCAGGTTACCATGAAAAGCCACCCTAGAGGTTCAATACTAATCCACAAAGTATTTGAGTGAGTTGTATATGGGAATCCTCTGTAAGGATGTGCAGATTTGTGGTCTAGGTGCTACTTCTTCCCATTTTCTGAGAGGCCTTGTACCCCAACCCATATTTCCTTCGGCCAATGCTCTGTGTTTTACTCCACTGATCCCCACCCTCTGCCTTTATCAAATCTCTCCTATTTTGAAATAAAAACATTGCATTTGAATTCTTCTCTCCAGCCTTACTGACTTCCTTTCCTCACCACTAAAAACCTCCTTTAGTCCACTCTTCCCTCTTGATTTCTGCTTCAATCGAGGTGTATTTAAATGGGTTTCTGAGGCAGAGGTCCATCAAAAAGACTAATGCACACACACTCACAGTTTTAATTCAGCTAAACTACTTACATCTTTGCTTCAGGACCCATGTCTTTTTATACTAAATTATAAGGCACTGCATCTTAAAATAATGACTGTTATAATGTGATTTATACAGTGTCTCACAATAGGTGGCCGTTGAGAACAGATTAAACTGTTCTGGACTAAAATGAGGCTCTTGCCAAAAGGATTTTAAATCTGTAAGTTGAGACCTGATCAAGGTTAGAACCCCCTATTGATGCATAGCAGAATGCGGATGTGGAATGGATTATTCTAATAAACCAGTAAATAATAAATTAATGATAATAAATGGATAATAAAATGACAGTTTTGTTGGTGTTTAATCTCCAGGCTAGAGGCACAAATTAGGTCACATTAAAATGAATTTTCTGGTCTCAGCAGCTCTCTCCCAATCTGCTTGGGTGTGAATCCCCGTGACTTGCAGAACTTCTCACTCAAGCATTTCTGAGACTCTTGGGGACACCTTATAATCGCCCCTGCATGGATCTGCCCAGGATGCCACTTTGTACTGGCCTCTGCTCTCCCAGTGGCCTCAACCCACGTTCACTGGTCTCTAGACTGCTCGGCAGCAGACACCGGCAAGTGTGTTCTAGCTGTTAATGCTCTCCGTGCCATCTAGGGTAGTGCCAGCACATTGCTCGCTTTCATGGTAAAAATGAGAATGCGCCCTCCCTTCTTGTTCTCTCAGGGGAGCCTAACGGCATTGCTGCTTCTGGAACTTTCATGTTTTAGGAATTTAGTGAAAAAATCCTTCCAGTTCTTACTCTCAACCCTTTGCCTTTCCAGGATGTGACTGGGGGATTTTGTATACCAGTCACCACAATTTACCTGGAATCACTACACCTTTCAAGAACCTCAGGCATTGTAGCTGAATCTGGTTGTTCACACTAGGTTTCTTCCTTCCCTCGAGTGAATTCCTGCCAGAGACTGACCTTTTATTTTAGGGAGGATGATCTAGATCATGCTCTAACAAACAACTCCAAAATCTCCGTTGCTTGAAACAAGACAGGTTGATTTCACACTCATTCTGTATGTTCATCATAGGTTGGGAGTGGAAGGAAGAGGGTTCTGCTCTTAGGGACGTGGCTAATGGAAACTGTACTGTATGGAAATTTTCTGATCACTCTGGCAGAGGAGAGGAGACATTATATACTAATTCTTAATGATTTTCCCCTGGGAGTGACATGTATTACTTCTGCTCAAGTTTCATTGGCCAAAGTAAGTCAGCTGACCATGCCTAACTTCAAGGGGACAAGGAAGCGCAATCCTGCCACGTGCCTCGAAGGAGAACTGGGGATGTTGATAAACAGCATTAATGATGATCATACTTCCTTGAAATTTTGCTTCTGTAACCCTCTCCTCACTCCCCACTTCGTCCTCCCCTTACGACATATCTCTATATGTATAACCTCAGTCATGTAAATGGCTCAAGATTCACCCATATTAGTTAGCAGTTCTGGCTAAGGGTCTCTCTTGAGATGTTGGCTTGGACTTCAGTCATCACAAGACTCAACTGCTGTTAAGGTCACTTACACAGTTCGCAGGCCTCAGTTCCTAGCCATGTGGGCCTCTCCATAGCGCTTCTCATAATATGATAGCTTGCGTTCCCCAGAAGGAGAGATCAGAGAGAAAGAGACATCTCAAGACAGACAGAAGCCACAGACTTTTATAATCTTACCTTAAAAGTGACATGCCATCATCTTTTGCCAGATGACCAACTCTGGTATAGTGTGAGAGGAAAGAGTATACAAAGATGTGAATACCAGGAGGTGGGTAAATGGAGACCATCTTAGAGGCTGGCTACCACTCTCCTTCAAGAAGGCTACTGACCTTCCATGCAAACCCGTGGCTGCAAATAAATGCTTTCTGAATCTCAGCTTCTTCCAAGCAGCACACCCCACACAGAGCAAATATAATTTAGAACTTCTCTCCGGGGGGTCACTTCATTTAGACAAGTGTGGTTTCTTCTCTGCAATTAAATGGCTTTTGTATCTTATCATTTTCTATGTCCTGCATCCAAAGAAGTGCATTCACCCTTCCATAGAACATTTGCTTTATTTATAATGTTTTAAATGCTATTTTTAAGTCACTTGTGTTTAGGTGGCTGCTGACTTTAAATGTTAGCAGACATAATTTATAGCAAATAAGAGCAAATAAACACTTGACGGTTTTCGCTGCCCCTTTCTATAGAAGCATGAGCTGTGTGAGCTAAGTGTGACTTTAAATAGGATGCTGGGAGGAATTAGAAATCGTGGCATGGCCACAGAAACCCCACATTAAAATCCATCCTTGTCAGCACTCTGTGATTCCACATACCAGTATTCCCTTTGGGTTAATCAAGAAATCGTTGAAAGATGGAAGGAAAATACTTAAGTTCATATTCGGAAGGAGGGAATATGTGTGGCCATTATAATAGCAAGTAGCGGAATGCATATGTGAATTTTTGTTCACTCCCGGTTTTATTGAGCAAAAGAAGAGAGATTTATTTTCCTGTCTTTGTTTAATTGTTCGTCCAGAAATAAACCATACTGTGCAGGAAACTAGATACTCCTCCCTACCTTCTCCTGATATTGAAAGAGTTTAATTTACCGAAATCCTCACATTGGCTTCTTATCATTATACCAGAGATGTCTCTAGGATTAATACAGTCAAACTGTGCAGTGTGACCAATGCAGACAGCCTATTAGAAGCACATGGATTGCTTGCTTTTTCTTCATTCCTTCTGCCCCTATGGGTTCTGCATTTTAGTTTGCTTTTATCCTACCATCTTGCATCTCTTATACCCCAAATTACAGTATGCTCACTGTCTGCAAGGTTTTCCTCCTACCCGCCCCCCCCGCCCTCCCCCAGCCACATCTCACTTCATTCCCAAGAAGAACATCACCCTCCCTCTAAGCTCGCTGTGTTTACATTTCTCTGCTCTTTTCCTCTCTCCTTCTGGCATGCTGGTTTAATCAATTTTACCAAATGACTTTCCTGGCAGCTGTAAAAAGAAAACCCAGAGCCAGTTAATAGCAATCTAATACTGTACTTTTTGTCATTTCTCTAAAATGTACAGAAATGTTTGGTCATTGGATTGATTTTTAATGATCTAAATGATCAGATGTCTCAACACTGCAGTGCAGCAGCCTGATAATAAATAGGAAAAGGGAGGGGCTTGGGCGCTCACTCAATGCTAGATGAAGAATCCCCAAACCAGCCAAAGAGACAATATAAAATATCAGCCTTTGCCAAATCATCTGTTAGCATTTTTAGACAAAGACACCTAGCTATTTTAATTTTGCATGTGGAAGAACTAAAACAAGATGTTTCTGATGAGGGTTTAGAAAGTCATGGATGGGGTTAAAAATTGAACTGCAGCCTAATTCTCTGCGGATCTGTTGACATAAGCAGGACATCATTAAAGTGCCTTCCAGTATCCTCAGATAGCATCTTGGCATCTCAAAGGTGGGGGAGAACACTGGTTATTCTTTATCCGAAAAGCAGTAGAACTCCCAAAAGTATATGAAATCAGTAAATTGTAATAGAAGTCGCTTGTTTTTTTTCCTCTATAAGAAAGAAAGAGAAAAGAAAAAGATAAATACGGGGAAATGAAATAATGAAATATTATGAGCTCACTGTAAGACTTATTGGCTAGCTGTGTAACTTTGGCTGACTTGCTTAACTATTCTGTGCTTCAGTTTCCTCACTGTAAAATGGACAAGCTAGTAGTACTTTTCTGGAAGATTAAATGCGGAGAGTTAAGAGTTTAGCACAGTATCTGGCACTTGCTACTCATGTGGCTCATGGTCATTATTACCCCATCTACTATCTTTACAATTGTGCCTCCTTCCCAACCAGTCCTTTTCAGCCACTTCTAAATCCACAGGACAAAGCTGGTCTCACATTGTAGTGGGCAAAATTGGTTTTAGAGTCCAGACGCAGCTCAGCCGCCTACTGTCTGGGTCCATGGGCAATAACTTGACCTCTCGAGGTTCTTCAGGTTCCTCATCTATAAAGTGGGCCATGTTAATATTAACACGTGTTTCATAGAGCTATTGCAAGTATTAAAAGAAATAACTTGTGTAAAACTTGTGCACAAAACCATCTGCAGACAAGAGACTCAAAAAATGCTAGCTTTATTTCACCCTTCTCTTCTCATTTCCAATGTGCTATTGCATGTTTCTAAATGGTATGTGGAAGGAAGCTAATTAGTTTCTTATGCTAATGCTTCAATTAATACCATGCTCTTTTCAGAAGCTCAGTTCAATTTATGTAGCTAGAGATATACAGATACTTGGTTTACACCATGTGATCTGGAGCTCACACTGATGGAAGGAGTTTTATATATATTTCTAGTCTTATATAGTATAGTTCTCCTTGAGAAAGAAGGAACTATTTCATTTTAAAATGTTGGATATTGGTTTCTCTAACAAAGTAGCCAAGTTGGGCTGGCAATCGCTCTAGTGAGCTTCTGTTGGATTAGTTTCGTTTAGTCTGTTTCATGGCCTGGGTCAGCCAGCTCACCTAACGGATGTGCTTGAGCATGCCACTTTGGTGCAGATGGTGTGACTGAAGAGGCTCAATTCCAGTGCTGGTAAAAGTGACCCAGAAGCACTCTGTGTTCATGATATCAGAAGCATGGTCTTTGTATTTGAAAGACACCATCTCCCCTCTCCTCCTCCCATATTGCAAGAAAATCAGATTCTAATAGAAAGGACCGGGCCCAAGAGTTGTAGTAACAAGAGTTTAAATCCTTGTCTGAGAAATTTGTATTCCTTGGGCAAATGAGATCAGTTTTGGCCTACAATGACAATGCTCCCTATGTTTTTCAGATGTTGGAGAAAGTGTGCCAATAAAGCAAAGCTTTGTGTATACCACGGGGAATGGGGGCGGAGAATAAAACAAAAAGACGTAAAAATGAAATTCAGTTTGACGGGTTGTCTTAATTTTCTTTAAATATATTAAGTTTTAGAAATAAAAAATTTATAACCAAAAAGAGAAGTAAGTTTTACATAGGGTTGGAAAGCTGAGTATCAATCAATTATATTATGAAGAGTTCCAAAATTTTTAAATGGATAGAAGTAAAGAAACTTTTGGATTGCCAATTATTAAATACTTATTTTTATCTCTGAAAACAGCAAATCACCTATAAATTTTATAAATCTATATCATTGTCTTTATACATAATAAAAATATTTCGATCATTTGTTAGTATGCATTTTTAATCATCTTCAACACTATTGTATGTTTGGGGGCTGATAGACTCCTGCAAATCAAAGGTATGTGCGTGTTACATTTTAAAAAGTGTACTAAATTATACTTCAAGAAAGTCTCTCCCAATCCACATTTCTGCCAATTGTTTCTGGGTGTACCTGTTTACCACCCTCTCACCATCACTGGATGTTTTTAGTCTTTAATTTTTACCAATGTGATAGGCAACATATCTTATTGTAATTTTAATTTATTTCTTTGGGTACCAGTAAGATTAAAGATCTTTTCGAGTGGCACTTGGATATTTGTAGTTCTCTTTCTGTGATGCTTATTTGCATCCATTTTCCACTTTGGGGTTGATGGTCTTATGCTAGTTAAGTTTATAGGCTCTCCGTAGGGCAAACAATGTAAAAACCACACCATGGGTATTTTGTAGCCACTCTGCTAACGCACTTTGCATTAGTAATTGCTGGAGAAGCCTCTGTTATTCGGCCTCCTCATATTTCCACACTGTTTTCCTTCTTCCCTAATGGAACCTTCCCACCATGGCAGTCAGCAGGCTAGACAGCAAACATTTGAGGAGGGCGAGGAAACAAATCATGCATTGATTTCTTACACATGCTGTGTGGTTAACCTATACCCTTTAAGGCAATCCCAAACAAATCTAAGAAGTTTGTGTCATTGTTGTTTTCCAAATGAAAAAATTAAGATTCAGTGAAGGTTGGGGAATTGAGTCCGAGGTAAACGAAGTGTTAAGAGACCTCAGGTCTGTTTGATGATACCAAAAACCTGTGCTCCTTCCACCAAACCATGCTTTCTTCAGAAAAACTTCTATTAACCTAGCAGCGCAAATTAGCTAGTTTACACTCCAGGCTCTGAGGAGATATAATGCAGAAAAAGCTGAAATTGGGGCTCAGGTTTATCAATCTCATGCTTGGGTTGGGGACTAAAGGAGGGACGATGAGGCTAAGGATAAGAGGGATGAAGTCATCCCAGGATTGACTTGGGAAAAGCAAGAAAAAATGGAAAAGACCATCGCTGAAGTACTGAGGATATGGTGCCAATATCAGTGAGCTGGAGCATGCAAACACAGAGGAAAAAGAAAGACTGTTCAAGGGTGAAGGTGAATGCACCTCCATGTTTGTGAATTAGCGAAGAAACGACATCAAAAGAACAACAACGACAGGGACTGGAGAACAGGTAAGATTAGTGGTCCCTCATTATGGGCGCCATTCAGACAGTGGAGTTCAAAAAAGCAAGAAGTGCACACTGCAGCAGCCTCTCCCCTTAGCAAGCATGTTCAAATACCAGAGACCTGCCCTCGTGGCAAGGCAGATTGGTGACACCTTGGCCTGTTTATCCAAAAGCAAAGATGTGGGTAGCAAGATTACTAGAAGTGTCTTCTTGGCGTATAAAGGACAATTATGATAGCTTAGGCCACTGGCTTTCAGTAAATTCCATCTGGTACTTTACAAATTAGCTCATTATTCTGCTGTTCTTATGAATGTGTTAGTCTGCAAACATATCGTTGTCACAAATTAGTCATCTAGTGTTTCTCAGAAAGTGATTTAATATAAGCACACCCACATCATAATATAGAAAGTAAAATAAGTCCTTGCTTGATCCTCCAAATGGAATTCAGCATAAAGTATGATTCGATTTCCAAGGTTTTTTTTGGCATACACATCATCTCCTGATTTTCTAAGATTAGAATGTGATTGTTGCCCTGAATATTGACAATATCATGGACTATCAGAAACCTCTTTGGTTTCCCCATAAACTCCAAGAGAGACCCAAGCCTACTGATAAATGACGGATTTGCAAATTGAACATAACTTTTGTTTGTTTCTATTTACATTTGTTATTACAGGTGTCATCACAACTGTTGTTTCAATTCAATAATAGCAATTGCAATTTTGAGAATTAACTTAAACATCTGATTTTAAAGTGTTTTTTTTTTGTGGCAGATGAGCTTACCCACCAGCTATTTAGAAGGAAAAAAAAGGTGAGAAAATGTAAGCTTCCCTCTGCTGTTTGACTTGATTAGCTATGAAGAAGTGGCCTTTTGGATTATAATAAATATTCCATGGTGAACTGTCTCAGGGAAGACACCTATAGTACAGGTTTGGAGCTGCCAACTCAATGGCTTGATGTGAACAAATAAGGAAAATTTCCTGTCCTATACGATAGGGTTTCAAGGTGGAGTGTTCCAGGGATGGTTATGAAGAGGCTCAGGCATATCACCTGGGTTCTGCTTTATCATCTTAGCATGTTGTCCTTTTGCTTAGACTGACTCCCCCCATTATCACAAGATAATGGCCCTAGCCAGGCTCAAGGCCCAAAGGAAGGAAATGAACCCTTTCTTCCCTGTGCTTCTTTTGATGAAACGCTTCTCCCAGATGTCATCTCAGCCGACTTCCCTTTCTAGCCGTTTGGCTAGGTTTGGTCTTATGACATAAACCAATTCCTGGCCAGCAAATGGGATTAGACTGTTCAGGATTCCCCCTTGAGTTGGGCGTGGAGTCGCCTTCTCTGCTTCCAAAAGTAGATTCCTGCAAAAAAAATTGGGTTTCCACCAGTATGGAAGAAGGCAAGGTGGATATTGAGTAGATTACAAACAATGGTAAAGGAACTGTGATGTTAATCACATGGTAACAAATATTAAAAGTGGAGTTTCAGCAAAGGCAGGCAGACACAATGGAAGCTGCATCCCAAAGGGTAGTGCCAGTCCTACATTCCAGTTTTCAAAATAGGGGGCCAAGAATCAGTTTCATGGCTTTTGGGCCCCTCACATAGGTGCCTTTAATTCAGATTGAGTCGATAAAAGAGTTCAGAGAAGGAAAGGGAAGAGTAATTTATGAAAATGAGTTTTTGTTTTTGCTTTTTTTGTTTGTTAAGAAAGAGAGAACTGGGTATTGCTGTGAGTCCTCCCCTCCCTCAAAGGGGGCCGCAGTCATCTCTTTCACATCAAGCCCAGAGAAAGAGCCTTCAGTGGCGGGATTTTTTCCCATGGAGCAGATGTACACAACACTAGAGAGAGAACTGGCCTTGAGATATTTTATGTCCTTCCCAAGAGGACCATCTGGAAAAGGCACTTGGACTCCAACAGCAAGAGTTTGTAGGTTTGGACCACTGCAAAACCAGGGGCTTGGTGGGGGGCTGATTAACCAGCAGCGCTTTGGAAACAAAGCCCTGCCTGAGTCATAGGAGTTGCAGCCAGGGGGCCCAGCAGGGATGCTGCTGATGAACCCACAAATGTGCCCACAAAACAGAGAGGCAGCTTTCAACATCTGCCCGGTTCCCAGAGCAAGATGCCATCTTACGACAGTGCCAATTCAAGAAAAAAACCATCTTCTTCCTTTCATCACCTCTCTCCATGCTCTCCGACCCCAAAGTAGTCAGTACTGACAGCTGGTAAGTCAGGAGAGCAAGGAACGGGGAAGATAGACCCTACTCCCTGACCTACACACTCACCCCAAAGCAGCTAGTCTTTTATGGGCCCAGCTGGGAATGGGAAGAAGATGTGAGTTAACTCAAGTCTGGAGTTTTGGTTTAGAGTTTGGAATGGACATTGTAATTTCCGAATGGAATCTGAGTTGATGGTTTAAAGTGAATGCAAAGCTCTCTGTTGCCTAAGAGTGCTCCAAAAAGTCAGAAGACTTTCTCCGTAAATCAAACTTAAAAGAGTAGTGGGGAAACCAAAAGAAAATGTGTTTTTCATACATATCACATGGCCTTATTTTCAGTGACCTTGTTACAATGTTGATATCCTTTAAAATATCTTGACCATACCACATCACATTTGTATCTCTTCTTGCGTGTTTCTCCTTTCTGTCTTCCTCTGATATTTGAGAGGAAAATTATTTACACCTTTCAGCAAATGTTCTGACCTTTAAAACACCTGTGCTCCAGTAGAAGGCTCTCAAAGTAGGTCTGCATTAAAGGTGTGGGAAGCAGTAAGTCATTCTGGAAAGGAAAGGAAATGGGAACTGTCTTTCGCCTTTCCTTGTCTTTCTTGACTCCTTCCTCCCTTCAGACTCCCTTGGATTTGAAGTTTAGGATTGTCACCTGCTCACTAGAGCTATAGTCTAGGAGGAGAAGCCACCAAGGATTCGGGGGCTGCAATAGGTGCTTGATCATTCTCCTTCTCGAACAAAAATATTCAACCTCCCGACACACAGTGGCAGCCTCATCTCAAATGGCCTGTGTCTCTAATCCGTGAGGAGAGGGAGAAAGTTCAGGAGTTTATGTTTTCATTCACTTTGTTCCTGCTTCCAGCATAACTTCCATTCTTTAACAAGTGAAGCAGGAATTTCAAATATCAAGGAAGCTTGCCGAGGGTCTTGACAACAGAGGCTCAGGTGCTTATCTGTCAACTTCTGCTTTTTGCTTTTGCTCCAACCCCTGTTCCATCACCAATCTACAGGGGAAGAGTCAGTGAGAAAGGAAGAGAAATCCTAAAAGTAAATTTACTATTTGATCAAGTTTTCTACTTTATTTTGTGGAAAACTTTAAAGTTCTTGTGTGTCTTCATCCGTTTTACAAATCTTGGAACTAAGAACAATAGATGAAATCATGTTACATCTGCGTTGAATTCTTTCCCACTCATAACATGCTACTAATGGAGAAAAGTATAAGCTTACATAGCCAGGCAATGGGATTTCATATTAATATTTTTCTGCCTCATTTGGTTTAGGAGATGTGTTGTTTCTGTTTTGCCCATTTGTATCTATTAAGTGATCTGTGTGGTCCATAGTGATGCTTTTCCGGGTGGGATGAGCCAATTGTAGAGAGGCAGGTGAGTTGATAGTTTCAAGCATTCAGCCCTGTGGATTCACCCCCAAGTCAGAACATTGAAAGCTGCAGAGCAGAGGGTATAAAATGCCAGGTGAAAGAGAAGGTATCTGTCCATAGTAGGCAACTGGGATTTCATAACTAGCCTTGAATTTATTTTGCACTCAAAAGCAAAGAACGTTTTACTTAATTATATCAAAATGACTTTAAAACTATTATTCTAAAATACTGAGTTCTGGTTTTAATACATTTTAATATTTTAAGACTTTTAAATGATTATTTTAAAATAGTCATATGAATGTCCTTTTTTCTCCCTAAAAAGCAATTATGCTTTTCAAGTACTAAATTCTCTTGCTCTATAAAGCCAATAAAAATTATAGCATTTTCCCCTTTCCTTAATCTCTCTCTTTCTCTCTCTCTGAGTTTTGCCTCCTTATTGGAAACAAATTAATATTCAGTGAAGAAAACGGTGAAGTTTGAGAAAAATAAGAAGCTAATATTTTGACTGGAAGTGTAATAGATGCCAGCCATAAAAAAGGAATGCTGTCTCCAGAACCTCTGCATGTGGATGTAGATGCAGATGCTTAATTATTAGTTCCACTTTGCGTGTGTGTGTGTTTTAATTTAAGCCCCTTGACCAAGTAATCGTTAATTCAATGTCAAGCTAATTCACTCTGGCTATTTAATATTAGAATATAGCATTGATTTTAAATAGTTTTATTTTTGGAGGGAAGGAAAAGATTTATGAGTAGCAAAATAAAATTTCTCATATAGTGACTTGTCTAGTCAAGATTTTGATTGCAAGGAAAAGAAACCAACTCGGACTAGCTTCTGTAAAAAAGGAGTGAATATAGTTACTGTAAAGATACAGCAGTTCACAGAAATAAAGTATATGGGCCTTGTTGGGTGGTAAAGCCCAAGAATCGAGGCAACTGCTTTTTGGGGTCGTGTAATCATCCATTTCTCTTTGTCTCTGTGTTTCCACTCTTTGCCTGCTTCTCCCTGTGTTTGCTCCTACTACATCTGTTTGCACTTGACCCAAAAGGGCAACTTCAGCCCCCAAGTCCGCGTGATGTTTTGGTTAAAGCCCACCTTGAACTGATTAGGGTCTCTGTTTTACTTCTGACCGTTCACATTCCAAAGAGAGAACGTGCATATTTGCTGCCCAGTGAAGGAATCAAGGGGCAGTGGATCAGGTTTCATAAGGGTAGTGGGTAGGGAAGGCGAGCTCTTTAGAAGGAGGTGTAGGCAGACGTAAAGCATCATGTTTGGTATAGTGCTTATTTCTTTAGGAGAATCATTGACTCAACAAATATTTCATTGAGCTCTTATGATGCACTGGACACTCTTCTAGGCTCTGGGGATACAGTAGGGACAAAACAATCCAAAAGATCCCAGTTCACCCCATGAAGTTGACATTCTAATGATAATCTTTAATTATCTATTTCAAAGATAACTGAAAAAAATGGAGTAACAGTCTCCATATAGTAAATACAAGATGTTGAAGTAATAATACGTCTGTATATATATGTAATATCTATATTGCAAATACATATATAATTTGTAAATATCATAGTCATGCTTGCTTTTAATTAATTCCATTAACTGTCAACGGTGTGTGAGAATGCACGCGCATGTGTGTGTGTGTTAGAAGTAGTAACTGAGGTCTTTGGATTTTAAATGGCATCTGATCTGTAGTCTTTAATGCAGCCTCTTCTGACTTTCTATTAAAATAACTATGAAAACACACTCCCCCAAAATTACAATCATAAAAGCACTAAAAGCCAGGACTGACGATTCATTGCCAGAATATTAAAGAACCTATAAATTGGATTGAAAATATGAATAGTAGACCATGCATCCTATTCCATTCTAGGAGTAAACATAATTTCTTAGATTTACCTAGATGAGAAAATAGATACACTATACACTGTTACTATAGTAGATATATAACTACCCTAAGTTTTTTAAATGAAATATACAAGCAGATTCAAAGATGGATCAAAATTAAGGAGATAGAAAATCTGTGTGATTGCAGATACTCACATATTTGAGCTGGAGTAAAATAAACACATACTGTTATCAAGATGTATGATAAGAGGTTTCATTTTGCAAGTAGACACAGCTTTAATGTTGATAGTTGCCCCAGCCACAGTGTTCATGTGGACATGGAAAAAGAATAAATCAGTTATTCATTTCTATTTTTAAGACTCGAGATTGATTTAGCTAATTATATTAGTGGAATGTTTGAACTCTTGAATATATATTTTGAATTTGTTCAGCTTTGAGGTTAGATTTCTCAAATCTATCACAGAGATTCTATCTGACAAATGTTAGAAAATTGGATCTGATATTTCAATAGGTAGATATTAACTACAAATGACTATTCTTCCTTAGTAAATACTAAATATATTTTTCTCTTCATTCAGGTTTTAATTATGCATATAATACATGGAAACATTCTTATTGAGAATATTAATCAATTCAGAAATATGTAAAGTAAAATGTGAAAATCTTTTGTTAATCAGGCCCACTTTTACTTCCTTATCTCAGTGGCACTTTGTCCATAGTTTGGTGTATATCTTCCTGGTTCTTTTCCGCTCCATTGGTATAAATGTATATTTATATACATATGCATATTTAAATTGATGAATTCACATTGAAGATATTATTCTGCAAACCTGAGGGTGTTTTTCCCCTACCGGCCAATATTTCAGATATTTTTCCAAGTCATTCTTAGGAATCTATAATATTCCATAAACATGGGTATATTTTGAAACTGGGCCTTAACTTATTGCATGAAAACTATTTTGACTCCTTTGAGTTTCTGAAACAAATATGATACAAAGCCTTTAGAAAAGTTTAAAGTAGAAATGAAATATAATTCCATTTCAGAAGGGGCTTCCAACATTACCTGATTGGTTTTTATTTTTTTCCAGTTCAATTTAAGTAAATTACAGACTAGGTGAAGAATCTATATTTTACTACATTTTCTAATGAGCAAATTTAAAGTAAATATGAACAACATTTAAAGAGCTCTCTTCACATTACAAAGTATTTTTCTATAATTTACCTCAGTAAGTTAAAAATTATAATCATCTATGAATTATGTTATTATTTCCTTGTTACAGATAAGGAAATTGAGTCTCACTGAGGTTTAGTGAGTTGTTCAAAATTACACAAAAAGTAAAAGGCAGAACCTGAAATTAAGGGCTCACATCTTGAGACTCCAAGACAGAATGCAAATTGGACTTTTTCTTCTTTGAAATTGCTGGGGCTTTTTCTCCACATTCCATTTTGAATAATAAATACTAAGTGCTTTCTTTGTATTGTAGCATTAGGTATTCCAGAACTTCTACTTCCAGAAATATTATGGAATTTTTGCAAGATTTTAAGTATTCCGATTATGAAATCTGTTTGGTGATAGGAGGATTTTTTCCTGTAAGTGCATTTATTTATCCCTTAAGTTGAGAAGATTTAAGCTTAGACTATATGATCCAAAATGACTTCTTATATTACTTAAATCATGAAGATTTTCAACAAAATATCTGTTGGCTGTGATCAAAATAGGTGTTTAATGAATTTCTTTTTCGCTTTTCAATTGGTGGTTGTATCCTTGGTTATAAGAATATGTAGAAACATCAAACGCACTACCAGCTTGCTGAAACATGACACAGTTCCCTGACTCTTAGCGATTGAAACCATGGCTGCATGAAGAGCTCCTCTTATTTCAGTTTTAAATGTGCTGAACAGCATGCCTTCAGACTTTGCTAGAACTTGCCGTAAGTGGGAAGTCATCACTATCAACATGGTCATTACTTAACATTTACTGAGTGCCAACAACATTTTTGGTGTTAGAAATACACAGAGGAAGATGCTGTTCCTTTCTAGAAGGCTTGGTTTTTTTGTAAGTGTAGGAGAGAAGATTTGGTCTCGAATGTTCTTTTCCTACTGAGAGGTAGGGGTAAGGAATATGCAGTCATCTTGGGTCTCATTCTACATATTGAAATGCCATTCTCATCTGTTTATTAATTGATGATATATATGTATATAATACATAGAACAGAACTATGTATATTTATACATACGTACTCATGCATATGTAAAAAGTGCACAGAAATTTCTTTTTTTATTGGAAATTTTTTTTTTAAAAAATCTCACCTTTTTGGCTTTAGGCCAAAAGTAATATTCCCCAAGACATCTAAGTGACTGTAGTTTGTATTTCTTAAGATATAACATACTTATACTACTAATATAGAGACTGTGCTAAAAAAATAAAGCATGCACAGGTATTTGTATATGTAAATATTTTTATACAAAACCAATATGTAGAATAGAGGAAGCAAATGTTATCCAGCCTCATGAAAGAATGGGACACTTTCCTAAAATATCTGAGCTGATAATTAATGTTCATAAAAGATTAATAGATCACCTTTTAGATCCTTGACATTTCATATCTAAATCTAGAGTAGTTTTAATTTTATTTTATCGAAGTTATTTAAGAGGCAATCATTGATATGAGCTATTGGTTTAGCAGAATGTGATGGTTACAGAAAGGTATACCTTAACACTTAAAATTAAAGTTAGATTCTGAAAGTGAAACTCTGGGAAGATCAATGAGGTAAGTCATTACACCCTCCATATCAGATAAGTGGCTATAGAGTTTAGGAAACACCCAAGTTCAGAGACTAGGGTGTGTCTATATTATGCTATGTTTGTATTAACATAAAAGTATAACTTACCCTTTGTAAGATACTCATTGAGAAGGAAGCATGTAAACTGAAGGGGTTTAAAGAGAATGGAGACTTGAAACTGACAATACAGAGAGAAGAATTTGCCTAGAAAGTATTCATTTTGTATTCCTACTGTTACGTTTTTGTAAATATTTTTTTAAGAACTAGACTCTCTTTTTCAAACCTAACCTTGAAATAAAACAGGTAAAAGCAGAGGCTCTGGTGAAACTGCCCGAGGTACCTGGCCTCCCTTTGCCCTGCAGTTGGCCTAAGACAACTTTGCAAACCACAGGGTTCCCAGGAACTCAGTTTGAAAACCATCACCCTTGCAAGCATAACCCCCTAGTCATGGCAGCAAAGGACTTTAATTTTAGAAAGAGGTCATGAGGACACTGGCTAGTTAGTCATTCTGCTCTGATTCTGAGGGCACTAAACAATCTTTCATGAAAATGTTGATTAGAGTATTCTGGTTTGCTCTGCGTTTGTAGTCGACATTTTATCAATAAATTAACATTCTGTTTTTTAGTTTTTCTTCCATCAGTCTCATATGAGGATGGCTAATGCAAGTCTATCCTTGAAAGACCAGTTACTCTTCTGCTTGCTATGGGATTAGATTTTAAAATAGAAACAAAACCCAGCTTTTGTGCCAGGAGAGCTGAGGCTGCAACCGTGGCGGCAGGGACCTTGCCGAGTCTGTGCGCATCCATAGTGCCTGCTAACAATTAGCACTCCGGTATTGATTGAAATGTTGGGGCTGGACTCAGCCATAAAAGTGATTTTTTATATTTACTCTTGATACTTCTTAGAAGTTCCATGACAGGGTGATTACCTTTTAGTAGAATAAAACAGCTTTGTATTACCCTGCTCTGTCAACTTTATTCATCTTTGAGAACTTATTTTTAAATTACAGACCTATTAGTTCTGCACAAATGTTGTTTCTTGAAGACCACACATTTGTAAAATCCTAAGTCTTGCTAAGTACGAGTTCGTAAAATAGTGGTCATAACTCTGAAGACCCTGTTTCATATATACATAGAATAAAAATGCTGGAAATAAGCTATTTGTGTTCTCTAAGAAGGCCATTCTTTTATATATGTTGCCCTGAGTTTTCAAAACACTCAATTTAGGCTTGTTTATTAACGTGTAGTCTTGGTTCCCTGAACTGTGAAATAAATTACGTTTTTTCCTTTGTTATCCCTCAAGCAGAAATTTGGCTTTTCTACCATTATCATAGCTTCTTAGTTGTGTGTCCTTTCATTCTAATTTGTCATACCTTATTCTAGACGGTGGCATATATAAAAATAGAAATAAAAAGCCACGAGAAGTTCACTTTAAAAATATTCAGTTGAAATCTCCTTTTGGTTTAAATGTATTTTAATTTTATGTCTCCTTTAGTACTCTGATGACTACATCATTTGTGTTTTTTATTTATAAAGTGCTTTGTTTATATCATTGCCCACAAATGGAACAGAGCTCAGAAGTATTGAACGTTGAACTGTGTGGTAACTGAAAAAGATTCAGAGATATTTTTGGTATCATATCACCCCTGGGTATCACTTCAGCATGTGAACAGACTAGAGTAGAATGGACTAAAAAAATGAAGAAATTTCAAATAAATGATACAAGGAAAAATAAATTTCTATATCACTGTTTTAATCCTCGTATTTGCTACTTCCCATGGAGACCTACTCTTTTACATAGTGTAGGGACCAATATTGGTTTTGAAAAAAGTTCATGTTCATCATCATATAATCATCATCTTCAAAGAACATTACCCTGCCAAATAATCTGAATTCTCTTACAGATCTACTGCTAACATGATGTGCGATGATGAACAAATATTATCCTTTTGGAGATTCATCTCCAAAATTGGCATAATAAATGTCATACGCTCCTCATGATTCTGTGAGGCTAAAATAATACCTTTAAAAATAATTTTTTAGAAAGCATAACACTAATGCAAGATGGTATCATTCTTATTTTAGAGGCGCTATAATATAGTGGTAATGCACGCAGGCTCTGGAGCTAATTCAAAGCGTGACTTGCTTCAAAGCGTGACTCTTACTTGATGTTTGATCTTGGGCAAACTGCTCAACATCAGAGTGCCTCAGTTTCCTCATCTGTGGAACACAGCTAGTAACAGTCCTTATCTAATAGTGTTGTTGTGAGGATTAAATGAGATAATAACACAAAGTGCTTAACACATGGCCCGGGACATTGTAAGTGTTCCTTGCTCTTAAATAATAATATTTAAATATCTCATATAATATCAAATTTTGAATTACTCTGTGATGCTTGATTCAAAGCTTGTTAAAAACAATTTAGACTGGAGTTTTCTGGTTCAGATTACAAATGACCTTATGGAAGACACCACAGATGACCTTATTCCCTTTAGAAAAAGGAAGTCATGAGGACACTGCCTAGGCCTCAGGAAATCCCAGAATTCTTAAGTTCCTTTTAAGTTTTTAACCATCTTTCTGAACCTACAAGTTCAAGTTGCATTTAAAGGAACCACTCAGTTCTTCCTGTTCCCAGAAATACTTCTATTAGGTTCATCATTTGATCAAAATGAAAACTCACCAAATCATGGCAGTTTTCATGATTAAATTTCTTTATGTCTGGTTTTGAATTTGTGGGAAATGCACCCCCTCCCATCTTTTCTGCTATGACAGGGCCTCACTAGGGAAATCCTAACTGAAGCGAATAGCATGATATATTAAATGTTGCCAGTATTCCATTTAATATTAAGCAATTGCATAACAGCCTTTTTAAATACCTAAGTTAAAAGTGATACATTAATATTGAGTACACTGCCACTGTAAAGTTCATTCTCCTACTGATTTCCAACAAACACCATTTAAGTGCCAACCTACTATTACAGGAGTTTACTATTTTATTCTTGCTCCAAAATGGCATCAACAGCGATGGGGTGCTTTCAGGGGATTGTGGAACAGAATTTTTTGCAACAAAGGGGTATGCTTGAGGAAATACAAAATATCCACCGTGGGCATGGCCGTGCTTGATCCGGCACTCCTCAGATCTCCACACCCCCTCATCAAACAAGCAGCTTTATGGCATGCGCAGTTGCACATGGGTATCACCGAC
Source organism: Equus asinus (assembly GCF_041296235.1). Taxonomy (NCBI): domain Eukaryota; kingdom Metazoa; phylum Chordata; class Mammalia; order Perissodactyla; family Equidae; genus Equus; species Equus asinus. The sequence continues at coordinate 64,429,533 of NC_091799.1, forward strand.
TTCCGCAGAACTGCCTTCCACGGGATTTCCTGTGCAAAAATTACCGTCTGGTCATCTGTAACTGAATGGTTACAAATCAAGTTAGTCAGACATCCCCACCCTGATATTATTGTTTTCTTAAAAACACAGGAGTCGAAGTGACCAACCCTGTCGTTCGCAAATTCTCTCTGGACTTCTTTTAGTCTCTTTCTTTTCATTGGGTAAGAAGGAAAATACAACCCCTCCCCAACCCCCCACCCCCGTCCTGTCTATTTGTTCAGGATGTCATCGCCCTGGGAGGTTATTTGCAGGTTTCTTACTGCTTAGCTTGTCTTGCTTGGTAATTACTTACTGAGAGAAATCTGCTCTTTTAGGGCGAGCTGTTCCTTTAACCCCTTTGGCTCTCTCTTCCTTGGAGGCGAGCAAGCCCGTGCTGCAGTGTCTGGGAACCCACCTAGAGGGCCCCCTTGACGCCAGCACATCGCTGTCAGGCAGCCGTCTCCGCAGCCGAGCGGGCTGCTGCAGAGTTAATGTACAGTACCACGGAGCCTGCAAGTGTCCTGAGCTGCTCAGAGCCGCCGGGCGGCACAACCCGGGCAGACAAGGCGGCTGCGGCGATTCCAAAGCTTCTGCTGGAAATTCGGCGCTGGGGGACCCCAGCAGGAGCCTGTTGCCATTGTGTTTTAAAAGCATGCAAGGTCTGTATAGCTTGGGCATGAGAATCTTTCAGAAGATGTCAGAGCATCAGAGTAAATGACACCTATTGGGGGAATTGAATTTGGTTAAAAAGAGAGAGCGAGAGAGAAAAGAAAGACAGCCGGGAGAAGAAATTCTTAGACAACGTCTGACTTGCAGCTGTGAAATTCATTTTCTTTCCAAGGCAAAATATGAAAAGCCCGCACATGGTTTTGATAACAACAAATTAAAGGGGTTTCTGCAGTGGAAGGATCAATAGCTTAGTCATTTTACTTAAAGAGAGCAGACAGCCTTATTATGGGGTTAGGCAGCAGAAATGAATTTCCTCATGACAGAACCTTCTGAAGTCATGACGGTAGCTCATGGTAATCCCGTCCTGCAGAGCAGAAATTGCTCGTTGCCTTCCTACTTTGGCAGTTGAAAACCAGCAGTTCTGAGACTGGGGAAAGAAGTTGGCTTTGGTCATACATGGTTTCGAGCCCCTCTGCCCAGGTCTTTGTCCGAGTCGTCACAGAAGGCAGCACTGCGTTAAAGTGACCACACATGAATATGTGCCTAAGAAAGAAGAAAAAGCAATATTCATTTCTAAAGGACAGCATGGCAAAGCAGCCTGAAGTTTTCCATTTCCCTTCTAACACTTCTTTAACAAGGATAACAAGAAACTGTCTTTTGACTCCTTTCTTCCCACATTCCAGAGTCCTTCTTGCGAGGATGCATTAATCTACACTCTAGGCGGCTGGATTTTACCAGGACAATATTTGCCACCACTTAGGATTAGCAATTGAACTGGTTATTTTAGTGTGTTGACTAACTAGTGGAACCTAGATGGATGGACTCCTACCTGCCGTGCTCTGCGATGTTTCTTTCTTCAAATCCTGGAAGGGCTTTCATGGTTGCTGTTTGTTTTTGGGGGGGGATTTTTTTGGAATTCAATACTTGTTGCAATAATTGCCCATGATAGCTGCTCAAACAGGAGAGTTGGAATTCATCTCTGAAAATCACTACATGTAACGTATGAGACAAGGAAAATATTAATGACAGAAGATCTGCAAATATGATGCACGTGAATAATTTCCCCTTTAGAAGGCATTCCTGGATATGGTGAGTAATCAATGTCCCCTTCAGTTTGTAGAACTCAGAATTGTAGAATTCCATGGCAGGTGCCTGAGGAGGATGTGTCTTGAGCAAGAATACTGGTATCAAGTAAGTATGAAAAGTAAAACATGCTTAAAATCAAATATTCTCTGAGAAAGTAATGGTTATGCAATAACAAATTACTTGCTCATGTAAAAGCATCTGAAAATAAGAAGTCAGGTATGAGGACATTTACATTTGCTAACATTTCGGAGAGAGAAAAACAAGACTAAACCAAAGCACACAACAACTTTTAGAATGGCAACTATTTGACCAATAAACAAAAGAAAAAAGGGAGGTTTGGCATTTGTTTTTTGCTCTTTTGTTTTCTTTTATTTGAAAATTCACTGGGGAAGGGCACATGCAATTCTGATATCTAATATCAATCTGCCTGGCCTTGGGTCTTTGTGAATTTCCAAAAGAAGGGCAAGGGAAAGCTTAGAATGTTGACTCAATTTTAAGATGATACTAAGATGTGTTGGTGCCTCACTTTTAAGGAATATTTTAACTATTCAAGAAATATTTCCACTAGAATGAACGAGTTTAATAGAATTCTAACACATGAATCCTGAAGTGCTCAGACTCTCATAGGACTTGCCGAGTTCCTTGACGTCTGCTCATGTATTAAGGTTCAATGCCCTGAATGAAGATCTCTGGACGTGTGACACTCTCTACCATTTCTTGTTAGAGTTTATGGCTCAATGTGTAGAGGAACTAATTGCTGAGGGTATTATGAGGGCAAAGCTCATGATTTCAAAATTGCTTGTTTTCACCACACTAGGGTGGACTGGATGCAGTCTCTGAGCAGAAACTTTGTGAATGCATGATAAAAGCACATTTTAAGGTTTTCTGGCTACTAACATGGTTTGTTTTGAACAAGGCAATGTGTCTGATTTTGAGTCTATTTCCCAAGTAAATTTTTTAGCTGGTATCAGGCTAAGTAATAGATATCAAAATACAGGTTTCTGAGTGTTTTCTTAGAGCTGCTTTTATGACAATGTCTCAAATGAACGCTTCCTAATATCTTAAGGCTCCACCAAAATGACCTGCTGGTTTGTTACAGACGTTTCAGCTTGTTAGCTGAAAATCAGTTGCAGAGAAGGGTGAGTGACATCCTTGGTCACTCTGGGCAGGTGCTCATTTTGTATCAATACCAGAAGCATTCAGTGTCCATGCTGTGGCGTACCTTCCTTCCCTGCTGCCCAGAGCCACCGTCCCCAGTCTCTAATGGGAGGGGGTCTTGGTGACATGCCTGTAAACCTCAGTGGCCCACTTCCAAGTGCATCACCAGAGTTCCCGACTCAGTGGGAGCTTTGTGCCATCGCCTAGCCTTGCTGGTGCTAATGGTGAGGGTCAGGCATCAGCAATAAGGTCATTGTCATGCTTACAGATACATTCACATAAACAGTCTTTAATCCTAAAATAAAAGGGTCCTGGAAACAGTCCCTGGCACATACTGGGCATTTGTCAAGCCTTTTATTTTTGTCTTCTGTTCTTTATGCCTTTCTTCAAGGTTAATTTTGTACCTATTAAGATTTGTTTAGGGGAAAAAAATTACCGTTCTCGTTTCTATAAAGTGTACCTTGCTATAAAGCAACAGTTTTTATTCTGCCCAGGCCCTGCTGTTTGGGTTCATTTGTTTATGTTGCAATAGGTAGGATGCACGTGCTGTTTGAATGCCTAACATTGTGACCACCTTTTATTTTGTTGCATTTAGCCGGTCTCTACTTTTGACTGGAAAGAGATCAACTATTCAACTCTATAGTTTTGGAAAGAAAGCAAATGTGCTTATTCATGCTCCTCTAGCTCTGTAATATATATGTTTGAAAGCTGTTAGAGAAGTTGAGAGTCCCGGTGGTTTTCCTTTGTGCCTGAAGCAAGGTAACACTTCCTACATTGTCATTTCACTGCATGACGTGCCAGTTTGTTGTTGTTGTTGTGGCCAAATTGAGCCAACGTGGAGTGTGAGTGTTCTGTGTATCTGTTCTTGCCCGGGCCCTTTAGAAGGTTTCGTTAATAAGTTGTTGAATTCAAAGGAAGAAGGTGGTGGTTTTTTCCAGGTGACCCAATTAATGTTGTGTTTGGTTCTCAACTTCCCCAGTTGTTGTTTTTCTCTTGTTTACAACCTCACGGTAAGAGATTCTCTGTGTTTGCTGACAGAAAACCTTTCCCTTTGTCCCACTGTAAGAGTCCCTATTGGATTAGATTCCATGCTTATGAATTATCATGCCAAGCAGAAGGGATTTGCCAAATTGTTCTCCTTTTCATTTCCAAAGACTCCCTTTCCTCATTCTCACATACAGGTCTTTTTTTCACAAAGGGGCAGATCAGAAGTTGGCAACAGATCCATGCCAGGGAATAATAAACATGTTAAAGGAGATGTGTGCTTTGGTTTCATGAGCTCTGGCTCATCTCTGTGAAGACTCTAAACCTTTTGGATAGGCAGGACACAGAGGTGCACACTGTTTTTCTCTTATGCTTTTTGAGGAGCATTTTTATAAATCAGAGGGGAGGGGAAATTTTATAAATCAGAAGGAGGGGAAATTGAGGTCCAGGAGGTCTAGAGTAGTCTTTAAAAGTTTATCAGAAGTAGGAGCAGGCGCAGTGGCATATTGGTTAAGTTTGTGCGCTCTGCTTCGGTGACCTTGGGTTCACAGGTTGTGATCCTGGGCACGGACCTACACACCACTCATCAAGCCATGCTGTGGCGGCATCCCACATACAAAATAGAGGAAGATTGGCACATGTGTTGTTAGCTCAGTGACAATCTTCTTCAAGCAAAAGAGGAAGATTGGCAGTGGATATTAGCTCAGGGCCGTTCTAGGTATAGAGTTCCCACTTGGACTCTCATCCTCCTGCCCTAGGGCTGGTGTGTTGATAATTGAGCAACAGTTTTACAAATTCATTGTTTATTGGTTACCAGTTAAAGTTAATAAGTGGTCTTATTACTTGTCTTAATAGAACACTACCCCTTGAGTGCTAAGAGAGTGGTATGAAGAGCATACTTTCCTTGTTTAAAGCTACATTAGAAATATTTGCTGGAGGATTTTATTGCAAAGGCTTCTTTCCATTACACTTTTCGACCTTTTTACTGCCAAGCCAAACAAAGATAAGAGTTTGCCTCACTAGGTAAATAAGTACTATATAGCTCTTCTTATTTTTTATTCTGACTAGTTGTGAGAATATAGTGGTAGCCTGGCAATTCCAGAATGGGTCTTCTTGCATGGCTGGAAGAAGGGAAATGCAAGTCAGCTTTCCAGGAATTTAAATTTCATGTAGTGGCAATTAAAAGTTCTCTTTAGAAGCCTCATGACATGAAATCATATGCAGGGGTCTAACAAGAATGACATAAAATATGTTTGACATAACCAGAATGTGCCTTAACATATGTTCATAGCTTTTTGCCTTACTTTAAAGATATGTAACAATTTTGTATAATCTGATTTATAAAAATGCTATAATTTCATGCCAGAAACACCAGAACCATGTTGAATGCAATTGAATTTTACATGTATAAAGTTTAGGAGGGCGTTTTCTTTAAATACCTTTACATCCTGTTTATGATGAACTCAAATGACTCAGAGAGAAGACAATGGGAAATAGTAGCCTATAGACCCTGCGAGGGGAGGCGGTACAGTCCTGCCATCAGTGTGCTCCTGAGGAAACCTGAGCGAAGATTTGGGACTAGTGATTGTAGATGGTGATTTAACTGTTTTACTTATTTGGTGGTTAGGGTTTAATTTTTTAAAGCCCACATATCTAAATGCTTTTATCATACTCTCTTTGTGATGCTGAGAGGTGACTCCAATCAAGAGGCAAAATGGGGTGATTATGGCAGCTGACTCAACCTTGGCGCTTCTTGTTCCTTTTGCTAGGCGCCACATCCTTTCCTTGGCCTTTCCCTTTCGAAGTTCCTAATAAAGTTTAATCTAGCAAGCCACAGTTTTGTTGTTGCCTCTATAGACCAAGAGTTCAACTTGTAGACTAACTCATTTTGTTTTGTTTTCTTTGGTCTAAATCCTTTATGGAATGAAGCAACATATAAATCAATATATCAATAATATCATATGCATATATGTATTAATATTTATATATATATTTTCAACAGCAAATCCAGTGAGTAAATAATCAGAGAAAGGCAAGATGGCCTGCTTCTTAGTGAAAGGACAGTTCTCTTACAGTCTGATCTTTTAAGGTTTTTCTTCTGTTCATATATTGAAACTATAGAAACGCAACCCAGAGTTGCATTTTCCAGAGTTTATGTTTTGGCCGATATAATAATCTCACTTGTTTTATGAGAATTTTGGTGGGTGGGAGAAACGTTGAGTTTGAGACTGTGTATGCATTGACAGTCAAAACTGTATTAAATCTCATGCAAGAAGATGGAGCTCTATTCATTTTAGTCAACCTAACATTCTGCCAGTGTCTGCTTGTCTTTTTATGACATTTCAGGTCATTGCTGACCTTGCTTCAGTGCCGTCTCTTCCTCTGAGTGACAAAACCACCCAGAAATTCTAGAGTACAAATACCAAACTCTCAGCTTGATTTCGAATTCTTGTTATGGCCCAATACAACTTATTTGTAAGGACTTATGGCCAACAAAGTGTGGATAGAGCTCATAATTATACACACTGATCTTGTTCACAAATTCCTGGGGCTCAGTAGTCAAGTCAGCCATTGTTTAAACTGGAAGTTCGGATTTAGATATAACACAGCAAAGATTTTCCTTCAGATGAGATATGGATCCCGTTAAACATACAGTTTTTCTCTTGGCTTTCTGTTTTACTGTGTTTTATTGCCTCTAGCTATATTCTCCTTAGTTTTTGTTAGTAATGCCTTGTAATTTAAAAAGTGAAAATAAAAATTCAAATTTTTGTTTTAATTTTTTAAAATTTGATTAAGGCATGGTATGACAGTTGCCGTCAGTAATATCAGTGTGCACACAACTTATGGACATTAAATATAATTTTTAGTCCCAGCAGACTTCTCCCTCTGGGTAAAATAATTTAAACTGCTAACAGGTTACATCTTCAGTGAGCCAAGTGGGTGGCCCAGGCCATGGAGGTTTTAGACAATCCCTACAAAAGGAAGAAAGGGAGAAAGTATTCTCTAGCGTATGAAAATGATTAGCTACAAATTTGGGATGTTTTGCTTCTATTAAATTCTTCACTTTCCGCCCCCTTGTTCCTGTATCCTCTTAGCTGACTATTACTTCCACTAATGCTGAGGGATCCAGGTTCAGAGAAAAACAGGCAAGTAAGGGAAAAAGGAAACTAGTTGAGAATTCTGAGAGGAAGAAGAACCCAAGGAATGAACTTAACAATGTTTCCCACTTGTCTCAGGCTACAAGTTTCTTTCTTCCTTTTTTAAACAGTAACCACACTTCACCTCTTCCTCTCCTCCTTCCATTACACCCCACAAACATTAATGCTCATTAGTACCCTGTCTAGCTATGGCATCGTCCAACCTTTTTTACAGTAGCTCTAAAATGTCTCCAAGCTGTAAGTTTGCTGCTCTTACTACTTATCCCTCGATGTACTATGGGATGGTGTTTCCAGTTGTTAGAGAAGTGTTAGCCTATAAACATGCCCAAGACAATATATTTCAGCTAGATCATGTTGTGTAAAATTTGGGGATAAGTATTTGGTTGCAAGGATGGATAATTCAATTCTATATAGACAGGTAATTGGCTGGGGAAAAACAAAACAGAACAAAACCCTTCAGGTTTCTAACTTTAGCGCTGGCGTTAATGCTCTGTGTGACCTTGCGAAAGCTCTCCAAGCTCTTCACCACCTGTTGAAAATGATTGCAGCAGATATTTACCTGCTTCTTGTTGAAGAGTAGACTGTTAAAGAAAATCTCATAGCACACTGGTATAATCTGTTTGATTGTTAAACAATGACGTTCTAAAACCTGGGGTGAATTTCTTATAATGTAGGTAACAAATATGACTATTGTATACTTCATGGAAGTGATCAACGCTGATTGTCCATGCCCCATTTTTCACGTAAAGTACATCATTTAATGGCCACAGTAGCTTTCAGAGGCGGGTCTTATTTGAATCCCTGTTTGCAGACGAGGAAAGTAATGCTCACGGAGGGTAAATAATTTGCTCAAGGTCTCACGTCTATTACTTAGTGAAGCTGACCTGCTCAAAACAAGGTCAGGCCTGATTTTAAAGCCCAGTGTCTTTTTAGTTCTCTGTATTATTCTGTGACAGATGCCTTAACACTGTGTCCATGGACCTTCTGGAAAATATGTTAGCAGTAAGACCAGAGAAAATAAGCAGATTGACCCAGTTAGTCAGCAAGTTGGGTAGGTACGTGGGAGTCCTAGTGAATGTCAGTGGCCTTTCCCTGAGGAACCCTTCCTGTTCGCCTTGGGACTACGACCTAGACTTCGACCATGTCAGCTCCTTTGGTGTTTTCTCAGAATGAGAGATTTTACAAGGCATTTGAGGTGAACTGTGTTTCCAGGGCCATTCTGGCCTGTGAGGTCCTTTCTGTGCGTTAGGAAAAGGTGCTCCTCTGGGCAGATAGAATAGGAAAGGCGCCCCACTTCAGGCTGATGAATTAGAAATGCAGACTGCAGGGCTTGGTGAATGGACAGAGCCTCTGGGCAAAGCAAAAAGCATCCCCCCCACTGGGCGCAAGCTGAGCTAGTGGAGCCCAGGTGAGTTCAGCTTCCCGCCCTGGGCCATGGGGCAGTGAGCAAAGAGTACGGCCCTGGCCCTGCTCTGACGCGGGCTCCACGTCGACCTTGAAGGGCCCTTGTGACAGTCAGATGAAATGTTTTTGAGAGTGCTTTGCCAACAATAAAAGATCATACGAGTTTCGGGTTTTGCTACCATCATCAAAATATTTTAATTATAAGTATTTACAATTTGTTTTTTGCACAAGTAAAGAATATTAACATTTTCTGAAATCAGAGCTAATGCCAAACAGCCAAAGGAACATTTTAATCATGAAATAGCCCAATTTCTGAGCTGCTGAAAAATGCCATTCTTAGTGAATCGGATTAGAACACGTGGAACATACTGATTCCTTTAAGCGGAGGGAATGTCCAGATAAATATGATAACAATCCTGTCTTGAAAATACGCGTAGACCGGTGAGGAGAACGCCACAGAAACAGATAATTACAGCACAGTGGAAGCATATTGATATACACAGTGTTATGAGAGTTCAAAGGAAGAAACAGGTTAAGTGGCTGGTCCAAATACCTTAAAGAAGTCTGGAAATGAAGGACTTAAATTGTATCTGATGGCTTCAGAATTTGTAGTTATTGGCAACACTTTGGAGAATGGTTCAAGGGAGCATCTGGGGATAAGTTCATTTCAGGGGTTATAAAAGCAGAGAGAAGTAATGCACACCACTTTCAAAATTTTGGATAAGAAGGACAGAAGAGGGGGAGAGAGGAGGAGGCAAGAAGAGGAAGAAGAACCTGTGGTTAGTGAAGAACACCAGGTTCTTTTAAGAGAGTCCGGGAGCATGCCCTGAAGGAAGTTTCCAGATACAGGATCTGGACAATGAGTGAAGGATGTGACTTCCTCCAAGATAGGATGGAGAAAGGGGAGGATGGATGCAAATAATGGAGAGATTAGGGAGGTGGAAGGAGAACCCAAGGGCATTTTGATCTCCTGCCCTCTGTTTTCTCTGAGGAGGAGAATTCAAGATCATATCTCAGGGGGAGGACCACTGAGAGGCTAGTGGAGGAGCTTCGTCAGGTTATGAACCAGTTTCTGTGGGGAATTGGAAAGGCTGCTGAAGAGGGAGGTAGAAGAGTGTTAAGTGAACTGGAAAAAGTCAGTGATGCTGACTGAATATATGAAGTCAATAAAGGATGTTTTATCCTGCTTTGAAAATTACTTACACAAAGTATTATGTCAGGAAGAGGGATAGCGATGTGGCAGAAATGTTATAATTCTTAATTACTAAATTAGAAACTGTTTTGTAATTAGCATTTCTCCTGTTGATTGTGTTTTTTGGGATCCCAAAGAATGCAGAGTTGATTTTATTGTTGTTATTTTCTCTTTGGTAGTGGTGGAGGCTGTTTTCTGAACAGATTAATTAGATGGCAGTTCCAGTTTCCTGACCTGATTTTGGAAATGTGAGATTTCCTAAGCTGCCTGGAAATAACTCCTGGGTGACAAACAGAAGCTCTAAGATGTTTGCTTTGAATTTTAACTTCAAATGAATAAAAATCACAGTAGGAAGAGAATGCAAAATGATCCCATTTGCTCCTTTTTTACTAGGAGGCTTTCTGTGGTTTAGGTTGGAATGTCACAAATCCATATATATGTAACCTGCTTTTACAAAGCTTTCTTCAAAACCTTTCTGAAGTTCACTTGAAAGTGTCACCAGTCTCTGAGAAACTTACTGAAAATAACAAAACATAATATGACTTTAACCAGATGGTATAACCTAGTTTAAATATTTATAAATTTAATTCTCTTTTAGGTTTCCCTGACATCTCAGGGGGGGAAATAACAAATATAAGATGTAAATTAAGAGAAATTTTAAAATAGCCTGATAATTTTTTTAGGCCATAATTATGAACCCTGTAGTGTACCGTGAGTTTAGGAGACGTTATGAATTTCTTTCCTCTCTTCTAATCGTCCGCACTTTCTTCCACGTCAGCAGAGCTTTCTCTTTCCTCTCTGTACAGGGCGTTCTTTGTAGGGTTTCTGCTGCAGCTCCAAGCCTCTAAATAAGGTACCAAGCAGTCTTAGTCACTTATATGGGAACTTCATTCTTCCCTCCCTCTGAGTTTTCGTGTTTTTCTTTTTAAATCTGAAGGTCAGGAGGTTGAACTAAAGAATCATATGGTGCGATAAAAATCAATGATTCTGTATCTTACCTTAGTAATTTACTCCTTTCTGTCTTGTTTAGGTATAACTGTCCTTTGATTAAAGAGAGTGCTGAGAAATAATACATTGATCAACAAACTACTCCAGGACTGACCTCTGACACTGTTCTGAAGTATTTGGATCCACCTTTAAAAAACCCTCAATTTCTTGGGCCAGCCCCCGTGGTCTAGTGGTTAAGTTCAGCACACTCTGCTTTGGCAGCCCGGTGCGGCTCCTGGGCGCGGACTTACACTGCTCCGTTAGTGGCCATGCTGTGCTGGCGGCCCACATACTAGAAGATAGAGGAAGATTGGCACTGACGTTAGCTCAGGGCCAATCTTCCTCAGAACAACAACAACAACAACAAAAACCTTCATCTCTCAATTCCTTCTCCACGAAACTGCACTTTAAATATCAGCCTTTTTCATGGGTAAGATGGCAACTTTATGCCTCTAGTGCTGATATCCACATTAATTGAGAAAATATATCCCACATACCATTATGTGTCCCTCATGTCTTTCCAACTCTTCCCTTGGTCAAAGGTCTCTGGCTTGTCCAGCTTCCATCTAGTCTAAGAAGTAACATGGTGTGAAGTTCTCAATATCAATGTCCTTGGGTTGCTTTGTGTAGGTGTGTTTGCTCAGTAAATTTGAAACAAATAATTGGCACGATTATGGAGAGGCCCTTGATGTTTTAGAGAAGAAAGGAAAGCTAGCCAGTTGATTGAGGAAACCCACGGGCCATTGAGAGGAGTGGAAGAGATCTGACAAGTCATAAAGTATGGCATTGGAGTCTTGGGCGTTTTGAGTCCTAAAAGAAGAAAATATTTGTTGAAACATCTCATTTTCTAGAAAGTCATCAATGCAAGTTTGATTTTTGAGAGATTGAATGTTAAGGTAGATCAGGATGTCACCATTTTAAAGATGACCACATTCTCCCAAGCCTTCACTGCACCTTTTGGCTTCGAGGAACTCTCTGTGACTAAGCTAACCTCTGAGACTTCATAAGGACAAATCATATTCCATTCTGTCCATGTCAGTGGCCGCCTTGACTACTTTCTTCTACTTTATATGGCCAGCACTGGGCACAGTGTTGCACCTAACAGGTACTTTATAAATTTTTCCTCAGTAAAGGAGTGTGTGCAAATAAGAGGATGAATAACAAAGATTATATGTTTGAAGTATTATTTAATTAAATATCCTTTTGCATTATTCAAATAACACCACTGTGCCACGTTTGGAAATGAGGCATGGGAACTTATGCTCTAAAAATAATGAAGATAATAATAATAGCTTTCACATTTGAGAAGTTATTCATGCCAGGTATAGACTAGGCTTTTTATATACATTATCTCATTTAATCCTCCCAAAATCCATGACAAGGGTGCAACCTTGGATGAGGTATCTAACCTCCCTGAGCTTCAGTTTTCCAACTTGTAAAAGAATAGGGAGAATAGATAGTTCTCACTTCGTAGGGTTGCTGTGAAGTTAAAATGAGGAAACCTGTCAAGTGCTTGGAAGAGCAAGCACCTGTTACTCAGTGAGTACCCAGTGAATGATAGCTATTGTTATTTACAGATTAGGAGGCTAGGCTGTGAAAGGTTAACCAGATTGCCCAGGGTAATCTAGTTGCTCAGTTACGGGCCCATTCCATCCCACGTCTTCCCATTAACTACATGGCTTGGAGGACTGAGCTGCCTCTTCTGTATCACATCCTCGGAACTTTTCAGCATATATCAGAGACAACTCCTTGGGTTGAGTGCAAATCGTGGGGAATAATGCATTCCTCCTCAGCTCTCTAACCTCAACAAGAATCACCTCCCTTGGAAAAGTGCTGTGCTCTCCTGTTCTGAATCAGCACCTACTTTATGCGGGATGAATTTTCTCCTTCTGGGTTGTCTCATCCGTGTCCTTCATCATTAGATTCTCGGTTCCTGGCACAGTGCCTGACAGATAGCAGGTGCTCAATAAATGCATTAGAGTAAAAATTACCTTTCCAGATTTGTGTGCCTGGAAGTTAGTGCTTTCAAGATTAATTTCTGTTTTTCAGGAAATAGTCTGTTTGCAGAGTAAAATTTCTCTAAAAGTTGTCATCTTGAGCATAAATAATGCTCACACGTCTTGATTTCTGATACTTGGGAGTTTAATGGCATTTGCAGAGGGAGCCATCCTGCTGAATTGTGTTTATCTGCAAAATCCAAATGCTATTGTTCCAGATCACCTCCTTATCTAAGACTAGTTATTTCTTTAAAATTAATCATCAGTTCATTCACAGGAATCTTTCTTTCCTTGAAGATGTCTATGTTTTATCTTTCTGGAGAGACAAAATTGTGTAAATTAACTCTGCAGCTGGTCCATTTCCTCATTTATAACATATGTTCCTTTCTTTGTTTATAACATTTATGTTACATTTTAATTATTTTTTCTCAATACGTGATACAGTTCTCAGACATAGACCAGCTTCCATGTATGTCTCTTCTCTCCTCTTTTCATACATCTGACACTGTCAAGCTATGCCCTAAAAAAATCATAGCCTCCCTATCTGTGCTCGGCCTAGAAAATGTATTGGCTGTGTATCATACACAGTACAGCCTGCTCATCTGGCCTCTGCCTGTCTAATTTCATGCATAAATGCTACCTACTAATAGTATGAATGTTATTTCCCCCATTATTATATTTGAGTTTTTAGATATATCCATAATTTTGTATAGACATTACAAACATAGCTTTAAGTCACAGAGCCCTTTCTTCAAGCAAAGGCTTAGGCAGTGACTTAACATATAAAATAGATATGGCAGGTGTTGAGGAACAGCCTTATATAAAGGGTGCACTTTTGCAGGAGGGCTGGGGACGCTGGAGCAGCTGGTCACCACCCCCACCATGACTCGCTCCACCCCTTACTCCAGCACCCTACCCTCAGTGGGGCTCCATGGTGTCTGACGACGCTGCCTGCTACGTGATGGACCCTGTGCTGGAATGCGTTTCTACCCTCTTGCCTTTTGCCGTGGCAGATCCCTGCTAATCCATCGGAACTCGGTTTGCTTGGCCTCCCCTAAAGTCCAGGTAGAGTTGAGCCCTCGCTCTGTTCGCCCAGAGCTCCTTGTACTTTCTGTGGTACACTTGTGTTGCTATACAGTAATTAATTTTCATGTGCAGAAAGGTAGCTGATTTAGTGGCTAAAAGCAAGTCGACTTTGAATCCAGTGTGCCTGGTTCAAATCTGGATCCAAGCTTTCTAGCTGTGTGACCCTGGCCAAGTTATTTAACCTCTCTGTGCCTCAGTTTCCTCCTCTGTAAAATGGAAGTTATATAGGTTTTACCTTATAGGCTGTTATGAGGATGAAATGTTGTAATATATATAAAGTGCTTAGAACAGTGCCTGACATACAAGCACTCCACCATAGTTAGTTGTTACTAGAGCTGTTGTGCATCAGTGTCAGGTTGGGTTTCCTCTGAAGGTCCCTGATAGAAGGATTTGAGTGCAAATGGTTTATTCCAGAGGTGACCTCCGGAAACCCTGGTTTGGGAGTAGGGAAGTGAGGCAGGAAGGGAAGGAAGCTAATGCAGGGTACATTAGTGATCAGGTAACTGAAATAGGCAACTGAGACTCCGTCCTGTGGGGGACCTCTGGGAGGTGATGCAGAACTTGCTTTAGAGATGTCCTGTCATACCCAAGGCATGAGGACGCTGGAGGACACTGGAGGATTTGTCCTCCAACTGCCGTTCTTCATTGGCTGATGGCTACCCCCAGGAGTTAATTCCTGGCGTTTCCAGCCTGGCCTGCCTGCAGGCTAAAGCTTAGGTGGAGTACTGCCCACACCTAGAATAGAATTCCATTGGCATGTTATTGCTAAGGTTGCATGGACAGGGCCCTGGCAGTGATTACTATAAGACTGTCAACAGAATTCTCCAGGGCTTTCTGTGTTACTCTATTTTCTTTATTTTTCCTGGCCCACGTACTAAGCATCCATAGATCTTTGTGGAATGAGTGAATGATTTAACGTGAATTTTTTTCTACTTGACCTTCAAAGCTCTTTGTAATTGTGTTTCACCTGATCTCTCTTTAGTTCTTATGATTTAGTTCTCATGACTCCTGAACCAGATTCCTCTTCTTCAATTATATGAGTCTTCTCGCTGTTCCCAGACGCACCCATCTGATTTCCTTACCTGGGCTACTCTGCTGTCTGTTCTGACTTTCCAGACCCTGGCCGCCTTCAAGTCCCCACACCTCCAACAGCTCATCTCTTCCATGAAACCTTCTTTGACCTCAGACAGCTCAGATACATGTTTCAAGGCTAAACCAAGACTTCCAGGTCTTGTAGAACTCTCCTCTTTTTCACAAACTTGGCCGCATCATACATAGTGAGCAATGGTAAATACTGAGGGGCAGTGACGCGTGGCCTTTGGAGTTAGACAAGCATGATTGCATCCTTCTTCTTGAGCAACTGTGTAACTTACTTGCATCTCTTTTATCCTCGTCTGGAAAGTATGGCTAATAATCCTACCTTATCATATTGCCGTAAGGATTAAATGAGATATTGTACGTAAAATGCTTAGCACAGTTCTCAGAAAGTAGGTGCTGAGTCAAGAGGATCTGCCGGATTCTTTTGATTCTGAAGTAGGTACCTTCTTAGACTTTCCTTATTATTACTCCTCTTCTTTAGTTTCTCATTTTGCTATTGCTTTAAATTTTAGTTATTGTCAAAAGAAGACATTAAATGACATGTCAAGGAAAGTATTGATATTTGAAATATTGAAAATACTGGTTTTACACGAAAAATAATTTGTCGGTTGAGCCTTTGAAATGGGTAGGATATGCCATATTTTTCAGATTTCATTTAAAATGTCAACCATCTCTATTAGTTAAAATGATAATTAAAAATGTGAAATCCCTTTGTACATTAGAATTAGGTTTTACTCTCATTTTATTGTGAAAGAACATTAAGAACTTTTTTATATATTTATATATTTTTCAATCAGAGCACACCCTTGAAAGTTAACTCAAACGTCAACATTTTAAGGATCTAGACCTGTGCTTCTCAAAGTGGTGGAGGTGGTGAGGGTTGGGGGAGGTGTCGTTGGAGATGGTAGTTGTATCATATATCAGAAATGCCTGGGGCCAGCCCCAGGGCCTAGTGGTTAAGCTCCCACGCTGGGCTTCGGTGGCCCGGGGTTTCTCTGGTTCGGATCCCGGGTACAGACATGGCATTGCTCATCAGGCCATGCTGATGTCCCATACAGGACATCCAGAGGCACTCACAACTAGAATATACAACTATGTACTCAGGGGCTTTGGAGAGAAGAAGAAAAAAAAAGAAGATTGGCAACAGATGTTAGCTGAGGTGCTGATCTTAAAAAAAAAGGAAAGAAATGCCTACAAAAGTTTGTGCAAAAAACCACTCATTTCCTCATTGTCCCATCCCAGGAACAAGGAGTATCAGAATCTGGGGGTGGAGGGCGGGGTAGCAAGAGGAGGAGGCATGTGTATTTTGCAAAGCATTTGAGGGGTGTTGTAACCATCTCTCTTGGCAGGTAGTACTATGCAAGGGAAGGAGCCCAGGCTTTAGAGCCATATTGGACTAAGTTCAAACTCATGTTGACTGGCTGATTTTGAGAAAATTACATGACTTTTATAGGCATCACTTTCCTCATTCATAAAAGAAAAATACAATGGTACCGATCACCCAGATTTGTCAGGAATTCACTGAGGTAATGAGTTATTTATTTGTTTATTTAAACTTTGTCCTTTTCCAGGCAGCATTTAAGGCAGCCAGAAAAGATATATAGCTATAACTTATAGGGGAGAGTGATGAGAGAAGAGCGAAGGGAAACAAGATATGATGTTACTTCTCACATACATATGTAATAAGGTGAAGAAAATTATGTCATCTTAACAAAGGGCACCAGAATCTTCTTGAGGAAGAGAAATGCCTTTGTTTAAGAGGTACCTTGGAGATGCCCTTGGGGTGGGAAGAGAGGCCCTTGAGGATTTGGCTATAGGTAGGTCCTCAGGTGATCTGAAGGTGAAAGCCACTCTGTACCACAAAGGGAGAATTTGGTCCTACAGAGCCAACTAGAATGGTGGAGATGAGGAAGAAAGATTAGAAAAGAGGAGAGAAAGAGGAGAAGCCTAGGGAAGGCTGAGAACTATGTGTACTCAGTCCATAAACAGATCTCTCCCCAGCAACAGGAGGGAAAAAAAGCTACCACCAATGTTTGTGTGTCTTGTGATTTTGGTGGTGTTGGTGGTTGTCTTGTGTTAGCAAGAGAGGTCCATGAGCCGCACCCTCAAGAAATCACCACATATCAAGGGCTGAGTTTTGGAACTCTTACTGGTCTTGAAATTGGGAAATTCAAATCAATTTTTCCTAGATCTCAAGGGAGACAGAGAGCCCTCCAGCTTCTAGGAGTTTAACAGACCATAAAGTCTAAGGGTATACCAGGTGGAATATAAAGTTCTTGCTAAGCTTCCTAGAAGCCAGGGTAAATCAGGAAGCTTACATACAAATCCCAGTGTCCATTAGATATAAACAACGCAGATGCTCCGGGGAAACACACCTGCTTCTGATACTAAGATTGGAAGGAAATTTGTCCTAAGATGTGCGTAAAGTGGAACGAGATGTACAAAAATCAGAGCACCTGATATACTTAAGATGTGTGATGCATTTTAGTTCCCCTCCTGTCCGTTTCCTTCCCCTCAAGTTTCTGTAAAGATTGTAGTATATTTGAAAGCTTTTGAAAATTGTGAATACTATTGTTAGTTAATCAAAATAAAGTCCATATACCAGATTTCATTAAAATCTCATTAAATACTGTTGAAAATATTGAAGTGTTCATAAAAGGATAAGCTGAATAAAAAATACATTTTTTAAGAAGCAACTGCTTCAAGTTACTATCTTGAAGTTAAAAGCACAGATTCTCACATTGAGTACTCCCATAACCCATTGTTGCACCAGGTTTTAGAATCCTGAGTCCTGTGCCATTTGCAATGGCAACAGTGGTATAGAGGGTGAGCCTTGTGTGACTCTTAAGGAGCTCTGCATCTTAGAGGCTAATGTTCTTGAGTCTGTCCGTGGACTTTCATTTTGTAAATGCAGAAGTTAAGCCAAACTTCTGAGAGAGGCTGCTCCCAATGGCACCTGTCAATTCATGTCAATTCACAAGATTGCTTGCTTGTAATTGAAGTGTTTTAAGTACAAATTCATATGATAAGGAAAATGGGAACCATGAAAATGATTATGAAATGACAAGCAGCCTGGACAAATTCCAAGGCTTCCAGAAATTATGAAATCCTTTACATTTATGAGGCCAAGTCAAATATATTTTTTCCCCAAGAATGTGTGATATGACTGTTATCTATTTTACCCTAAAACAATTACTATGACAATTTAAAAATATACTACATAAAACCAAAAAGAATGGAATTGTGGATTACGGGATATAAGGGCTCCATGCATTTTTCCATTTTCCTTTCATTTCTTCATTTATTTTTCCCAGCTAGGTGAATTGGCTAGTACATTTTGACACTAAGAATTATATTCTAATACTGGAATAGTCAAGTGTATAACTTGGCTATGAGTAAAATATCTTTGATTGACAGTTGAGTCCATTTGTATCAAACAGCTTTACCTTGAGAAAATCCACCACTCTGAAAGCAATAGCACATCAAAAGAATTTTGAAGATTATGGTCATTTTCCCGTTCCTCTCCCCAGGATCTATTTTCATTCGGCCTCATCGTGAGCGTCTCCTTTGGGTAATCTGAGTTGCATGCTTTCCCCACGCTTTCTGTATCCTTGGTTTCTTGAGAGCCTCAATCAAGACAGGCAAAAGATAAAAGAAAAAGAAAGGTTTCATTTCCAAGGAAATGGCTTTTCAGTACCTGATTCTTCACACCTATTCATCACCGCTAAGTGCCCCAGAACTGCTGAGCACAGTGTTCAGGAAGCAGCCAGGGCATCAGTCTTCTGTCTATTGTTCTTAAACTGAGCTCCCCGGGGCCTTTTGCATTGTGCTGTGCATCAGTGAAATGACGTGTTTAGGAACCTTTATGTCTAGCATGGAAAAGACTCTCCTTCATTCCTGTGTTACATTAAAAAAACCCTCAAATCAAAATACATGAGGGAGGAGCGAATTGTTGTTTCATATATGCTACAATGCCTATGAAGAGAGGTAGTGAGTGCTTACCTTTTGGACATTTGCATGAATTAGTCTGTAAAACAAACGGCACCATTGCTCTTCTAAGGGACTAAAAATTAGATGTTTTTATGAATGTCTTTTTAACTTTGCTAATTTATTCAAATGTAATCTTGCCTTATCTATTATTTTGTTAACTTGTCTACTTGATTAATATGTTTTTCCTCTCCTCTGATTCTGATCTAAAAATTCTATAGCTGTTAATTGTATTATTTAATCTAAGTCCACTATAAATAAACTTCCTAAGATTAATGTTATTCATCTTTCTTAATTAAAGACACCAATAATATTACTGAGTAGCTTATTTCAGGTAGAAGTTTGGCTGGCATTCCTTACTTGTTGTTTTTTTTGGTGATTTGTCATTTTTCTGGCATGTGTATCAGTGCTGTGTATTCTTGAAAGCATTAATGTTTAAAATATCTGTATCTCAGTTAGTTGAATTGACAGAGCTAAATCAGATGGATCAATAACAGGGCTTTAAGTGCATTTCAAGGAACTTTATCATCTGCACTAAGTCATTTTGTTCCAACACAGTTTTCACAATTTACAAAAGAAATTTTATATTATTTTATATATTTTCTATAAAGATTAGAAAACATATTCTTTGGCACATGAATTTTAAAGTGTTCTTGAATTATTAATTGGCTAACTTTGTATGACATCATTATTTATTAGACAGGCAGTAATATTTCTCATAGGAATACAAGTACTTTAAAATATCAAGAAAATACCAAGAGATTAAATACTGAAATTAAAGAGACTCTTTCCCACCATTATATTCAATTCTTATTTTAGGTCTGTGTAGCTGGAACAAACAAAGAAGAAGGTGGGGTTTTTCTTTTTAGAATAAGGGAAGGATGGAAGGTGTGTCCTCTGAGGGCACCTCTGACTGTGTCATCACAGGAGGGCTCTGATACATGAATACTTGAAGCCTCCGGGAAGCCAAGTATGATATTCACAACCAAATAATAATGTGCTAACCTCATTCACAGTAATCACGGGTAATGTGGTATTTGTATCTACCATCCGGTTTTGAAGGTAAAACATGGAACCTATTTTGGAGATTTCACATAACAGCTCGGGCTACATTAATAATACTGGAATGACCCCAAATAAAGAGATAATGAGTGCACTTGACCCTGCGTCATTCAGACCTCAGCTGGATTGTGCTCACTGCTGGGCTGCAGACATGCTGGAGAGGACTCAGAGGAGAGTGACAAAGATGGACGCAGTCTCATGCCTTGTCACAGAGAAAGTGGTTAAGGACTGTGATTGTTAACGAGAGCGAAGAAAATGATGCAATAATTGAAGGACTGGTGCCCAGATGAGGCTGCTTCTTTGTGGCTGCAAATCTGAAATGTAACTAGTGGGTGCACCTGCCATAAGAGAGATTTAACCCCAGAATGAGTCTGGATGTTCCAAGGGGTCAGAAGAAGCATTTCATGTGACATAGCCTGCGAGGGTTGAGGTGGGGAAGTAGGGATGGACAAATGTGCATTGTTTGCTAGGATCAAAAGTTATAAGTAAATGATAACGTCTTATCAATTTGCTGAAATTTTCTTTTTCCTGCTTTGTTTAAAACTTTATATTTCTTCCCTAGTTTGCGCTCTGGTTTTTTGTGTCTTAGAACACTAAACCATTCTTTTTTTTTTTTTTTAAAGATTTTATTATTCCTTTTTCTCCCTAAACTCCCCAGTACATAGTTGTGTATTTTTAGTTGTGGGTCCTTCTAGTTGTGGCATGTGGGATCCCGCCTCAGCATGTCCTGACGAGCGGTGCCATGTCTGCGCCCAGGATTCGAACCGGTGAAACCCTGGGCCACAGGAGCAGAGCCCGTGAACTTAACCACTCAGCCACGGGCCCGGCCCCTAAACTATCCTCGAGTCCTTTTTTTTTCCCTTTTGAAAGATATGGCCATATAGATAATGCATATGTCGTATAAATTGTTTCCTGCCTTTTAGTAAACTTTTCTTTAAATGAGTCGTGTTTAGCAATTCCCTGACATTCTAACCTGGCTTTGATTGATGATGTATAACATGATTTAATGGTTTCTAAATAAATGTAGAAAAAGCAATTGGTCATAGAGATTAATATATGCTATGTCTTTCAGTTTCAGAGAATTAAATGTTGGCTTATATCAGTAAGATTAGATCTTACTATTTAATTCTATCAGTTTAAATTAAATTTATACATTCTTAGGGTTTCTTAGAATAAACTTTTTATTTTAAGGCAGTTTTAGATTTATAGAAAAATTACAAAGATAGTACATATACCCCACACCCACTTTTCTCTGTCATTAACGTCTTATATGAGTATAGTACTTTTGTTACAATTAATGAACCAATATTAATATAGTATTATCAACTAAAGTCCATACTTTGGTCATTTCCTTGGTTTTGCCTAGTGTCCTTTTTCTATTCTGGGGTCCCATCCAGGATAGTGCATTACGTTTAATTTTTCTATTTCCTTAGATTTCTCTTGGCTTTGACAGTTTCTCAGATTTTCTTTGTTTTTGGCGACCTTGACAGTTTTGAAGAGTAGTGGTCAGGTGTTTTGTAGAATTTCCCACAATTGGGATTTTTTGATGTTTTTCTCGTGATTAGACTGGGGTTATGTGTTTTGAAGAGGAAGGGCACGGAGGGTAAAGCGCCGTTTTCATGACACTATCGAAACGACATCGCTCTTTATGTTAATGTTGATCACCTGACTCAAGTGATTTTTGTCATGTTTCTCCACGGTAAACTTATTCTTTTTCCTTATTTCTATGCTGTACTTTTCAGAAGGAAGTCACTGTGAACAGCCCACAGTTAAAGGAGTGGTGCTCCACCTCCTTGAAGGCAGAGCATCTACATAAAATGTTTGGAATTCGCTATAGAAGCTTTGTCTGTTCTCCTCCATCTGTTTAATTATTCATCCAGTCATTTGGGTGTATCATTATGAACCCATGGATATTTAGTTTATATTTTAGGTTGGAATTTAATGCTACGTTGTTGCTCAAATTGTTCCAACTTTGGCCATTGTGGTTCTTTCGGTTGGCTCTTGTGTCTCTGACATATCCTCATCATTGTGGGATTTTTTTTCCTTTTCTAGCACTTTCTTACTTTCTGGCATTGTAACATGCAGGTTCATCATGTGTGTTTTTTTCCCCAGTCCTAGATTTAGCTGTTTCTCCAAGGATCCTTGGTTCCTTTCATAGGAGAATGGTATTCAATACCAAGATTTGGGTGCTAAGTATGCTCATTGCTCCTGGGTGTCATTGCTTCTAGGCTCTCTTGGCTGACAGAGCAAGAAAATATATGTGTGTATGCTAACCTGTGTATATACAGATCTCTACAATATGTCTTATGTAACTATATATATATGGATGGATGATAGATAGTTAGACAGACAGATAGATGGAAAAGTATGAGTTCATACTGATGTTTCCAACTTTAATTCACCACCACATGCATGATTCTAGCCTCTTCCCCTTGCTTATCCGTAACCTCCCACTCCAGCAGTGAGAACCCTGGCTCCCACCATCCACCACTGTTCAATTCCAGTGGAGTTCCATTTATTCTGGTTGAAGTTGAAATATATAAATAAAAGCTGGAGTTTTCTTAAAGCCTTAGAAAAATTCAGCATTTTTTTCCAAAACAGTATTTTTTACCCTGCAAATTTTTGTGACTTTAAAATAGTGTCTGGGTCCCAACACTTGTCTGTGGATAAAGATTGATATAGTCAACTGTCTGTTGTTGATAGAAATTTGGGTTATAGATAATATAAATTCTCAGATAGTTCCACAATTTAAATTTATCTCTTGCTGTAACCTTCTTTTCCAACAAGCATACTTCCTACGTGATAACTATATCTGTAATAAGAAAATTGGCTAATTTGAATTTTTCCTTCTTTACCTATAAATCTCTGCACTTCCTGAAGAGATGCCCAAGAACTGCATGTTGGCCATCTCCTGCAAATAGCTCGAGGAGAGGAGTAATTTTTAGGACCCACCTTTAGCTATTGGACATTGGCCATGCTCTGATTTGCTGAGAGTTCTTGTCATCACAAAGGAAAGCAGGGATTTGGCTTCAGACATTAAATCAAGACTTTTTGAGGTGACTAGATGGTTAGAAACACACGGAAGAATGGATCTTCAATAATGAGCTGTACTTTCAATGAATGTCCTAAGGAATATAATGCTAAGATCTTGCATAAAATAGTTTATATGCCTCCAACTTGCATTTAATTTTGTGTTAGGCTGAAAGCTAATATAGAAAACCTGTAATGGAAAAATGATAAAGGCTCAAGAACACTCACTTTCCCTTGGGCTCTAACAAGAGTATACTACCCAGCAGTGCCTTTGTTTGTAGTCTAAGATTTTAAGAAACTAAAAGAATGAACTAAAATTTTAAATAGCCATATTTTCCCTCCCAGTCCAGAAAGAAAAAATACAGTGTGATACAATACTTAGAGTAAGCAAATGGTCAGTAGAGTAAGTTGATCTTTGACACCTCTTTTTAACTTCAGCTCCCTCAACCTCTTACCACACTCTGGCATCCTCTCCCTGTGTCTGCACACGCTTATTCCCATTCACCATCCATTTGTTGACATGGAGGGTAAAATGGTGTGCAAAATCAGACACAGTTCCTGTCCACGTGGAATTTACAGTTAAGTGGGGCAGAGAAGCATTAATCACGTTATCACATACACGTACATGAAACTAAATGCTGTGCAAGAGAAGCACGTGGGGTTTGAAGAATCTATGAGCGGGTGTTTGACCTGGTCTGGGAGTTCAGGAATGGCTTCCCTGAGGAAGGATAGTTTAAACTGTGATTTGAAGGATCAGTAAGAATTAACCAGGAGAAGAGAGACAAGAGAGGGAAGCTTATGTGGGAAATGAACAAGTGGTGAGTGGTGGAATGTAAAGGAAGCCAAAAGACCCAGGGTGGAGGCAAGCACAGAGGTGTGAGATGAAGCTAAGCAGGTGGGCAGGGGCCAGCCCATCCAGGCCTTGTCGGCCATACTCAAGAGTCTTACTTTATCCTGAAAGTGATGCATTATCCTGAAAGCCACTGCGTTTCGAAGATTGAAAATGCACCTCTCATCTTTGTTATTCTGAAAGTCAAAATATGACCCATCTTTCGAAGGGGAAAACCAAATACCACTCATCCAAGCCTCTAACACTTCCATTTTTCAATGTTTTAGAAAAGATTGTTCCTGCTAAGAGGGGTATCATTGTTTAATCCCACATACATACACATGCGTTTGCATTTATATATAAAATCTTATTTTCACATTTCATTTTCCTAGTGACATTATCAAAAGCTCTGCCTGTCTCCTCAAGTCTCTTTTTAAGTTTTGTTTTTCATCTCCTTCTCTCTCTTCATTGCCCTCTGCTGTCTTGGCTGTGTCCCCAGTACTCATGGACTCCACTTGCATTTCCCAATTATGAGCCGAGGAGAGGTATCCCAGAGGACAGAGAAGGACAATGTGGCAGAGGATAGGAGAGAGAAAAAATAGGGAGGGACAGTGGCACTTAGGCCTTCTGAAGCTGCAGTCATCCTGAGCATCTCTTTAGGGCCTTTGCCTTCCCAATTACTTTGCCATCTTTACTTGAAGCTAAGGAGAATCTGGTACTTTTCCTTATCAGGCTTATGCCATAGTCTCTCCTTTTGTCACCCAGTGAAACTGAAAATATTTCTCATCTGAGATCCATGCAAGAACTTTCTAAGTAGTGTACAGCTCCAGTCTCTCCACTCACCCCATTCTCCTTCCAGAGGGACCTCTCTAAAGGGCAAAGCCAAGCCCATCCCTCTCCGACACATTCTTATGTGGGTCTCCAGAGTCTTTAGGACATGATTTCTCAACCGTGTGTGCCACACCCCGACTGCACCCTATTCCTGGGAAGTGTTTTTCAAGTCCTTAAATATGTCATCTTACTTCATTTGTCAGCCTTTGTCCACACTGTTCCTTATGATCAGGATGTCTCCCCTCCCTCTCTCTCCCCCCAGTCTTCTCCGTAAGGCCTGTCTCTTCCTTCAAGACTCATCTGAAGGCTTGTCTCTTCTTGGAAGTCTTTCCTACCTTTCCTCTGTGTTGTATCCCAAGTCTCTGGGCTTCCCCTGAGCCTGTTCATTGCTTTTTCTGTTTTGTTTTTAACTACCTCTTCTCAAATGGGATTGTGCATGCTGTTTTCTTATCTGTCATCCTCACAAGAATGAGTTTCCTGAAGGCTCCCTGTCATCGCTGCCTCATTCTTTGTATACCCTAACGGGCACCCAACATAGAGCCTGGCACTATGTGCTATCTGACCAATGTTTCTTTGATTAATGAATTAATCCCTCTTTTTTGCTCTTGTGGTCAGCTATGCCAAATTCTCCAGCTCATTTGGACAAGCAGAGTTCTAACTGGTGCATGTCCTCCAGGCTCGCCTATTTGACCACAAAGAGAATGGGTATTCCTTATTCGACACTCTTTTTCTACACTCCTGGGTTTGCACAGAATGCATAATACTTACCGTTCAAAATGATCACATGGCAACTCCTCACACTTTAAGGCCTCCTACTGACCATCCAAGGGGGCTTCTCTCTCCCTTCCAAGCTCAAGTCAGACTCTTAACCCTTCCAGTCTGCTTGCACTGAGCCACCGGAAGTTGTATTTCTGGCTTTTACACATTCATTTCACATGCTTTTCCCTCATCTGAAATCCTTTTCCCATCTCCCCCAACTGGATAATAATCAAAATATTAAGTGTTTACCTTGTCCCAGGCACTAAGACCTACATAGCAAATTTTGCTTAATTTTCAGGAATATCCTTTGAAATAGGTTTTACTGTTCTTGCAGATAGGGAAACTAAAGCACAAAAACTAAGTAATTTACCTGAGCTCACACAGCTTGTAAGTGGCAGAGCTCGAGTTTGAACCCAAGCACCTCTGAGGCTAGCCCATGCATGTTCTCTCTCTCTCCACACTACGCTGTCCCCACTTGTTCGCCTCCAGTTCAAGGAACCACTTCTCAAGTGTTTTCCTTCTGACTTCTTGTTCTGTGGACCTATTTCAACAACTATATATTTCTTGGCAGTCACTTGGCGTCTATCAGTTTCTATATTCTCATGTTCATTATCTTTTCGTGTATATAACATGTATCTCCTCTTGGAAGCAAAGCGTGGGAATTTCTGCTTTGTAACATCCTTTCTCTGAGAGATGGTGGAGTTTGGTGGTTAAGAGCATGGGTCCTGGAAGCAGGCTCCTTAGGTTTATATCCTGGCTCTCCTCTGTGCTGGCTGTCACCTTGGACAATTCCTTCACTTTCCTATGCCTCCATTTCCACATCTGTCCATGGGGCAAGTTATCATACTTGCCTCAGAGACTGGTTGTGAAGACTGAATGAGTTAATGCCCCCAAAACACTTCCAACCATGCCTGGAACATAGTCACTACTCAGTAAATGTCATTTATAGTAATTCCCTCACAGCCTGTAGGAGTCTTTTGCACCCTGATGATGTCCTTAAGTCTGAGTTGAGTGACCACTGCAGGGTATCTTATTGGCTGCTGTGGTGGCGCAGTGTATTCTTATTGGAGAGTTATGTTAAGTAGCATGGGCTTTTATTTGCCTCTGTCTTTATCAGTGAGTCCTGCTGCTCCAACCCCGGGGGCACTGAAATGCCGTGAAACCTTTTTCTGCTCAAATTTCTTTGACTCTAAGATTCCTCTAGGGTCACTGCTAAGCACTTCATGTGGCGACCTTTCTCTTTTGTCCTCAGGCCTGCTGAGATCATTTGCTCAGCAGCATGTCCAACACCTGTTGCCACCCTATCCAGCCATTTCCTCCGTGACCTGGCAGCACCCAGAGGGGCAGTGGCAACTTGGAGCCCTTGGGCAACACAGTTTGGAATCAGCAAACTGACGGTTCTTTTCTCTGAACTGGGCAATCAAATCACATGCGCTTTAATATTTATCGATAGCTAAACATGGCTGGAAAGGAAATAAGAAAGAGCCTCTGGGTTAATCACTATCTCTGATTTTACAAAATGGCTAAGCCGTGTGTAAAATATCTGACAATCACGTGCCCTATTGTCCCGAGGATTGAGCTCTGCTGAGGTATGGTTACTATGTGAGAGAGTGAGAGAGAGATTTTCTTTCTCTCTCGGGTACACAGAAAATATAAAATAAGATCCTTTCCGTGGCCACCACAGCGGTTTCTTGTTAAGATTCTGCTTTGTTTAAACTGGTATTGTTTTTCTGAAAAAAAACTCTAAGGAATGTTTTTAAAGGAGGACTCAAGCCTAACTAGATAAATATACTTTATTTCAAAGTGCACACATTTGCAATAATTGTGACAGAGAGAAAAAACATAGTTAAAAAAATACCTATTATTCTAATGATTTCCATCCCAGTGGTTTATTTGGACACGAGTTCCCATCCATAACATCTCCATTTGTCTTCTGATTTTCATGCAATTTGAAAGGGTTAGGTTCCTTACCCAAGGGATCATTCTGACCAAACCTCAAAGGATTAGCTAGGGTATTCTGATTTTACAGGCAAATTTATATCTTGTCATTTCAGAAAGTGTTTCCTTCACTACCATCTTTTAAAAAATCTCTTATTTGTGTAATATATGGACATAGTATATTCCTCTCCTGAGGCCTAATCCATGGAACGTTTTAGATGAGGTAAATTATCTGATTTTATAAACATAAGAATAAGCAATTTCCCTTTTGTGATACTAATAATAAATCCTTGTTGGTACAGAAGGTTTAAAAGCCCGTCCAAAGAATGGTCTGTGAGTGAATTCTTTCATTTTTTAAGGAGATGTTCAGGTGCATCTCTAAGAAAGAAGACCTCTGGCTTCCTCTGCATTCTCCAACATTTCTAAACGTTTATTGACAATGAGGTAAAGACACTTTGGTGCTGGGAAGCAGGAGGTAAGCAAGCAGCAGTCGGAACGTACAAAGAACAGGAGCGGGCCCCGTGGCCGTGTGGTTAAGTTCGTGCACTCTGCTTCGGCGGCCCGGGATTTCTCTGGTTCTGATCCTGGGCATGGATGTGGCACCGCTCGTCAGGCCATGTTGAGGTGGCATCCCACATGCCACAACTGGAGGGACTCACGGCTAAAGTATACAACTATGTACTGGGGGCATTTGGGGAGAAAAAGTAAAAAAAAAGAAAAGATTGGCAACAGTTGTTAGCTCAGGTGCCAATCTTTAAAAAAAAAAAAAAAAGAAAGTACAAAGAATAAAGTGCATACAGACATGAACAATATTCACTTTAAGAAGTTAACCTATTCTTTTAAAATATTGTAATATTGATTCCATATTATCAGTGTGCTGCTTCTTTCTAAAAGTTGTTAAAATAAACGCACACCTTCTTCTTTGTACTCTGCATTTTTCAAATCTCCCAAAACAAAAACTCGTTATAAGCAAATAAATAAGCAAAAGCTCTATTAACTGCCACTTCCAAAATCTGGAAGGAGTGATTTGATTTAGCAATATAAGGAACTTACTTTCAACAGGTGGGAAGTTCTAAGAAGGAACACAATTAGCTTGTTGTCATCGAACAAATTACAAGTTAGGGCTAATAGCTTATTGATTATAAGAACATCTGCAGTACTTGGGCAGGTGTGTTAGTCAGGGTAGGCAAAATTATCCTGAGGTAACAGACAATCCCACCGTGAATCTGGGTGATCCTGCAGGCCAGCAGTCTCCACAGGATCGCTTAGAGCAGCACCTCCATAGCAACCACAGGTGTCTGCACTCCCCACGACAGAAGAAAGGGTTAGAGATCTAAGCAGTAGCAATTAAATGCTTCCACCCAGAAAAAAGCAATCATATTTCATTTTTCAAAGCAATGCAACTTTGGTAACTTCAAGGAGGCAGGGAAGCACAAACTCCTATGGGGTCAGAAGGAAAAGAAAACAGGAAATTAGTGAACAGTTGAAAATGTCTGCTTCATGTGTAAATGAGGATCATAATATTATCTTACACTGTCATGGTTTTCAAGATCGTTTGCTTAAAATCTTTCAATGGCTTCCCAGAGCCCTGAAGATAAAATCCAAGCTCTTCAGCTGGGCCTTTTGGCTGTCAGTAACCCAGTGCCTGCCTCTCTCACCAGTGTCCTCTCTCTCTATTTGCCATGTCTTCCAAGACTTTCTCTAGGAACAATGAACTTGCTGTTCTGTTTCCTGCTTATTGCTCCTTCCCTTGCAAAGTTGCTTCATCTGCTGGGATCACTCTTCCCTAACTTGCCTCATCTTCTGTTTCCTTTGGTAATTCTTCTTCCACAATGCCACCCACCTCCTCCAGGCCCCAGACCTAAGGACTGGATTATTGCTGTGGCTCCTCCTCTGAGCGTCATTAGCATCCATGGTTCTTACTGGGTTATAATGAGCCGTTTACCTGTCTCTCCTCCCTACTAAAGATTAAAAGTACTAGAGAACGAGAACCAGATCTTCCTTATCTTGACATCACTGAAAGAGTATCTAACCAAGAATAAGGGCTCATTATATACTTGTTCAATGAATGAATGAAAAAATGAATGGGCTTTACCTGCCTTACTCTACCTGACTGTTCAGATTCCTCAGGACAGTATGTTTTTCTTACATCTTTGTACAGCCTATAAGACCTAAAATGAGTATTTTATAGAGTAGTACACAAAAGAGTTTAAGTGAATTGAATGTACCTTAAATTCTATCATGAGGAATAGATTTCTGATCTCTATCATATTTAGACTTTATATACTAGACTATGTTTAAAAATATAAAGTTACCCATAAACCACATCTGGGACTCATTTTCATGGATTTATTAAACTTTACATTTCTTCAGAGTATCCACTGCAAGGCCCTCTGGCGTTGTATCCTAAACCAAATATTTAAGAAACACTGTCTTCAAAACAAGACTACTCTTATGCTTTGGAAATGCTTTCAAATAACAGGCCTTTCCTTTAACCTTGAATCTATGGAAGATTTCAAATTGCAGCAATTCAATGGACTATATGTCAAGAAACTGATATTTTAAAAGGATGAGATATTTCTTCATTTATATGGAAATTATTCCCATGTGCTTTGGATAGAAAAATGGAAATTTTGAGAATGTACTCAGCTCTTAAAGAATGTGATTGATCTATGAGGACATTGTTCCAGAAAACAGGAACCAATGAACAGACAAAAATTCTCCTTGAGAGCGATAAGCAACTTTTTGAATTATCTAGTATAATCCTAGGAAAAATTTAAAATGTTTTAATTTTCCTAATCAGAAAGTCTTTGAAGCATATTTTAACAATATATTCAGTATTGTGGGAATATGTTCATGAACTATCAGCTGTAGTTGACCTTTGACATTATAGGTGAGCTGTGAGAATGAGTTTGTGGAATATTTTCATACCAGGAAGTTGCATGAAGAACCACCTGCGTCGTTCACACTCGGACCTACAGCTCATGTCCAATAAGGTCACTGGAAGCTTGGGTACTTTGAAGTTAATAGCATGAAAATTCTCCAAAAAAAAGTTTGTTTGTTTCTATTAATTTCCTTAAACAAAGTTCATGTAATAAGTGAAATGATCTCTTTTGAAAGGTATTGTAGTGAATCTCACATATCAACAGGTCCAAAATTACTGGAAATCATAACATGGCTCATATGAAGTAAAAATTATATTACATTCGTTTCCTTTTTTTAAAACTATAATAATAAATAGCATAATGGGTACATATATTCAGACTTTTTTTCGTTCAATGCTTTCCTTAAAAGATAATAAACTATTAAGTCGTCTCATAGGACACAGGGTCACAAACATCCTGTTAGGAATTTTACGCGTGTTGTTGTTAGTAGTTCATTTAACGAATGAAGTAAGTAAAGTTAACCAGTTTCCTCATGACCACAGAGGACAGAGCCATGATCTTATTTCCATATGAGTATTTTGGGCTCATGCTCTTTCTCTTTCCCCCTATTGCCATCAGTCAAGGCTGCATTTAGTTTAAAAAAAGTGACTAGCTTGCAGTTCTGAAATTCGCAACTCTCCTACTCCATTCATGGGTTTTTCTCACCTATGTAGTGTGGCTTACATCTATGTGAGATCCATATGTTTTGTGTCCTACTTCTGAGACTGGGAGCAGGACAGTGTTGTGTCCGTGATTTCTTGCATTTGGTAGGAACACAGTGAACGTGAGGATCCTAAAATTCTCCTGCGCTCAGTCATCCCCCTGACGTGACTCTCCCAGCAGAGAGATGAGAACTTCTCTAGCTGTTCCACTGAAACCTTTCCTGCCAGAAGAAGTTGAACATGCCTGGTGTCTGGGGGAGTAGCCTGGAGGTATAGTGTCAAATAGAAAATTGTTTTTAACGCCTCCAGTTTCATCTTTGAAATCTATGTGTTCGGATTTTTTACTTTTCCCTGTTTTTTCCAACATAAAAATATGTTCTTTTTCTCCAGTCGTTGGCTGTGACTCCCTTTCTGTCACCTGCATGCTGCTGCTTGAGAGGCACAGTCTTAGAGTATAGAACAAGCTTTTCTCCCCCTGGCATGTTTCTGTCCAAATAAGGAAATGGTTTGCTTTCCACCAGGTATCTGCATTGATCGCTCCCTTCAAGTCTTCACTCTAAAAGTCACTCAGTTTGGCATTTTCTAGCCAACAGATTGAGAACTACAGTCTCCATCCCTAACTCCCATCCCTGCCAACCGCCTGCTGTATTTTTCTCTATCATACTAATCACTTTCTAATATGTCTTATGATAATTACCTCTTTATTTCAATGTCCATAGCCCTCCAACTGGAATATGAACTCCAGAAGAAAAGGCACTTGGTTGTTTTTTTCCTGTAACATCCCCAGAGTCTAGAACAGCACTTAGTATATAGTAGATGCTCCAGTAAGTTTTGTAGGAAGAAAAATGGATAAATTTCTCTTGTTATAAATCTGCAGACATTCATCATTTAGTAGTATTCATAAAGCTTATGGTTCCTGCAAAACCAAGTAGACGCCCTCAAGAGCCACCAATAATATTGTGTAATAAATGTAGGTGATTTTATAAAGAGACGGATGTTAATGACAGATCACGCTGTCACTAGCCCTTTCCAACTGGAAGAGCTAAGTAAGGTACTGCTGGGTTCTTCCTCCCATAGGTTCTCATTTTCCCTGATACATTTGTTGCCTTGTCCGGTTCCACTTTCCTCCCTTTACCTGATTTCACTTGCAAATATAGCAGTGCTGATCTGTGTTTAGCATTGGGTTTCAGTGTTTATTTCTACTTTGCTATTTTAGTTCATTCTTTAATTAAATAAAATGCCTGGTTCTCTCAGGATGTCAGCAACTAAAAGCAGAGTACACCAACCACAATGGTTAGTGTAAAATGGTTATATTAACTCACAGGACATACATTAATGGACACAAAACTACTGAAAAAATTATTTTCTAAAGTCTATTCTACAAACCATCACCGTGTTTTAGACATCTGACAAAGTGAGAAAGGCTGGCTACAGTCTTCAGCTCTGCTCAGTGTCTCTGTGGCTTTTAGACACCTGGCCAATTATTAAAGATGGCAGGGCTGGCATGTAAATATTCTCCATCCCGAGATGCTTACGTGGCCAGGAAATAACACTCACCATGTGGTATCATTGCAACACCTATCTACCAATGTGGGGGGTGAAGAAGGATAATATAATTTGCAAATTTGTGTAAAATCAGAACATGTGGTATTACACATTGCTTAGAATGGTGTAAAGGATTTTATGGAAAAAAAGTGTAAATCATAGCCTTACAAAGTTTGATTTTAGAATAGGCCATATTGTAATACTAGATTTAACAAAACTCCTTGTGGTTTATGTTTACTCTTGGGGAACCTTGAGATGTAGTGAACAAGGAATGTTAGATCAGAGACTTCTCTGCCTGCACAAAGTTCCTTTCTTTCAGCATTCCTATTCTTTTTATCATTTGGTGAGGCTTTATATAAAGAATTTCTAGAGAGAGAGGTTCTGCATAGCATTTCATTAAGGTTTTCTATATTACAAAAGAAACTTCCTAAACACGTAGAAATGTAAATGGTGGTCCTTTTGTATGTTTGCCTCCTTGATTCCTGCCTACTCTCCTCCTTCCTTCCTTCCTTCATTTATTCATGCCTTGTCTTTTATGAAAAGGATTTGCAATAGCTTCTGTAGGGGAGGAAGACATTTCCTCTACCCTCTCTGGGTTCTTCTGGCAGGGGAACGAATTAAATTCACATGAGACAGAATAACAGGAGAAAATTAAACAAAGCTTTATAACATGTATACATGGGAGAGGCTCAGGCAAGCTGAGCAACTCGCCAAAATGGCTGAAGCCCCCCCCCCCCCTTAAATATCATCTTCAGCTGATGACAAAGGAGGATTTTGGGGGTGGAGGGGGACTCGATCTTGGGAGATTACCACACAAGTACAGTAAACAAATGCAGATTTAAGTCCTTTGGTATTGATTAAGAGTTTCTAGAGATAAGGTCATCCCCCCTTCTTCCTGGTACAGAGAGGGAGATATCTTTACAGATGGAGATTTCCTTTACAATGTAAATGTCTCCTAACAAAGGGCAAGCAAGTTCCACTCCTCAGAGCCTCCTTCCCTGTCCCAGTTTATTAAAATTAACCAGCCCCAAATAATCCTCATGCCAAAGAGACATATCTTGGGGTGGCCAATGCCAGTCCCCCACACTTCTCAGCCTTTTGGCTGAGATCAAATGTGGAAAGGATTTGAAGTATCTTACAAAAAGTACAAAGGCAATAAAGTTTGTTTTTTCTTTTTAAATTCAGAATTTTAAAAAGGGAAAATTGGATGAAGATAAAGTGGATATTCCGGTAGTAAGGGTCATTCTGTTTTCTCTGAAGGAGCCTAGAAATCTATCTCATAGCTACATAGTGGCCAAACTTAGCAGGAAAACAAGCAAACTGTTAGATGAGAAGAACAAAACCTCCATTTCTCAGGGAGTACAAAGTTTTCCTTGTACCAAATCTCAAAATGTATTTTCTTGTGGCATACTATTTGGATAAAGAACAATGAGTACTGTGTTGGCCAATGTCTTTACCACTGCCTCATAGCAAAGCAGAATTCCCAAGGCCTGGCTGTGGCCATGTGCAAGTCACTTACCCTCTCTTCACCTCAGCTCTCTCCACTCTAGTATTTGGAAACCAAAAGTCTGTCCCTCACAGGATTGTTGTTCTGGTTAAATGAGAGGCACTTAACACAATGGACACCCTAATATGTGTGAAATAATATAGTGAGAATGAGAGAGAATTTGAATAAAAAGTCAGGAATAGAATATTATGACCCATGTTAGGAATTCAATCTCAATTCTACCAGGTGCTTAAGAGGTACTGTATCTCAGGTGTGCAGGCCTCTAGTTGTGTAATGTGACATTCACTCCCCCTCAAGAGAGCTCAGCATTGTCAGAAAAGAGAAGAAATAGCATTTACATTATATTTTGTAGAAAGCTTATTTAAAAAAAAGTTTATCAAGGACAGGGTTCATAAACTCTGGAAACCAGCTAGAAAGTACATAAAACATTAGGACAAGTTTAGAAAAGTTAAAGAAAACTGGGCTATATATTTACCTGAAGTAGAACGATTCCACCTCCTCCAACAAATAACTTGAGGTGACTAAGGTCGCACAGATTGTCACATTCTAATGAAGTTCTTGCTCATCCAAGCACTGGCTAGACACAGGGTCAGGTGCTTCATCCTTTTATGTGAGAAGTGAGGATTATGGGATATCCTCATTTGCCTTGGAATACCCTGATTATAGTTGGGGTAGAAGTGGCAGAAGAGACAGAGGTTAATTTGCATACCCACCTCGGAATCCTTTTGCTTCAGTCCTCAGCGGGTTGAATGGAAAGAGAGTTCACAGAACATCAGTAATCTTAAGTTTTCCGACAAGATGGTGATGAGAATTGATGAGCAGGGAGACCTTAAGAAAGGAGTAACACTTGTTGCTGGGGACCACCATTTCCTTCTGTTCTTTTTCCCTATACTTTTCCATAAATAAATTTACCTTTGCTCTGTGTGTTTTGTCTTCTTACACCTCTCGTCCTTCAGATGGTTAGAATGGAAACACATTTATTCAGACAGGTATTTACCCTTTATTTTTTATTATTTTTACTGCATCATTCTAAGTTACTGTGTTGAACATAGAAAGGGAGTCCTAACGTCTTTGTAGTCAACCATATATGACCTCTTCTGGAAGAGCAAGACCTGCTTCTGACTTAGATGTCTACCGTTGTATCATGACTAACTTTCCTGTCACAATTTCACTTGTCTTTCCTTGTGTTCCTTCCTCAGTGGAGATTCAGAATAGTTGACATCTAAGGAAAACTGCCCATCATAGAATTAAAAGTCATAGCCTTCTCTTCTGAATGCTAATTTATTCATATTTGTTTAGAATTTATAAATATCATTCTCTAAATTCAGCCCTCTTTCTTGGTAGACATTTCTGAAAGTATAGTGAGTAAAAGTTTAGAATCTGATATTAAATAGTCTGGGTGTATATTCTGGCTCCGTCACTCACCAGCTGTCTAACCTGGGGCAGGTCAACTTCTCCAAGTCTCCGTTTCCTTCTCTATGAAGTCGGGGTGGAGGGCAATAATCATGGTCCCTATTTTGTGAGGTTCTTGTGATGATTCAAGAAGATGCTGCTGAACGTAAAGCACTTGGAATAGTGCCTGCTATGTTCTAAGTAGCTAACAAGTTAGCCACTATTCTCAGACACAAGTTGAGTCAAACTTGAAACAGTGGTACAATGTAAAGAGCATGGACTTTGGCCTTGTTAATTGTCACTTACTAACTCTACAATCTTGGGATCTGAGACTCAGCTTCCTCATCCCAAAAATGGGGACAGTAATAATAATTCTGCAAGATGGTTGTGAAAATGTAATGAGATAGTTTCTATGAAGAACTCATTGACCCTGATGCCTGGCATGTAGGAGATGGAAGCAATGTCAGCTCTCCTTTGCTCACAGACCTTGTGTTCAAGTAACCCTTATTTTACTTAATGATGGCCCCAAAACACAAGAGTAGTGGTGCTGGCAATTCAGAAATGCCAAAGAGAAGCTGGATTTACTAAGAAAAGAAAAACGTCATATGCTGAGGTTGCTAAGATCTGTGGTGACATTTATTACAGTATATTGTTATAATTGTTTTATTTTATTATTAATTATGGTTGTTAATCTCTTAGTGTGCCTAACTGATAAATTAAACTTTATCATAGGTATGTATGTATAAGAAAAAATATTGTATATAGGATTCGGTACTCTATGTGGTTAAGGTATCCACTGGGGGTCCTGAAACGTATCGCCCATGGATAAGGGGGGGACTAGCATACTGTTTTTTAATTTGTGAAACATTTATTAAATCACTTTGCAGGTAGGTTATGAGGCAGGAGAGCCCTGCTCACTCTTTTCAAGCTGAAAGTGGAAAATTACTCCCTGGTGATTAGGAAAAACAATCACAGAGGTGTACACTGTTGGCATGGAGACCTGTCTATGAGATGATAGTGTTTCTCTTGGGAGACAGCGAAAACTTGAGAGAGGATGCTTTATTTCTCCCTTCCTAAAATGTCTTTCTCAGTTTTCTGTGGTGAGAGAAAATGAGACAGCAGTCATACCTAACAGTTGGTGGAACAGTTACATATATACATGCATATACACATATAAAAAGAGAGGATTTTATTTATTGTATATGAGAATAATATTTACCAAAAAATATTGATTAAATGATGCCTTTCTATAAAAAAAAGAATAATTTGTGTGTGTGTATATATATATATTTCCAAAATTGACACAGATTGGAGTACATAACCTTGATAAAGCAATATCTGTTGAAAAAAAATGGAAACATTGCTTTTAAAAAAGACCTGCAAAAGACGTCAGGCTCAGAGAATTTCTTTGAAAGTGTTTTGCAAACTTTTAAGAATAGTCAGTGTATTATTTAAATTTTTCTGGAATTTCTGAAAATAAAATCAACTTCATAATTCATTGTGTCAAGTAGACCTAACTGCAATAGGAAATTCCTCAACCAATCTTACTATTGAAGAAATAAATAAAATTCTAAGTACAATATTAGTAAATTAAATCCTGCATTGTTTAAAAGATTCATGCTCGCATCAAATAAAGTTGATTCCATAAATGCACACATGGTTCATTATGAGGGAATCTACCATAAAATAGGTTGAAAGAGAGCACAAGAGGCTTGTAATGACAGATGTCAGAATGGCATTTGACCAGGATTTAATATCTGTTCATTGTTTAAAAAAAAGCCATAAGTGAAATAGCAGCCTCAGAATATAGTGTCTATCTCAGTGGCCAAACAGATTTTTAAATGGAGTCATTTCTATTAAAATTAGCTTAATTATAAGCACGATCGTGTACTATTAAAGTAGTTTTATGTAATATTATTTGGGAAATCCTGGTTACATATAAAATTAAAGTGGAAAGTGATTTTATAACTATTTGGGTATTTGCATGGAAGAGCCAAAGAAATTAGTTGAAAGATTATTAGAAATAATGTAGAGATTCAGTAAGGTGGCCAAACTCAAAATACATGTGAGAAAATCATTAGCTTTTCTATAAAAGAGTAATAATCAGTTAGAAATTATAATGGAAAAAACCTTTTAAATCGCACAAGATGTTAGTCACCAAAACATGCTATACCTACGAATGAAAATAATAAGAAATCAGAAGGGTGTTTTTTTTTAATGAAGAAAACAAAAAATCTTAACTAAAGAAAACTTTAGAGACATCATAATAATATCTCATACTAATTAAGCATTTAAGTGCCTTCCACGTTGCAAATTAAATCATCTGTTAATTTTATACAATCCTATGAAGTAGCTAGTGTTATCATCTCAGTTTTATAAATTTGATAACTATTCTGAGAAATTAAGCCACTTGCCCAAGATCATAGAGCTGGTAAGAGCTGAAGCTAGGATTTGAATCTGCATGCAGACTCTTTCTGCACTTCACTCTTAGTCACTATGCCTTGGGAAGACCTATTTAATATGCTAAAAATCTCAGTTCTTACCAATTAATCTACATAATTTATTCAGTTACACTTAATACCAGTGAGATATTATTTTTCATTTTGGTGAAATGTTTCAAAATTTCATCTAAAGGAATAAATATATGAGAAAGCCAAGAAAAACTTGACAAGAAGCACAATGGGTGAAGGGTAGAGGGATGGAGAACTCATCATGCCAGAAATTATAGCATGTTATAAAAACTGTAAGAATTAGGACAGTGGTTCAGATAAAGATCATTCGAAAATACTCTGGATTCCAAATAAGACTCGTGTATGTGTGTGTTTGTTTGTGTATACACAGATATATTCATACATATAGGTATACATATACATAGACACTTACTGTACGCGTAAAGTGGCATTTTATTAACTGAGAAAAGGGATGGTTATTTCATAAATGATGTTGAAGCAATAGCTAGTTATTTGGGAAAATAATGTAAACGTGACTTCTTTCCTTACACCTTACATGAAAATGTATATTAGGTGAGGTTTTGATTAAAATAAAATGAAAATACTATTTCTTAATATGTACTTTTATTAATGTGATAACTGCAAATTAATTTAGTTAAAATTACTATAATAAAATGTAGGCGAATATTTAATTTCAAAGTGGGGAATATTTCTAAGCATATACCAGAGCTAGAAAACGTGAGGAAAATTTTTGATAGATATATGTACATTAAAAATCAAATATTTCTGCACAACAAAAGGCACCATAAATAAAATGTAAAGGCAGATAACAAACCAGGGAATCCATTTCCAGTGTTGCCAAAGAGCGTTAACTTTAATGTGTTAAAAAATCCTTAGAAAATCAATAACAATAAAGATGACCGTCCTTACAGAAAAACCAACACATAATTAATTCATAAGAAAAGAAACACAATTTTCCAGTTACATGAATAAAAGCCCAAACATAAAGAAATGTAAATAAAACAACAGTGGGCAAATGTTTTTTCTAATCAAAGTGTTAAAGATTAAAAAGCAAAGCCAGATAATACCAAATATTGATTCAAGTTGGGACATTCTCATTCACTAGTAGTGAAAATGAAAATTTGAATTGCCATTCTAGAAGGCAATTCAATAATAATTGTCAAAACCTTAAAAAAAATTCATACTCTATGAGTCAGCAGTTTCTCTTCTAAGAATTCATCCTAGAAAAGATTTAGCTACATCATTGTTTGTTGTAGTTGAAAATTAAAAATGAACCAAATATCCAGCAATAGGGAGTAGTTTAATATATCAAGGTACATACATGTGATGGAATACTGATGTACAAGGATAGTTTTTAACATGATAAATATACAAACGATACATAAAATGAGACCATTTTTACAAATAAGAAATATATGTACATATATATATATATATAGTAATTCATAGGAAGACGTCTGGAGGGATATCCCAAAATACTACCTGTGGCTCAAAGTATTATAGTTGATTTTTATATTCCTAGCCAAGCAACCTCTCTGGGACAGTCTCTTCATCTGTGAAATAAAGGAGTCATACTAGAAGAGTCCGAAAATCTTTCAGCAAAAATCTCTCATATTTCTAAGAGTAGTGATAATTAATAACCTTGAAAAAATGGTGAATTTTTTTTCCATTGAACTTTGGAGTTAATAGAGTAAAACTAGATTCATCTTGAGCTATCCTTTGTTTTAGTTAAAATTCAAATCCTGATATTTGTTTATGAATTATATATATATATATATATATAGTGCTTTCTCTCTTACAAATGCCCATTTTGGTGTGGAATAGGGTGGAGCATGTAAAGAGTTAGGTTGAAATGAGGTACGTTCCCTATAGAGTTCTTAGAAACACAAGGAAATCTTATTAATATAATATGTTGTATATAGATTTTAGAGTTTCATCTACCACTTGGAACCCTACAAACCATTCTTGGTTTTAGAAAGTTTCTTTAATCAAAATGCACGTTGAGAAATTGTAAGAAATGCAATGCTCAAAAGTCCTTTTATTAAATAAAAATTTACGTGTGCTTCAGAAATTGGTGGAAAATGATTCTGCTTTTATTATCTAATGAATATCGTTTTCCTCTTATTTCTGACTAATAGTGAAATTGCCTGGAACAGGATAAGGAATAATGTTTCGAGTGGTTATTCAGTACCTTATTGAGATAGTGAAATCAAAAACATAC
This sequence comes from Equus asinus, assembly GCF_041296235.1. Lineage (NCBI taxonomy): Eukaryota > Metazoa > Chordata > Mammalia > Perissodactyla > Equidae > Equus > Equus asinus. The sequence goes on from NC_091799.1 coordinate 64,469,528, forward strand.
TCAGTTTTAATTTGCTGTTAAATACTCCACATTTCACAGTGGTTGTTTGAAGGCCACATTCGATGGTAGCAAAAGTGGCTTTCTAAAAATGCTTTGCCTCATTCTTGCTTAATCCAGGTTGCCAAGCGGTAGACCTGGCAGACGTCATGAACTTCCAAGAGGGAACATATTTTATTTGCCTTATACCACCAGAGGATTTGGCCAATTATTGCTATTTATTTAATGTTGGTGTTGACCTAGTGCCTTTGCCCTGAGGAGCCCCAGGTGCTTTATAAAATTAGTCAGCAATTCACATCACAGCCTTTACAGCCGAGAGTGCAGGCTGAAAACAATAATGATTCATGGAACCTACAGCCATCCCTAACTCATACTTCTGTTTGCCCAGTGAAACAAAGCAAATATGCCCGTTCCCTAAGATAGCTAGCAGCAAAAGGTTCTAGTGGGGCTTGATGGGCGTTTCTCCCTTGTGTAAATAGGTAAACTCCTATAAGGAAAATTTGTCATACACCCAACTGAGTTGAGCATTCCTCTACTCTGTTCCAGGACACATACCTTCCTCAGTGAGGAACTCACTTTCTTTAGATCTTTGCTCAAATATCATTTTCGTCATGAGAGCTTCCCTGACCATCTATTTAAAAAACAACAAAACAAAACAAAACAGAATCCATCATTAAGCCCAGATATTCTCTGTTCTTTTTCCTGCGCTATTTTGCTCTGTAGCACATGTAGCTATCCAACATATTTACATGGTCTGTCTCTTTATTTTTTATGTGTTGACATCCTCCCACTAGACTGTAAATTTTATAAAAGTAGACCATTTGTCTGTCTTGTTCAACTACAAATCTTCAGCAGATGCCTGGCACATCATAGGTGTACAGTAAGCATTGTTGAATGAATGAATGAATGAATTTACCCCACTGGTGCCACAAGAAGCAACTGGATTCTCCTATTGTCAGTCAGATACAAAGGCAGCCAAGAGAGGGGTAAGTGAGCAAGAGTGGACTTGCATGAGATCAAGAGTTCTGTTACATTCCTTAATATTGAAAAGATCCATGTGGTGAAATAGCCCCTTAGTCAGAATTTTCTCCCCCATTGGTTGCAAACAACAGCAACTAAATTTAAAACAGTTTAAACAAACACAATGGCAGTTTATGGGATCTTGAAACTGGAAAAGGCAAGAAGTGCAGCTGGTTTTCATGGGTGCAGGGGTTGCTCCATGTGTTCTTGTGGTGTGATTAGGCCATTAGTCTCTTTCTGTCTCCCCCTCTGCATTGCTGTCTTTCCCAGGCTTTTCCATTGTGGTGGCAAAGAAATTCGGCCTGGAGTAATTCCAGTGTAATGAGAGCATATATTTCCCAGTGGTTCCAGGGAAGACTCAGAGCTGACTTGAAATGGGTGGACCTGGATTAAATGCCAGCCTTGAATCAATCATGTGACTGACCAGCCTCTGTGCATCCCAGTCATGGAGGTCAGCCCCATCCTTCGTAGGTGGGTTTTCCAACAGAAAATTTGCTTTCTGTTATCAGTATAAGAAGGGAAGGATGCATGACAAGTATGCAGAGATGTATTGTAACCAGAAAAATAAATAATGTTTAAAGAATTTCTCATTATGATGAGGCAGAATTTCTAAATCTTTTAATGTTCTACTTTCTTATAATATCAGATGACCATATATTTAACAGCCTAATTATGAAAATTATGTTTTGAAAGTGAAACAATGACCTTTTGCTTTATTTTCAGTGGCAAGCTATCTCTTCCAGGTCTACTTACATGATAAGTGAGATATTATTCCTAACTTAGTGGAAAGGAGATAAAAATTTTTTAAAAAAGGCTAAATTTTAGCTGTGTGAAAAGGAAATGTTTACTTAGGGTTGTAATTATTTATTTTCTTCTTATACAATTTAATAATTCTATCTTCTTAGCTCTTTCTGCCTTATTAATCATATGTTATGTAGGCAAGGTGTAAAATTCTAATTCTATTTTATGTATTTTTAAAGAGACTGCTTAGAATAGACTAGAAATCCTAAAATCTTCTGTTTCAAATACTGGAATTTGAATTGTGGATATACTACTACTTCTCTTTCCTATAAAAAATTTTAAGGGTCATGGATAAATACAGTGAGATTATATATAAGTCAACATTCTATTAATGGATGAACATAGAAGTAAATCCCAAGAAGAGGTATCAGGAAATCAAAGTACAGTCTGGTTGGCGTGAAAACACAATGGCTACATGAACCAATGCTGCTGGTTATGCTGTACCATCTGAGAAAGACATTCTTGATATTAGCTTTGATGCCAGCCTTTTTACTAACTGAGTACTCACTTAGTTTAGGTTACTAATTTAGTACTAGCTCAGTAGTTTGGCATGACCATGTTCCAAAGTATCCACCTAGACTTAGGAATTACTCAATTGAATCAATTCAGTGTTAATGAAAAAAAACTTTGTGGGTAAGCATTTCTGAATTAGTGTTTTTATTAAGCCACAATGTTTTACTAGTTCATCTTTCTTCATTCCTCTGAAACTGTGATTGTTTCTAAGTTGTTGCTTAGAAATGGTAAAAGATGTGAGATAGGGAAAAGGAAAGCTTTCTTAGGAAATCCTTTTCTTTCGTGGCCCCGTTGAATTGGATTTGTCGGTGATATCCATTAATATCCTATCCATATCCTACCCGTATGGTAAGATTTTTCTTTTCCATGTGATAAGGATTTTCAGTGTTTTTTGAGAGCTTGGTTTTTGTGGTGGGAGAGAAGAAATGAAAGGCATATAACATTAATGTGTCCTTAGCATCCCCCAAAATAGTAATGCCATAGCAAATTTATAACAATGAAAAACTGCATAGCTCAGAGCCCTCCTATGACTTTTGCGGGCTCTGTGCACTTTTGGCTTTGTGGATCTCTTCTTCCATAAAAAAAATACTAAAAATTACACTTTACAACTGCGTTGATATAAAGAGAAGTATAATCTAAAATGGATTATATTCATTTTTTTCTGATTTTAAAAGAAATTAAAATGTTTTTGAGGGCTCCTACAAATATTATGGGCCTTGGGCAAGGTACCCACCATGCTTAATGGAGAAGCTATGTTGGCCCTGTCATAGCTAAATTGGTTACATTTTAAGCCAAACAACTGTTTTCTGCCTACTGTTCATCTTTTTAGTTTAAATGTGTTTTTATTGTTAAATAGGGTTTGGCAAGGGAGCTGGTATAAACTGGTATGAGGCTGCGTTGGCAAAGCTAACCCTGAAAACCCCTCTCAGGTTTTGTGCCTGCAGCTTCTTTTCACAGGATTTAAAGCTATTTTTCTAGTTTGTCAAAATCCTTGTTCTTCAAAGGTTTGTGTTTTTATGTGACTGATGCTGTGAAAAGAAATGCCATCATGATTATATTTACATTGTGAATTTGTATAGTATGGGAAAACTAGAATTTTTCATGCAGAGAGCCATTAGGGTTTTACTCAATATAGTTCTTCGAAGTAAAATTGATGTTGGAGTATTTTCCTATAATACAGGTGAAAAGCCACTCTGTCACTTAACAAAATAAATGCTCATTCATATGTTTAATGAAAACTCCTGTGCCTTCCATTGAGGCTGAGTTTTATCTGAATCTTTCTTCCCAGTTATCTATGGTTTGGGAAAACAGAGCTAACTTGGGTACATAAATTCTGTCAACAAGTATTTCTTGAGATCCTCTTGGTTGTGAACTATCTGGAATGAAACTGGTAAACTAATCTCAACATCCATTCTTCTGTCTAACATCACTGATAAGCTCCAGCATTTCTTACTTGATAGGTGTTGGAAGCAGACATTTTTGGACTGAAAACCCAGTGCTCTTGCTTACTGGCTGCATGGCTTACATTTGTTCCTGACATTTCTGGCCACCAGGTGCCAAGCACTGTTCAAGGCATGGAGGGGGAAAAGATGAATAACATGCAGTCCCTACCTTCAAGGGAATCACGTTTAAAAGGAAGACAGGCAAATGCAAAGCTTTTGAAAAGAATGATGGAAAATGCAGGGATAAAGCAAGGGTATATGAGCATCTCTTAAACTAGGTTATTCCATCAAGTAAACTTTCTTGGGGGAAGTGATGTTTTGGCATGTCTCTTTACCATGGAGCTTCTTTTGCTCTGTATGTAATTGGATATTAACCTCAGAAGGCTGTTAGGTTTAAAGATGAAAATGTATAAGAGTTATCCAGCATTGAGCCTGGGACATGATTTTTGCACAAAGGTTTCCAATTCTATCACTCCATTTTTCTCATTAAGAGCATGTCAAAAGGAAAAGATGAAAGAAACGATGAATCACCAATTAGATAATCGGTCCCTGAATGAAAGAGGTAAGAATATATGTAGTTCATAAACATCCCTTTGTATCCGTTAATACATCTGTATGTATCATCGATCCCAAGGATGGAAACAGAGGCTGTGTCTACTCCATAACAAAGATTACAAAAACAAAACAAAGCTCTTAAATGTTAATGTTCAAAATTTTCTGTTTCCATTCATACATTTGCCTGTGACATAGAGAGTGCTAAAAAGTAAACTAAAGTGCTTCTTGTTAAATGAGTCAGTTTGTTGAAAGAAGTAAACTAAGACTTGGGAAACATTGCTCATACCTAGAAATTCTGCCTATAACGGGCTGATGTGGAAGGGGTAATATGTAGGGCACCTGTTGACACTACATATGGCATCTAAAAAAGCACTCGTTAATTCAGTTTCCTAATGGCTCACCTCCCCCGAGTACTCACTGTGGAGAAGTTTCACTGAATAGCTTAGGATCGCCCAGACTAACTGACCATAATGGAACAAGGTGCCCTGTGATTGTAGGCATCTCTCTCCGGTGCTCCGAATGTAACCAGTAATGATGGGTTTTTTGTTTTGCCCTTTCCTTTCTGTGTTGCCAGCAGCAAAGACTGTTTCTCATCTGTCTCACGTGGCCAAATTAGGTTCATCTCTCATGCTGACAGATTTAAGGAATCAAATCCTGTGATTGTTGTCCCGATTCCTTCTCTAAAGTCCATGTCAGAATTGGAGCGCTCCTGTCAGACTTGGGAGGAGCCCCTTTCCCGTCACACCTCCATACAGGCCTCCTCTCTGTCCACACTCGAGACCAAGCCGTTCTGCCTAAATCCAAAGCAACAGTGGCCTTTGGCAGGCTTGTAACTTTTGCTCTCTGGCATGGGTGGAACTAGCGTCAACTGGGTAATTCAATCCTTGAGATCCTTCTTCAATGAATGAAAGAATCCAGGAATGGGCTGCCAATTGCCTCTTCCTTGTGCCCTGTTTTCTTTGGTGCAGGATGCTGAATGGTGACGGTCCATTTCCACACCTCCCCTCCCGACACTGCAGGATTTATGGTCTGCATGCCCCAGTTGTGAAGCTGGCTTATGGCATTTTGCTGCCGCAGGCCTGTAAATGTTTAGAATTGTGTGTTTATATTTCCAGGGCTACAGTTTGAAAATCGAGGAAGCAAACAGATAGCAAAGAATTTGCAGGTCAAGCTGCTGCTGCTTCCTCATTTGGAGGGCTTATTTTATGTCTGTGTACTTCATACCTAGATTTCGATGTAGCTCCTGTTTTTCTGACCTTCATTTCTTTGGTTAGGTGCTTTCAAGTGGGTTTTTCTGTAAGAAATCCCCATAGTAGAAGTGTTTACAGGAAGTGACGGGTAAGCAAAGGTTGCCTGACACATGGAACCTCAGAAACTTTCCCATAATGAAAAGGTCTGGCTTGTGGATGGGCGCTCTTCCATCCAGACAGACAGGAATGTGGCTAGGCAGCCAGAAGACACATGGACTTGTGACCACCAGGACAGGCACCTCGCTAGAAAAGTCCCAGCAGCTGGGGCTGTTAATCTCTTCTGAATGTACTAGCAGGCATTTGCCTTCTATAAACCTATCCTAGATTCCTCTTATGTCATTGGAGCCATCATTTTTCCCCCTTGAGAATTCCTTCATGTGGATGTCCTTAATAAAACTCTTTTTGCTTACTCCGCCCTTGACCATAAAACTTAAATAGGAATATGAATTGTACTAATCTGTGAAAGAAATCAACATGATCTTGATGAGACCATTTCTACTGTCTTTGGTTCCTTCCTTCTAAAAATTTGTTCATTCAAACCAGTATTTGAGGGCCAGCCCCGGTGCCTAGTGGTTATGTTTGGTGCTCTCTGCTTCGGCAGCCTGGGTTCATTTCCCAGGCTCAGACCTATACCACTCGTCTGTTAGTGGCAATGCTGTGAAGGTGGCTCACATACCACAAAGAGGAAGATTGGCAGCAGATGGTAGCTCAGGGAGAATCTTCCTCAGCAAAGACAAAACCAAACCAACAAACAAAACCAGCATTTGAGCCTATATGGATCCATTTGGACATTTTAACAATTAGTATTAACTCAATAGCCTCAAAACAGTTGCCAAAATATGCTCATAAAACTCAGGTATCGTAACATGCCTGGCCCTCTCCCTCCTCCAGCTTTGGATGGTTTAATTCACTGATCACAGCCAGCACCTGAGTACAGAATAATTTATTTTTGTGGCGCTTCATGACGAAAGCCCAGCTGGCATTAGCTCAAGTTATGCAGCTGGCTATTAATTGAAGAAAACTCCTCTGTCACTCCTCAGTCAAACAGGGTCTGATTCAGCAGATCCTTTTCACTCTCATCCCTTCTATTCTACCAGAAGAACAAATGTAAATAACTCTCACTTGGCTTTGCCTGTCATGGATTGTAAATTAGCTGGCAGCATGCAGACTGATTGCATTAATGCTTTCTGGGCTGTTCTTCTCAATAGATTTTTATTTCTACAAGAGGTTTGGACATTTCATTTCCGAGGTTTTAGTGTTGTCCAGGAGAAGGAAATATTGCATCCTGCCTTTGTTTTAGATACTGAATAACTAATTTTCAAAGTAATTTCAACAAAATTTCCAGTTATAGCACCTGCGGGGTGGGTGCTGGTCTTCCGTGAGTTTATGTTCTGGTTTCTTTTCATACTTGACTGTGCTTGTCACTGCATTTTAAACAGAACCTCAAGAGAGATTTGTTCAGGATTTTTAAAATATATAAACACGTAATACATAGCACATTGTGTGCCAAAATTCTTTGATGAGTGCATTTTATAATTCTTAAAATCTGAAACTACTTGGCATGGGGAGATGAAATGGTATCTTAAAAATCATGGAACTTTTCCATAAAATGAAATTCTGTGTAGAAATGATGTAGGAGAATTCTTGTGGGAGTGCTAAAATAGTACATCAATTTGATCCTTATGGATATGAGAATTCACCAATTATACTATTATGTGGAAATATGTTTCGGTACCGAGGACCTCTTCCGTGTCCTTCTTCTACCGCAGTTTCTATCCTCTGTACAGTGTGCTTGTTGGATGGTGGATGACTAGTCATTGTTATACCTTGAGTTCTGAGACTCAACTTAAGGCAGCCAAATCGTACCTTACCAGGACTTAGGGCGCCAATGAGGGATTCAGTGGGATTTCGGCAACAAGTGCTGAGCAAGAAATCAGAACTTGGCAGAAAAAAGTAGAATTCAGGTGCTGGAAGAGCCCTGAGAGAACTGGCTTGTCCCCAGAGGCAGGTCTTGTGATTCATTAGAGGAAGAGCGTCCAGAGGGCATAGGAGAACCTGGCTTGGATTAGGCTGTCTTGCATTACGGGAGATTCAAAGCTAGAAGGGACAATAAGGCATTGCGTTGGGAGGCTTTCCTAATTCGGACTTCTGACGCATGGTCTAGCGTCCATGAGGTAGACCTCAGGGGTTGAGTAATCTGGGAAGAAGAGTAGATTATGCAAGAGCCAGCAGTCGTGGCTGACCTCTAGATCCAGATCTGAGTGGCATGACCTAGTTGTAGCTGAAGTTCTTGTAATGGATCCCCCATGGCAGGATTCTTTTGTGAACTCAGATAGGCTGAGGCTGCAGGGAGTAGATTCAGCTGGATGGGCTGTAAAGCTCTATAAGCTGAGACAACTGCAAAATGGAGAAGAAGCTTTGAGGAAACCATTGGTGTGAAAAAGAAATGGCAATCAAAATGGTCTAACTAATAATTATATGCCCTTCCTACACAATTCTGAGAAAGTGTTTAGCCAAAACTGTATTCCCTATATAAAGGGGGTGTCTCATGGGGAATTCCTCTCCATTTATAAACTGGCAGACAATTTGAGTGAAAAATATTTTACTAGTCTGGGCATTGTCTGAGCATAAAACCAGGGATTTCAGTCCTGAAATGTAAATGTGTATTTACTTGCCAGAAGTCTGGTGATGGATATATTTGTAGACAGGGTGTTAGAAGAAGTTACATTCTAATAAGATATCTTATGATTCATTTCCTTCATTTGTAGAAGCAATCACTGTTTTGATAACATTTAATTTTTGAATCTTGGTGTCAGGTTATACTTCTTTAAATTTTATTGAGCATCACCTATAAATGCTTATAGTGAGAGCTGGTCAGGCAATAAATGTTATATATTAAGTACGTTCTATTTTGGGGGCACAATTTTCAATTCTAGGGTTAAAGCAGTGAACAAGACAAACAGAGTTCTCACTCTATAAGAACCTTCAAGAAGAGTGGGAACTTATTGTCGTACCTTGTAATGGTCAGAGCAGAGTGTGCCTGATTTCCTCAGGAGCCATTAGGAACGGCATCACTTTCTTTAAGTTCTGAGACTCTTTACGAAACTCAGCTTATGCCAGAACTGATGAGAATTAGATCTTCCTATTACATTTCTTCTTTCTAAGAAGATTGAAATAATGAGTCTACAAGACAAAAATGACCCTCCTACCAAACCAGACTCCAGATGTGGTTTTCAACTTGCCCTTCTCAGCACAATACTGCAGAGAAACCTAGAGTAATGGAAAGCCTTTAGAGCAAAGAGATTCCACGAGTGCGATTTTGTCAGTGGCCTTCACAGTTAGTTCTGCAGTGCTTAAACGGGACTATTTAAGATTGCTCCCATAAGTTACAGCTCTAAATCATTTAAATAGGGGAGGACATGACAGGATCGAAAAGCTTTCCTTTCCTTTCGCTCTGAGAATTCAGAATGAGCAGCCACTATTGAGGGAGCAAGAAGAGAGAAGGAACTAGAACCTGGAATGAGCTTATGTGTGGGCCCTCATTGTTCCAGGGTTTACAAAGGGCTATGCTATCATCACCTTAAACGAATGGCTCCTACTCCTTGTGCCAGCTTAATTGCCAGCTTGGCTCCTGAACAAAGAAATCACAATTGAGGCAAAACCTACATGTTTGCTGTTGAAGGTAAAACCTCCTTGGAGCAATCTTTGGGTTGTTTTCCATTTGATGTTTTAAACCTGCAGAAAGAGACCTCTTTCTTTTCTTTATAAGAAGGTGATGTACCATTGTGCTATTAACGTTTCAGCTTTGAGTACATGCTTCACGTATTTGGGCAGCAAGACTGAGTTACATACTGATGACTGAAAATTAAAAGTGGGGAGAGTGGGATAGTACATGTCAAAATGTCATGATGTAGCTACATACACACGGACAAAATGTGCTTCTCTACAGTCAGTTGTATGTATGAGTTACATCTCAAAGTGGAGTCCCCAGACCAGCAGCATCGATTTTCCTTGGGAACTTACTAGAAATACAAATTCTCTGGTCCAGGCTCAAGCCTAATGAATCAGAAACTCTGGGAGTGGGCCCAGCAATCTGCATTTTAAAAAGGCTTTCAGGAGATTCTGATGTGCTCAAGTCTGAACCATTAATGCAAAGAATACCAGAAGGCAAACGGAGAATAACTCAACTGGTTCAGCACCACTTAAAATGAATTATGACCATATTTAGAAATTTCGAGAAGGATATATATATATATCCATAGTGTTTTTTTTTAAGCAGAATTTTATGTTTGGAAAATGGGCTAGAATTCCTTTCACCAAGTTTTTGTTTGTTTGTTTTTGAAATTAAGAGGTAAGCAGAGAGTGAGCTATTTATGTGGTTCTGGAGGAATAATGGAGTTTGTTCTTGTGGAAAAGGGATCTCATGGAAAAACTTCACTAATATTCTGTCTAGACACGTATTCTTTTTGGAGGCAGGAAACACAAAAGAGAATTGGCTTCTTCATCAAGTTCAAGGAAATGGTGTTTTAATTCTGTAGAGAAGTAATTTCATTTTCTTAGAGAAATGGGTAGACCGATATTAGTAATTCAATTTTCTTAAATATAATGATGGTTGCTACAGTTCTTACCATGGCTGAAAGAAGTAAAGTCAAATAGATTTATATGTACCTAATGATTGGAATTTGGGGGTGGGGGGTGGTAAAACTATATAGCGGGGAGGTAACTTTATAACAGCCTACAGCTAATTATCATGTGCTGTTTCCTGCAGTACTTTGACGGGATAGCTAAGGGTGTAACAGAAATCTGACTCTGTGACCTTTGTACATAACTCCATTTGGATTCATTCATTTAACAAAGATTTGTGGGACACTACCATGGACTTCTCACTGTAATGTACCAGGGTTGTACAACTGAACAAGACAGCCACAGCTTTGGTTCTTGTGAAGCCAGAGGTTCAATGGTAAAGCTAGATAAGTGATAAGCAATTACAAAGAAGTGTAGTAACTTTCTGAATGAGGCAGAGTATAGGATGCTATAAGAGTAACTCTCCTGGACTTGAAGATATGGGCTTGGGGTGGCCAGGAATGGTTCATGGAAGAGGCACTAGAACCTACAGGCTGAGTAGAAGTTAGCCAGATGAAGCAATGGCAGGCGGAGTTCCCAGCACCATCACGTGACTGAACATGGCTCCATCTGGTGGAGATTGGAGGGCAGGTGGTGGCTGCGCACCTGCGCACCTGTTTCTCTGCAGAGAGGTAGGAGATGAAGCTGCGGAATAATGCAAGAACAGAAAACAAAGAACCTTGCTAGCCATGCTCAGGATTCTGGAATTTATTCCAACAAAATGGGAAGCCTTTATTTAGGTTGTAGGGTTTGGCCATACCATGGAGACTGGCTTGGGGAAGCACAATGCTGGAGGAAGGGAGACCAGTGGAGACACTATTAAAATAATTCAGACAACACGTATTCATAGTTTGGACGAGCAGCAAGGGGAGGATTAAGAGACATGAAAAAACTGAGAAAATAGCTAGTTAGGAAGTAAATTCAGTGCGACCTGGTGATTCATTAGATGTGGAAGCAAGGGAGAGGGAAGCACCTTGAGCAACTAGTAGGCCATTCATTGAGCTGGGGGCACAGGAGTAGCAGCTTTTAGGGTGAAATGATAAGTTCCATTTGGACATGCTGGGTCTGAGAAGTCTGTGGTTGTCTCAGTAGAGATGACCAATAAACTGTTGGAAATATAAGGCAGGCCTGGAGCCCATGTGATCGGGGCCCTTCCTGTAAGCTAGTCTGTCCTCATAAATGCTTTTTGTGCTTGCTGTGTCATGGAGAAGCTAAAGCCAAAGAACTTTCTTTACGGTGCTTGATTACTCCATAGCGATTGGGCACTACTCTTGATGGCAATTTGAAGTGCTAAGTGCATTTTAGAACTGCAGAATTTTTCTTCAAGAAATCCTAGAAAGCAATTTGGTTTGCTCAATGAAACATACAACCAACTAACCACACATATTACCTTTCAGTTGGTATTTTATTTCAACAATGGAAAATATGAGAGAACTAGAATGGTATAACCCCAATACTCTTATTCTCATTTTCATTAGGGATCATTTCCCTGTAACAGAAAAGAGTACATATATGTACTATAGAATTGTTGTTTGGTGACAGCAATAGTACAAAATGAATAAGTGAATATAATAGCTAAAGAATAAAATAAATATTCACCTTTTGAGAAAGAAATATGTTCATCATACAACTCTTTAATTTTATGGTGAGGTTAAATCAGTGCATATAATTCAAATAAAATATTTAAATTAGAATGTTAGAAGCTTTCTTTTGTCATGTCAAAAAAGAAGTTGAGGGCCCTCTATTTACTGAATAACTACATGTATACATCATGACTATCAACAACTGAAGAAAAATCTCATATAAATTATGAACTACTCTGTAAATTTTTACCCAAAATTCTTTCCATAATTATGGAATTTTTGAAGTTGCTTTATTTTTGAAAATCATAAGTTATCAGAGAAATTAATATATAGACAAATTTCAACTAGTCTTTAGGAATATTAAGAGCAAGCATTGTCATTGACAAAATTTAGAATGGTGAAATCCCATTAATGTTTGCAAGTTACCAAGTGAGGAAGTTTAGAAAGTAGGTATAATATATTTCTGATGATGCATTATTTTTAATGCCTGCATTGTTTTGGTCCATTAAGTGGACAATTAAATGTACGTTTGTGATGTTCTAACTTTTTCTGATTAATAATTGTATTTCTATTTGAAATACAAAATTCCTGCTCATGCATAATGTAGACTAAAGCTACGGCAGGTTGGATGCTGGTCAAAACTGTTAAAGCTTATCTTCTGGAGTCTCAGTTTCTCTTCCTGAGCTCTTTGTCCTATTTCAGGTCATCAGAACCCTTATTCTCTCTAACACAGGCTGTATTCCTGTTAGTACAGAGTTCTTCCTCATGTCCTATCATGGCTTTGTCTTAACCTTCAGTAAAATATGTAAATATGTGTGTATGAATACGTATACACATACATAGGTATTTAAATATCCAATAAACTATGTTAGGTCTTCTGTAAATTTAGGATAAGCTTCCTTAAATTGGGGGTAGATCTTTATTGCGGCTTACCAAACATTTCATATGCCGACTATTTATTGGACATACTATATAGAGTAGTAGTATATTTACAGCTGAAGTCCTACTTCATGTGGGATGTCCCAAATTTGTGGTGGTAAACAGATTAGCTCATTCACGAAGAATACAGAAATACGAAATTATTTGTATTTTCCCATAATGTCATTCACTGCAGTAGGTACACAGTAAATCTTATATTGAAAAGAAAAGAAACTTCATTTTAAAGATTGCCCCTGAGCTAACATCTGTTGCCAATCTTTTTTTTTTTTTTCTCCCCAAAGTCCCCCAGTACATAGGTGTACATTCTAGTTGTAGGTCCTTCTGGTTCTACTATGTGGGATGCTGCCTCAATATGGCTTGATTGGTGCTAGGTCCACGCCCAGGATCCAAACTGGTGAAACCCTGGGCCACGGAAGTAGAGCATGCTAATTTAACCACTTGGCCACGGGCTGGCCCCTAGAAAGTTCATTTTAAAAGCCTGAAGGGTAAGTCGATTAAAGGCCTTAGAAACGTGCCAGAAAAAAGCTGAAATCTAAGAGATTGGAAAAAGTAGGAGGAGTTAAATATAAAAGCACACAACTGAGAAATCTTAATCAGACCCTGGCCTGGGTAGTGCCAACATTCATGTTGAAAAACTTGGGAATACGTAAAAGCTACGTTTTCTAATCACACACTACAGATAGAACTTTATCTGTATTTGATATACTCCACATTTGTGTACCCAAAATGACTACCTCCATGATCTATTCCTTTGTCATGTATCCTTATTATTTCAAAATATAACCCACTGAGCTCTTTCTTTTGCTATTTACTCTTTTTTTTTGTTTCTTTCTTTTGACTCTCAACATTTTTTCTCTTCTTTTTCTCTATGGCTTCGTTCTCCTAATAATTTTTAAAATTATATTTGTCCATGTCCTAAAGAAATATATTTGTTTTCTAAGAGCATTGTAGTTACTTCTCTGCCCAGGTTTTCCTGCTGCTAAGTTTTAGTCATTATTCTTTCAGGCTTGGAAGAAATCGACTTCTTCAGCAAGCTCCAAACAATGTAATATTATAATATGTCAACACCGCCCATGTGCTCATGTTCTGCTGGCATTTACAAAATCTTTATTGAGTATCAAGTATGTGCAAGGCAAAGTCAACTTAGGGACTTTAGGATTTATAGGATCTGCCATTTGTAGGAAGATTTTATAAAGAAAAGTTAAACCCCCCAAAATGAGTGTTGACTTCCAGTTTGCATGTGTATCCCCTCTGATGCCTTTAAAAAAAAAATCTGCTCATCTTGTGTCAATAAAAAGGCTATATTTACTATAACTTGAGAGAGAGAGTCTGTATGAAAAATTTGTACCCTACATGTTAAAGATAAAAGTGAAGAAATTATGCTACTTTGTTGAATTTTCCCAGTGATATATGTAAGCATTTACTCCCTAGAGGAAACTTTGGAAACGCTGGTGCTGATAATAGGGCCCAAATAAATACCAGCTCAGTGCGCTTTCGCACATGTCATCTCATTTGTTTTTGCATCATCCCTAGGAGGTACATATATAAGTGTTTCATTTCATTAGCATCACAACAGATTGTTATGCAAATCAACAGAATGAAAAGTTAAGGCTACACTATCAAACAGAAAAAGCCTTCACTTGTGTGTTGAAGCAGTGGTTCTCACCCGCTGTAAATCACTGGGGAACTTTTGAAAATCTCGTGCCCAGGCCAGACACCCAAACCAATGACGTCGGAAATACATTCCCCACACCTGCTCTGCCTCCCAGTGATGCTCCCTTCCACCTGTTCCTGTCATCTGAAAAGTGATCCTTTGAACCAGCTGGATGCAATGAAGTGCTCCCCACCCCCCATCTGAATATAAAAGTCTTATTTAGCCTTTGACAGTTTACATGAATAACTAATGCAAAGTAGGCATCACAGCCTATGTTAAGAAATACTTAATAAGAACTTCAGGATTCTGCCTTGTTTCTTATTTTTTTCCCCTTGACGATCACCTTCAAACCCAGCTCAAATGTCTCTCAAGTTCTTGCCTTCAAGACCATCCCACCCCTGCTTTGGCCCAGCCTTATGTCAAATTAGAAATTGCCAGAATTCTCTGACAACAGTCTCTGTGAGATTCAGTCCAGAGCTCACGTTATTGCCAAAGCCGATCTTTCTGACGAGACATTGTGTTGTGTAAGTCCACAGCCCAGAAACTCTCATTGGCTCTCCATGCATACAAATAAAGTCAAACCTCTTAACTCAGGAAATGCTGCATGGTGCACCTCCATTGCTTGCAGGTTAAGCCCACGAGGCCCCTTTGTGATGGGGTGCCCTTGTGCACACACTGTTTCTCTTGTGGAGAAAGTCTTCAACCCCATTCTGTACCCTGGAAGCTCACCATCCAAGACCTACCTCAACAGTAGCTCTTCCGGGACACTGTCCCTGGTCCTCAGGAAAAGCTACACCCTCTGGGCTGTCTCAGCACTTTAACTTCACCTTTATAGAGCAATTATTATGTAGGTAAAATGGTATTTCCAGTTACTAAAATGAAGCTATAAACAGTGCAATATATGTATCTTGTGCTTATTTAACTCACAGAGGAAAATACCCATATTTTTAAAGACTCCAGACGTTTTAAAATATAGTTGCATATAAAAGAATGATGTTTGGTTTTGCTTTATCGTGTTTCCGTTCCTTCGTTCTTTAATTCTTGTTGAGGGAAAAGAAATCAATCTCTGGAAAATATATCTGAAGTATGAGAGAAGAATTCCAAAAACTATGACAGATTTCTAATAAGATCTGAAAAGCACTTTTTAATGTAATATATAATGCTTATTTTGCACCAGTGGTTTATGTAAACTGTTGAAGAATATAAATGAGACTTTTAGGTTTGGGTTGCGGAGGAGGCTTTGTCATGTTTTCAGTTGATTCAAATATCCAGTTTTCAAAATAGTCTGCCCACATGATTTTTAGATATAACTTGGCCCAAACAGCTAATTGTTGACTCCAATTTTCACCTTTTAACAAGCAATTGTGCTTTTCCATACACACTGTCAAACAAGAATACCGTGTCAAGAAGTAAGGCACAACATTTCAGAGTAAAAAAATAAAGGATCCTCACCATGTCTTCAGCCAAGGGGTTCCCAGACCTTGGTGAGCATAGAATCACCTAGAGGGGCTGGCAAAACACACCTCACTGGGCCGTCCCCAGAGTTTCTGGTCCTGTAGGTCTGCGCTGAGCCCTCAACCGTCTAACAAGCCGCTGGCTGACGCTGATGCTGCTGGCCTGGAGACCACACTTTAAGAGTCACTGCATTATCTTAACCACTTGTCACTTGAGCTTCTACCACAATGCACCTATCTGTTGACTAACAGGAATAGCTTGAGTGTCACCAAACATCCTAGTGTTTCCAAATATCCATATGTGCTCGTAGACCCATAGAAACAAACCAGATCTATATTAAGACTGTTTTGTTGTTGTTGTTGTTTTGGCCTACTTTAGCATGTTTCATCAATCCTGGAGAAAAATAAATGTTTTCTCATCTTAGCATCATAGATTTTTTTACAATGACAGAAGATTCTGTCTTAAACATTTTAATTTTCACTCATCTGATAAATATAAGCAGATGAGTGCCAGCCAACTTCTGTTTTTTAAAGGTGTATTGGATTTTTTAAGAGTTTAATAAAATAGGCAGATTTTGTCCATGAAGTTGGAGGGATTCATTTCCTTGCACGGATATTCTACAAATAAATAGGAAAATTTCCAACTGCTATTTTTGGGAAAATCGGCAAAAAAATTCTACAAGTATTTGCTGTCGTGCTATTATCTTTACTACGATATTGGTCATAAACTTGTGTTATATGAAGACAGTGTGTTGGAGAAATCACGTCCTAGTCCTATCGTAAGGAAATAAAACAATGAGACTGACAATGTCTTGCTTCTGCAGCATTGCGCTATTTGCCAACATCTTTTATTTAATTAAATTAATTAATTAATTTTTTTTGAAGATTGGCCCTGAGCTAACTACTGCCAGTCCTCCTCTTTTTGCTGAGAAAGGCTGGCCCTGAGCTAACATCCGTGCCCATCTTCCTCTACTTTATATGTGGGACGCCTACCACAGCATGGCTTGCCAAGCAGTGCCATGTCTGCATCCTCGATTGGAACCAGTGAACCCCGGGCCGCCAAGAAGCGGAACGTGCACACTTAACCGCTGCGCCACCGGGCCAGGCTGCCAACATCTTTTAATAACCTGTGTCTGAGAATGACTAACTGTAGGCAGAAGGAAAGCTAGGAAAAATTCAGGGATATGCCCAAACGGTCAAACAGCCTGGACTAGACTGAGGTTTGGAGCCGCTCTATAACCTCTGGCCACCTCCTAAGATGGTTCAAGCATGCCGCAGCCAGGCTGGGCCCATGGCCCTGAGGACGGCATGTCCAGCAGGAAGAGAAAGCAAAGAAGGATACAGCCTCACTATAGAATCTGCCCCAATATCTCCTTTAGCATCTTGGATGGGGTTTCTGAAAGTCTAGAGAGTGAACCTATGACCAGAATTGCTGATATTTTTAGCTTGAAGAAACTTAAAATTTTTAGATTAGGATTATAGTGTTAATACCTTACATTTCTTTAGCTAAGAATTTTCAAACCATTTCCCTGCAAATCACATTGACTCTAAACCATTCTGTGAAGTAGACAAAGTCATCGTCTCATTTTTCAAATGAGGACTCAGGTTTCTTTGTTGTTGTTGTTTTTTACAAAGGTCTCCAATGTCAGGATTAGTTGTTTTTGTTTGTCTTTTTGTTTTGTTTTTTGTTCTTTGAGGAAGATTGGCCCTGAGCTAACATCTGTTGTCAATCTTCCTCTCTTTATTTTTGTTTGCAAAGATCTCCAATGTCAGGGTTAGTTGTCGTAGTTGTGTTTTGTTTTGGTTTTTTTTGAGGAAGATTGGCCCTGAGCTAATATCTGCTACCAGTCTTCCCCTTTTTTTTTCTCCCCAAAGCCCCAGTACATAGTTGTATACCCTAGTTGTAGGTCATTCTAGTTGTTTTATGTGGGATGCCTCCACAGCATGGCTTGATGAGCACTGCGTAGGTCTGTGCCCAGGATCCGAACCAGAATGCAGGAACTTAACCACTCAGCCATGGGGCCGGCCCCCAGGACTAAGGTTTATTTAATTCAAGTGACATACTCTTCAAACACACCTGGGAGGGCCCTGTGTTCTAGCACCTGTACTTCAAGTGTGTGCTCATCAACCAAATTTGGTTTTCATTCATTCATTCATTGAAAAAATATTTATCGAGTATACTCTATGTGCCATGTACTATTCTAAGTGCTGAGGATACAACAAAACAAAAATTCATGACCTCGTGGAGTTTGCATTTCAGTGTATGGTAGGCAGAATAATGGCCTCCATGAAGATTTCACTGCCTAATTCCCAGAACCTATGAATATGTGACCTTACATGGAAAAGGGGATTTTGCAGATGTGATTGTGACCTTGAGATGTACTGATTGTCCTAGATTATCCAAGTGGACCCGATCTAATAATGCAAGTTCTTAAAAGCAGAGACTCTTTCCTGACCGGGTTAGAGAGAGACATGATAACAAAAGGAGGGTCAGAAAGATGCAGCCTTGCTGGCTTTGAAGACAGAGAAAGAGGGCCATGAGCCAAGGAATGTGAGTAACCTCTAGAAACTGGCACAAGAAAGGAAACGTGTTCTCCCCTAGAGCCTCCGGAAAGGCCCACAGTGCTGCCAACATCTTGATGTTAGCCCAGTGAGACCTGTGTTCAACTTCCACCCTACTGAAGTGTGAAATAATTGATTTTCATTGTTAAACCACTGCGTCTGTGGTAATTTGTTGCACAGCAATAGAAAACTAATTCAAGGAAGACAGACAATATTCCAAAAAAGTAAGTAAAATATATTGTATGTTGGATAGTGATAAGTGCTAGGGAGAAAATAAGTCACAGAATGAGATAGGAAGCGTCCGGAGGGAACACAATTTTAGATAGAGTAGGCTTCTATGTTGACATTTGTGTGAAGGAGATGAGGTGAGGGAACATTGAGGGAGGTGAGAAGAAAAAAACATTTCAGATGTTCAGAAAGAGCAAGAGGCCAAAGGCTTTCACTCTAGGACAATGACCCTACCTGAATAGATGCTGAATATCAACATAAAAAGAGCAATTACTGTTCTGGAATATCCAGGTTTCCCCCCATAACCATGTATGGCGATTTAGGATAAAGGCTCAAATCTCAAAAGGTGACAGTCTGAGTTTTCTATAAGGAAGTAAACAGCCTAGTGTAAATAACAGCATTCACTTTTTCCTATTTTCTGGAGAATACAGGAAAAAACTGAATACTGTTTAGTTTGCAACATATTAAAAAAAAAAAGGTACCTTGGGGGCCCGCCTGGTGGTGCAGTGGTTAAGTGCACATGTTCCTCTTCAGCGGCCTGGGGTTCACCCGTTCAGATCCCGGGTGCGGACATGGCACCGCTTGGCAAGCCACGCTGTGGTAGGCATCCCACATATAATGTAGAGGAAGATGGGCACGGATGCTAGCTCAGGGCCAGTCTTCCTCAGCAAAAAGAGGAGGATTGGCAGCAGATGTTAGCTCAGGGCTGATCTTCCTAAAAAAAAAAAAGATACCTTAAAACTTAGTCTAAAGCAAACAACTTGGGAACATTCAGACTTGGGTCCTTTGAGACCATCTACTCAACATCTTTATCAACCAACAGCCTGTAGCACTCCAAAGGGATCTCAGACTATAGCTCATCTTGAATTGTTGCTATAATAAATTAAGTGCAGGGGAAAAAAACTAATGTAATTATTTTATTAATGGACTCTATTTCATGTACTACATAAATAAAAATAAAATCAGACTACTGATTCCATGCTGATTCACCATCAGTCTTGATGAAATTGTCCATTGATACTTCCAAGTAATCTGATTATAGAGACCAAGCCAATGGTTTTGTATAGTCATCCTCTTGAGTACCTGGGGGAAAAAACCCTGGATGTCTGATTTTTATTATGTTTTATTATAGTATATATTTTAATTTTCAAAGAAAGGAGAATAGAAATGGTATGATCTGTATCAATAGAAATGTTAACGTATAAAGCAAAGAAATGCCTGTGTAATTACTGGTGTAATAATAAACCTTCTGCAGTGATGCTTCATGGGAAATATGCCTTACCTTACTACTCCAAGTGTGGTCTGTGTAGGAGCATCAGCTGGGAGCTTGGTAGAAATGCACATTCTTGGACTCCACCCCAACCTACTGGGTCGCAATCTGCAGTTTCGTGAGATCCCAGCTCATCCATATGTACATTAAGTGTAAAAAGCACTGCTCTGGGGCAATACCTTGGATTCTCATTCTGAATTATCCACTAAGGATTTTATGTTCTTTAGCTGCTGACAACTTCAACGAAATCACATTATTCTGCATTCAGTGTTCTAGCATATCATGTTTTGAGACGCTATTTTCATCAAGGGAGCTTAGTGTCTCATGCCTCTGGAGATACCTACAGAGAAGTAGGTGGTTAGTGTTATGCTTTTAGAGAGTTTAGGAAACCTTTTGGCCATATGTTGTTTATTTTTCAAAACCTTAAATTGGCTAACATGTTTTTAAAGATATAATAGTTTAAGTTGAAGGGTGAAGGGTACAGAGGTTTAATTCAAACTTTAGTTCAAAGGAAGATAAATGAAAAATACAGAGGAAGACAAAGAAGAGTACCAACTTCTTGCTGAACCAGAATTTTCAAGTCGAACGAAGAAAATAAGTCCCCCTGGTTCAGTGCTAATGCAAGCTATGACTTGACCGTTCCGTGACCAACTCTGGATCCTCCTGTCTGTGCTCACACAGAGAGCTCGCCATGCTCCCGGGCAGCTTTTGTTTGTCGGCCAGCTCTGCGCTGTTGACTTGTTCTTGCTTTTACTGAACCAACTTCTGCCTCCACAAAGCTTCCAAGTAGCATTGCCTCTGAAGCTTGGAGACACAGAAGGCAAGTGAAATTCCGTTTCACTTGACACTCTTTAACCATAAGGTCTGTCCCCTGTGTGTTCGATTTCTGGGGTTAACCATCCTTCCTCTATGACATCCGTCTTTTCATATACTAGTTACTCTCCTTTAGACTAACTGCTTTCTCACAACATTCTTGGTGAAGTTTGTGACTCAGAGATAAGCTAATAATTACAAGTGTGACCCAATTAACTCAGAGCATCAGAGCTACTATTTTTTTTTACCACTTTCTGGATGTTATCAATTAATATGACTTTAAATCACATAGACTCTTTGGCTTGCCACATCCTACTGTCACATATTGATATCCACTTCACTAAATGTGCTCAGCTTAGCCACTATCTCCTTCCCACCTTGTAGCTGCTCAATTAGATGTTTTTGTTCTAACCATAGGGCAGGACTTCAAACGTGTCCCTGTTGAACTCCATCTTGTTAGGTTTGGGCCGTTAAGCTCTTATATCCTGAATATATCGTCCATTCTGTTAGTTAGTCTTCCCAGCTTGACGTCATCTTATTCTTTCCCAGAACACACCCCTTTCCTTAATAAAGTCTGTCACTGCTCCCTCAGTCCCTCTTAAACAAGCTTTATCATATGTCTGTTAGGATCTCTGTAGCTGATTTTGACAAGTATGAATTTGTTTCCTGGCACATGTGTATCTATTCTTAAATCTGTCACTTAATTACAATTCCTCTGTTAGATTACAGACTCCTGTTATCCAGGATCTTCTGTTTCCTCTTTACAGATTTACCTACCTTAAGTATATAGTTAATATTACTGACTTTGACTGGATGATGCTTGATGCTTACCTAATAAAAAGAGTGAGTGAGAGACTTGGTGTTTCAGATATAACAGAAGGATGCTTAGGAAATACCTTTTAACGAATCAAGCTCTAACTTCTGTTAGCAAAAGAGGAGGTTCAAATGAAGCTAGGGGTGCATCTAGGAAGGCTGTAAATGGTTTATTTTTTTCACTTCCCAGCCCATGGTGATTGCATGTTAGCCAATTATCTTGCATTTGATTTTAAAACAAATCAAAGTAGGTGACTCAGAAATGGGTGACTCAATCAAATTATAGACAAACCCTTGCTATAGTGACTCTCGTTAATTAAATGTCTGTGACAGCAGAATCAAAACAGGAAGAATGGTATACAATTTAGAAGCCAGGCCATAAAATTATTCCTTTCAGCTGGAGACACCTTAACTCCTTAAGTATATAACCGTTTTGAAGGAATAAGGATGAGCCTTATTCTACTTTGTCAGGAAGACTTGAATATTTGAAGTTAGATTTTACTTTATCTCATTTAAATCAAGTACATCAAGCCTCATCCATTTTAGTCTGTCTCAAATGTTAGGAGGATAACTTTCGTGTAAACTTTTCCTTTGCTGGCTCAAATACTTTTCTTTGGTGATTAAAAAAAAAATGCAAATTTTGTGAACATATTGCTGGAAAATAGATACTATTTTGGGTACTTCAAAAGCCTAGCAGAACTAAAAATAGATATGTTATAAAAAGCATGTTTAGTATCATTCGATTTTTATAAATTGATGTATTTGTTTATTTACATATATGTAAATTTGCAAATTTACCTATATGCTCATACGCAGAGAGTAAAGAATAAATGTATGAACTCACTCATACGCATATAGGCCACAAACCATTCTGTGATTATTTCAGAGTAAGTAGGATTGCAGATGCTTTTAAATATTCACAGGTTTTTTTTTCTGTATTTTCTGTTGTGAGCTTTCATTTTGGCGTAAGAAGAAAAATATAATTTTTAAAATTGTAAATTTCCCCAAAGCATTCTTTGTAATAGTGAAAATGGAAATGAATAAAATATCTATCAATAGGAGAATGGCTACATAAACAAAAAAGGAAAACTAAGAAATAAAATTAAGCAATGAGAAAAGATTCTGTGGTCATTTTAAAGGCTGATCAACAGGCAGATTTCCTGTACTATTAGGCAACAAGATGTGCTAGCTTCCTGAAACAGTAATTGTTATAAATAATAAAAACATATAAATGTTTAGCTTTCCCTGACTTTATCTAAAATAAAAGTGGACATAAAAATGTGTTGAAGCAAGCACACACATTGTTTTTAATGGTAGCTCTCAGATTTAATGTTCTCTAGTTAAAACACCAAGAGTACGGTGAGTAGTGGATGTCAGTCTGTGTCTCCCCTGCCTGGTCCCTTAGCTGTCACTGATGTGTGTCTACAGAGAACCTGATAGAGATTTGAGTGGTAGTAAGTTTCTCCTCGTTGCCTCATTGTGGTTGATATATCAGGCTGTAGCATATCCTTTTTCAAAGTTGTACAATCGGCTTCCATGGAACTGTTTGCCTTGTGATGTTATTGGAGTGTGTTTATCTGGAGATGAATACAGCGGTCCCTCAGGAAGTGCAGCAGGTTCCACTGTGGAGCACAGGGCACGGGAAGCGATGGTAGGGCATTTTTGCTGTACATCTATTTTTCATAGTACTTAAAAAATGAAAATGTTTGTTTTTGTTTTAGTAAATGGACGTGCATTTTTTTCCAAAGCAGCTTATTAAAGTTAATAAATAGTTTTTTTAGGGACAGTCTTTTTTCCACTTTCTATATTAGTCAGTGATCCTCCAGTATCAAAATACGTACAACTGAGGTCTTCTAAGAGAGGACGTAGTGCAGAATAAGGTACACCATCTAATCCTGTAAGAAATCTTGTGCAGTGTACCAACTCCAGGACAGATAGGGAGCACTCTCAGCAACTATATAGGAAATCCAGGTATGTGGAATCCCAGTGGAAACAGAGAGAAAATTCTATTCAGAGCTCAGTTTGTATAAATACCCTAGGAATGTTTTCATGGTTCAAAACTGATCTTTGACAACTGTATAAATATGTGTTAGATCATCTGTAAGCATTCACAAAATTTGTCTGTAATCTTCAGGTACAAAACAGTAGTATGGCTTTTAAAGGTCTACGTTGACCACAAGATTTGTCCTTTTACAGGTACACCTTGATTTACCTCTTTTTAGTGAGAAAAATTGAGGGAAGTGTGGGTGCGTGTTAGTGAAATGTACGAATAAGGTAAATGGGAAAAAGAAGTGAGAAAGAGGCAGAAGACAGCGAGCCACTGACAACGGTATTGGTTGGCATCAATTTCAAAAGCCACCTACCCCAATTTAGAGAATTTGCATTTAGGACTAATTAAATTACAAGCTAATTGGGCAGGAATTGAGTTAAGCCTACAGAGGTGCTTCATAAATATTCATATTGACAATGATAGAAGATGTTTTGTTCCAAGGCTAGATACTTCTATACTGTATGCCTTGTGAATGTTTGAAAGTCAATATTGTTTCACTACTGACCTTTTCAGGATAATTCTTACTCAGGGTAACTGAAATACATCCCTGTAGCAGAAGAGACCCTTTATAAGTTGAGGAATTTCCCCTATGTGCAATGCTCTGAAATGGCATGCATTTCAGAATCATGTCCTATAGATCATTAGTGTCAAATAGCATAAGCAACTTCGCTGGACTGCAAGATTCTTTGCCCTGGAATTCACAGTTTAATAAAAACAAGTGTTAAAAATTGTTGGTGATTTCTCCAGCTCTCTTGGAAACAAAATGGTCTTCTCAAATTATAATTTTGGCGCATTAAGAGTTACTCTAGTAGCCTAAGTGAGTTAGTTAATGTGCAGGTTGAACATCTGACACACACCAGGAAATAACTCAGGACTGTGGAATCACCCTCTCTTGCTACTTGATCGCTGTTTGCGTAAAACAGTGGGTAGTGAAGCTGTTTGTGTGTTGCTAGCAACTGTATCTAAGACTTGGGTTTATAGGAGAACAAACCATGCACTCCAGTACCAAGAGCACACATATATGATATTGACCTTAATTCCTAGGACTTGCTTTAAAACTGCACTCCAAATAAACACCCTCTTTAATTTTTCTCACATTTCTACGTGGTTATTCTTATTACAATAACAAATATTTCAATGATAGCCATTCAATGACTATTCCAAGTATATTAAAATTTTTCTTTCCTCTAAGGAGCTGAATTAATTCTCAGATATACTTCACATGAACTTTATTTTGGTTAAGTTGTGCTGTATTTATTTTTTAAATTTGTGAATGTGGGCGATTATTCAATGATCTATAACAATTCCAGACCTGTTTCCTTTTCTTTTAGTCTCAATAAAAGCTTGTTCCTATTCATTCAGCACTCTCTAATGTATCTGAGAGCCAGCTGCACCTTATCTGAAATGTAAATTAATGTAAAAACCTTTTCCATTCTCAATAAACAATCAGCTGCTGTCTTCCTATCTTCATGTTCATCAATGGTCAACATTCCACCTTCAACAGTTAACAAATATTTAAGTGCTTACTATGTACCATGCACTTTTCTACCTTCTGGGCAAGACAGATGTGGAATTACAAGTGTATCAAATATTATAACAGAAAGGTGGGAGGGTGCTCCAGGATCAAGTAAGAAGAGGACATTATGTACTTGTAGGAGTGGGTGGGGGAGAGGTAGCGGATGGTGTTAGAACAGGTAACTTTTCTAGAATTCATCAGGAAGTTATGTAATTTGGTAAATTGTGATGCAGGGTGGGGGGAAGGTGGGAAAAGGTGGGAAGAAGGGGTAGAGCCAGATAGTCCAGGATTTTGTATTTACTCCAGGAGAGCTTAGAGGCCATTGTTATTGGCTGGTGAAGAATGGAGTGCAGAGGGACAAGTGTAGATATGCAAGGCCAATTAGGAGATCATGTGGACAGTGAAGGCAAGGGCTGAGCATGACCTGGATCAAGGAACAAACACCATTGTTGGCTCTGACTCCCCTCCATGCCAAGCTTGTGGTCCCATGTTCCAGGCAAGAGACTAGTCATGCATCTATTTCTACTTTTATTCTGACTTGGTTGCTTTATGCCAGATGGGCCAAGTGTCCTCAATGCATCAGGAATGCGTTAATAAAGTGAAGACATCTTCTGCACCCTCCAGCTACCTCTCCTCCCTGTCCTTGCCCCTCAGTTCCTCTTGCCCCTTTCTCAGCTGCATGTCATTCACTATTGCCGTCCCTGTCCTGTCTTAGTTTCCCTTTAGTTATATTTTGCAGTGGAGATTTTTTAAGGAGTGAGCCACTATCGCTTCTTTGGCTCCCTTGGAGTAGACACAGTGAACCCTTGTGATCCAGCATATCTCTAAACCTGAGGAATATAGAGGTTCTTTGTATATCTAAAGGAACAATTCCATGCTAGTTGTTGAAACTGAGGAGTTCCTCATATATATACATATTTCATTGGTTATGAACAGTTCTTTCTTATCTCTTAAAAGCAGCAAAATAATAAAAATATTGAAATTATTCAGTGAATTAATTATTGAAATTTAAGGGCTTAAGAGGGTTTAACTGGGGTAAAAATAAAAGCTGTGTAGTAAATCCCAAACCCTTTTATCCCTCTTACTCATATTACATTTTTCTTTGAATGATAAGTTCCATGAAACTTTTCCTCTTCCCCAGCATTTTAAATCTGCTTTCCTCTTGTGCTTCTTTTAGTTCTCTTTCTTTCACATGAAAAACATTCTCATTGGAGCCTCAGTTTCCCTGAGAGGTGCTTCCCCCCCAGTGCTCATGCGAAGCACTGCTCCTCCCACATGGGTCTTCTTGTCCCAGATACCTACCATGCCGCTTCTTCCTCTGTGCCTTTCATGATGCCACTCATTTGAAATTCACTGCTACAGACCTGTGAAACACCTTCGGCAGGCACTGTGGTCAGCACTAAGGATTACAGGTGAATAAGGCGTGGTTGCTGGTCACTGGCAATAGCCATGGGATGGGGAGAAGAAACCTATAAAGACATAAGTGCTGAAATAGAGGTTGTTTTTTTTTTTTTTTATAATGGGGGAGGGTGGAGAAGCACAGGTTCACTTTGCCCAACATATCCAAGATGTCTGACTACTTCCAGTTCTTCCCCTCAGGATTAAATATACTATCTTCTCTCTCTTAGATTATTCAATATCCTTCTAACTAATTTCCTTACTTATACTCTTGCTCCCTGCAGTCTAATCTCACACAGTGGAGTTATTCTCCAAAACAGTAATTAGGTTACATTGCATTGCTTTCTGCTCAAAGCCATCCAATGGCTTCCCATATCATTTAGAATCAAAGTGAAAATTTATACTGTGTCTTTTAAAGATCTGTGTCATCTGCTCTCTACAATCCACCTCCCAGTGATCTGACCTCTTCTCAAGCCCCTTTCTTCCTCACCCACTCACTTCCACCACTCTGCCTTCCTGGCTGCCCCTTTCGCATACCAGGCATACAGCCTTTACACTTACTGTTCCCACTGCCAGGAAATCTCTTCCTCTGAGGATCTGCATTGCTGGTTCCATCCTGTCCTTCAGATCACTGCTCATTTGTCACTTTGTCAGTAAATGCTTTCCTGTCCATGCTATTCCCACCACCCTGAGATGCCCTGCTCTATCTTTCTTCATAGCACCTATGACCTACTTGATCTTTTCTTGTTTCTTTGTTTATTGATCATCATCCTTCAACAAGAATACAAGCTCTGTTAGGGCATGGGCTTTTGTCTGTATCTTCACAGTTGCATCCTCAGTGCCTGGAAAGGTACCTGACACATAATAGGTGCTCAATAAATGTTTGTGGAAGGAGGAAGGGAAGTAGAGAAGGAAGGAGGAAGAAGAGGGAGAGGGAGAGAAACAAGGAAGGAGGGAAGAAGGAAGGTTGGAAAGAAGAAAGGTAGGGAGGAAAGGAGGAAGGGTGGTAGGGAGGAAGAAAGGACAGGAGAAAGTCTCGTGTTAGTGTTACTAAGTCTCTAACACTGCTTAATATCTCTTTTAAACAAAAACAAAACTAGCTTCTAGCCCAGAGCCTTTTGAAAGTAGCGTTCTCTGGATGGAAATTAGCAAGGTTGTTCTGATTACATTGTATTTTATTTTCAGACACCTTCTCCTTTTTTTATACCTAGTGGTATTGACTTTCTATTTATGGTAGTACTATAAAGTTTCCCTTTAAATGAAAGCACTTAGAGTTTTCAAAATGTATTCTACTTTAGAATTTTTAAAATAAATAATGGTATGGGGAAACTCCTGCATGCAACAGAAATCATGAAGTAGAAATGTGGATATGGCAAAATATGAAGCTGGTAGTCTCAATGCTTGAAATTGGAGGTAAGTGACTTACAATAATTCTGCTTTTCTTCAAGGCCAATTGCAATTCCAACTTACATCCATGAAATGTTCCCTGACTACTGCCCTCCTCACCTTGTTCTCTCTTATTTTTTATGAGACTCCTGTGCACTATCATAGGTTGAACTGAAACTGCTTGGTATGGCTCACTGTTGTTTTGAGTCCTGATTTTGTCTCTCAACAGACTCCTAGATACAAAAAACAAACTGATGGTTAGCCAGAGGGGAAGGGGTTGGTGAATGGGTGAAAAAAGTGAAGGGGATTAAGAGGTACAAACTTCTAGTCATAAAATAAGTAGGTCTTGGGAATGTAATGTACACCATAGGGAATGTAGTCACTAACATTGTAATAACTTTGTATGGTGACAGATGGTAACTAGCCTTGTCATGGGCATCATTTTGTAATGTATACAAATATAGAATCACTATGATATACACTTGAAACTAATGCGATATTGTATGTCAATTATACGTCAATAAAAAAAGAACAGAAGCTAAAAAAGAAAATTGACATCAAATTCTTGATCTGAGTGATTGTGTCCTGCTGCCACTCCTTTTATGAAACTACCACGTTGCACATCCTGGCACTGACATAACAGACAATAAATAACATGCATTATTTTCATCATGGCTCACCTACACAATAAGGGATGGTGTTAGAGTGTTACAGCAAAAATACCTAAGCATGCTTTACGATTGTGTATTATTTTAAACTAAAGAATAAATAATAGAGAGCAAATGTTATTTCGGCTTGCAAAACTGAAATCAGTGTTCGGCCACGAGTAAAAATTATATTCATATTTATTCAATCTGGTAAAAGAAATTAATCACTAGGGCAAAATCATGAGATAATTGGAGCCAAATTCCAACACATCCAATTTGAATGCCTGGGACTAAACCCTGCTAAAAATACTGACCAGAATAGAAGCCATTCATAAATAGATTAGTCTGGAAAATTTTAATAGACGAGAGAAACAAAAGATAATAAATTTCTTTAGTATATTTCAATATTCTGATTGTCAGGGAAGATCTTTGTTGTTCTGTTTTACTGTTGTAAATGCGGTTAGCGTTATATTTTCAGTGGAAA
Organism: Equus asinus; assembly: GCF_041296235.1. Taxonomy (NCBI): domain Eukaryota; kingdom Metazoa; phylum Chordata; class Mammalia; order Perissodactyla; family Equidae; genus Equus; species Equus asinus. Next base: position 64,498,526 of record NC_091799.1, read on the forward strand.
CTTTGAAGTTTAAAACACTAAGAGCAAAGGCTGCCTAGATTGCCTGAAATGACCATTGCTTTGATGCTGTTTTCTGCAGCATCATGTATTATTAAATGTGAGTAATGAGAATAATAATAGGTGACACTCAGAGATCACTTGCTTGCTTACGCAAGATTACTTACAAGGTACTGCTCCAAGCATTTTATGTGTCTTAACTCATGACTACAATAATCCTATGAAGTAGGTACTCCTGTTAGTCTCATTTAACTAGTGAGGAACCAAAACTCAGCGACGTGCAGTTACTTACCCAAGGCCACACAGCAAGTAAATGGCCAAGCCGGATGTTGACATCCCGTGCTTGGGTACCCAAGTCCATACTCTCAACCAAGACCCTTGAATGCTGCTCCATCCTTCAGGAAACCGTGGTCCAAGTAGACAAAGTCACAGCACAGAAGTCCCAGCGCCTAAAACGAAGTTTGAAAGGTGACTGTAAAAGTAAGAGTTTGGTCCTTAAAAATTAAGTGAATTTGACCTGCCTTTCTCAATCAGAACATTTATGGTAATTTACATTAAAATTCTAGTATCCTTCTTTCACAAGAAAAGACTTTCAAAGAGTTTGAAATCATTTTAAACAAGGTTAAAGAACTTTTTTAATGATGGGATGGTACAATGGGGGTGAAATGCATTTTCTGTAATACATTTGTTTTTTTAAAGATTTCTTTATTTTTCCTTTTTCTCCTCAAAGCCCCCCGGTACATAGTTGTGTATTTTTAGTTGTGGGTCCTTCTAGCTGTGGCATGTGGGATGCTGCCACAGCACGGCCCAACAAGCAGTGCCATGTCTGTGCCCAGGATCCAAACCAGCGAAACCCTGGGCCGCCGAAGTGGAGCATGCAAACTCAACCACTCGGCCACTGGGCCGGCCCTGTAATACATTTTTAACTGATGTCATATTGAAGTATGAAAACCTTGTGCCCAGGCATGTTTTCTTTTCTTTATAAACAATATTAACTATATTAAATTAAGAATATTAGTAGTTTTTCTCATTGCTCAGTAACAATTAAATTCAAACATTGAAAGAGTTTAACATTTTACATGAGGAATCCACAGGCAATATTTTTAACGAACTTAGAGAGAGTTTACCATAGTTTGGCCTTGAATGACTGTATGTGCATATATGTACATGTGTGTGTGTGTGTGTTAAATTTAGTGATTCTTGGTGAGTGCTGGAGCAAATGGAATGTGTGATCGTATGTCATTTGTAAAAGTTAAGTAACTCCTTTATATCAGGCTTACATATTTTTTCTAATCTAGTGGTTATAAAATGGTACTAATTATTGTATTAATTTTAATTTCCCTGATAACTGATAAATTTGAGTGCTTCAAAATATTGTTGTGTGTTATTAGTGTTTCTACTTCTATAAAACTTCTGCCCAAGGGCTGGCCTGGTAGTGTAGTAATTAAGTTCGCATGTTCCACGTCAGTGGCACTGGGTTTGTGGGTTCAGATCCCAGGCGTGGACCTATGCACAGCTCATCAAGCCATGCTGTGGCTGGTGTCCCACATACAAAATAGAGGAAGATTGGAACAGACTGTTATCTCTGGGGCAATCTTCGTCACCAAAAGAAAAAAGAAAAAATTCTGCGCAAGTCTTTTGCCCATTTTTCTCCTAGGGCAATCTTTTTATGATTGATTTTTAGAAATTTTTAAATGAATTTTGCAATTCCCTGTTGATCATAAGTGTTGGAAATATCTTCTCCCAGTAAGTTACTGTTGAAGCCTTTTGAGAAATAGAGTTGGTCTTTTCATTGGCAGGAATTTCTTCTAAAAAGTTTTCAAGTTCTGCCTTTTACATTTAAATCCTTTTACATATGGAATTAAATTTTGTATACAGTGTGAGAAGTAATCTAATTTTGTATGTGTTTTCCACGTGGTTAGCCACTGATCGACTGCCCCATCATTTCTCGCTGGCTGGTAGAACTACCTTTGACATGAGTTGAGTTTCTCAGTAGTATTGGTCTATTTCTAGGGTTTCTATTCTGTTCCATTTGCCTGTTTTTCCCCATGTTGCAGACTCCCATGGTCTTAATTTCTGTAGTATTACAAAAGTGAATATGAGGTAAAGAGTCCCTAACGCTAACCTTGTTCTTCTTCGATTGCCTGTTGGCTATTCTTCCTCTTTATCACGGCCATAAAAAATGTTTAAAAACAGCTTATTAAGTCCCTTGAAATAAACTATCATGGTATTGATTGAAATTCATTGAATCTATAGATCAATTTAAGAAAAAGTGATGTATACAAGATATTATATTTCTATCTATAATTTTGGCATCTCTCTCCATTGGTTGTCCTTTAGTGTTTTTCAATAAGTTTTATAAATTTTGTTATAAAGTTTTTGCACATCTTTTATTCATTTGTACTCTATACTTCTGTTCTCAGTGTAAAATGGCAACAATTTTTAACATTACTCTTTCTAAATGCTTGCTGCAATCACGTACAAATCTAATAATTTTTATACTGTCTAAAGATCCAGGATATTTGTTAAACTTTGTTATACTTTCAATAATTTTTCTTCTTTTAGATATTCTGTGTAGATAATCATATCATTTGTTAATAATAAAATGATTTGTTCCATTCTCATTTTTATACTCTATATTTTATGCCATTTGTAAAAATATTTATTTTTTTACTGCACCAATTGGACAAGTGCTTCTCAACTTTAAAATGCATAGAAATCCTCTGGGGAACATATTAAAATGAAGGTCCTGGTTTAGTAGTAGAGTAGGGCCTGAGAGGTGGCATTTCTAACAAGCTCTGAGGTGATGGCAATGATGTGAGTTCAAGATAGCTAGACTTTTGGTAAATTATTAAATAGAAATGGAGATGACAAGCATTCTTTTCTTGTTTTTTGATTTAAAAGGCATGCTTTGACTTTTCATCACTTTTAGTAAGTTCCCTCTATTCCAAACTTGCTATAAATTTCTATCACGAAAGGTTGTTGAATGTTGTCAAAGGATTTTCATCATTTATTGAGATATATATGTTTTTTCTCCTTTAATCTATTAATGTCACAAATTATTAGAACTTCTAATGTTTATAGCCTTTCACATTAGGTACTGCACATGGACATACACACACATATTTACACTCACAAATATGTATTTATTACTGCTTTATTTGCTGATATTTGGTTTGGAGTTTTTAACCTGTCTTTATGATTTAGATTGGCTTTATACAATCCTTGAGGATTTCTAATTTTTAAAAAATATTGTTTTACCTGAATTGGGTGTATTCATCTTTTTCTAAGTGCTTTATATTTAGCTCATTTCTTATAATAATTTTTTGAGATACATTATATTATTAGCAGCATTTTACTGATAACTGAGGTACATAGAGGTTCCATACCTTGCCCAAAGTCATGTAGCTAGTAGGTGATGGAGCTACAGTTCGTTAGTTTGTTTTTATTGAACAATGAAAAGAATGATAGAGAAAAGAAGTTGTTTTGTTTAGTCACTGAGTCACTAATTCTGTGCAAACATAGTTTTCAAGGCCGCTAAAAACAGATTTAGGGGGCTGGCCCCATGGCCAAGTGGTTAAGTTCGCGCACTCTGCTGCAAGCCGCCCAGTGTTTCGTTGGTTCGAATCCTGGGCGTGGACATGGCACTGCTCATCAAACCATGCTGAGGCAGCATCCCACATGCCACAACTAGAAGGACCCACAACGAAGAATATACAACTATGTACTGGGGGGCTTTGGGGAGAAAAAGGAAAAAAATAAAATCTTAAAAAAAAAAAACAGATTAGATCCTGGGGCGGGGGGGGACAACCATTTTTTTCAGGCCACGTGCAAAAGTGGGGTCCCTGATAATTTTTAACAGCTTGCCATCCTCTATCAAGCAGTGGGGCTAGACCCTGATGCTAAATGGAAGAATACACTTTCCTTGGATTTGTAGCTTAATGGCCTATGCCGAAAGCTGGATTTACCCAGTGATTTCATTGAAGGTATAGACCTTTCTCTGAATTCGGCAGTGATTTAGCGTAATTAAATAACAGGCGGATGCTTACCCCTTTTTGTAAGCTGTGTTAGCCCTAATGTACTGACTTGCACTTTAGGTTTTCCTTTAGAACTGCATCTCAGTCTCTCTCTCTGAGAGTGAAGCCTATCTTTTCACAGTAAACTTCAGAAAGATGGGATAGATGCCCTAACCCCTCCTGACATCCTGCTCTACACATTTAAGGCCGTTTATTTTGTTACCACTCGATGCTGGCTTCTTCTGTTTTCCTTATCACATGATTTTTCTTAAATGCTTATTTATTTGTTGCCACCTTGGTAACAACGCAAGGAATTTTTTTCTTTGCTGCAGATGATGATATAGAGGAAAATGCAGGAGACATTTGCTTGCTCATGAAGTGTAGGAACTGCACAAATTCTTAAATTCTTTAAGATTCAGTTTCCTCATCTACGACAGGAGATTGAGTTAGGCACTCTCTCACCACTCTACCAGCTCTGATGTGAAAGGATTGTGTTCATCCTTACACAGTGTTTTCTCATTACAGCACAACTATGCATAATTAATGTCATGTATCGTTTTCCTAGGAGGTTGAGAAACCCATTATCTAGATGATGCACAAGACTGATTTTTGTTAATGTCAGTCTTGACTCCACTTTTTAAAAAAAATCTCGTTAATATTATTAATATGATCTAGAGTTGCGAAATATTTCCAAGCCTTGATCATTCTTTTGGGCATATTTCCATGAACAGTTTTGAAATGATAGATTTAGTGGAGGAAATACAAAAATAATATTAAATTCTCCTAGCAAAAAGTAAACGTAATTAAATAGCCGCACAAATCTCTGATTATTAAAAAGATATGGGCATGAGAAACCTCTATAGCTTTATCTCACTGTTTGAAGGGAATACTTTGCCCTTCATATTCATCAGTGATCTTTTAAAATCACTTTTACACTTTGGAAATTGTATGTCATGTGTTTGTACAACAATGAGAAAAACGACCTAAACTGCATAGTCGGATAAAATGTCTGAATTTTATACTTTGACATGTTTTTCTTTTTAAACTAGACGTCACCTAATTTCTTTCCAAAAATAGAAGTAACTTTCTTTTTGTCCTTGGTCCTGCTTCCTACCTGTTTTTTCAGTGACCCTGCTATTCTGTGATAATAAGATTTTACTAGAGAAAATGCCCTTCTCTTTACTTGAACATTACCCTATTTTCTTTTTTACAAATGTCCCTTGTCTTGACTTACATCAGCTGATTTCCGAATGAATACTATCTTTTCAACTTCTGTTCTTTTGAAATGGGATATTCGATGATAAACCCTTCTGTAAAGATGAAGCCTACACCTGTGTATCTAGAATTTTGTGCCAGTTCAATGGGGCTGAACGTTCTTGAAGTGAGATTACAGAGACATTTCAAAACACTTACCTCATGTTCATTCATCTATTCATCTTCTCATTAATTAGATCGGCTTGGAAAATTGTTTTCATTGATTAATAGTGGCTTCCTGGAATATGTCTTTATAAAGATTATGAGACATATGGGATTCTGAGATGCAGCAGAAAAGAGTGTTTTGATAGGTAAGTGATTCTGTGGTAGACATGCACACGCTGAGTTTGATAGTACTGACTCAGAGAGGAGTATAATTTTAATGGAAACAGAGGCAGAGAAAAGATCCTTAGGTCATTTGACCTAGCCTGGTCCTTCTAAGAGATAAGTTACCACATCATCCAAAAGGGAGTTGTCTATAAGTATTTTTAGAATCTCTTAAGATGGGCAGTTACAATCTGGTATTAAATAGCAGAGCTTAATTTTTTTTTCTCACTTAAGATGGAATCATGAAAATTTTAGACGTTTTTTATGGCTCTAAGCAGTTGAGCATGCAAACCAGATGTCAAGATGGGATATAGTCAAAAGTTTAGACGCCACACCCATTTTATTTTTGTTTATATTCTGGAGCACCAAACTGTCTTGCATCTTTTTTTTTAAAATTTTTAAATCAAAAACCTATTTTTTAGATCTATTTTTTAAAAAACTCTATTTTTTAAATCTGTTAATTTAAAAATCTAAATTTTTAAATCAAAATTTAATTTTGACCTCAAATCATCACATTTTTAAAAAAGCTTCAGTAGGAATATCTCGTAGATGGCTGAGTCTGTGGAACGGAAATCCAGTGTTTTTATATTACTAAAGAGAATATCATGGGGGAAAGTTCCGAAAGTCACATTATTCAGCTGGATCTAATTTGGCCTGTTATAGCATCTAAGGAAAATGAATTAATTGGACTCTGTTCATTATAAAGCCACATCATATACTTCCTAGTAACTTGTGCTCTTCTCTGTATTTGAAAATTACTACTTATTTTCATATTTATCTAAACAAAATTGGGAAGCAAGATAATTATTGCACTTTTAGATTGCCTATTAATGAATTTTATACTTTTTTTCTGTTTTGTGAATTTTCTGTCAATTCACAAAAATAATAACTAATGGTTTTTCCATACTACAATTGTGTATGTTAGTCAACAGGTAAAAGTAAAATTTAAAAAATATTTATTAGTCTCCAAATACGTATACAGTATAGATTTTTAAAATTACTTATCCATAATTCTAGCACTAAAATACAACAATTTTCATTTCTTCTTTCCCTTTCAAATGTTGTCCATGGATAATACATGTTTTATATAGTTATAACAGTAATCATATATGATGTTTTTCTCCTAATTTTTAAACCCAACATTATTCCTTCAACCCTTTTCTATCATCTGACACAATCTTCACACATATCATTTTGATTGCCACATAATATTCTGACTTGATTGAGAATTTCTGCATTTTTTGTGTTCAAGTTTTTTCCTCATTTACTACTATTACAAATAATGGTTCTAGAAACATCTTTTGAAGGTTTCTTCATCTTTTAAATTACTTTATTAAGATAAATTCTGAGTGATGGACTCGCTAGGTCAGATTCTACCATCGTCTTCATATCTCCTGCCATTTTGTAACCAAAAAGATACTGTTTATTGAGTAAGACCTGCTTGTTAACAAACTTTTTAATCTTATTTCATTTTGTCTTTCAATGAGTCAGATTCTATTTTGCTCTGATTAAATCTCATTATAATCAGTAAGGATTTAGATTTAAGTTTTGTAGTAAAACAGAAAACTAAAGAAAAGAAAGGCTAAGTAATAGAAATAGTTGTATTTCCAGACCCTTTCACCACATCTGTGGGAATCAGTGGCGCCACCACTATTCACTGTGCTCCTTTTGCTGACTTAACTCAACAGTTTGCACTGAGATCTTTACCAACATGTATTACATTTTCCTGCTTTTTCCAGATACATGGGAAATGGTTCATTCGTTTATATTTCCTATTTCTGTATGTTTCTGAGCATTTTTCTTATGCCTCCTGTAAGTTTTTACTATTACTTATTTGTCTATCATCTCTCTCGTATTTTGGCCTTTTTTTCTTTCCAATTTTTCTTTCAAAAATTTAAATTTTTGTTATTGTTTTCTCTCTTCTTCCATTCTCTCTCTTTGTTAATTTGCCAGGCTACTTTTAATCTGTTCAAATGCCTTTTGACTTTTAAATTTCAGCTGTTGTATTTTCTTTTCTATGTTATTAGTGTTTGTTTCTACCATTATTTCCTTCTTTCTACTTTCTTTGTGTTTATTTTTCTATTTTTCTATGTTATTAAGTCAGTTACTTTTGCATTAATTTTTAGCTTTCCCTTATTTCTAATATATTTGTTTAATTTTACTACTTTAACTGCATTCCACAGATTTGATACACAATATATTTATTATTCAGATTTAAGTATTTCCTAAATTCTGTTGTACCTTCTCTGACCCAAATGTTATTTAGAAGTCCTTTTAAATTTTTTTCCAAAAGAAGAGGTTTTTTATCTTTTCATTGTTATTATTAATTTCTAACTTTTTCCCATTGTTATCAGAGAAGTTATCTGTATAATACCTTTTCTCTGACTTTTGTAGAAACTTGCTTTTACTGGAAATTTTCGTGAACACTTGGTTCATTATAATTGCAATATACAAAAATATTATTTTCATTTTCCTATTTATCCTATTTTGTTTGCTGTCTTTTTCCTTCTTTTCTTTCCTTGTATCATTTTGGATCAAAGTGACTTCCTTTCTTTTCTGATTGTATTTTTCCTTCCAGCTTTAAGTTTTATTCTCTATTATTTTAGTAATAATCCTTGAAAAATTTCCCTGAATATTTATCTTGTTAAAGGCTGAGATTAAACAATATCTTTGCCCTCCTCCTCAACAATATAAGAAAAGTGGGTTTCACTTTTCTCGTTTGCCTCACACTTTAGACATTATTATCATAGTTTTGATAAGTCAATTTTTGTGAATATTTATTGACATTTTCTATTTGCTAACCACTGTTTTTTGGCATCTCAGTCCTTCTTTATTCTTAAGATGTGTCTTTTAGAAATTGCTCTAGTGCCCAATAAGACAGAATTCTTTTACTGTTTCATTTTCTTAAAATTTTTATTTTGCCTTTGTACTCGAATGATAGTTTTCCTGTGTATGTACCTCTAGGTTGACGACTCTTTCTCTCGGCCCTTTAAAGATAGTATTAAATTATCTGATCAGTGTTCTCTGGTTCTGTATCGTCTCTGGGTGCTTTTAAATTCTTCTTTCTATCTTTGTTGCACAATTTCACTCTGATGGGTTCAAGTGTTGATTTTTCAAACATTTACCCTACTTAAGATCCATTGGCTCTCCTACCTATGATATTGGCATCTTTTATTAATTTTGGACAATTCTTAGCTATTATTGTTTTAAATATTCCCTTGCTACCATTCCTTTTATTCTCCCCTGTGAAACCCTAGAAAGACTTATATTGACCTTCTCGTTCTGTCATCCACTTCTCTTAACCTCTCATTTATATTTTCCATCTCTTTTATTTCTCCATTACATTCGGAATGTTTCATTCATCTATGTCTTCTGGTTTATTAATCCAACCCTTAGCTGTTTCTAATCTGTTGTTCAATCTGTTTATTGAATTTCTAATTTCACTTGTTAGACATTCAGTTTTAAATGTTCTGTTTTTATTTTAAATATGTGTGATGATTTTTTAATGGTCTCTTGTTCATCTGCTAAGTTTTCTATCATTGCTTGTATTTCTTTAAATAGATTGAATATGTTATTTTGTTTTAGTTATTTGGTAATTCCAATATCTGTAATCTTTGTGGTCCATTTCTGCAGTTTATTATTTCTGTTGATGGTTTTTCGTGAGAGTTTACTTCTTTATGCATTGAGTGGTGCTCCTTAGTATTTTTGTGATGCTCCTTATTATTTTATCTGTGGGGATTATTTGTGTTTAAAGTATATTTTTCCAGAGAGAATTTACTTACACCAAGTAACTGCATGATCTACTGACCACAGACCTACTTACTTTAAACTAGATGTTCAACTTCCAGGCCAGAGAAGTACCCAATTCCATATGAGTATGCATTTATGATTAGAAATTTTTAAAAGAAATAGTTAAAAAAATAAATGCTCCTTGGAACCAAGGCAAGTCTTGTTCTGCATGAAAGGTGTTATGTTATGTAGTACACTCACTCTGGGTATGACTTAGGTGTGAGACGTCATGTGGAGTCTGAATGTGACTTCCTTCTCTATTTAGGCCCCCAGCTTTGGTTTTTACAAAGGATTAGCAGATGCGTTCAGGGTAGACATCAGCTCTAGTGCTTACTTGTCTCTGTAAAACTATGCTTTCTTAATTTCAGGCTTCAAATTATCACTCTTAATTTAATACTTTAAAATAATCCAATATTATATTTAGAGCAAATTTTGGTATTATATCATTGCAGAGAAAAGCACACAAACCTAACTGTATAGCATGATGAATTTTCATGAAATGAATTGGCCCTTGTAACTGGCAACTAGCTCAAGAAGTAGAACATAACCAGATTGCAGAGGCCCACTTTGTAACCCCTTCCAAATACTGCCCCACAGGAGTAACTACTCTCCTGACTTCTAACACCATAGATGACCTTATTCACTAAAGAGAATGTACCCTTTAATGTCTGGCTTCTCGTGTACTGTTTAGTGTCTGATTCCTTTTTCTCAACATTGTATTTGGAAAATTCATCTGTCTTTATATATGTCATTATATTTCGTTTGCATCCTCATGTGAATATGCTGTAAATTATTTATCCATTTTATTGATGATAAACATTTGTTTTGTTTTTATTTGAAGTTATTACAAATCATGCTGCTATGAACCTATTATACATATCTTTCTGTGTACAGAAGTGTACATTTCTGTTGGGTTTATAGCCAGAAGTGAAGTTGCTTGATTATGAGGCGTGAGCTTCTTTCATTTTTAGAACCTACTGCCAACAGTTTTCCCCAGTAGTTTTTCCAATTTTGATTCCAACCAACACTGTCTCAGTTTTTTGGTTGCTCTACAGTCTTGCCAACACTTGTTATTATATGTCTTTTTGCGTTTTCACCATTCAGAGAGGTATGTAGTGGTATGCTATTGTAGTTTTAATTTGTGTTTTCCTGATGTCTAGTGATTTTGTGCATGTGTAAAAAACTTTTCTTGGCAATTTTTATCTAGCCTTTTGAAGTGTTCCGCACTAGAAAGTGTTCCTCTGTGTAGCTAGCTCACTATTTTGCTAAGAATTATTTCAGTCTGTATAAAATACCATCTAATAATTTCACTGTGCATCTATTCTTAATTTTCTTTTTCTTCTCTTCAAAACTGTCTTAAAATAATTTTTTCGGTGCTCTCGAGGTCAACCTTTAATCTGTCTGATCTGTCTTTGAGCTCCCCCTGCTGTTTTCTGCTTAAATTATATACCTGTTGATGATGCTAATTAGCTTTAAAATGATGGATGCTTAGATGACAATCTTTTTTAAACAGAAATATTTCGTTTTCCCAAAGACAGAGGGTGTCAATCAATTTAGATACTAACTCAGGAAAAAAGAAATTTAAAGTAATACTTAAAAACTAGTACTTTAAAAAACTTACTTGTCATATGAAACCATTTGTATTAAGGTAATGAACTAATACTTCAAATTTTTAAAAACTGGACAAGCTAGTGAGTCGTATGTTATCTTCTCAGGTATACTGTAAACATGTGGAAGTCAACAGCATGACTTATACCTCTTACTACTTCCTCAGAGTTTCCAGAATATTTACCTTCACATCATTCAGTAATGAACTATTGAAAAAAATCGAAAAGCATTTATTCGGTTGTCTTGCTGCGTACAAATTCATGGTGTACATTTCTTTAAGGCAATGTGGCTGAAATGAATAAAGCACACCATGCGGTGTTTGTATATATTTCATCAGTCAACTCTGACAGATAATGTCTCCCTACATCACGGTATAAAAAGCGTACTCCTTTCTCAAGCTTGCCAGTTGATTAGCTTCACAAAGGCCTATTATACTTTAAAAAAATTGTCAGGAAGAAAGAAAAGTCAAAGCCTTAACAGTGTAGATTTGAAGCCGTATAATGAGCACGTGAGATTATGGACTTTGGATGTGGGCAAGCCTCAGTAATAATAATATCTAATCTATAGGATTTTTACAGTGATAAATACAATAATGTGTGTAAAATGCTTAACGCAGTATTTGGCACATAGTAAATTCTAAGCTGCATTTTGAACACCTATTGTGTTATGAATAAGCCATAAATTGGCATTTTTCCTTTTCAGAATGTGCTATTTCAGTGTTGAAAATCTGCTTTTCCTCTGTCTATGTTAATTTCCTTAACATTAGTTTTGGAAATGGTGCCACATACCCTCATATTAGTGCCCTGCACGAGGCCAATCAAAGTTAGGTGTAAAAAGAGTAATTTCCTGCTTCTCTCAGCACCCTCTGCTAATGATGCTGTTTGAATATATTCTAGAAAGACTGTTGATGCCAGAGCCAATTGAAGATAGGCAGGTGGATGTTTTTAACTTTTGCTAGTAATAATATTCCTTCCGCACTCTCCCCTAAGTTTCTGCCATATTAAAGAGCTGCAGTTCCCTTTAGCTGGCTTCTGTGTATACCCTGGGGACACATTATTTTAGCCTTTTGCTCCTCTCTTGAGGAAGGGAGCACAGGAAGAGAACCAAATAACCCCAGTCTAGGAGGTTAGACTGTCATAGTCATTGTGTAGATTCAAATGAATCCTCACCCAGAATTTGCATGCATACACACACTAAGAGGTTATGAAAACATTTGTTACCTTGATAATTGAGACTTTTCTGGAGAGAGCAGGACAATTTGACTGCTTGGAGATTTTCTGGTTTTTAGAGGGTAGGGCCCAAGCTGAGAGTTTTGCTTGGTAGAGGTTTGCATGGTTTGAATCTCTTACCAGCACCAGAGGAGAGAACACCTGGGCTTTCTTATCAGTTTACACAGATGTGGGGCAGAGTTGAAGAAGGAGGGGTGAGATGTAAGAGCAGTCAGCAAACGTCAAAAAATGGAGTAAGATTCCTTGTATAAGAGACTGAGATGTATGAGAAGAGAGAGGTGGACCACAATGATATACAGCCAGTGTTTTGTAGGACTGAGAACCAGGGTACCTTTTCAAAAGCGTGTATTTCTATTGGTTGCCACACGTTATTTGACCAAATTTCATCAGATGGGATGTTGGGTTTTCCCTTTAAACTTCAGTTATACAAGTAGGAAGAATTCTGTTTGCCTTAAATTACTTAAAAAAAGATACTATTTCTTACTATTTATAAATGCAAAATGGATTCTTGCTAAATATACGTATGCCTGTCACCGGTGCTTGATCCAATTATATTATGAAATAATATATTATTTAACTTTCTTAAATAAATAGGATGACAAACTAGTATTGGGACTCAAAGGGGCTCTATATAACTGTATCTCTCATGGCATGATGTCAAGTCTGGTATGCATTGTACCTGTCATGTCATTATATTTATTGGTTGCTTATTTTTTATTCATTGTTTCTTTTGTTCATTCAACAAATATTTTACTGTCCCCCCAACATGTCTCAGATCCAGTATAAAAAAATTAATATTTCATCCTTGTCTTAAGAAGTCCACAGCCTTTTGGGAAAATAGGAATACAGAGTAATAACAGAGATGCAATATTATAAGGTCTTTAGTAGAGAGGTATACGTAATATCCTAGACTTCTAGAACCTTTATAAATAAATATATTTTAACAGGATAGATACATTGTGATGGCAAGGAAAGTCATCAATTCCGTATTTGTTTCTTGTTTTATCTCCCCTTACATACTGTTCTCTAGAGTCCTGACCCAAAGAAAGAGTTTGCTCATATCAAGTGAGTAAATCAAATTCTGCTTCAGGTGGGCTGACCCCTGACACTGGGAGCCGCATTACTGCTCCTGCCCACTGAAAAATCATAATCCAGGATGAAACCCAGCTTGAAAATTACAGCAAAACATAGTGGAAAAATTCTGAGAACATATACTCTACAATTTTTAGAAAATGAGGAAATAAAACCTCGAGTTAGTTGAACTTGGAATAAACCCTGCTCTGTGCATTCCATCCTGCTGGGCAGTTGTCATTTATAGACAGCCATGGATCATAGTACCTAAGTACTTTAGACTAGATGTCCTTATCTAGTGATATGTACAGACTATCACTGGACATATAACACTACCATTATATTGTGCAGTCTTGGTTTTCATGGGAACCTTTGCTAATGAGAGCACTTACATTGAGATGAACCTGCCCCCAGATATCCATCATTTGCACTGAGTTGTTTTGCTGTTTGCATTTTCTTTCTACTGGAAAGCACAAGTGTCTGAGAATCTAATTGCAATTTCTCCTGTAATTCTCAGGGAGTGGTCATAGATGGTGGATCTATTGAACTTTCATCTCTTTGCCACACTCTGTAAAATTACCTAAGAGCTCCAGAGCATGAAATTAACATTCAGAAATATTGTAATCCAACCTCCTTTTTTCCCACTCTAAATGATACTGAAATGAGGGGTCTTCCACAGCAGAACTCTCTTTAAATTATACTTTCAAATGCTATACACTTTTCTTTGGATCCTTCTGGATTTTTTTCTCCTAATATGGAATTTACATCATATTTAAATGACAGTTAAGACTGAGATCAACTTTTCAAAAACAATCAAATAAAAGCAATCTCAGCAAAAAAAAAAAAAAAAAATTAAAGCTTTTTAATCTCCTGTAAAACACCTCCATCCCATTAAGATATTGTGATTTAGGATTAGAAATAGTGTGGAGTCAGATGTTAGCTTGTCCTTTCCAGTGGAATTTCTCCATGTTTTAGTTTCTATATCAATGTAAAGAAAAATAATTCTTACAATATTCTCTAAGGAGTGTCTTACAAGATAAAAAACAAAACAAAACAAAACAAACCAATGCCCCCAGAAAACCTACTTTTGGGAATAAAGAAGTTATCTAAGTGGAAAATAATGATGCTTTCAATTTTCCCAATTGAATTCAAATAATTATCCAGGTCTAATTTGTCTTGTTCTCAAAGTGAACGAAATATTTCTATCTTTTCAATAGTTACCCCAGGTTTTAATTGGGTGGAAGTATATTGAGGAAACTCCTGTTGCTCAGAGCCCAAATTTATAGTTCTCTGAATCTGAGCCACATAGCTTGAGACAGACTTGACTCTGACAGGTTGGAGGTGATCAAACAGATATCTCTTCTTGGAGGTAACTATTGAGTAGATGTTTCACCTTTGAAGGTCATGTCATGAAAGTGTGACGTCTTTCTCTTTGCTTTGAATTATAGTCTCAAGTGAACTTATTTATTAGTGGAACCTATGCATGTAGGCATTTTGTTGTCCTCTGGTAGTCCACGTTAATTTAATTCAGTCATTAGTTATATGTTCTTCATGGACTGAAATGGCATTCTATGCTATTAAAAGCCTTTTAATTTAATAGACATTTATCGAGTGATGGCTCTCTTCTAAGAGTAATACCTTATGCTAGGAGGTCAGAGGGATATAGAGATGAAGAAGGCATAGCTTGGATCCTCAGGGAGACTGTAATATAGAGGGGAGTTCAGTAAATCAATAGAACAAGGCAGCTTATTGGCTCTCCAAAGGGGACTTTTAAATTGTCTGGGGGAACTTCAGGTAACTTCAGAATTTTAGGTGTCAAGAACATGTTCCTGCCTCTTCAGGCTTTAAATCCATCCTAAATTCTCTCTTGAAATTTAGACTCTCTACTGTCTGTTCCACTTGACATTCCAATTAGTAGCTCAATCTCAACCTGTCAGGATCTGAATCCATATGCTTCCTTGACCTCTTGCTGCCCCGTATTTTCCAAGTATAGGTAGTTAGTGCTTCCAATCTGTCACTGAAATCTTCTGATTTTATATGCTAAATATTTCTCAAGTCCTTCCTTTCTTAACGATTCTATTATGACTGCACTCGTTGAGATCCTCATCAGCTCTCGCTGGACCTTTGTAACAGCTTTCTAACTGGTTTCCATTCCTCTCATTTTCTCTCCACTTAAATTCGTTGCTCCTACAACCACTGTAGAAACCTATCAAAAACCTAAGTCTAACCAGGCATCATTTCTGCTTACAACCCTTTAGGGATTTCCAGAAACTATGGGATAAGGTCCCCAAACTATAGAGTGGTTTGCAATAATTTTCCAGCTAATTCTCTCAGCTTTTTCCTTTGGATACTTTTAATATGATTTAATTTATTGTTAAAATAGAGACCTTCTGAGAAGAAATGAGGAAGCTATTAATTCTTATATTGGGAATGCAGATTCAAAAGGTGACAGGACATGTAGTCACCCTGCTCTTTGTTCATGTCTAGCTGCTTTCATTGTCTTGTATGTGACCTGCTATTTTCTCTTTCTAGAACATCTACTTCCCTCTTTCTTCCCTAGATGCCTTTTTTTGACTTTTTGAGGTTCAAGTCAAGTTCCATCTACCTGGAGGCAACTTCTCACTTTCCTGTCTTCCAAGAGGCATTTAATACCTCCTTTGTGCTCCTGTACGCTGGTATATGTCTCTCGTTGCACTTGCTGTGTAATATTGAGATTTACTTGTGTGTTTATTTTTCCCCAAAGATCACAAGTTCCTTAAGGTCAGTAGCTATTCACCCTTCCTCATGTATTTGTGTTTAATAAATGTTTATTGAAGTGACCAAATTTGAACTTCAAATTTATCTATGTAATCTCCATGTCCCAGCTCAGGGTAGAGGATATGCTACTGATTTTTTTTTTTAATTGGAAATAAAAGGCTGAGAGATTAGGCTACCTAAATTTTTTTTTTTAAATCAACAATTATATGACCAAACATAATCAAAAGGAAAATATGTATAACAAGTATTCAGAGATATGCCTTTGTTGTTATTGGGAAGAATGCTATAATGGAAAGAGGGTTTGAGTTTCGCCAGATGGAACTTCTGGGGACCAAGGATAAGAGATTCAAGAATGCTAATGTGAATATAGTTGGAAAGATGAATTCTGGAGTCTAAGCTAAATAAGGAAGAAAATAAGTTAGTCTAGCATGGGAAGCTATAATATGGAAAAATAGGAAAAGACTACAGTGCTGGAAGTAACAATGGGGAAAGAGAGAAGATCAGAAGAGATGAACAAAAGGAGAAATAGAAGGAGTAGAATTTATGAACTTCATCGTAAGGAGTGATACCGTGACAGCATGGATCAGGGTGGGAGAGACGTCTATGCTTCTGAAGGATGGAAATGGAATGGAGATATGGAGGTGAGGATTTGTGATGATGCTTGTTCAACTTTGATGATAAATTTCACCATGAAAGTTAGAAAAGGGTCCAGAGGTTGATAAATGATAGACACAGAGATAGTGGTGTAAATAGATGTGATGTGCTTGCAAAGGGGAGGCCTTCTTGAAGAGTGGAGGTAGGCGAATGGACTCCAAGAAGCATAACAAACAAGAAACCACTCCTGATAGAAATGGTTTTGGAAGTTAGTGCCTCTGGAGAAAGCTTGATTTCAGTGTGGTCAAGGAGCTGAACAAAATATCTTCCGACGTGATCAAGGATTATGTGAGTTTGTTCATAATATTGCAAAGGCTAGAAAAGACCCACAGAAGGCTCATTGGGAGATAACTGTTGGTTGGGAGGTGAGGCGAAACTGGGTTGGATATGGCAGAGAGAACATACTGACAAAAATAGCAGCCAAAGAGATTTCTGCCTTAGCTGGTAATCGCAGAGAGTTACCTGAAGGGGGTTTGAACACAGGAAGCTGTGTTGGAGACTAGCTTTTTGTTACAGAAATGTATAGAGCAAATCCATTCATTCCAAATGAGGCTCCAAGTGAGGAATACGGTTTGGGCGCACCTCGAAGTCTTCCTTAATCGCTGAGTGATATTTTTCTGGGCTTGTTGTTGGGGGAGGCAGGCTGCTGGTGGGGCTGCTTCAAAGTCCTAATGAAGGTGCGTGGAGTCTATTGTTAGACATTAAGAACTTTCTCTGGTCTTATGGGAGAGATGGAGATTAAGCATAGTTAATAATAGTTTAAAAGATTATTGTGCAACCTTAGTCACATTGTTTTGCAATAATTAATGAGAATCACAAAGAAAAAAATTGCAAAAGCTCAGGCACAGAAGAATTTAAAACACCCTAATGAAATGAAAGCTATGACTAACGCTTCAACTTTCTCCTGTCTCAATTTCTCTAAGAGTTAACGTGGACCAGGGAAGAAGTTTCCAGTTTTTTTTGATTGGGTTCACAGATCTGAGATTCATGTCAAATTAGGACACTGACTTTCCCTAACGAATGTTCAGGGGCTGAATTTGTATCCTAATTTTAGCTAGTATTTACTTTTGAGATCTATAATCCATCATTATACTAACATGGCAATGCCTCAGAAGTTTAATGGTGATCCAGCTTCTAGAAATCTCCTTCATTAAATATCTGACACATTGTGGTATTCACAAATGGAGCACAAACAATTCTGGCAGCTTAGATGATATTTTCCCTGCTGTTGTCGGTCTGAACTCACCAGGTACCGACACTCAGAATATTACATTGTCTGTCTCACTTGGGTTGCATTACATTTTCCATATCATGCTGGAGACTGTTAAAAGAAGTATTTCTCCAGTCTTAATTGGGGTTACTATGGTCAAAGCCAGGTTTACAAAGCTCATGTTGTTTCTAATCTTATTTCCATGCCTGTATATGAAGCCACTTAACTTTTGAGATAGTATTTATTGTAACTGGGAAAAAAAGAACTGCATTGTAATGTGGTCAGATGTGATCAGATGTGTGTTTTGCGCACAGACACATATATTTCACCTTGTTCCAATATCCTGGTATGGTGCACATCTTTCTGGGATTGTGTGGCTTTGTGAATCTAACTTAAACAGTAATGTATTTTTACAAATACATAGAATCAGACTTCCCATCTACTATGGTAGATCCTAAAAACCTGCCACATCAGTCTCTAGTTAATCATTCTGTTTCTGTCTTAGTAATTTACCTACACATTAAAATTTTGCAATTGTATATTTAAATCACCAGGACACCTGTCATTTGGACTCTATGAGTTGTTGTTTAATAGAGAAAACAATTTAATAACTGTTTATAACTGGTTGAGATTCTGGTCATTTAACAGGCTTAACTTGAGAAGGAGAGAAGATGAGGAAATATGAAGCCTTATCATGTTTCAATAACTTTACATTAATTTTTGAATCTTTACAAAG
Organism: Equus asinus; assembly: GCF_041296235.1. Classification (NCBI taxonomy): domain Eukaryota; kingdom Metazoa; phylum Chordata; class Mammalia; order Perissodactyla; family Equidae; genus Equus; species Equus asinus. The sequence goes on from NC_091799.1 coordinate 64,517,174, forward strand.
GATTTTAGCTACCTGCAAAGGAAAAAGTTTCTTTTCTTTTCAGAATAGTCTTTTTTTATTGTCAAAATGCTTGAAATAAATTATTGAAGTAAAAAAACCATAGCTTGGAACCAATTTGACAGTTAAATTTTTTTTATATCTTGTTCGTTATATTTAACTATAGCATTTATTTTTATAATTAGATAAAGTAAGAAAGTATCGGAGTTCCTTTATACATCTATATTGATATGCATACATTTAAACAGTGATATTGAAAGAGCTGTAAGTTTTTGTTTCATCTCTCTGGACAAATACTGAGAAAAATATTTGATTTTTACATAATCTAGTTATCAGTTACTATTCAAAATGAGAGTATAAGCATTCTCCAAAACTTTTAAATGAAATTTGCCTTTACTGTTATGTGATTTTCCTGTGTAGTAGATACTTAATATTTTATTAATCACTATTGATATCAGTCCTGACTTGCTTCACTGGAAAGTCACCCTCGTGATTGAAATGGATGAGATAGAAGGTAATGGTGTTTTGCCAAGAATATAATTGTAAGGGGAGAAGGGAGCTGATATTTGAGAGGTACCTACTATGTGTTATCCAATTTGTATATGATGTCTGATTTAAACTTCACCTCACTCCTCCCCCCAGAAGTAGCTATTATCAATTGCCATGTTATTTATTTATTCATTTTATTCTTTTTGTAAGTGAGATATTTCAAACATGTAAAAAAAGGTAGAAAGCACTAAGCAATATAAAATTATATATATATATCCATTGCCCAGAAGTAACTAATGTTAACCATCTTATCATAAGCTAAATTTGCTTCAGATAACTTTTAGAAATAAATAAAATCTTATATATACACTTGAAATACCTTTTAGCCCCTACGTGTTCAAGCTGAGGAAAGATCAGCTCAGAAAGAGATGGACTGACTTGCCCACATCCACTCAGCTAGTGCGTAGAGCCAAGCCTGGGTAGTCCGTCAGTGGACTCCGGAGCTCACGTTCTTTCCCTCCACTGTGCGCACTTTCTCTCTACTCCCTAATGGACTCTCAGCCCCAGGAGAGACATATTTTGTAGAGTTGCTTCAGGGCGGGGGAAATGATTGAGCCTTTTACTTTTGAGTTATTATATCAATTGCCAATTAATTCTGGTACGTAATAAAGTATTATACGTTCACCTGTTCAATTATTTTCTGTATTACATCAAGAGAACAGGATAATTTGGTTATAATAGCTTCATTTACTTCAATTTAATATTATTAGTCATTATAGTGCACAAATGCAGGTGTATAAAGGAATGCGCAAAAATGACAAATGTAAAATGTAACAAGTAAGCCAATACTGCATTTCTAAGTGGTTTAAATTCTGTGGCTGGACATGTATTCTCTGTATGGACTTTTTTTTTTAAGTTCAGAAACCATTTTTAGTTAGCTTTATTTATTTTCTACATTTGTTATTTACCTCTCCAGCATTATCTGTAGAGTGGGAATCATAATACATATTTCATGGAACTCGTATGAACGACTGAGATGATGTGTCTGAAAGCATTTGACAGAGTGATTGGCATAAAGGAGCTACTTGAAACTTCTTTGCTATGGTTACTTGAAAAAGATATTGTGTGTGTGAGCTGGTGGGGTTGGGAAACAGCCAATATATTAAATATTTTTTAATAATTTTATTTGACTAAGTTCAACCAGCTGCTACTTAAGAAATCATTTGGCATGTGGAGACCTGTTTAAAGAGGGTGCTACTCCATAGTTGGTATAGAAAAGAGAGGAAAAAAATCAATCTATCTTACTTTTAAAAGTATCTCATTTTTGTAGGCATATAAGAGACCAAGGAGATGAGCAAATATTTGAGAAATGATATTCTTACTACACTGGCAGAAATAACCAATTAAAATGCTATTGTTATTTTATTAAGGCAATGCCGTATTATAATTTTATTATCTCTAGAGAAATACTAGGGATTTTATTAAACACATACTTTTAAAAAGTTGAAATCTGGATACTATTATCATTACTATATCTGTGAGAAAACCACTGCATGGGGAAAGAAGTGTTGGTAGGTTATTAAAATATGAAGAAATAAGGAGAAAACTGAAAATTGCATGATATTGTCAAATCTCCCTTGAGTCTCAACCATGAAACACTTCTTTCATTTTTAAGATTTCTTTCTCATTAATGAGTCATTTTGAGCTCTTTTTTACGTGGGCACAAGGAAATGAATAAGAATTCATCCCCACTGTTAAGGTACCCCAAATCTTATTAATCCAATTGTTGAGAGTATTGAAGCAATGAAGAAAAAAAGCATACTGAAGCTCCATGTATCTGCTTTCATTAAAATAGCAAATACCTCAGATTCTTATGCCAAATAACTGTGTGTTTTCCAAGCAGGAGTCCATAAGCTATGAATTTTAAACACTGTATGTGATTCTTCTAGAAATATGGAGGTCTGAAAAATAAAGTAATTCCATATATCAACTTAAATTGCATTTAATTAAAGAATAGCTTGGACATGTCAGGAGAGAGGCTAATTAATATTTCCAGAGGCTTGTGCTTCTGTAAGAAATGAAAGAGCCTAAGTTAAGTGTAAGCCGCAGGAGGAGAATGGTATTGCAGAGTGAGCTGTAGCAACCGTTCTTACTAATATTAAAATAAAGAAATTGGCTTGGATTGGAAAAAGCCCAAAGCTTATTTACTGCAGACGTTTGTCATTTTTTCCTGTTTTGACTCATCTCAGTTGGCAAGCACAGATGTTCCCTACAGCTGCCTCTCTCCCACTGCCCTTAAATTTTACTTAACAGCTGAACCATCAATCCTAATGCATCCAAAAATATTTTATCATGGTAATAATTCAAATGTTGTATTTGAATGCATACAAATTTCTTGAAACCGTGAGTATTCCACCAGTCCTTTGAAAGCTCTCTGAAGACTACTCGAAAAAAACGGTTGTCCCAGTGTTTATATTTCATCAAAAAGCTTATTGTTCTGCTACATATATATCTAGTTATTGTTTATATGAATGCACATCTTGGCATTAAGTAGCTATTTGCTAAGCAGTGTGCACAGCTATGAGTACACTAACGCCACCATTACCAATTTTGTTGAAAAGCCACGATATATAGCAAAGAGAAGAAGAGATGTTCCTGGTAATTGTATTTCAAATGTGTATTTAAACAGCTTATCTACTCTAAATTCATTTCTGTTAGATTAAATAGCTGTATTCCAAATCTTACAAGATACTCATCTCTCCACTGTTTTTTCCCTCAGCTTGCATCAGCTGAATAGCTCAAATTAATTGGGACGGGTAAAGTGCGAAACTGTGAGATGAAAAAGGAAATGGAAGCTATAGAGTGAGTGGCCTACAGGCCTTAAAAATTGTAGCACTTTTAAATCCATTATATTCTACTTTGCTTCAACTGTTCAACTTTTTTCCTTTTTGCTCTTGCTGATGTCAGAGATCTGTCTGGGATCTCTGTTCACTGGTTAAGGATGATGGGCTGAAACCTGAGAGGACAGGGGGACATCCAGAGCCAAGTCTAAGTAATTAGCTCCAGAATCCTTCCCACAGAGGGCGAGGGCAGTGTGGGGTGGGGGAGTGATGCTCACTGTGTGTGCACACAGTGTGTCGGATGTGCGGAGGAGGAGAGCAGGGGAAAGTGCCATGGCAGAAAGTGCCTTGTGGTTGTTCTCTAAAGGGACAGTCTCGGAGGCTGCCCTCCTGACCAGCTCCACTACTACGTGCTGCTGTGTAGAGCAGAGGAGTGGGGAGGAAATTAACACTCATCGCTGGCAGGATCTCGCTTGATCCTTACAATCCCAGGAGGCAGATATTTCTTCTCTTGAGTTGTGCAGCTCACCAGGTTTTACTTGTTCAATAGCTGCTTTAAAGCTTAGAGTCAAGTTCACAGCCAAGGTGTAATTCTTCATGGTGTGCCTTTTTCTGTTAGCCTCATCTCTGGTGCTTTTTCGCCTTCCTCCCCTTCTTGGTCTCATTTTTAAAATATTAGCTTACGTATCCTTAAAAACTGTTTTAAACCCTGTATGTGCAACAAGAATGCGTATAATTAAATAAACGACTAACGAGGAAAATGAGCGAGCTGATAGCATCATTTTACCCGTGAGGAAGCTGAATTTCCATATCTTGTCCAGGGTCGCCCAGTGAGTCCCTTGTGTGAGGCGGGTACAAGCCTGGCTCCTGACGCTTGCCTTCCAGTGTACGCTTTGCAGTCTCACTTACTCATTTCCTCTTAGTCTCTGCTTAACTGAATACACATGAAAATTTTAAATGATAATTTTTTTAGTTATTTCCATTTCTCTGCACTTAACAGTGTGCTATCTGCTTGAAATTCCCCTCCTTCTTTTTACTTTTGGGAGTTCTACTCATCTCTCCAAGAACCAGAGAAATACCTTCCCATGAAGCATTTTTTTTGTTCTGAAAGAGCATCATTTCTACATCTCTTATGAGACTCTGCTTTGCTTTCTATTATCGATATGGAAGTTTCTTTCTCTCCCGTCTCCATACTGACTAGGATTTTGTTTGTTTATTTTAATTTAGATCACAGTTACTAAAAAAGAGTATCTTAAGATTTTAAATGATGACCCCTGTTATCTTACTTAGCATTCCTGAATTAGACCACTCTTGCACTGGAATTGAAAACAAGAAGGTGTATTAACTATTTTTGAAAAGTAAACTGTATTTATAAAGTTAAGTTCTCGATCAGGGAGCAGACATTTTATCATTTTCTTTTTATTTCCCACCACAATTCAAGTGTAAGTGTTGACCTATAATAAATGTTTAATAATAACCTAGTGTTTTTAGGCAAGTGGCCAAGGTGTTGAATATTTAATATTTGAGAAGTTTGTAGACCGTTTCTCTTATGTACTTTCTATGCGCAGAAGGTGAAGCGATATAAACTTACTAATGGCTAAGGACAAGGACATTTTAACCTGACTGCTGGGTTCAACCTCAGCTCCACTGTTTGCAAGCTGTGTGACACTGGGCGAGTCACTTAACAGCTATGGGCCTATATTTCTTCACCTATAAAATGCGGATAATAATAATATCTATCTCCTAAAGGTGTTGTGAGGGTTAGCTTAAATAATACACATGTTTAAAACATACGGTAGGCCACGTGGTAAGTACTTGATAAGTGTTATCTATTATTATTAATTTGTAAAGAATTAATTTAAGATGGCACAGAAAAACGTCCATGGTAACTAAAATGGAAAGTTTATAACTTAGAGGAGAAATAACTAAGATGATATTTATTTCAAATATTTGAAAGCCTTTTTCAATTTCTGAAGAGTAACTATGGAAAGCCTATTGTGACATTAGATAGTGACATAGTGAAAAGACTGGAGAAGGTGACGATTGGAGATGAGAGCTAGGGAGCCAATAAAGCAGTTTCCTAGGCAACACTGTGTTCAGAATCCCAGAGGTGGCACCACATTACAGAGTCCGCAACCGAATCCTATTCATGAGCCTACATGAGGTATATTTCAACAGAGTGCCCATCATCTCTCACACTAAATCAAACTATGGAGCCCAGAAAAAATATTTTGTACCACGCTAGTGATCACAATTGAAGGGGATAGGAAAGATCTGATCATTTTCTACAGGCCTGCTTTTGTGGGGAGGTGAAAGGCGTTCAAAAAAAGCTTAAACTCTTTTGCCAATATTTCAAAGTAGCTCTGATGGTATTTAGATGGCAACCTCATTTTAAAGAGAGTTGGATTCTAACAGAACCCGGGAGAATCAAGCAGCTGGCATAGCAAGTTATCTGAATTTGATCTGAATTGACGTCAGGGAGCTGGGAATGCCCAAGGCAATCCTGCATTCTGCTTGTTTGTGCACTATTTTGACGACAGTGAGAATGTCTGATTGTTAATCATTTTTTGACAGTGTTCACTCTAATCTTATGCAAAAATAAAAGCATTTAGAAACTTTAGCTTCTTGGTCTTCAATGTTCTAGAAAAACTATTCTGCAGTAAGATTGTGTATAGCTATGCAATAAACATATTTACCTATATAATAAATCTAGAAAATATGTAACTGCAAAGTTTGGTAGAAGTCTTGCTTCAAAGCAGTCTTCTTGGGAAGAGAGGTTATTTTGTAAAACTTTATTGGTAGAGACTTAAAAAAATTTAAGCCAGATTTTTGTGTCCAAATATAAATGTTAATTTCCTGGGTATATCTTTTTTTAAAACTTGCAGTGTGGATATATAAGCAGCGCCAGACGTCTCTGTCTTAATCATTCATACTCTTTAATAAATAACGATGACATATAGTGAAAATAAAGCCCAGATGGCTGACACATTGCACAAATCATTGGATGCACTATATAGTCAGTCTTTAGTTTCCTGAATACTAACAGATAATACAAATCATCTTTGTAGCTAACCATTCATCAAATGACAAGTAACTACTGTGTCTTCTTTGAGCTAAGCACTGTGCTAGTGGCTGGGTAGATATAAAAACACACTGCCAGAGATGACCATAACATCATTTGCTTTTATTTTTATTGTCTTCAGGCTCTAGGCTTCCCTAGGAGACTCAAATTTCTTGGAATGTTTTCAAAATTCCACAACCAGATCCAAAACCAGAGCTGAGTTTGCCATGGTGGTTGCTTAACTAACTGGTTTACTAGCTTGAGTCTCATGCGTCATGGTGGATATTACTGGTTGTCAAGAAGAGGTTGATGAATATAAAATCATAGAATTTTAGAACTCTCAGAGAAATTCAGAACTGACTCAATTTACATTTTACAGAGAGAAAATGTGAAACAAATGACTAAGTAATTTCACCAAAGCCAGGCAACTAGTTAGTGTGAAAACTGAGGCTTAATCTACAGGCTGCTAACTTGTGATCTGATGTTCTTTCTTGTGTTACTGCATCACCAAAATGTATAGGATTAAAAATGCCGTTCATGAGAATGGGGATACAGTATTTTGGGTTAGCTGCTTCCATTGACTAAGGATGGGTTAAAGAAGGGGGCGTAAACATGACCAGCGTACCTACTTCGTTTGTTTATTCTAGAATGATGATGTAGATGTGGAAAATAAGAGAATAGGATCTGGCTCTGCAGAGTCTCGGTGGGGCCTCTGACTGGTCTAGGATTACCTAGACTTTCTCAAAGTACAGAACTCCATAGTCACAGAGCCTTGGATGACACGGAAGTCATTTTCCCAGATATAATATTTACCGGGCCAGTATGGAAAAATATAGATATGCTAAGTGGTTGGCTTTGGACAACCGCAGTCCATTGCATGTTGGGCATAAAAACATAAACGTTATTCATCAGATACTAAAATTTCCAGTTAGTACTGCTGTTGAGATAAATACTTCTGACTTGAGTGCACAGATGAGAAGCCCCTGAGCAACCATAGCTTTTACTTGCCTCCTAAAAGCCTGCCAGTTATGGGGAAGGCTGGACCCCTGTGGGGTTCCCCAGAGAATTGTACTTTGTTGGGATTCTCTGTAGTTGATGGTGTTGAGAAAAGAACATAATCAGGGGAGACAGCAGGGCTGTGAGTGAGGTCTGCCCATAAGCGGAAGAGACCCAAGTGAAAACCAGGGCGTGCCTGTCCCCAACCCCCAATAAAGTGTGTCCTGTTGAAATGTAATTATGGTGTCCCTCGAACAGAAACCATAATACTCTTTGCTACATTGGCTCAATTTTAGTATTTCTGCTGCTGCTGTTTGCCCACTTAGTTAATGATCACTAACATTAGCCTTAATAAGGAAGAAGAGGGCATGGTTCTTTCTAGTAAATCTAAGACTCAGTCTTAAAGGTAAAGCGAGGTGCAGGTGTGTTAATAAAAGGCACTATGCATCCTGAGCACTGTGTGGGTAGAGGCCACTGTTGCCAGGCAACCAGCTTAACAGGTCCTACATTTGGGTGAGCTTTATGTGTGGTCATTCTGGCCCCAATCAAAATGCCCTTGCCAATACCTCCTCTAGTCCCTGGCTATATTGAGCCACTCGAAACAACGTGGCCAGGATGGTTATTCCGTCAGCAGCTCTGGAAGAACTCTGCTGGTAGCTTCTCCCAGAAAAACAGGAAAAAGATGAAATTTTACAAAGTGTTGGTCTGCCTGCTCTAGACATGGCTTTGGGAATAGTCAAAGATTTTAAAGACTATGGATATTTTTATCTCTGGAATTGCAAGAAAGGGATGAACTCAAATTTATACATGTGAGATGCTCACATATTTTCTTGCTTAAAAGGTTTAAAAATTTATTTCTAAGTATATATTGTCACATGTAAAACAATGATTGAGTTCACATGGGATATAGCAAAATGTGGGTTATTATTAGAGAAGAACATAGGGTCATTGTCATTAGAAAGACATTTTTGCTGATGACCATTAAGCAAAAGTCAAAAAATCTTGTACTGTTATGATAATGATTTATGTACATTTCAGAAACCAGTCCTTATTTCCTTGGGCATCACAATAACTTCTGTGAGTCTGTCTCAAAAAGAATAAGAGAGAATCACTTTTTTCCTTTCAGTTCTTTGACTATTTTGATATAGCTTTTATGAAAAATCTTGAATTTCCAAGGGCATATTCCTTATTATTACAAGAAAGATTTTTGTCTCACTATATTTGAAATGATATTGCAAAATGATTTCCTGTAGAGCTTAGCGCTGTAGCAGAGGTCATTTTAAAGACAGTATGTTAAAGGACAGTGCCAAATTAAATGGCTTCTCTCTTTGCCCTAAACACTCATTCCCTAGAAAGAGACCAGTAGACAATGGTGAAACCAGCATGTTTCAATGAATTCATCATTACTCAATTAACTGAAGCAATTTCCCAGAAATATTTTTAAGGAATTAAAACTTGTAATATAGCATACAAGAAGCCCCAAATAAGTCCGACTATGAAGGAATGTTGTCATTTGTTAATTGACAACCTGGAGAGAGTGTGAGTATTAGGGGATGTTGGAAACTAGAGGTTTGTTTTTTTAAGTCTGATGCGCCGACTTACAATAGAGTTGTAAGCTTTGTTGATGGTTTTGTTTTTCCCCCTGAGGAAGTGTGTTTTGTGTGCACAAAGAATATAAATAGAAAATCATGCCTGCAAGCTGAGGAATGGTTTTAACAAAGAGGGCGTGGTTCATAGTGACAGGCATGGGAACACCACAGTGACCAAAGGGTTTTACTTCCCCCAAAAAAGTCAAATCATAGCATCTTAATGCTGAGAGAGACCATGAAAGTGTTCTGGGTGAGGGTTTTCAAACTGTGTTCTTGGGACATTCTTTCCCTACCGGCACCCAGAGGCACCTACAGAGCGTAGACGAGGGGTCGGACATTTTATGGAGATTTCCATTTGGGGGATTCTGTGGGTCGGTTCAACTCTCATTTTAGAGGAGAGGCAGCTGAGTCTCAGAGAGGCTAATGATATGTTGAGAGACACTCAGCTAGTTGGTACCAATCCCAGATTAGAATTTACGATTCATGCTTTTTTTTCAGTGGGGAGTTAAGGGGCTTACGGTACTTGTTAATCTATTAGAAAGTGTAACTGCCATGTTGAACAAGTAGGACTCATGGACCACAGTCGGGAAACATTTGTCTTTTCTCTCCACTGCCCTTGAAACCCAATGGAGAGGTGACTTAGAATGCCTACAACTCTCAAATGAAATCTTCTCTTGAATTTCCTGTCTCTCCTTTATTGATCCTTCTGGCCTCTTTTCAAAGCTGGATGGGCATGTCAACTAAGGGTCAGAAAAGCTGCATCTTTGCAAGTCCTACGAGATGGTCTAGCAACTCTAGGATGTAGGGTTATTTGCTTTCTATTGTTTTGTCTTTGGCCTTTTTAGGTTCTCTGGTGAAAAAGAGAGAGAAAGGGCCCCCATGAACACCTTCGTACACAAGCAATTGTTGAGTTTAAGCATAGCATGTGCATGGCGCTGCCTGGTCAGTGCTGTCCTGGTTACTCTGTAAGCACGAAAGCCTATAAGGCTTTATAATAATGTTGATTATTATTACTTGTCTGGCACACGTAGGTACTCGATAAGTGAATGGGTGAATAGAAGCTTATTAAAATTAGCTCAAGTAAAAAGAAATTTATTGGAAGGATGCAAAATAATTTTAATGAAATATGCTGAAAAGTAATGCCTGGCTTCATAGGGTGCCCCATCCCGGCATGTTGGTTCCATTAACCTCTCTGCTGATAAATCTCAGTGACCCCAGATGGCTACACATAGTGACAATGCGACGACAGTGCTCATCGTGTACAAAGAAAAGTAGAAATGTTCTTGAGTAGCCTGGACTGGGCCAGAACCTGGGTGTTGGGAGGTAGTGGGAAATAAGATAAGGGAAGTAATCTGTGACTTTGGAAGACAACATTTTTACTGTCTCAGACCATTCGGAGAGCATAGGGGAGCATTATTTCCACTGCTACACTATACAACCTGAAAGGATAGTTTTTCAAAGAGAAATACATACTTTCCATGTACCTAGACAATAGTGTTGCCAAAAGAAACATGATTGTCTCTTATGTAAATTATTCCACACTTTTTGATAACTTTGAAAATTTAAAAATATCACTGAATAATTGAGTAAAAAAACTCATCAGCTTTTAAGTACCAGAATATTCATGAAAAAAATCTTTGCAGTTTTCTCCTTTAATGAAGTTATTGAAATGTTCACACTTATAAAAATTTTTGGTGGTGAAAAAACAGAATAAAAAAATATAACTTCCAAAATTGTCTCCTGTGAGTAGGAAGACCAATTTGTATGCCACAAGATATTAATAAAATATTTAGTGAAAAGGGCAAGAAAATCCTTAGCAGTAGAATTTGGAAATTAATTTGCATACCCTCCCTACCCCAATCTGCATTTATGGGATATATGCCATGGTTATTCTATTAGAACATATTTCTAGGAGTTTGATACTGCTTTGATTACAGTTGTAACTGGGCAAACTCCTACTTTTCATGATGTAAAATTTTATCAGCTTTCTGATAGTGAGAAAAGGATAGGCAGCAGGAATTGGCTGGGTCACCAACAACCTTGTGCAGCAATCCATTTTGCTTTCCCACCCCTGCATATGTACTCACACACGTTTATATGTATATTTCACTGAGACAGAAGTTTCACAGAGTTCTACGTACTCTGAACTACATGTGATGAGTCTAATCTATTCTATTAGTTTTAAAATTTGTCATAAGCCATAATATTTGTTTCACAACCTTCTCATTGGTCATGAGCCCACAGTTTGAAATACGCTGACCCAAGGTAAAAATGCAATTGAGGAATTTGGAAATGTTATGAAGGACAGAAGGTTTAATAAGTAGAATATCAGTATTATTTTACCTCTCTTTCCTCTGAGTGTAGATCAAAGGAAACTAGTCTAAAATGTAGTTGGCTATTGGTTTGGAATCGTTTAGACTTAACCGTGGCTAGTAAGGGCACACTGTGGTCTTCATACAGTAGCCCCCTAAGAGTTGTTGGGGCCTGAGTCTTGCAACCCTTTCAGTGCTGTAGGATCACCTGGGGAACACTGAAAAAATTTGGAAATCCAGGCCAATGGAGTGAGATCTCTGAGCATAGGGCCTGAGCATTAGTATTTTGGGGAAGCTCCCCAGGTAATTCTAAAATGAGCTAAGGTTCAAACCATCGCCCGTAACTGTGAGACCATGCTTCTGTCTTTGTGCAATGAATACTTTTGACATTAACAATTCTTTTTACGTGATATTTTGTGAGCTGTGCTTCACCCAAGAGCAATAGATTTTAAAAAATTACTGAGGTTAGAGTGAGTAAACGATTACGCACATCCTGAAATCATACATGTTAAGATACTGATTACTAAAGTGTCATAGCTATAATTTGCTTATTAAAAATCTTATAAAGAATCCATTGGCAGGAGCATGTTATATGTGAAGTATTAGTTTTCTAGTTGAATATGGCTCAGGAGAAACCTAATTAACTAATTAAACCAAATGGATAATTTTGAATATTTATATTTATTCAAATAATGTACTTAAATAAGCCTCAGATATTTTATCTATCTTTCAAAATCAAAATGAATTCTATGATTTTGTCAAAGATTTTAGTTAAAATTGTTACACAAACACACATACACTGTAGTTTTTAATCTCTGTGATATGTACTGGCTGAACTGTTTTCCAGTGTCTTGAACATTTAGTAAACTAATTTAGGGTTTTAAGGCATTAACAAATAGAGAATCTTTCTGTACCCAATTTAATAAGAAGATGAAATGATTTATAGTTAGCATATCCATTTTTCACATATAAACAGATACTGAAGAAGTTCTTAAAAACAGGTTGTTCTTTTACATAATTTCAACATTCCCTCTGCAATTGTATTTCCCAATTTAGTTTAGATGTTTTTAATCCCTCTGAAAAAAAGTAGCCTGGCTATAAACCTCAGCTCCATGCTTATACAGATGGTTACCATTTCTGATTAGATACTACTCGGTCAAAAATTACTGATGCCTAAAACAGAGCATGATATTCCCATATGATAATTACTATATGTCTTCAACTAAATCCAGTATTTTTAAATTCTCTAAGATTTGGTACCTGAACATAACCGAATCTACTTCATCTCATTGGATTAAATACACTTTTAGCCTTCACTGATTTGTTTGATTGGACTTATAACTGAGCATATTTTTTTCTTAATATCTTTATAACATTAATAATCTCTCTCTTTGTTTTTGCTTTTCCAGAATAAAACATATTGAATATATGAATTATATTCATATGATTGTTTTATGAGAGTAAAATCAATTTAGTAGACACTACTGCTCAGTCAGTGAAAAACCAAGTTATAGAAATGTTTGTCTCGGTACCGCTATCAAGTTCTTTTTTTCTAAAGCAGAATTAATCGTCTCATTTTAATTTTCTGTAGGTGGTCTTTACAGCTGCCTTAAAATATTCCCTGTCAATTGTGAATAGAAATTCGAATTCTTGAATTTGATAATGCTGTGATTTTTGTGTTCTCTAGCATGTATTTATAGACTGATGGTCCTATTGTTCTTTTTTCTATGTTACTATTACCTCAGACTATTTGTCTATAGATTGTTGAAACTTATGAGATTTAATTCAATTACCTTCTAAAATGCTCTATTGTTACATGTCGTAATTCTATTAAGAAGTATAATTTGCAAGCAATATTTCAAAGTTTTGTCTGTTAAAATGTAGTGCAGGATATTTATTTTGTGATTATAGGCTACATGGATTCTGTATAAAATCTCCTCCTTTGCCCCGTCATGGAACTGATGTAGAGTTGACGTTGAGTTATCGGGGTAGAAGGAGATGGACATTTGACCATATCCAATGTGGTTTCCCAAATTCTGTGACCCCCAAAACCATATTCAAGGTAAATGGGCCATCCTTTTACGGAATTGTGTTGCTCATGAACTTACTAGCCAAAGACGATTCCATCTCAGCCTAGTGCTTATGTAAAAGCGCCAGAGGAGAATAGTTCCAATGGGGGTGAATCTGAACACATTCAGCAAAACGGCCCAAAGTTAAGACTCTCAGAGAAAATGTGCATATGCTTGCACTTGGCAAATGAGGTATTTCCAAGCATTCACGAGGCCCATTATAATCAGTTAACATTTTTTAAAAGGAAATGTTATTGAAATAAAACCTACATACATAGAAGTACCCAACCATAAGTGCGCGGCTTGATGAATGTCCACAAAAATGAACCTATCTATGCAACCATCATCCAGATCAAGAAATAGAACACCGTCAGGTCTCCCAGAAACCCGTGGTGCCAAACTCCAACCGCCCCGAACCACTGCCCCCCCCCCCCCCCGCCCCGACCCCCCGCAAAGTAACCAGTGTCTTGGCTTCTAGCACATTAGATTAGGTTTTGTCAGGGATGGGGGTGAGGATTTTTTTTTTTTAATAACCTTTGTGTGTTCTTGGTCGGAATGTTGCTTTTTTTGTAAGCTATTTCATTGTAGCCAGAAGCAGAACTTAGTTAAAATTTCATTTCACCATTTTCTCCATAAAATGGAGGGAAGGAAGGGCAGATAGATCTCTGGGAGGAAACTTCTCCTCATTCATTCTCTACACTGTGACGTGTGTAACCAGAATTTAAGGGCCCCGCTTTGATTCTTTTCTTGTGCTTGGTGAAGTTTTTGAAGTTTTGGTTCTTTACATGTTCATTGTATAACTTTATTTCGTATGGTTTTAATAATAAAATAGAAACAGCCAGAAATATAGGGGCAAAGAAGGGTGTTTTTAAAGAACCAGACTGCTCTGTAATTTCCTTTGGGGCTTCTGTGGCCAGTGGGAACACCCTAGGAGCATGGGGACATTGAGGCATATAGCAATCACAAGTCCGGCCCTGCAACAGTTGAGTCTGGAAATCTTAAATTTTGACAGTCAAAAAAAACATTGTGTCAAAAAAGACACTGTGTAGGAAGCTAAGCCAACCTTTCTTTGTTAACCTTTTTAGAAGGAGACCCGAGTAGAGCTTAGGGATTGAATTGAAAACTGAGAATCCTCAGTTCCTCTAAGACATTTTCTCCAAACCCTTGGAAATCACCTCTAATTAATCTCCTGGTTAGAATTCAAGTTAGGGTTCCTGCTTTGCAAAGCTTATTTGCAGTTTAAAGTGGCCAAAGTGAACATTCTTGCCATGCCACACATTGATCTTAGGGTGAAAGTAAGGCTACAGATTTTCATCCCCAAGAGAATTGTAAAATCAAACTAAAATTTTGCTTTATAATTTCCTCCTTTGAGTAGGGCCAGTACCCAGTCATGGTTCTCAGTCTTGTTTTGGATTAGAGACCCCCTTGAGACTCTGATCAAGGCTATAGGCCTTATTCTCTGAAAGATGTACAGAGGGACACAGAATTTAGCTACTGGCTTAGTCAGGTCACAGACTCCCTTAAGCTAATTCATGAACCCGTTTGGGGATCCTGGAGCATTATTCTGAAGTTCTTATTCTAAGTTCTAAAATTCTAAAGTCCACCAATGGAAACAATCTGGGAGTGATGCGGGTGTGTTTCTTACCATAGTTCTCTAGGGAGGAAGACTACGCAGCCTCCATCAGTAACTCTTTCCTCTGTTTCAGCCTCTTCCCTTATGATCTGAAGATTCTTTTCTTTTTTTTCCAAACTAAAAGTATCCTGCTTCAAGTTAGTTTCTCTTTGTTAAACAGAAGTATATTTCTTTGGAAAAATTGTTAACACCTGTCTAGTTGGAAGAAAAAGAAAGCATAACTCTGTTTCTATACTTGAAGATAGTAATTAAGTCAATCTAGAGTTTCTTTTCATTTTTGAATTTAAATAAAGAGGATCATTAACCTTTTTTATATAAAATTCTCAATGGCTTCAGTTATTAATATTTTATTATTTTGGTTACTCATTGTACAAACCAGGATAGGCTAGATAATTCTGCAGTAATCCAATATCTCAGTAGCCCAATACAACAACAGTTTCTTTCTTACCCGTCCTACTTGTCCAAGACAGATTGGCAAGGAGGCTCTGCTCATTGTAGCCAGTCTGGGATCCAGGATGGCTGATGCTCCATCTCAACACAAGCTTCTATAGTTGCCTTAACAGGGAAAAGTAATGTAATGAATCAGGCACAGGATCTTAAAGCCTTTACCCAGAAATGACACGTTACTTTACTCAAATCCATTGGTCAAAATGTATCACATGGCCATGCCTGACATCAAAGCGGGGGGTGGGGCAGGGATGGGGGAGGGGGGGTAAGGGCAATCCTACCATGTGCTCAGAAAGAGAAGAGCCAGGAGTATTTGGTAGACACATTAATCATGATTTCACTCTTTTCTGCACTCTCCTCCAGTTTCTCCTAACTTTTTGGGTATTTGGTTGCAATTAAGTATATTTTTGGTGGAAAAAATACTCCAGGTTAACTATATTATATAATGTACTTGCACTTAAAATAAATAGGTACACAATGGCATATAATGAACTCAAAAGAAATAAAATAGAAGCAAGAATTTTAAAAACTAAACATCACACGGAATCATTTATTAGCATTGTGTCATCCTAGGTCATCTATATTTTAGCCCTTGTAATAACACGTGTAGTATGATTTAAATTATATATAGCCCTCTCTACTTATCTTTAAAATTCTTAGTCGAGATCAACTTTTATGGAAAAATTGAATTGAATGGATGCAACATCCAGGATACATTCTGGGTTATCTATCAGTTCTGAGCTAAGCCCTATAGGGGAACAGTCAAAGGAACAACTACAGAGTTGCTCTATTTTTCATTCAGCAGGACTGACTCCTGTTGTCCCACTTGGAGTGACATGTTGAGTGATGAGAAACTTGGCAAATCTCCTTGGTCATTTTCCTCTAACAGTTCACTCTAGGGCATCCTTAGTGGTCTGCACCTTTCTTTCAGCCTGACCATTTGCTTGAGGTGATGAAGAGTGATGATGACAGGTTGGATGAACTCTAGCTTCACAGATTTCTTAAACACATGTGAAGTAAATGCAGATCCATTGTCAGGAACAATAACATCTGGAAATCTGGACTTTGAAAAGCCCTGGTATAGAGCTGTTTTTGTTGAAGCAGAGGTATTGGGAGAAGGTAGCCACAACAAGCAAGAGATTCTTGTCTTTGCAAAATAAATAGGCATTCTCACCCAGTCTTCTTGACCATTTTCCATAGGAAGGAAAAGTGTCATTGATGGATTATATGGAGTGGTCTGGCATTGGCTACAGCTTTATAAATAACAGAATTAATTATAGACTTTAGATATAATTGTTAGTATATACATCATCATTCAAAAATTCCTGGGTAAATGGCATACATTATTGCTGTAATGATATGACAAATTATATGATGTCTCTCTTCTGGCCACTGGAAATTAATTGGTAGAGCTTTGGTTAGAAATTGGGGTCTGAACTGTGTATTTGTGAGGCATTAGCATAGTTGAAACTATAAGAGTAAATTGGCTCCCTGAGCTAGTTCATGTGAGAAAACAAAAGATTAGAACAGTCTTGAGAACATCTTCAGCTAAAGAGTTAAAGAAGAAACGAGGCATACTGCAGACACAGAACAGAATTCAAAGTATGCTTTCCACAGATAATGAAACGGAAGAACCATGTTTCACACTGCTGGAATGCATGGGTTATGAGGAAGTACTTTCAAACTATAAGCACTAACAATGGAATCATGAATTTTCTGAAGTGATAAACCCCAAATTACTGGTAAGTCATCACTTGTCAGGAAAAAGGGTTAGCATGGGGTCTATGTATATTTCAGATTAGGGACTGTATCCAATGGCCTATAAGGGACACCTCAAAATTATGTCAACCTGCCTCTGGTTTCCCAGCTTTCTTTTATCAGGCTGGTTGTTAACACTGCAAGGAATGGTCAGGCTCTACACAGAATTTTGTCCTTGCTTGAAAAAACTAAAGTTTTCCCTTTGGACTATTTTTTAGACCAATTTTAAACTAATTTTGTATTTTAAACTAATTTCGCTCTTACTCACTGTAACAAATACAAATTATTCTGTATGTATCATATTCTAGGCTTTCTTCTAGGTCATTCTTTATTTCTTTCCTTCTATATTTCTTTTTTTTCTTTTTTTCATGAGAAAATAGAGTGATTCAAACTGGGTGTAACTACATTAAGGGTCATGAACCTGGCTTTCTCTGACAAGAAAATCTATGCTTTTATTGCTAGACTCAGTTTACTCCTATTTACTGTGTCTGGTGGGATTGAAAGGGCAGGGGGAGGGTGGGTTGCATGTAGGAAAGAAAGTAATCCTTATCCTACAGTCTTCTTTTAGTCTTTATTGTCCCCATATGTTGAGAGCATTTCTAGTCAGAGTTCTTTTTTCAAAGCTGTTAATAAGTAGTACTTGGTCTCCAGTAACTTTTTAATTAGTTTGTGAAATATTAGCCCTTTAATTAGACCTCGTATGTCTAGCCAGCAGTCTTTGGCATAGGTTTTAGATAGGCATTAATATTAAATATGAAACTGGTTTACAATCTTAATTTTACGGCATATTACAAGATAAGCTTATGAATTGTGTTGAGAGACTTATATGACCTGTCAAAACGATTCGTAAAATTCCTATATTGAAGGGGAAATTAAAAGTCAAGGTGATGGAAAGGTCACATCCATGCGTTTGCAGGAGATGAACGACACAGATAGGAAGTCTTTGAAAGCTAATGAGCAAACTACTTGTCAGGCGAGCTGTTCAAGAGCAATGCCAGTGAGTGGAATGGGTTGTTGCCTTTGGGGAAATGATTTACAGTGTATGGAAACAAAGCCATCTTGGTTCACGAGCTGGGTTGATGTTGGCACATCTCTCTTCGGACTTTTTGGCTCTTCCTCCTTTCCCGTTTTCAATACAAAAATCAGCTTTTGCATACAAAGAACACTGTCCAAATTTGGCTTCCAGTCATGGGTGTTCTTGGTATGATTGTGAGTGGTGAAATTGGCGTTGGGTGCTTCCCTAAACAGGCATATTTACTTTAGCTTTGTATTTACTTACTCTTTGCAGTTTAACTGGCTAAGCTTGAAGAAGCTCTGCTTAATTGGAGCCTAATAAAGCGTTGCACTTTCAGAGACAGTATGCAGAATTAAAAGAATGGGATTCTTCTTTTTGCAAAAATTAGCTTTTCCCTTTTCTCTTCTTGTGTTTTTCTCATCTGCCTGCTGTCTGACCTGCCTCTGACAGGGAGACTTACGTCATACATCTAGTTATTATACATATCTTAAACCATTTACATGTGAAATAAAGCAAGTTATAGTTTTTTACCCTTTTTTCTTATAAACAGAAAGATGGAATCTGTGCTATGAATAAATTACCTTAAGCACAGACAGGCTGCTTCTGGAAACTTATCTACTGATGCTAGATTTGGGGCTATAATATATTATACCACAACCTAAAAAATAAAGAAAAAGAAACAACATTATGTGCTACTAGAAAAAGGCCACATTTATAGCTGAACTGCTTGTCACTTTGTATTCTTCAGGCCTGTTTAACCGTCTTCCTCTTGGATGATACGTTTTGTAGCTGTTGTCACTGGTGCAATTGGAAAGGGAAAAGGAAATGAAGAATGTGATTTGAAGGCGTGTAGAGGGATGTGAGCCTTATGATGATCCTTAGGATTTACAGAAGCCTTTAGAGCTATTTGTGCTGCTTTGTTCCCTGTGACGGTGGATATTTCATCTTTACTCCAGTTTTATGTTCTAAGATACAGGAGATGTTTTAAAAACTGTTCTGATGACCTCCTTTCCCTCTTTACCCCCAAGTCTTCTAGCTTCTGGCCAGCCCTATTGGCTTCTTTGATTTAATCTTCATGTTCTTTCACTCGTTTAAGCAACACCAAATGAGTGCTTATATGAAGCCGAGACAGATGCCTAGAAAATCCTTTAAAATGGCAGTACAGGTTCACCTGCAAATGTGGAACATAAAGGCGTTTCCATTTAGCCTCTGATGAGTATAAATATCAATAGGAGGGCAGTGCACAGTTTGCTGGTATTATGACTATTTTTTTTTAAGCTATAGTTTTCTTAGTAGTGGAGTATGTTAGACTAGAAAAACATCTCTTTGTATATAGTATGAAATTTGACATAGTCCTTTGGAGCTCTGTTTTATGCTTTTAAAAATGCCACAACATCCTGGAAGTGAAATCAAGATTTCTGAATGTCTAAAGCAAAGAAATATTAGAATGTAATCAAAACATTTTCTGAAAAAAGAAATCAACTTCTCCTTTTGCATTATTTAGATAAAAATAACTCAAGGGGGGCTGGCCGGGTTACCCAGTGGTTAAGTGCATACGTTTTGCTTCGGCGGCCTGGGGTTCACAGGTTCAGATCCCAGGTGCGGACATGGCACTGCTTGGCAAGCCATGCTGTGGTAGGTGTCCCACATATAAAGTAGAGGAAGATGGGCACTGATGTTAGCTCAGGGCCAGTCTTCCTCAGCAAAAAGAGGAGAATTGGTGGCAGATGTTAGCTCAGGGCTAATTTTCCTCAAAAAAATAACAAACAAACAAATAAATAAATAAAAATAGCTCAAGGACTAGCTGAGTAGTAGTCGTGAAAATGAAGGTGTCATAGGTCAACAGATGCTAGATAAATGATGCTAAATTAAAATCCATTCAGCTTCATGGGAGTTTGCACTAAAGAGATTTTGCTATATACTCTATAGTATTCAAAACTATTATTTAGATCAATTCACTGATGAAATTGTAGGGGTTTTCTTTGGTTTGTTTGTTTTGTTATTGTTACCAACAACTTGCAACAAAATGAACTAACAGGAAAACAGTGCCCTCTATGAGTGGGACTGCAGAATGCATCTTATAAGCAAGAATCAGTGTATTGTAGGAATGAAAACAGCGTTGATTGCTGGCCAATCAATTAAAATAATTAAAATGAAAATAATGCCATTATAAATACCAATTAAAATAATACATTAGGCTAGTTCTTTTTTTAATCAGCAGTTTGTTAGTGAAGAGAAATTAAATTAAGAAAACACAGATTCCTGGGGCTGGCCCAGTGGCGTATTGGTTAAGTTCCAACGCTCTGCTTAGGTGGTCCGGGGTTGGCATCCCAGGCGTGCACCTACGCACACTTTATCAAGCCATGCTGTGGTGGCATCCCACATACAACAATAGAGGAAGATTGGCACAGATGTTAGCTCAGGACCAACCTCCCCCTCAAAAAAAAAAAAAAAAAGAAAAAGGAAAAGACACAGATTCCCTATCTGTCCCTGATATTTCATTAGATCATGATGTTTTGTTAAATTCTGACATAATGGTGTAGCTCGGTTGTGTCAGAGAATGATCTCTGACAAGCAGCATTAAAAAGGAGAGAACCCACACCTTCTAGTGTGCAGTTCCTGAAATTAGATGTGTGGACTGGCACCTGGCCAGCTAGTAAAAGTTCCCCTGAGCGTTTATTTAAAATGGGAATCCCCAAATCTCACCTCCAGAGGTACTGCTTCACCATGTGAAGGTGGGTCCTGGGAAGATCGTGCTCTTACCAAGCAGCCCAGGTGACTGTGACCACGGCAGGCTTGGGAAGTGATGCCTTTTGTGCTTCTGCCCTCTGCTTTGGTTTGGCACCAGCACCAGATGAGGCAGCCTCAGGTGTGCTGCCATCACCATGTGGCTGTTCTCTCCTCATTGGAAATGGGAGCTTTTCTGCTCTTCTCTCAGAAGTCCCATTTTCTCTTTGGAGTCTTTCTCTTGTTTAGTTCTTGCCTGTCAAGGATGGTATGGGCAAATCGTTTCTTCTGAGGGAACTGTTCCTTCGGCGTTTGATGACTGAGGGAGTTGACAAATTCTTCACTTGGTGTGTCCTGTGCTTTCTACTACCCCTTCTAGAACTGTCACTCGCTAGAGCTGTGCCAAGCACGTTTACTGCTTTCCCTGTGTAGAGGGCTTTCTATAATCAGCATACGGTCAAAGACTTGATACCATACAAAATTGACATGTTGATGAAAACTACAGACATTTGCCGTTTATGATTTAAATGTAACTTTTCCTAAATATATGTAAAACTTACTATTCTCTGCTGTATGCTGCATGTGATTGTGTGTGTTAGCCTGTGTGTCATCCATGTTAATCATGCCCCAAAATCTCATAAAGGAGGCCCTTCCACCAGCATTACTATGGCTCATATTAAAGGAAGCCTGTGACCTCATAGTCAAGAAGATAACTCTTAGCGAAATCATTGTTTCTCTTATAACCTCCTGGTGTCAGGCATGTCTCTGTCCTTCTTCCTGATGCTGTTGGGAGACACGACATTAAAGCTCTGATTTAGAGGATATAAAGCCCGGAATTAAGATCTCCCGGCTTATAATAATGAAAGCATTATTACAGGCATTTAACAAAACCTGTTGAAGTACAAAGAGAGGTGATAAATTAGATTCCCCAGGGCAGAGTCTGTACTAATGTAAGTTGTTCAGAAAATTGACAATAAAATCAAAACTTTGCTTCACCTATTTATTTTAAAAAACAATAAGGAATACCCCTTTACTCTTTTAACTTTCTGAATAGCGTGCATCTCTATGTGCATCCCTTGGCAGCTCCATGGCCTTTATTTGCTGGATGGTTCAGTGCCATTAGATGCTTTAGGTGTTTTGATCCCACCTTAGTGCTTTGTTAAGCAGTCAAGCATGCCCAAGAATTCACTTTAATCCTGTTCTTTTTCTGTTTTGTTCTTTAGGTAAGTACTTTTGGTTTTCCTCTTCCTTAATGCTGAAAGAAAATGCACCTGCCTGCGGTAGAACAAATGGCTTATAAACACAAAAACCAAAAGGTAAAAAATAACATGAACAGTAGAGAATGACACGCTACCTGATACTGGTAAGAATTTTAAGTGGTAAACACCGCTATCTTTTCTAAGGAAGGGGACTAACAGTGCAGGAAGGTGGGGGTGCGACTGTGGCTGTGAGAGTAAGGGGAAGATGTCAAGGAGCCTTCATGAAATATTTATTCACACCTGCTTGTTGGGTAGATGAACAGCCGATGGCCCTGAGCCAGCTTGCCATTTCCCAGATTGGAAACTAGTCACCTAAACGCAACTGTTAAATATTTTCTGAACATCCCGAATGGACACAGATGTGGGCAATGCCAGGGAGTTTTCTATGTGTCTCTCTGTCAGTTTGTTTCTAAAAAGGAGTCAAAGTAGAAAAAGAATTTTTTTACTCTTTAATTTTTGTTTGTATAGGTCTGAAGCTATCTACTTGAATGCTTCAGTAGGTTCAGATGCTTCAAGGTTTAAATGCTTAAACATATGATCATGAATATATGTATAAGCTTCATCCAGAAAAATCCTTAAAGCTTTTGATAATAAATGTGTATAATCTGGGTGATGAGAGAGAAATGCTGGTTGACTCAAACAATTTCTTTCACATATTGCGTCTTCTCTTTCTCATTGCACATGCACACCTCCTGTGGACATGTGAAGTGACATATAAAATGCAATTGAATTTAGAACACTTCAGTGTAGTTCCCTCTGTTCACGGTCATTCTTTATTTGGCTATGGATTTCAAGATTTAAACATATGGTAAATAGTATGTGTTGATACCAATGTCAGTGTAGCCCTTTTAATAATAACACATTATGTTTAAAGTAAAACGAAATTTTCTATCCAATTTAGTGAATAAATATATGAATAGAAATACGTTAACAATTAATATGAACAAATTGTAAAGGCTCAAAGATTTTAGGGACTGCTGCCAGTGACTAAATTATTTTCTCTCCTGATTACTGTGCTTGCCTCATTGAGCTTTCTGCTCTCTTGCACTATCATCCCTCTGCCTCTCCTTCACTCAGTCTGTGTCTGTGTTCAATTCTGACCCCATATCCTGCACAAAACCTTCCTCAAGTACTTCAACACAGACTGGTTTATGCCTGCCCTAAAATCGTTCTTCGATACAGTCCATATCTATCTGCTTGGGCTGCCATAACAAACTGCGACAGACTGGTGGCTTAAATGGGGAAATTTATTGCCTTGTTGTTCTGGAGGCTAGACGTCTGAGATCAAGGTGTCAGCCGGATTGTCTTCTTCTGAGGCCTCTCTCCTTGGTTTGTAGATGACCATTTTCTCCCTGTGTCTTCAGATGGTCTTCCTTCTGTGAGTGTCCTAATCACCTCTTCTTAAAGGACACCAGTCATATTAGAGTAGGGCCCACTCTAAAGACTTAATTTTAACTTAATTATCTCCTTAAAGACACTATCTCCAGGTACGGTCACATTCTGGGATACTGGGGTTAGGATTTCAACCTATGAATTTTGAAAGGGACCCAATTCAGCCCCTAACCATCCATTGTACAGTTTTTCACTTATTGTCTAATCATTCCATGTAAATTAATTGTCTTTTCAAGTTAGAACACAAGTCTCAAAGATAAGAACTGATCGTATTTTGAATTTTATTTGCTTCATTCGTAGTACCTAGAGGGCTGGGCACATAATGTTAAATAATAAGTATTTGTTGTCCGGAAATGTTGGAAAGAAAAGGGTAACAGGGCCAAGTGAGAGTTTTCTTGTCCACTCTTGCTGACTTCAGCACCCTTATCTTGGCAGAAAGAAACCAGTCCCGTAGGTCTTGGGGTCAGGCAATGGTCAAATGCACATGTCTGCTTCATTCCTGGGAACTCCATCAGCATTGCCGTCAGCAGAGGCAATCGGGTGAAAGGATTTGCTGATCTCTGCAAATGGGTGAAAGTGTAAAGGCGTTGAACCCAGGCACATACCACAGGAGACCATCCGGGCTTGTGGAAAATAATTACCTAATTAAGTCTTCAGAAATAGAGCAGGTTTTTGGAGGGCAAAATCGTGAACACAGTAATGGTCCGAAGGTATTAAAATGGAATGTTTTCGAACTAAAATAAATTTTAGTTCTTGAAATCGTGTTTTAAGTTGTGAAATCCTACTTAACTCTTTAGTAATGATTCTAAGTGTATGCACTCTAATTTACATGTAAGATAATTACCTCTTTCGATTTGCAAGGCTAAAAAAGTAGGTTCAGTTTGTATACTTTCTTCAGTTTTTGTTATATTCCATTTTCCACAATTTCTAGAGCCAGCATTCAGAAGTATTTTCAGTGCATTAAAATAGAATCATCCTAACTTCAAATTATGCAAATGCTCATTTAATGTAGTTATAAACATGGCTCCACAACTTATAGAAAATCCTAAGAAAATACAAAACCCACCAAACTTCGGCACAACCATGGTGCTTTCTCATGCTAGATATGCCCTTGGGCGAATTACCAAGCCTAAGTGAGGCTGAGATTCTCTGTCTGTAAAAGGAGGGTTAGAATACCTACTTTATTGAGTAATTGTTGATATTAAATTAAGATATACAAGGCAGTTAGCCCAGGCAAAATAGTTGAGTTCAAGAAATGTTCCTTTCTTTTATCTTCCCTTTGGATTAGACTTTGCCCAATGGATTAACCATCTATCCTAGAGAAGGGGTGCAGCTTTGATTGATTGATTGACTCATTCTCTCATTTCAACAATGTTTAGGTATTAGTATCCACTGTATCCTGTGTTCCTGCTAGATGTTGGGTAAATAATGATGAGAAGAAATGGAGTCCCAACTTTTATGAAGAGATGGACATTAACTAAAATGTCCAAAAATGTATGTAAAATTAAAGCAATGATAACTGTCATGCAGTGTTAGGAGATTTTGTAACAGGGGAGACCTGTCTTTTTTGAGGGCATGGGGGAGATGTCAGGCAACATTTTTCTTAGAATATAACATGTGAGCTGAGTTTGAAGGTATGTGTGTGTATTTTCCAGTAGTAATAGTGGCTAGGGTGATGGTGGTAATAGTGGTGGTGGTGGGAAGGAGAAGCAGGAGGATGAAATAAATAAAAGATGAGTATCCAGGGGCAGTGTGTGAAGGTCCTGATGTGGGAAGAAGTATGGAGAGTACGGTTACCAAAAGGAAGCCTGTGAGGCTGGGCTGCAGAGTCCTCAAAGGAAGACAGTAGCTTGAGAGGAGGGTAGGGACAGACTGAGGCAGAGCCTCATAGGCTGCATTAAGGAGTTTGTCTTCCATCCAAAGAACAATGGGAAGACAATAAAAGACTTCAGTGGGTGGGAAGGTGACATCCATAATGTCATCAAATTTGTATTTTGAAAAGATTTGTTTTGTCCTTTGATGCTTTTGCAAGATAGAAATTCAGAGTATATGTATTTGTAGCAAACAAACAGAAGTTTCTCACCTTATGGGTGTGTTTTCATTGCATTAATTTTGCACATATGATTCTTGAATGATCTGAGATTTTTTAAGCTCTCAACACATTGTATTTTCTGAATCAGTGACACTTAAAAAGAAATGTTGATTGAAACTTCCAAGTATAGGTGCTAATTTGACCCAATTAGCAGAAAAATTTTCTGGAAAAATCTCTCTGCTAATTTCACGGAGCAGTTCCATGTTCTACGAGTGGAAAATTCAAACAATAGAATGATTGTCCTAATTCCTTTGGAGCGTCTTTGTTATTGGAGATGAATCCTTGGCCACCTGGTTTTAGTAGAAAGCTTAATGACTGTGTGATTCAGTGAGAGGACACCCACCCCTCTTGATCCTCGAAACATCTTGTAAATCAGGTTGGCGCTAGTCACAGATTTTAATAATGAGAAACTATTTCTTTTTTTCACTGATAAGAACTCTTACTTGGAGATGCTATCTATGTGAATTTAACCTCATTTTACATTTCTTCTTAAAGCTTTCTATGTTAATCATCAGAAGCAATGGAGCACTGTAATTAGTAAAGATTCATATCAGAAGTGTAGGGTTCCCACATGGTACCTATGTTTTCACAACACAGCTCATATTTCAATATGATGTGAATGCATCTCCATCCTAATTATCATTTCACTGATTCCTTCCCACCCACCCCCAATTTAAATAGTCCAGTTAATAAATACAACATTTATCCAATTCGTAATGAGACAACCCCATGTTGACCTTGAACCATGGTGATGCCTACTGGACTTGAAATAAATTGAATTGAATTTAATGACTAATCAAAGAGACTTTAGTCATTGCAACTACTTAAACAATTATACCTAAAGCATATAGAAGTAAAGAATACAAGTATCTCTAAGAATGAAGTTCTTAGTATAATAATAAATACTTAGTGATGTAATAATAATAACAATAATAATACTTAGTAACAATTTAGTAAAAATATTAGTAACAATAATAAATACTTAGTGATGAAAGGAAATGTATATGCAGATTGCTTACAATTGCCTTATTGAAAGTGATTCTCCGCCTTTACTCATCCTGCTTCCTTTGTTTTTAAATACACTTATGGCATTCTATGAGCAATGATGGAATCTCAGAAAGTAGAAAGTTAATTTCAAACACTAAAGATGCAGTTTGTTCTACTGTTAAGTGTAGTATCATTGAAAGGTTTACATCCAAAGATTTCTCTTTGCTGTCCCAGTTCAGGTTCCTCTTATTTGCTCTCTGCCTCACTTCGATTTCATGCTAGATGTTGGCCTAAACAAGTCAAACATATGCAAATGAATTTCATCCATGGACAAAAAAATGTTGCTGGCGTTATATGTTTGATGTTTAGGAAGAAAAATGCATCTGTTTAACAAAGACTGACTATTGCATATGTGAAAAAAAATGATGATAAGGTAATATGGGATTGTACTCATCTGACTCATACGAAATCCCAGGATGCTCAAAACTATTCTGATGTGCTGGAGGTGCTCCTTGGGAAGTTAGAGGACCAGCACACACATTGTTTGGCTGATGTATGACATTCAGAGTTGGCTTGCCTGGCAGCCCCAACCAAGACACACCTGGGATCTCTTGGTACCATCTCGAGACACAGACGGATCTTGCCAGGGTTAAACTGTAAAATCCACGTAAATTGTTTTGACAAGTGACACAATTAGGCAGATGATATAATGGCATAACTAAGACTAAAATAACTTGAGAAAGAGATATGGAGATAATTCAGGTTAAGCTGTTCTATTTGCTCTTCTCTCAAGTGTTTTTTTTTTATTTTTAGAAAAGGAACAATTGGCTGTTAATTCCCTTAAATTATGTGTTAATCTGCTCATTGTAAACAATTTTATGAATGCGATCTTATGTTATTTACCTCCATTACCTAACCTGACCATCAGAGTAGAGCCAACCACTTAAGAATGAGAGCTTGCAAATACCAAACACATAGGCCAAATACTAGTAATTTTTGTCTTAAATCCAAAACACTCAATCTGTTTTTCCATTAAGAACTCAAAATAGACAAAAAATAGGGACCTGATATGATCATGAGTGGAAGATGCCACTGAGAGCCTATAGAAACGATCACCAGATTCCAGAAAAATCTCTCCAACTCAAAGATGGTATATTAGGAAAAATAAATTGAGGCTCTAAAGAACAATACTTAAGAAAAAGTCTGTTTTCTCTGAGGCAATGATTAGTTAAGGTCTCCACAGATAAACCAATTAAAAGGTTTTGACTGAGCTGAGAAAATCAGGCAGATGGCCAACTCAGTGGAAAAAATATAAAGTTCAGTCTGTAAGTTGTTTAGGTTTTTCTCACCTTTCATTGTCCTAAGGTGGACTGAATGCAGGCAAAAGAACCAAAGCATTTTGGCCTGGTAGGCAGCCAGAATGATCTAAAGAAAGTAATATCTTAGTTACCAATGACTCTATTTTCTACTGTCCTTTAGGAAACTAAATTTCAAAACTCTATCTAAAATAAACCTAAGAAGTTTTAATTTTGTAACGTTTATTTTATTTTTTCTTGATTATATATGAATTATAATCTTTTGATTAAAAATCCAAACGCTGCAGAAATATAAGACTTAGGTAAAAGCACATGTTTGTCACCTTCCCTCCCGTCCCCTTAGGTAACTATTTCTAAGACTATTTGTATGCACATCTAGTTTTTTTGGTACATGTAACTATATATAATTTTTTTACTGAAATGGAAATTTACTGCTTGCTTTTCAACAAACTTTGTTTTGCATAACATTTCTTAGCTAATTTTCTGTATCAGTACACATGCCCTATCTATGAAGTTATAAATAGAATAAAGCAGTATGCTGCTTAAGGAAAGTCCTAGCTATTTGAGAGTAGTCCGTAAGGATTGGGTCAATTCATGCTGGACTTTGCCAGAGAAAGCTGATGTCTTCCCCATGCCACCTGGAGGGAAAGTGGATTCCTCCGTGGTTTCCACATGTCCTGGCAGGGTTCATGTGCAACCACAGCAGGTAGTATGGGTTAAGGAACAGGCTTCAAGTGACTTCCCAATGAAGTGTTGGTAAGAAGAGAGAAGGCTATGGTCCCTGGCCCTCTTGCTGATCCCTTTTTTAGGGCAACTGTAGAGAGGAACCTTGTCAGTGGGGGTATAGATAACCCTCTTGAGATGCCAGCTCTTTAGAGGAGTTGTCAGGGAAAACCAGCTGTCCCGCCCTGGAGACCTTAGGGAAGTGTGAGAAGTCACAGCCCCTGCAGCCAGGAAAAAGGAGCCACCAGTCTCCTGGGAAGCTGAGTGTGGGCGAAGCCTCTCCAGATGAGAAGTGGGGGAGCTGCCAACGGCTAGTTCATTGTCCAGAGAACCTAGTGTGACCTATCAAGGTCATTTAGGGCCAGTACCACCCATGGTGTTCTCCTGGTTAAATCATTATTCCTGGACAGGCTTGAATAGTAACAAAACTGACATCTTGGCATCACTTCCTGGTTTGATGACGCCAGTTGAATTTTCTAACATAGTTGGTTTCTGCAATATTGTCTTCCAAGTAATTTGGTGGTGTTTAATCCTGTCATGTCTTCCACAAATGGAAAATAATAAAAATCTTCCTTTAATTAGCATAATAGTTGTTATAAATTTTTATAGAAAGTAGGTGATAATTTTATTGAAAGAATTTCACAATAAAATGCCTATCCATTTTCCTATGGATTTTTTGTATTTACATTCCTTTCTAATTTGTATCTGTATAACATACATAATTAATCAGTGTATATATAATCTTCTTTTGTTACTTTTTCATTTATGTTTATTTTCTAAACACTTTTCTATATTATCCCCACATGATCATCATTTTCCTCATTTAATGCCTTCTTAGTCTTACGTTATAAGGCAGATCAAATTGTTAGAAAACTTCTCTTTCACTGATTTGAAGTTTTCCTGATTGTAAGTC
Organism: Equus asinus; assembly: GCF_041296235.1. Classification (NCBI taxonomy): domain Eukaryota; kingdom Metazoa; phylum Chordata; class Mammalia; order Perissodactyla; family Equidae; genus Equus; species Equus asinus. Next base: position 64,546,789 of record NC_091799.1, read on the forward strand.
AGTTATTGTTCTTAGCTTTGTGCCTTAGAGGACTGGCTGGCTGGCTTCACGTGGTCAAGGGACAGTGAAATTGTACATAAAATTTTGTACGAATGTGCAGTCTTCTGGAGTGTGTCCTTAGCTCCATCAGATGGCCAGACATCTGTAATTAGTTAAGAAGCATCCAGGGCTGAATCAACTCGCCTTCTATCGCTAAAGGAGTTGAACAGATTGAATACGTTAAGTGGGTGCCTAATTAGGGCCAGGAAGTTAATTAGATTTTGGAGTACTCGGACTTGGTGGTCACCTTTGGTGTGATTTCGGTATCCCAGGATCGTCTGACCAGCCAAGCTGTTTCAAATTGCTATTAGATTGAAACCTTAGCTGTACATTAATTTCACCCGGGTAATGTTAAAAATACTGATGCCCGGGCACCGCCCGCCCCGGCCTCCTGGAGGGGATTTTGGTTCTGTTAAACCGTCAGGGTAGGGGTCAAGTTAAGGTGCAGCCAGAGCTGAGAACCACAGAATTTGAAGCCTGGATGAACAGAACGGGAGATAGGTAAGTGGGGTTGAAGCTAGCAAGAGAGAGTAAAAACATTCAGGCCTCGCCTGTCTTACCTGCGTAAGAATATTTTACCTATCAGAAAGATACCCCACTACCTCAAGTGAATACTTTTAAAAATTAACCTGGTCTTTTGAAACACTGTTGTTTAAACTTTAACACAATTTTTCCCTCAAATTACTTAGGGATGAAGTAAGCACTCTTTCTGCTTTGATAATAGTAAAACTAAAGTCAGAGAGTCCAGTTACGAGGGTCATTGGAGAACAGTTTTTATTCTAAAAGAACAAATTAGTTATTCATTACAAATTCAATCATGAAGGAAAATATACATTAATTATTTATATTAAGAGAATATAAGCTATTGTTAGCACAACTTTATAATTAGGTTTTCTAATTTACCGCTTTCTGAATATCATGTAAATTATATCTTTTCTTGTTACCAATCAAATATAAGAATGCGGGCCACTCCGCTTCGGCAGCCCGGGGTTTGCAGGTTCAGATCCTGGGTGCAGACCTACGCACCACTTGTCAAGCCATGCTGTGGCAGGTGTCCCACATATAAGGTAGAAGAAGATGGGCATGGATGTTGGCTCAGGGCCAAGCTTCCTCAGCAAAAAGAGGATTGGTGGCAGATATAGGCTCAGGGCTAATCTTCCTCAAAAAAAAAAAAAAAAAAGAATGGCAAAGGATACTGTGATCCTAATGGGAAGTTGCAAGAAGAGACAGAACTACGTCAGTTAAACTCTCTTCATTCTTTTTATGTGTGTCGTTTCCTTTTGACAGGGGAGAGATTAAGGATTTATGATGGCCAAACATAGTTATAGATTAACAAGGTAACAGTTTGACTGTTTTCACCTTCCCTGGTGTAATTAACTGTCCTCTATCTGATAAGGCACTATAGCTGATTCTTGTTATTTTATCAATCTATTTTTCATTTTTGTGAAATTATGTTTTTAATTAAATCGGTTGTTATTTTTAAAGCTGTAAGTCTCTATCTTTACAATGAGAAAATAAAAAATAGGAAAGTGGAAAATGTTAACCAAATTATTTTAGGGATCATAGGAACACCAAAAGAGAATATTATAATTAAATCTGATTTTTGTCTTTACGAAATAGATTTATATTTCTTTATTTAGAGTCAGCCCATCTGTCTCTCAGGGCCCCTCTGAGATATTTAGACTTTGATAATGGCTTAAAATCATTCATTCATGGGGCCAGCCCAGTGGTGTAGTAGTTAAATTCATGCACTCTGCTTTGGTGGTCTGGGGTCTGCAGGCTCAGATCCTGGGCGCATGGACCTAGCACTGCTCGTCAAGCCATGAGTGGCAGCATCCCATGTAAAAAATAGAGGAAGACTGGCACAGATGTTAGCTCAGGGCCAATCTTCCTCACTAAAAAAATAATAATAAAAAAATCACTCATTCATCAATTGTATAATTATTTTCCAAAATATATATATATTTTTTATCATGGAAAGCATTTCAGCAAGCATGGGAGGGTTAGGGCTCCCAGCCACAGGCAGAGCCCCAGACAGCATGCAAAGCAGAGTTTGAATTCAGGAAGCAGGTAGTGGTGCCCACTTAGTTTCAGTGACTCTTGATTCATTTATAGATCCTTTCCAGTGAAGTTTTGCCGTGAATTGCTTAATGTCAAGAACTGTCTTTCTGAATCTTAAGCAGCTAGATTAGTTTAAAATCTACTTACCACACTACAACTAGAAAGACCCACAACTAAAATATACAACTATATACTGGGGGGATTTGTGGAGAAAAAGTAGAAGGAAAAAAATAAATAAATAAAATCTACTTACATAATAACTCATTCACCAAATATGCATGTAGAAGCCCTAACATGCTTATTAAGTATAAGGCATTGTCTCAAGCTCTGGTGATACCATAAGGAACACAACTGATAATTTCTTTCCACACAGAGTTTTTGGTTTAGCCAGACTTATGAGGTGCTCAATAAATATTTGTTGAGTGGATAAATGAGGACTAAAAGAATGAAAGAAGCCATCTCAGTGATAGGAATCACGACCACCATGGAATGGCTGTGTGGTGTGTTCATCAGTGTGTTATGAGAAACTGTATCAGAAAGCAAAATACTAATTTAAAAAAAGCAGCCAATATTCTTTTTGATGGCACACAGTCAATATGGTATAGTGAGAAGAGTAAATAGACTAGACTCAAATCAAAGTTTCACCTCTTAGTCTCTGTGGGACCCTAGGCAGTTACTTTGCTTCTCTGGGCTTCATTCTCCCCATCTGAAAATGAGAACAATGACATTGCATTCATTTATTTATTCAGTACATTTTTACTGAATGCCTCTTGACTATCAATTACTTAGCTAGAAAAAGAGGAAAGCATGATAAACCAGATAAACTGTAGTCCTTGTCCTCATGGACCTTGCAGTTTGTAGTGGAAGAAAAATTTCGGTAAGTACTGTGATGAATGTTTTTGTACTGGCCTTTGGCCTGTGTACCCACAGATCCATTTCTTGCTGTTCCCCTCCGCTGCCCTTTGTTGTGGGAGGCTAACCCCTGAAGGCTGCCGTTCCCAGGCTCTCACGTCTGTTGGTTGTTAGATGAATCAGTATGCTGACGGCTCTGGTAAGGTTTGGAGAGAGGGAAGCATCTATCACAGAGGCCCCATCTGGGAAAGTAGCTGTGTCTCCTCTGGGACTCCAGCCTCAGCCAGGTGACCCCAAGTACTGTGAGCATCAGCTCTCCTTTCCTTCTTCCAGACCAAGGGTGCTAGTGGCTTCCTGTTGTTCCTAACCTCTGAATTGCCTCATGGTCCTTATTGGGCATCTCACCTCTTCCATCACCTGTGTAGTGAATGGTATCTATTCAGTTCATTCCTTTTGAAATTTGTAGAGTGTTTCCCTTTTCTTGTTTGGTGCTATTTGACAAAGTCTTGATAAGAGTGATGGAGGAGACCATACCTTAGAAGTAGTCGATAAGGGTTTACCTGAGAAAGTAAAATGTAGGCCAAAACCTCAAGTATGAGTAAGAATCTATCAATGGAGAAAGGGAAATATATTCTAGGACGTGTGGCGAGGGGGGAGAAAATGAGGCACATTTTGGGGACTAAAGACATGTGGATAACTGGAGTATGAAGTATAAGAGAAAGAGAGGAAGGGAAAGAATATTAGAGAGCTTTCAAGCTTTAAGGATTTTTGAATGCAAGCCAGTTGGAAGACATTGCAGTGGAATGGTATGGGCGTTTGTGTTTTCTAAAATCAGTATCTACAATGTATAGAATTGTTTAAAAAGGATGCAAAGAATCATTTAGGGCTATTGCAGATGGTGATGGCATGGCAACGGAGAAAAGTGAACCAGTTTGAGAGATAGAGATAAGAGGCGTCTGCACATCTTGGTAATTGATAGACTCCGGGAGACATGGTTGAGGAAGGAGTTAGGATTGTTGCCAGGATTCAAAATAGGGCAACTGGGTAAATGGGTGCTATTCACAGCAAGAGGGAATACTGGAGGAGGAAGACTTCCATGGTTGAGCTTGAAGTATGTGTGGGACATCTCCAGGTGGAGTTGTCCGGGAGCCAGGTATGCTATATGCGCCTGAAGCTCAGAAGGCAGATCTGAACTAGAGCAATTGATTGGGAGCTGTCCATCCATAGATGGTCATGGAGGTTATTTGAGTCAATGAGATCAACCAGAGGGTATGCAAGATAAGGAGAACAAGAGAGCCCTGTCTCAACCCTCTTCCGAAGGGGAGGGTGAGGAAGAGGCTGAAAAAAAACTGAAACATGAACAGAGAGTTAAGAAAATGAAGAACGTTATGTGTCATGGAAGCTGAGAGGAAGGAGTGTTTCAGAAAGGAGGGAGCGGGCAACAGTTTTGGAAATGTTCCTTGAATTTAGTGAAACATAAGTCAGTTGGTGATCTGTGAGAGAAATTTCCATAGTGGTGGGAGCAGAAACCAGTTAAGGTGGGTTGAGGTGTAAGTGTGAAGGGGGAGAATCATGATAATCGATATTAAGAAAATTGTTTCAAGAAATTTGGCTTAGACTGAGGAGGAGGTATGGAGTTAGCTGGACGAAGAAGTAGGAATTTAGCAAGGTTTTATTTAAGATGGGAAATAATTGATTCCATTTGAGTTCTTATGGGAAGGATTTGGCAAAAGGAAAGAAAATAGTGAAGGAATACTGGATGAAGCCAGGTGTCTGAGGATGTAAGAAGATGCAAAGCACAGGTGGACTGGTTTGCCTGAGCTGGTATCAGGGTGGGAAAATGGAAATCATGAATGTGGGTGTAGATGAATTTGTCAGTTTAGTGGCTGGACATGGAGAATGCTCCTTTTTGATGGTTACTATTTTCTCTTTGAGGAGGAAAATCATCTGCTGGGCGTGGGATGTAGGGAGTCAAGTGTTTGAGAAGAAAGAAGAAAGGACATTTGATATAGTGTTTAGGAAAAATGGGGCGAGTGCTGATTAATAGTTGTTAGAATTTTAAAATGTATGTCAGGTGGTCAGGTTACACTTGCTTAGGAAATATTAGCAGGCTTCCCTCTTCACATTTTATTCCTTGTGCTGCTGAACTTAAGTGCATGCAGTCACCCTTTTGACCACTAGATGGAAATGATGGCTCTGTGCTCAAATGCTGACCTGCCATGTTCCTTTTGTTACCAGCCAATACTGATAGATTGGTAAATTGAGTTAACTTCGTGATGTGAATTAGGAGTAAAAAGAAATCTTAAGTAACACATCACTCAATTTTATATACAGTTTATGGGGCAGAGAAAGACTGTGGTACCACAAAAACCTTAGGAAATACATGATTTGCTTTCACACCGAGTGTAATATGCATAACATACCATCTCTTCCAAATTTTTTGCCTTAAAAATGCTAATCAGTTGGCACCAGGAGACCATTTGCATAGTCAGAATAGAGCTTTTGGCTCAGCGTTTTGTCTTAAAATAAGACAGAAATTACATTGCTCTGGATGTCAGTACGGTACATAAAACCAGAATGCTGGAAAAATAACTGCCAAATGGCAAACACCACATAGAAACTGGATTCTGTAGATCAGTTACCATTTGGCAACTATATGTGTACTCTTGGGTAACTGAAATGTCAGATATTAGTCCAGATCTTTGCTTTTGAAAAAGTCCTGCAAACAATGCCATATAAGCTGAAGTGATGCAAGGAAATCAAGTCCTTCTATGGAGTGTCCTCACTGTTTGATAGTGAAGATTGGGAATGGGGGTGGCCCATGAAGTAGATGGCCTTTTCCTGCCACTGTCAATTCCTTATTGTGGTGGTATACAACTGCCATCCCCTGACATGAGATGTTAGACTGAGGAAATCTACACAATTTAACTAGGTTAAAATATAGATATTTTTAAATTACTACAAAGAAAGTTGTTCTTTTGAATCCCATATTCCAATCATTTGATATATGTCTCTGTCCTTGTATGGAATTTGTGACAGGTAAGATAAGGGACTTCAAAATAAATAGTTAATATAAAGGCTCCAAGGTTGAATAAGAAATACTGTGTTTTTCTTCTTTTTCTGCTGAGGAAGATTCACTCTGAGCTAATATCTGTTGCCAATCTTCCTCTTTTTGCTTGAGGAAGATTCACCCTGAGCTAGCATCTGTGCCAATCTTCCTCTGTTTTGTATGTGGGTCACCTCCACAGCATGGCTGCTGACAAGTGGTGTAGGTCTGCACCTGGGAACCAAACCTCCCCTCTAAAGCAGAGATGCTGAACTTAACCACTAGGCCATGGGGCCAGCCCCAAATGAGAAATACTTTTGTACAGTGAGTTCAAGATGTTGTTGGGTAAGAAATTTTAAAAGCTTTTTTTTTTTTTTTAGCACTCTTGAAGGGGTAGACCTGGGAAGAAAGCTGTGTAAGCCTAGTATGAGAACGCTGTGAAAAATTCCTGGCACAAACTTTCCTGGGCCTAAACATTTCGTGGTAATGAGCCTAGATTTGGAGTGGCCAAATTATTTGCTATCCAGGTGTAAAAGAGGAACTATTAATAATTTCACGGGGAAACAGAAGCAAACCTTGAAACAGGTGCAAAGCAGAGCTATCTCAGGGAGACCAGGAAGACGCTGGGCAAAGTGGACCACTCTTAGGTGAGGGGCGTTAAAGCCATTCACATGTGAGCGCATGTCTGCAAATGGTATTAGTATTTGCATCTTTTGGTGCATCAGAAGCATGGTTATGTGACCAGTAATCTTTCAGGTCTCCTCTAATGCAGGATCTCTCAACCTCCAACCTGGAATGGGGGTGGGAGTTGGAGGGTGGTAGCAGACTCATCTGGGGAAAGGCTTTTTTATTTTCTATTTTTAAAGTTTTGTTCCCAAACTACAACATCCCTCCCTTTGCTCCCTGTGTTGGCACAGAACAAAACACATTTGAGAATCACCACTGTAAAGCTTGCTCTTTGAATTGTGGTGGCAGTTACTTCAGTTGTAAATTTCCATGGATCATTGTTATAAAGATACTGGGAATGGTACCCTGGTGTGCTAAAAACTTAAGGAGCTTCATTCCCAACTAAACCCGAACTCCGCAAGCGCTACTTACTAGTAGAATGCCCGAGGCCCTTGGGAGAATGGAGCCCAGAGCACAGAGGAGGGAAAGAAGAAAGAGCTTCTCTTCTGCGTGGCTAGGGGAGTGCTGAAGGCTTGGAGACTCGCCTCGCATGGCAGCTGGAGGATCTTCTTAGAGTTTGCTCTCAAAAACATCATGAGACATTAGAGAAGGTAGCCCTTTATTTTACAAATCGTCGTCATCTTTACCAACCCAAACTCCCTTTGTCAACTTGCTTTGTATAAAGAACATAAAAATATCTTCCTACAATCTGTCCCCGATGACTATGAACTTATTCTTTATTTCAGTCAATTTAGATGAGTTGTGTTGAGGCAACAAACCTGCCTGATATTTCAGTGGTTACCCCAGTTTTCGTTCTTGCTCTTGTTACATTGCTGGTCGATGTTGCTCTGTTCCTTACCCTTTTATTAAGGAACCGCCCATCCTGAGCTCATTCTGAGACCAGCCCATCCTGAGTAGACAGAAGATGTGGGGAGATGGCAGAGCCACACAATGGCTTTTAAAGCTTGTGCTCAGCAATGCCACAGAACTCTTCTGTTCATGTGCCATTGGCCGAAGCAAGTTGCATGGTCAAGCTTGGCATCAATGAGGCAGGAAGTATAACTTTTGCACAGGAGTGGGTTCAAAGCCATGAAATATTTTGACACTGACACAATCTATCACGTTCTTCTACGTTAATTACAAAAACTAAAGTTTTTAACATTTATTCTGTGTACTGCCCCTAATGCTATCCTTAATGTTACTTTCACATTCTGACAAATTACTATTCTTTTTCTTCTTAGCTGTGTTTACCATCTCACACATCTAGCCAATAGCACTAATACACTGTGCTGTACGTGGTTTATTTGTCTCTCTTCTTTACTTGACTGTGGGCATTTTGAGAGCAGGGAGCAATGTGATATTCATCTGTAAGTCCCAAACCACCCTAGTATGTGGTTGGCTCATAACAGAAACCCTACTAATTATTTATTGACTATTAATGAATTAATCGATAAATGAGGGAGTGTTTGCATTGCCTCCTCCACCTTCACACCTCACTTCATTCCAACCAGCAGTCTTGCAAAAGGAGTAGAAATCACACTGGAATCTTGAAGGATGGCTAGAAATTTGCTAGATGGAAAAATATAGGGAAGGAAGTCCACGGAAGGAGAAGTAGATGGATTCAGTTGTAATCTTGTTGAGTGAAGGTAAAATTCTTCTTGAGTTTCGCATCCTGAACGTGGGAGCCCATATAGCATCACGCTTGGTCACTGCCAAGTCTGGCCCATCCTAGAGCACTAGAGTACTGGGGTAAGAAGCTGTCAAAGTAATGCCCACTCTGACAAGTCTGACTCTCATTAGATTCCCGAAAAAACAAATCTTTAATCCACCTGGACAGATGACACCAAGTCACTAGAGGAATGTGTAAAACAATAACTACTTTTCATCATTTCTGATGTGACATTTTATTAATTGCTTGCTCATTAATTAAAATCTGCCTCACCAAAAAGTCTAAATACAGCATTAACATCTGACATTGACTCTGGAAATTACAGTTTGCCTCACTATTTTTAAAACACGTGTGAAAAGAGGGAGAAAGATTGACTATAACCCATTAGAATTTACACGTGATCGGATGGAGGTTGAGCCTTCCTAAATGACGCTGTGGGAAGCTATCCACTTCTTCTAGGGATGATGCCATTGTTCAAATGTTTCAAGGATTCCCTTTCTGAACTTCACTTCAGAGCCTGTGCTACACATGTTGGGTTTTTTTGGATTCATTGATGACAGATCTCCATCTGCTGAAGGTGGATCTGATTCTATGAAGCTGCCAAAAGTCCTTTGGCATTCAGTCTGACGAAGCGGATGATCCAGTTAGCTAATGCTATTTGGGGTCAAATGGGAAGTGACTGTAAAATCAAGACGCTCTCTTCTTGTGCACAGTGGAAATGGCCTGTAATGATAATTCCCAATGGGTTATGCCAAAAATGTTTTCGGTCCTAGTAGTGTTCATTCATTTATTCATTTAGCAAGCAAACTCTATTTATCCACTGAAATAAGTCATTTAGGAAACACTAATTTGAATATGCATGTGGTGTATATGCTTGAAAAGTCGCTCTCATTACCTTATAGACAGTTTACTTAGTAATTACTTAAATGTAAATAAAATGATAAATTACATATAATATATTTTCCAGCTGTTTTCAATTTTAGAAAATCCATATTATGCTTTTAAGCAAATGCCTCTGCTATATCAGAAACCTAAACTGGAGAGTAATACTAGATAAATTATTTAGTTATTGGAGATTCTATCTTTAAACAATGGGGCTTCCTTTACACTTGGTGAACACTCAGCTGTATATGACCATGTGAGATAGTTAGTGACAAAAGACTCCTATAAAACATACATAGTGTGCTATGCGTCACACTTTCTGTCCTTTAGTATTTCTTGCAGTTGAAAATAAATTATGTCATGAGGCACAATGAGATCGTATATTTTTCTAAAGTGATTAATATCTTTGTGCAAATATGTCAATAAATATACATACACATATATAAGCAACATAATCCCAAACTATGAAATTTTCTGCCAATAAATTTAAAGCATTTGAGTAAACGGGGTTTAAGCTATGTGTGCATGTTGTCTGAAAATATCTGAAAAGTTACAGTTTGTTCAGTGTGTTATTTTGTCTGCAAGAACTCAAATGCATTTGATTAAATCAATTGGTATTATCAAAGTCTTTCATGTAGACAGTCTTCTTAAATTCTCATTATATAATTGACTGTCTTTACAATTATACACAAATTGCAATAGGATCTATATATTCAGGCAGTGTAGTCGGCATGGGGTTAATTTAATGGCATATCAATGTTGGGAACAGAATTATCAGAAACTATAGACATGTCACCATAAACCAGACCAACAATAGATGTCAGTCCCATTGGGGAAGTATTTCCTGGCATAAACTCGATATAGTGTTTCTTGAGTACATGAAAAAATGAAAAATGATTCTTCTTTACAAAAACTTGACTGTGTTTATTGATCTTGGTTTAAATACAAGTCTGTATGTAATAACTGTATGTAATACCTGTAATGGTACGTGAAAACATCTTTTTTCATGATGTAGTAGAGAGTTACTGATACATGCAAATGACGTCATTCCAGAGCTACTGTAAAGCTTTGTAAAGAGCACTTTTTACAGAGTTGAAAATATTTCCTGGAAATGGTAAGTAAGTTGTGGTGAGAAGGCCAGGACCTACGCTACCTGAGTGTGAGTGTTTTGATTAGAATTTGACCAGGTGACAGCAGATGTACTGCTTTCCCAACCCAGAGTTTCGCTTAAAATGTCTTCAAGTCAGATCTTCAAGTCAGGAGGAAATGTATCTGAGTTAGGTAACTTGAGTGGGCACTGTGTCAAACTAAAGAATGCTGGTCCTCTAAAGGAGATAGCTGATACTCTGCTCCGGTTTCAATTTACCATGTAGGAAGAGGGGGCTCTGTGTTTTAGACCTTGTAAGTTTTCAAAAGACGTCCAGATGTCAACTTTTATGTGAGATTTCCTGTGTACTTTGAATGTTGGTTCAAAAAAAAAGGGCAGTATGTTGGCCAAACTCAGGCCTGCTGGTCGCATGTGGTCCAAGGATGACTAATTCACCCACTCCATCCTACACTTTTTTCATGCCATAGTGCTTCCCTTAGGTTGAAGTATGAATATCATACTCCAGTTTGTCTGCAGCTGTGAGCAAGGCCAAAGGTCTGTAGCCAAGCCCTGGGTTTGCTTCTGATATCTTTAGAAAATCCCCAGGAGAGTTCTCCTGTTTTTCTCACCATGCTCTAAGGATAAACACCCCAAAACAAAAAGACAAAGTACCTTGGATATTGTAAGCCTTTAAGCATTCAGATCACTTGCTAAAATTAGGGTATGTTCTGTGTGAAGAGAGTGTCATGAAAGAAAGGCACTAGGGTGTGAGGTTAGCTACTTTCTTGCTTGATCTCAGCTAGTTTAGTTCTTAGGCACTTGCTAAGAAAAAATTGCTTCTTCAGTGTTACCCTGCTGTACCATCCAAGAAAAGTGGTATATTTTTTCATTTCTCTCTCTCTCTCTCTCCCTTTTTTTGATGAGAAAGATTGGCCCTAAGCTAACATCTGTGCCAGTCTTCCTCTATTTTGTACGTGGGATGCTGCCACAGCATGGCTTGATGAGCGGTGTGTAGGTCCATGCCTGGGATCCAAACCTGTGAACGCCAGGCCACTGAAGGAGTATGCAAACTTAACCACTGTGCCACCAGGCTGGACTCTCTTTTTTTTTTTTCCTCATCCCCAGTCTAAATTCTGTGATTTTTTCCTATTACGTGTTTTCTGTCACCTTTGTATCCAAAAGGTCAAGAGAAAGAAAGGATCCTTTTCAGTTAACTAAGGTTAGAATATATGAGGGCAAAAACATAAGCAAAGTTAAATGCTAAATATATCCGCTCTGCTAATACCCATTTATGGTTTAAAAAACATACTTCATGGAATAATATAAAATATGCTCATACCATTATTAACATTGTCCATGATAGCAAACTAATCACATGTTACGTACATTCTAGATACTGCGCTCTATCGTTCATAATAGCAATGACATTGGTAATTCAGATGACCTAGCCTTCTCTTTCTCCATGTAATTATACTATTGATTTTCCCATATGGGAAAGCAGAACAACTAACTACATGCTTTTTCCTAAATGGAACATGCAGTTCAGGAATTCTGTCATTTCTTTTATGGAAGTAAAAAATAAAGTACAAACATATGCCATCTTTGAAGGTAACATTATGTAAGTGTTTGGGCATAATATTCGCTGTCTTTATCTACTTCTTTGTGTGAATTCACAAGGGAAATGTTTGGATTGTCACATTCATGTTTTAGAAACCATGCCATCAGTTTTACCTAGGGATTCTGTTACGTGTCTGAAATGACGTAGGGCGGGAGTCTCGATGTAAACTGAATGAGTTTCTTCAGGGTGGATACTGATTTTGTTTTCCCTGAGTTTTTACAATATTTTGTGTTTGAGCCACACACTATGTACTGTCTCATACTAACTACAAATTCGTTCTGTGTGTAAGTCTTTTTTTCTCAAAGATACTGTCAGCTTTGTGAAGGTAGGGGCCATTTGATTCTGCTTTCGTGTCTCTCAGAGTTTCCCACCCTGCTGGGCTTTTCTAAGGACAAAATGAATAATGAATAGATGATTGATTTTCAATGCTGTAAAATTGGGGGAAAGATAAAAAAAAAGGGTTGTTGCTTCTGATAGCACATGTTCAAGATGGTGCAAGTCAATGACTTCTTTTATGCACACCTAATTCAGGTGTGTAAACTGTCTATTCTTAGCTTGAGCTCTTCCTGTGTGAACCTCTGTGGCAGCAGGGTGTGGAGGGAAGGGCCCTTGAGGACATTTTGAAAGTCTTCGCAACAAACACCCAGTGCTTAATAACCCTGTGCTGTCAGGTAGCCTTCCTATGTTGCTGTATTCCATTCCTCTGCTTCTCTTTAAAATCACATCTTATTTCCTAAGAGAGATGCAATGCAGTCGGCATCATTATTCTTTGCAAAAAGCCTCTGAGCCATTTCATTAAATCATCCCTGTCTTCTCATCTCTAGGAAAAATGGTACCACTATTTAAACATTCTCCATCACAGTGTATCCTCCTGTGATTGTTCTCTGAGTGTCACTTTTCAAACTGAGCGAAGTCTCTTGTTTGATCAAGGAGTCTATAAAGGAAGAATGACCTCGAAGACCCTAGTGTTGCAATCCTTTTGGTCAGCCCATTTGACCTTCTTGCTTTTGTATTAAGCTGTTAACTCGCTCATGTGTCACTAAATTATCGGTTATGTACACTTGATGTTGGCAAACCACATTTTCTTTCCCCATTTGTGTTCCCTGTTTGATGTTCCCCTCAAGTTACACTGCCTTGGTCTCAACTAAATTGATTTATCATACTACAAAGTCAATGTGGTATCAGGAAAATGCTACAGAGACAGTATATTTTTATTTTGGTGAAGTATTTGAAAAAGTCTCTTGTGGCGTGATAGTAGATATAATGGGTATATGGACTGGACAAAAATGAAGTTAAATAGATTTATAACCAGTTGAACAGCACAGATGAATACTGAATAAAGAATAAATGTTTGCCTGGCTGGGTGATTATTCATCCAATCAAGTATACAGAAAAATGGATTTGAAAGTGACGGTGAATACACTAGAAGACAAAGTCAGGATCAACATTTATGTTTGCTGATAAAAATGACTACAGTGTCAAATTCACAATTAATCTGAATTGGATTGTGGAATCCTAAGGGAGAAGGTACATGAATTAGGAATTAGAGCAGAATTCTGTCTTAAGCTTCATTCATAGATTTATAATAACAGAGAAATGGAGGTGGCTGTGTCTCTCTACCCTGCCATAGTTATAGCACCGCTGGAGTGCTGGGTTAATTTCAGACACCACACTTTGAGGGGTGTCAACAAAGAGGAATAAGTTCAGAAGCATGTTGCCAGGATGGCGAAGTATCTGGAATCATGACACATTAGCAACAATCAAAAGCACTGAGACTCTGTGGCCTGGAAAAGGGAGAATGTGAAAGCTCTCTCTAGATGGTTGCAGAGCTGTCCCAATAAAGAAGAGTCGGGCTTGTTTTCCAGTGACTCCAGATCTAGTGTCAGGAGACAGTACTTGTAGAAAGGTGAACCTTAGTTTGGTAGAAAGAACTTTACAGCATTTGGCTTTGCTCAGAGATGAGCATGCTACCCCTGAAGTGGAGGGTTCCTGGTACCAGAGGGGCTCAAGCTGAACCAGATGCTTGCTTCTTCCTGAAGAGCACTCATATGTTAGGAGAAAACTACATTTCCAATTGCTTCTGATAAATCTTTCAATTATCAGAACTTACTACATGAAAATTTCATAGCATAGTGCCTGATGACACCAATTAAATGCTCAGTAGGTATTAGCTAGAATTGTTATTGGTAGTGACTAATCCATGCATTTGTAACTGATTATTTGTCTGAAGAGAATAAGAGAAGATAACTCTGTTATAAAATTTTCACACCAGCGTCTGTTGCTAAATAATTAAGGTAGTGAATAAGGGCCTATGCTGCTTGTAACTGATTTACTCTTAATTTATTACCTCTTTATGTTTTCTGTAATTGTCTCTACATTCTGTGTTACCTGGATTTGAGATTAATTCATCAAATTTAACAGGAAAATTCTAAGCAATTGCTAAATCACAGTTGCTTGTATTAAATTATCTAGTGACTAACACAGTGATGGGCCATCAGCAAAGGAATGAATCATGACAGAAAAAAATGGATTTCTTCCATGAATTAAGAGGAATGTGTAAGTTTAGGGACTTGTAGAATCTTAATAACGGTTACATTCCGGGTCATGTTAGCGTCATTGGATTTTTTTTTCTTGGATGATGGATTTGTTCTCTCTCAGGATTGCAGCTAATATCTGTTGAAGGCATTTGTTAATTCACTCACTTACTTATTCATTCAATAAAGCTATACTAAGCTCTGCCCAGGCTTGCACCTGCCTCCTCGCCTCTATACACTCTCCTTTTCCCTTTATCCCCTTTTGAGTTAGTCACCACAGGTAGACCAGCCCTGCAGTCATCTCACATCCCCAGACTCTACCCCAGGGGCTCCATGACAGTGAGGCAATGACCCTCCTCATTTCTATCTCTGAACTCCTTGTGTCCCTTCCATGCTGTATTTTTCTCCATATCAGTTTTCACCTCTCTTATCTTATATATTTTACTTGCTTATATGTCCATCTATCCATCTACCTATCTCTACTGGAATGTCAGTTCCATGAAGGCAGGAACATTTATCTGTTTTGTTTGCTCCTGGATTCCCAACTCCTAGAATAGTAACTTGATAAATATTTGTTGAATGCATGGATAAAGCTGAAGTGTCCTGGAAACTGATACTAGACAGGTGTCATTTCTTTCCAGGTTACCTAACCTATTTTTGGCAGTGCAGAGTTGTGAACCAAAGTCACTTGGCTCCAAAATCAACATTCTCATTCTTGATCTCTTGCTCAATTACAAATATCTCCTGAATTTTGCTGAATGAACCCAGGGATCTAGAGGTATTTGAAAATGGCAATGATATGTCACTGCTATGTGTATTTGAATGCCAGGGGATAACTTTTGTGTCATGTAAATTTAGGAGAATATCCAGGTCAGTATTTACCTGCCTAATCCATCTCCATGCAGATGACTCCTTTACATTTTGTTTCCTCTCTAGATGTATTCAATCTGATTAAATCTATCATGACTTTCTCTATTATCTGTTACTAGTTCATGGGTCATCTTTGAAGACCCTAGAAGAAGTAGGGTACACAGATAGATTTGGAGAAGCAATAATGAGTATTTATACTTATGGAATTTTCTCATGAGCAGCTGATTATAACAGCAGAAAGGTATTGACTCTGGAAAAAGATGTGAGAGTTGTTCAGCACATAATGGGAATTGAAGCTGCTGGATTGGATCCATTCACCAGGAAGTGAGTAGGTCAGAAGTGAGAAGAGCCTGGGGAGCTGAGGGCAGATTTGAACCCAACGGTGTTGCTCTCCAGTCTGGGTGTGGCAGAGAACACATGGTCTGGGGATGGGGGGAGTCCTTCCAAGCCACAAGCAAGGGGAAATGATTCAGTCTATTCGTGTGCTCTGATGTGGTCATGAACAGATGATATCCTCCTGTCATGAAAGAGTTCCTCCAGCTTTTCAGATTGCCAAACTCAGGCCAGGGTAGAGCTAACCACTGAAAGAAACTCTTTAATAAATATTGGAGTTATTAGAAGATAAGTCCTGTGGCTTCAAATTGTTACTTGCTAGCACTTGCTTTTCATTGCTGTTTAAGGCGTTACCAGCATCACAACCTCTAGTATTCTGAAGAAAGTTGATGTTCTAGAGAACCTAATGTGATTTCTGCCTTTGTTTCAATGTTCTCAAGAGCCTCAGAATCATGGGGGTGATGAGTGAGATTTGTGCTAGACTCCGTACTCTTCCGCCACAGAAATCTCAGTATGCAAAAACCAGGAAAACGAGCCTGGTTATTCCTTAGTGAGAACTGAGCCCTATTTTCCTGTACACCTATTACAGACTATGGTTCCAATTGTATTTTGTAGAAAAAATTAAGCTCTGCAGTATTTTAATTTTCCCAAAGGTGAAGCCCCCAACTACCTCTGCTCAGCCTCAGAGAAAGGGAATTGTGGAAAATAGGTTCAATTTTTCCTCAGAGGCCACTCCCCGCCCATTGGCCAGTGTTCTCACAGATTCTAGATTCTTAGCAGGTTGGATTTTAGCCATTATCCCTTCTCATACTGATCTAAGTACCAGTAATCCCCAGGAGACCCTGCCAGGCTTGTGGTAAATCATTGGCCAAGTACCAGCAAAAATGTTCCTGCTAAGAAAACCAAGGAGTTTTATCCATCGGAGGACACATAGTTCCCTCTCATAAAGGTTTACGTCTTATTCTTCAGTTGTTTTTTTTCCCCCTTTTAGGAAATTCTTAGGTGAAGCAGCTCTCATCCTCTAGTACTTGTCAAAGACCCCTAAATTAGCTTACAGATAAAAATACTGTGCATTTGTTCTTCGGTCTCTGAGATGGAGCAGCAGCTCGAAAGGGCCTCTTAAACTCAAAAACTATAAATTATACACAGTCGTACATCACAATTAGTCATTAGGCACTATCTCCATGTTGTAAAATTATGTGACATTTTCCCAAATTATGAAATGTTATCCTGATTAAGAAAAGTGTACTAAAGAGTAGAAACATAGCGGGGAGTCCCTCCATATTTTAGCTTCCCTTAATTATGCAAATGAAGCAAAAACTTCTGTCTAACTATGCTTTGCTTGGCTGTTCTCTCATTTTGATGAGATTCCAGACTTCCGCCTAGTGTATTTCAGTTCGAGGAGCCTGCCCTTACCTTTGCAGGAACGTTCATAACAGTTTCATTTTAGCAAGAACTGCATGCAGTCATCGGCATTTCAGAGAGCTGGGCACCTGATTTTTAGGCTATAAAGAAACAGACTTGAACATCCGTAGAAAGCGTTGTCAAGAGTGTGGGAAAATGGGCATCTTTCTCCATGACTTGGATGAGTGTGAACTGCCGTAGCCTTTTAAAGGGAAAAATGCACACAATTTGTGATCTAGCAACCCACTTTCAGACATAAAAGCACCAACCAGTAAGACTATATTAACAAATGTGTTTATTGTTTCTAGAAATAGGAAATTATATGTCTGTCAATAAAGGATTGACTGAATAAATAATGGTACGTCCATTCTATGGAATCTTATGTAACTATTAAAATTAGATCTCAGGGCCAGCCCCATGGCCGAGAGTTTAAGTTCACATGCTCCGCTTCAGTAGCCAGGGGTTTGCTGGTTATGATCCTGGGTGTGGACCTATACACTGCTCATCGAGCCGTGCTGTGGTGGTGTCCCACATAGCAGAGCTACAATGACTCACAACTGGGATATACAACTAGGTACTGGGGCTTTGGGTAGAAAAAGAAAAAAAGAAGAAGATTGGCAACAGATGTTAGCACAGGGCCAATCTTCAGGAAAAAAAAAAAGAATGTTAGCATTTTTAAGGAAAAAACCTAACTAGATCTCTGTGCGTTAACTGAAAAATTGTTCAAGATTTCTTATAAGTACAAAAATATTTATAAAGGATTATGTATAGTATAAGTCCATTTTACACAAAAAAGAAGCAGCCCTGTACATGTGTCAGTGTGTGTGTTTGTGTATATATTATTTGTGTGCATATATGTATATGGCTATATATACATTAGCAGAATTAGCATAAAGAAAAAGAGTGAGATTAATGGGAAGGAAAAGACAATAAGCATTTTTATTTATACACCTCTGTGTCATTTGACATGTTAAAATGAGCATGTATCATTTTGGAATAAAAAAGTATAAAAGAGAAAATCATTGGATAGAAATGCTTATTGTCAAATGGAAAATTATCTTCCCTTTCAACTTAAAAAATTTCTGAATTTAAATGATGTCTTGTTTAAACTCCACCAGTGTCTGAATTTGGGCACTACAGAATAAAAAATAGCTTTCTCTCAACACATTTTGTGCTCGCCTAGGTCCCAGGACTCTTAAATAAATAAGTTGTGTTGATTCAAATCCTGGATAAGAAATCATTTTGCAAATATAAAAATAACCCCACACAATACTCTGAACTCCTCCTATCTTTAGGCTACACACAAGGGCCACAGTTGTTTTCTTGCTCTAACATTAGGAAATGGAGTAAATAGTAAAAACTATGGGCTAATTAAAGCTGTAACTTTTCTCCGAGACTCTGATGCCTTAGGTAGAATTATTTGGTATAATTTACAATTTCTGCCATTTGTCTTTCAAGAGTTATGATAACTTGGTTTACAAACAATTAGTAAGGAATTTCGTATCAATTTTTCAATAGATCTTCGTCCGAAGAGCAGACAGAGGTGCATTTCAGAGAGAATGTTTCTAGTAAAGAAGAAAATCAGTATCAAAGTCAGAGCGTTGGTATAGAAAGGCCTTTGCCTACAATTTTTATGTTCCTGAGAGGGTGAGTTCAGTTCTATTGTGAACAGTAATTTATGAATGAGAACTCACAATTTTTTGACCAGAAAATCGGAAAATTACCCATAATCATTTCCATGTGCCCATCTCATTTTCTAAGTGTCTATAATCAGTTTAGCAAACAGTTTTTCCCTTTTGAAAATATACCAAGTAATCGATTATTTCCTTCCCATCAGATGCCTGCTTGGTGTTGAGGTAAATAGCTCTGATCTCCCAACCAACGCTACATTAGGTTGAGGTTCTTTTAGACATTAGACAAAAATAGATTAAACCTTGCTGCCGACTCAGATTTGGTCTGAGTGGAAAAAGGTTTGGTGGAGCTACAGAATTTCTACTTTATCTGCTCAGCCAATAATCGGTCAAAGCAGGATCTGGTTAGGAATAAGCAACAGGCTTCCCGTATCCATGAGCAGAAAACAGGGTAGCGCATGTCGCCTCTGGGAAACACGCGTTTACTTTTGACGAAAAGCAAGCACCCGGCGACCAGCGAGCAGCATATGTTTGAAATCCATTATCTGACACGTTCTTTCCAGCGTTCCCAGGAATGCTGGTCTGACTACTAAGATTTGGTTTTACTGCCTGCCTTTTGGATAAAATGAGTTTGCCAACCAGCTGTGAGTACCTAACGCTGGGGAAGGTGACTAGATTCCGAAGCGCTTATGTTCACGGATCGCCTTATGCAATCAACAAGCCTATTGATATTAAGCCACAGAGGAGACGGTAACTGTTTTCCTTTCTTCTACTTGTTTGTCAGTGAAAACGTGTTTTGTTACCCTTTGGGAACAGCTATGAAGCTTTGCTGAGCTGAGAGGGTTGAGGTGAGAGGTTAGTTTTTAAATTCAGCATACTGGATAGTTAGAAAACAATTAACCAAAGAGGAAAGCTGGAAAATATTCTCAGCTTAGGTAGATGATCCAGTTTCAGGGTCTGTCGATTTTAAGAATTTGAGAGAATTGCTAGTGTTTGTGCTACCATCAGAATCACCCATGATGAGTATTTGAAAGAAGATTTAGCCAAATAATGGATATATTTATTAATGGCTCTTATTACCAGATACCCATATCTTATAATTGACAGATAACATTCCTTAATGCCAAATGCAAAAGCACATTAAAATTCTACAAAAAGCCTTAATTTTCATGTGGTCACTGTGGAGGCCAGCATGAGGTTAGATATTTTTCCTGTAAAGAAGATGTCATTTCAGATCAATGTTCCAGAATTCTGCTAACTCAGTCTCCACACGCCCCCACATCACACACACGCATGCACACCCAGGCAAACTCAGGCTGTATAATTAGGAATTTCAAAGTTGACTTCAGTGTTTTCATTACAAGGCAAGAGAGTGGGAAAGATGATGTCCGCTGAGTAGACCTTTTCTATCTTCCTGCTTTTTTGATGCAGTGTCAGAATAGGGACAATGAGTTTGACTAATGGGTCCAAAAAATCATCCCTCTGTTTTGGTTTTATACAAAGTCATCTTATTCAGCCTTTCACAATGAACTTCAGAAGCATTTATAAGGATGTTCCATTCTCTCAGTGAAAACACCAATTCTTCCTAATTTTATGAATTTTTGGAATAAAAAGCCAAAATTCTAAAAGCAAAGTATTTTACTTGAAGACTTGTTATCCTCTTGCTCTTCTGCTTGTCATTTTCTAATCACATACACACGAACTCACCTATAAGCATACTTTTTGTCAGGTTTGACCTTGTTATCAACATGGAGTAACATTCAGACATTTGAGTGATTTTAAAAAAAAAGTTTCCAAACCTTCAACAATGCCTTGGGGTTAATTTTCCAACTGAAAAAAGGTTTTTTTGATTTGATGGGAGTGAGCATTTCTAATTTTTGTGAGGAGAAGTATTTTCTTCTTTTTCTCAGTGTCTCAAGGCTTTTCTATCCAATACTAGCACCATTAGAATTTAGAAAAGGCTAGCAGCAACTAGCAACTATTTTAAGGTACATTGACGAAAATGTGTCCCGAGACACACAACATGGCTCATTCGCTGTCAGTCACCTCACTCTCTTCTATAATTAGTGGTTGATGCCACAAACCCATACAAGTTGCCAAATCCACGTGTAAATGCTATGTCCCTATTCATGTTACTTTATTTTGTTCTGCTTACAAGTAATCAACTTTCTGTATGAGTCAACGGAATTGTGTGTTGATGTAAACTGATGTATATATGCGTGTAGTCTGGGCTCTTAGCGTCCTGTGTTATACCCAGGCAAGTTCAGGTTTACCCCTAGTCAGTTTCTACATTGGGCAACATGATGTATTTTGCAAGCAAATATTCTTGCAAAGCATTTGACGCTAACCAGTATTTTGTAGCATAGACCTTGAATTTATAAAAATGTCAGGTCCAACTTTTCTTTTAGTGTAGTGCATTGTTTGTAGCAAGTAAATCAAATAAACGGCCTTTTGTGCAAAAGATGTGTGACCATTATATCTAGAGCTTTTACCCCACGGAAGTGTAAATATGACAACAAACGTGTAATGAAAACAGTAGTTGAAGAGGGTGAATGAATGAATGAAGGAAGATCCAAATCACAGAGAATATCTTCTTATTCTGTAACTCATTTTGTAACGTTGTGATTTTTTAGTCTGCTGAGAAAAAAATAAACCTGGAATCGTGGTGGATCATCATCCTAGATTCACTAAAATCTACCCCAAGTTAAATGGTTACGTTTTCAGGAATGCTTGCTGGAACTCATCTAAGAGTTGTCTAAAACAGCATGTTTATGCTTATTTTCATGTAGTCACAGTTGTGCTATTTGGCAGAAAGGATATTGCTTTCCTAATTAGTAAAAGGAAGGAAGGATGGAAAGAAGGAAAAAAGGAAGGAAGTGGAAAGAAAGGAAGGAAGGGAGGGGGGATGGAGGAAGAAGGGAGAGAGGGATAAGAGAAGAAAGGCATCTAAAGAAGAGGGCCTCTGTGTGATGCTTTAACCTGTCTGATGCAGCATAAGATTGAGGTGATAAAAAGAAATCTGGCTTTTTACTACATGGGGAGAATGAAGAAGGAAACCTAATCATATATGCAAAATATAGCTCAGTTGAAATCCATTTATATCCTTGTAAAATAATGACTTATTGAAAGAACAGCATGTTGTCTTGGAACACAGGGAAATAATTTCCAAATTGAAAATTAGTTATGTTAGAAGTGTGCCCACATGGTCATTGAACAGTTCTGAATCCTTATTTCAAGAGCAGCGATGAAGACATTAACAAAGCAGTTAACACTACTAGATCTTAATTAAGCTCAATGTTGAAGAGAATGACAGTCCTACCATCTGTGATCCTGATGATTTTCTATATTTGTGATTTAAATTTTTCTCCTTTTAATTTTTTGTAGACTCCACGAACTCGAGAGCTCTATTTTTACTCTTGCAAGAAATATAATTTTCTTTTAATTTTATAAAACTTCAATGTCTCAATTTTAAATACATAGAGATTGAGTCATCAGATTTAATCTGGCTCTTCCATGCCTTCCTCACCCCATTAGGATGCAGGGTTTTTGAATGTGTGGATCGTATTTTGTTCGTTGTTACAGCCTCAGTGCCCAGCACAGATCAGACAATGTTTGTATAATAAATAAATGATTAGAAAGTGCATGTTACCCATCTTGGCATAGGCGTATATATCACTTCCCTGGGTGCCACCGCATGGAGTCTTTGGCAAGACTTTGCCTCTGCTGTTTTCCTGCGTCAGCTGAGCTCCCCTTCCTTGTTTCCCTATAGAAGCTGCGTACAGCACTGACTTTAGACCACTGGCTTAAGTAATTGGGGATCACGGCTTTTGTCACCTCCAGGTCAGCAAAGTAGAACCTGAAGTTCATTTCTGTATTCATAAGTATATATAGAAAGTATCATGTAGTAGAAAGGAGGAGAAAAAGTCAATGTGGGAGGGGGCAGTGGGGAGTTCCTTGAGGGAAAAAATATTGCAGCTATAAGAAATGTGATATAAGCACCAAAGTTCATCAAATCAGTTACAAAAATTGTGAAATGTAAGCCCCAGTTCTGTTTGTCCTGCTATAACGTAAAACTCACAAAAATCTTTATCAAAATAGACAGCAAAAACTAGGAGCAGTGAAAGAAGTGAGGCAGGACTCGCCAGCACCCCAAGGTTATGGAAAACATCTGAGTTCTAGAACACTTCGTTTCCCAGTCAAGCACAGTCTCCCCTAACCCCTCCGCCTGGACGTGTCAGTGGCTGGACCCTGTGTCTCTGACTGGTGGCTTCGGGGCCTGTGCCCTGCTCTGGGCCCCTTTTTGTTCCCACCTGCTTCTCTCATATACTCTCTGGCCTCTTGTTTCCTAAATCCTTTAGGCAGGCTTGTTCTCCCTGTTGTCTCTGGGAGCAGAAAAAAGCAGGGTACAAGGAGCTAGAAGACAGAGTCGAATTCAGTGAGTCTGGCTGTGTGTTAATCAGCCTGTGTTCTCCTTGGGGAAAGATTACAAAGTTGCCCATTTAGCTTTCTTGACCAGTTATCAAGCTATTCATTTACTCAAATGGTATACAGTCATGTGTCACTTAACAACAGAATGCGTTCTGAGAGATGCGTCATTAGGTGATTTCGTCATTATGTGAACATAGAATGTGCTTACACAAGCCTACAGGGGACAGCCTACTACACACCCAGGCTCTGTGGTACTAATCTTAGGGACCACTGACGTATATGTGGTCTGTTGTTGACTGAAATGTTGTTATGCAGCACATGACGGTATTAGTTTGCTAGGGCTGCCATAACAAAAGACTTCAGGCTGGGTGGCTTACACGATAGAAATTTATTTCTCACAATTCTGAAGGCTGGAAGTCCAATATCAAGATGTCGAAGGTTTGACTTCTCCAGAGTCCTCTCTTCTTGGGTTGTAGATGGCTGCCTTCTCCCTGTGTCCTCACATGGTCTTTCCCTTTTGTGTGCATTCCTAGTGTCTCTGTGTGTCCAGATTTCCTTGTCCGATAAGAACAGCAGTCAGATTGGGTGAGACCCCATCCTGATGGCCTCGCTGATCACCTCTTTAAAGGCCTCATCTCAGATGCAGTCATGTCCTGAGGTACTGAGCGTTAGGGCTTCGACATATGAATTTTGGGGTGACACAGTTCAGTGCACAGCATAGCAAGTTGTATCCACAGAAATGGTTTGCTAGTAATGACTGTAGAGAGAAACAGGAATTGAGTTATGATTCCTGAAAAATTGATGACCTCATGTTCATAAAAATGTATTCCATCAATGAGTCTTAACCTGCAGGAGTGAGGCATTGTGGCGTATAAAAGAATACTTCCCACTTTCTATCCCAAAGGAAAACAGTTACACATTGTGAACAGTAAATCTTCATCAAATAGAACCTCTTTAATTTGGAATCTATAATCCTTCAAACAGGGCATAGGCTAATAGCTGCTTTTGTACAGTCTTTCTTTTTAAAGTGGGTATTAAATCAATTATCAGTGTAACAAGTGGTTCTCAACCGGGGCAACTTTGCCTCCTTTGGACATTTGACATTATGTAGGGGAATTTTTGATTTTCACAAGTTGTGGGGTAGCTAATGGTATCAAGTAGGTAGAGGACAGGGATGTTGTTAAACATCCTATAATACACAGGACAGCCCCTGCAATGAAGAATTATTTGACCCAAATTATCAATAGTGCCGAGACTGAGAAACCCTTAAGTAAACAAATTGCTTTGGGGAGGACTTTGAAGCTCTTTGAAGGCCTTTATTTATATCCAGACAATTGATATTTTTTTATGTAATCATGAAAACACTTCCTCTTATCTTTCTCATGATAACCGCTAGGTAACACTTTCTTAGCCTGGTTAAAAATAGACAACTGCCACACGTTTAAAATGATCTAAAATATTCAGTGATTTGAACTGTCCTATCTTCTGATTTGTCTGAATTGGCGGCTTTATTGCATCATCAGGACCTAGCATTCTTTCGGTAGAAGTACTACTGAGATTTCACTATGGAAAGTTGAATACAGGATGTTGTACATTGTGGGAGCTCCAGGCTGGGTGCTGAACATTGATCTGCTTTTCAAGGTGAAGTGAAAAGTACTAGGTAAAATTACACAGAAGATAAAGAATATTAAGTGGGCATACCATTGGCCTGGTGTAATGAGGCTCTGCTAGGCCTTGTCATCTGTCCCCATGCCTACATGCATGGGCCCATTGATGGTGAACGTGTGAGCCACAAGTGTGTGTTTTCATTGTAACCAGCTCATCCTAATAGCAAAGAGCAAATTTCTTCAGGGGAAATCTCTGGGGGAAAAGGGAGTGCCTTCTTTGATGAGAGGCCCCTATTTTCACTAAATAAAACTTCTAATTATCCTCAGGATTTCTTCTAACCACCCCCATCCCCCCACACACACCCCTAGGTGAAAATGCTTGCAGTAACAGTTCAAGCTAGAAAGTGTATTTCCAGCTCTTCCTTCTCTCCTCAATTCCAGAACAGTATATCCAACTGTTGATTATCCAAGTGTCCTCCAGAAAACTCAAACTCAATATATTTGAAAGTAAAATGACCCAGGGACCCTCACTATCCTCCATTTCCTCAGTGATCCTTGGCACAGACCAAGAAGTCATCCTAATTGCTTCCTCTCCCTCAGCCTAACTACTCTGTCGCCATCTGGTGTCAAGTGCATTCTTCCTCCTTCCTTTGTTGCCATCCCTAGAACAGCATCCTAAGTCAAGCCCTCGTGCTCTTTTGCCTGAAAGACTGTTAGTCTCATACTTGGGGTCTTTATTTTACTGTCATCCTCTTCCTGTCATCCACAGATTAATTTTCTAAACTTTCATCATGATACTTCTTTGCTTACAGCAGTAACTTTTGATTGCCTACAAAAGGTCTAAATTCCAAATGATCTTGAGCTACAGCCCCCCAACTACCTATCCTTGTGAATTTCCCTTATCATCCACTGTTCTCTGCATTTTAGGTGTAAAGAACTACTAACTAAATCTATTTTTTGCCTGGAGTTCCTTTCTCTCCCCATTTTGTGATGAACCCCAGCTCATCCTGCAGATCTTTTTCATTAAACCTTTCCTAATTCCCTGTTTCCAAATGGAAGTTTCTCCTTTGGCGAGCGCTTGTTCCTCTTCTGATACGACTGTCATAGCATTATCATAATGAACCCCAATTATTTATATCTTTTCTATCATTCCTCTTCTTTAAGAATGGCGTGATGGAAACAGCTGTTTTAGAAGAATAATTTGGCAGTGGCATGCAACATGCATTGGAATGGAAAAGACTGAAACCCTAGCCTAGTAGAAGCAAGCCGTGTAAAATGTGGACAGGGATAATTTCGTTACACTTACGAAACACAGAAATATGTGATTACAAGTGTGAGAACTTGGAACTTGGAGAAGAGTATAGAACTAGGAACCTAACATAGTCTGGGCATTTGGAAAATGTTTCCCTCGGGATGGTGAGGCCTGAAGATGAGTAACATGGTCCGTAAAGAGCCCTGTGAATAAAGTCCTGATGGGAATGTTAATGAAACTCAAAGGATAAGCTGTCTGAAATATAATGAGAGAGGGAAGAGGGTGGCAAAAATAAAGTGGAGAAGGTAGGCAGAGACAGTGCTCCTTTTTAAAAGTGAATTGACCAAATAATTAGTCCTTTCCTTTTGGAGAGAAACATTAAATGATTATTTAATTTAATTTATTCGTTGGAAATGTAATTTAAGAACATTTTCTTAGTGTCTTATTTATCACTGAGGATTTTAAAACATAGAAATAAACGGTAGGTAATGTTTTCTAACTGAAGTCCAAAAAAGGTTGATTTTCCAATTTATTGCCAACTGCTAAGGATTAATAAAAACAGTCATAAATATTAACCTTTGTCCTTCTGCTTCAGTTCAGCATTCACCCATCACCTAATCATACAGCCTGTCCTTTGTCAAAAGGAGTGGAATGAGACTATTTAGAATACTTAGAGTGTTTACTGCCAGTGACAAATAGTAGACTCTATACCGTCACGATGACCTTCATGTGTTAGTCCCATTTCTACATCCAATTAGAGACATTAAATTGCTTAACCACCCTTGGAAGAATTTTTTTTTTTGGTTTTTTTGTGGCTTTGCTCTTGCATTGGATGAGATTATGAACTTGCTACAAAGGGAAAGCTTCTATTATTACCTTTTATTTTACTTTGTGAACTGTGATAAGTGAAGTAGTGAATTCTGACAAAGTATTCCAGCCTTAGAATAGCACCTTGCTATAAACAGATTATGTATTAATACAGAAGGTCTGAAAGATGCAAAGACAAAAAGGAGCGGTGGGCAGTCAATCTACTGACAACCATTGAAACAAGAGTGATAACTTTGGACTTGATCCATAACACCCTGTTTTCTATGGCCCTAAGAGGAAGGAAGGCTGCTCCAGCAAAGATGATAGTTTTGCCAGTAGTAATAAAGAGTGGTACCCTAGAGAGAAGTTTGATGAGCAGGAAGTTGTAGGTGTCCAGGGGAAAGATAATCAGCTTCCCAGACAAGATGGAATGTGTTCTGAATTTCGAAAGATGGTCAGGGCTTCGTGTATGTGGTTCTCGGTAGTACATGGTGTTACTCATCCTTCAGGCCTCATTATCCCCAGGGAAACATTTCCCAGATGCCTAGACTATGTTAGGCACCTGTTTATATAGTCTTATTGCACCATTAGCCTCTTCTTAGCAATTCTCCCATTTATAATCACATCTTTTTATATTTGTTGGCCTAAGTGCCTCCTTCCACATTCAGTTATGGGAACAAGGGAACAGGGTCGAAGCCTGTGTTTTGCTGTCTAGTGCTTTGTACAGGGCCTGGCGCATAACAGGCATTCAATCAATTCTTGTGAAATTCATTTTTCTAATAGGAATGAGAAAGTAATCAGAAACAGTAAGTAAATGTGTTCCTTTTGGAGAAACATATCAAATTCATTCCTGCACCTTCCAAACTTGTACCTCAAGCCCTGACCACTCTTCCTATTTAAACTTGTGTCATACTCAGTGTCTGAAATTTTTATCAGGGTGTTCTCATGGCCAAAATTGAACTCATTGTCTTACTCTTAAAATCTGTTCATTTTCTTCTATTCCTTAATTAAAAGGCCTAATTGATTACTACCCAGTTATAAAAACTAGAAACACGGGGGTCACCTTAGTTACCTCCCTTTATCTCAGTTCCCTCCGTCATCACCAAGTTCTCTTTCATCTGATGTTAAATTCTTATAGCAGTCACGTCCATTCTGTCTTAACTAGTATTCCCCATTAATGTTATCTCCTATAAGAGCCTCTTAACTGGTCTGCACATCATTGGTTACCATATCATTCACTAAGAAGGACTTTGTCTGTGTTTGTTGGTTTTCGTTGCTATGGTGGTATTTACTTTTCTGCAATTCTAATAAATTACACCAAAACCCTTTGGGTGGTATATGCTCAGTTCCAAAGTTTTATAGTTGACCCCAAGTATAAAAATACAAGTTTTGTCTTTGTCGTATTTCTTTCTGAATAATGTTTGAGTCAGAAAACGATGAATTTCCTAATTTGCATGATTAAAACATTTAAAATTCCCCTAAAATTTCTTGGAATCCAAGCTTATGATTGTATGAGAATTCACAGTAAACCAGCTCCCAAAACACGAAGGCTCAGCTTATTATAATTTGTGAGGGATTACTGTAAATATGTGGCATTTAGTCATTGATTTTTAATCCAGGAAAAAGTTAGAAAAAAAAGATATATATATTTAGCTACAGAAGTCTCAAAGTCTGTTGAACATTAAAAACTATTCAACTTGCCTTATGATGGATATACAATTTTCCTAAATTTGCAATTGTCCTTCTTGTTCCTGCCACCATGACTGAAAATATATGCTCCTGTTTGTGCTGTTATTTCTGAACAATGTATACTGGTATCCAGCGTAAGATGAGTCATGTGATACTGGTGTTACCATGGTACTTCCTCATGTATATAACAAGAACATCAGGAATACCAGCAGCTTTCTGTTCTCTTTCAGTTCCTCCTTTCTTTTCTTCCTTCCCTCCCTCCCTCCCCTCCTTCCTTCCTTCCCTCTCCTTGCCTTCCGTCCTTCCTTCTTTTCTATTTAAGGAATCCAGTGACTACAGCACTAAGAGTAAGTAGCACATCCAGTTTTCCCTCTCTGTTTCTTGCGGCAGGAGTCCTCCTCTGCTAGTAAGGGAGTTCTTGGTCATTTTGACTTGCAAGAGATTTTGCTTCTCCCTGATGTTTCTTTTTGCCAGTAAAGTTTTCTTTCCCCTGAGGGAAAAATAATTTGAATCTTAAGGCTGATAGATGCCACGAGTCCAGTATGATGAGTCCTGTGGAAGCAGAGCATTCCAGCCCTGGGGTTACTGTTGTCTCTGATTCCAGTGTATATTCAAAATCACCTCAAAACAAGAGTAGGAATATGAAAGTTAAACTTCACATCACTGGTAACTTTTAAAGCTAAATTGCTATTTTTGACTATACCACACTAGTCTCTCCATGTCAGACCCGGATTTAAGTTACTACAAGGATGATTGGGGTAAGTTACCCAGGGGCTAATGAGGTTTATACAGACCCATTCATCTTTCAAGGCTATTGAAAAATTTTACATGTGCTGTGACTAAGAAGATACTGTAAAAGAACAGTTCAATAGAGTTGCACCATCCAAGCAGGTAATAATGCAAATTCAAATATACATTCTAAGCAAAATGAGAGAGAGAGAGAGAGGAGAGAGAGAAATAGTAATTTAATAGGGCTATGCTACTTTCTCCACCTGCCGCCAAATTGAATGGGTCAGTGTCCACTAGTGAGTGTGAGGTAGGAGATGTGATTTTCTACTCTCTCCCCATCTCAGTTCCCACGGGCCTGCCATAGTGTGATTATCCTGCCTTACATCTGGGTGATTTGAGGGATTCTCCATTGTAATATTGACTATACTAGATTTTTGGCGCAAAAGCTGATGTTAGAACTTAACCTAAGTAAAATATGACCCCACTGAAGTTTGTGTTACTGTACCATCAAAAGATGTATCTATGTTGATAGTCATCCTTATATTCAATTTGAGAAGGAACTCTGATGTTGATAGTAAGTGTAATTAGCCTCATTTTCAGAGTTAAACAGGTATTAAGGTTGCATGCACACCAGCAAAAAACTATCATACGAGAAATCTCTATATGCATTGTCATCCCAGTTCATGATCCAGCTCGGCTATATTTTTCTATTCAACTTTCTGTAAATATGAATTCCATATCATGCACATGGAACTGTAAAGATATAAAGATGGATCACACAAAGAGCCTACCTTCATGGAGCTTACAATCTAGAGAGAGATGACAAGTACTAAACATAATTTTTCCACAAGATCCAGATATCAATAAATTGTTTCATTCATTTATTCATTCACTCATGAATTCACTCATTCAACAAATATCTACTGAACAGGAACTGAGTTCACACCTCTCAGCTAGGATTGAAAAACTGGGTAAGACAAATTCTCAGCCTTCAGAAAGATCACAGTCTAACTTCTCAGGCAAAAATACAAACAAAAAATTAAATTATAGCCACATAAGGGCTTTAATTGTCCTCTATGTTGTCGAGGGAAGGTCTTACAAATGAGGTCATGCAAGAGGACGAGGTATTCTCCTGAAAGGCAGTGCATAAAAGGCGGCACCTGTCACCTGGCAGAGAATGAACTCACATTACATTGCACTTTGTAGTTTACAAACTAGTTTTAGTATATTGTCTCCTTTGATTCTCATATCAACTCATAAGAAAACTGAGACCCCGAGAGTTCAAGGTCTTACTCAGTGCCATAGAGTTACTTAAATGCTAGAATTAGGGCCCAAGCCCCAGTCGTCTGTCTCTAAATTCTGTACAGACACCATAAGGGAAGCAGCAGTAGAAGCCTTTGGCAGCTCTGAGAAGGGAGAGTTTACTTCCAATTGAGTGACATCATAGAAAGCTTCATGGGCCAAATGGCTTTTGGTCCTGAAGTTTACGTTTAGTTATACAGAGTTAAGGATCTGGCAGAGGCATGGATGTGGGAAAATAAGTGAACATTTATAGGAAAAAAAATGAGTTTGGTCAAAGCTTAATTAACCCGAGAGGTAATCATGGGAAATAAAATTGGAAAAGGAGAGTGAAACTATATTTTTAGGTCATGAAAACCAAGCGAAAGAATATTCCCTAAACCAAGGTGAGCTATGGAAGATGTTTGAACAGGACAGTCCAGTGACTTTAACTTTGCTTAGGAAAGAATGAAATGGCATCAATGAAGACATAGCTGGAGCAGCAGGAGTAAGGAGACTAGTGGGGGAAGTTAGAGCAATAATCTACTCTAGAGGTAATAAGGTGGTCATTAACACAAGAGGATGGATCTCAGTATTAATTTTTGTTATTCTTTTTGTACATTCTGTATAAAAATTTATTGGGAAAAGTAGTTTTAAGAGAACAGATCATTAGAGCCTAATGTGGAGTGGGCATGATCGTAATAGAATGGACAGGAGGGAGAATATGGAGGAAGGATTGGCAAGACTTGAAAAGTTGTGTAGGAAAGAAAAAGAGGATGCTGTTTCCATGATGATCCCTGGACACGACAATTAATCCTGGATTTCTAGCAGAAGCGCTGCATAGTTAACAGAAATAGGGACTAGGAAGAGGGGCAGCAGTTTTGAGAGTGAAGATAATGACTTATTGATGGATAAAGTGATTTTCAGGATTTGCCAGGACAAATAGATGGAGATGAGTAAACAAACATCAAACAAAGAGTAAGAAGAGGTCAGAGTTGGAGATATGAAAACCGAACAGGGCCAGGCAAAGATCCTTGGTATGTCTACATTTGTGCATTAGACTTAAATTTAACAAAGCCTAATATTTTTCAAAGTCACAATCAATTCCTTTTTTATTTCTTTGTTTCCAATTCAGAACCTTATTTTCACCCTGCAATATATTGTGCAAACCTCTAAATGCACCTTGAATAGAAGATAAATAATTTACAGAAAAATCCAAAATACATCAGACTTTGTTCCTAAATATTTTATTGCTCAGATCACTCAGACCTTGGCTAACTTGTAAGATCCATAAATTGCAGGTGCTTTGTGAAACGGCATTCATTTTTAAACTGACCGTTAATTTCAAATCAAATTTTCATATTGAATCCTGAAACTTTTTGTAACCAACAATTGCTTACAAAAAGTAAATATTAACAAGACACAGATGATCCAGTACTGATCTGTTCTATTATTACATTCTCAGCAATAAATATTAAATGAGAATGTTTAAGTGGCACAATTGCCAGACATCAACCAAAATTGACCTAATGGTTAGAGATTTGTTGACTATGGTTAGACCTCCATAATTTTGGAATTATAGAAGAGAACAGAGAAGGAACAACAACAAACAATGTCCCATTACCCAGCCACGGGAAAGGAGTACGCTGATGGCCACACAGAGAATTAGCTATGAAATTGTGTTCTATCATTTTCTGTTGTGTGTTGCTTGTAAAAAAAAATGTTAAAATAGCTTTTAACCAAACATTTCTTACTGGAACTTCAATAGGCACACTGTTGTTTTGTTTGGCTGGATATGAGTATTTGTGTGTCATTCCCTTTTAGTAATTCTGAAAGCAGTTTTATCAGTAGTTAGATACATTATTTTCCCAGAAGCCTGGGTATTTTATTGAGGCTGTTTCAAATGCATTCAATGTTCTCTCTAATGGATTTGTTTATCTTTTTCCCAAAGCTCTCTTTTCTCTTAGCCAGGGAATTTACTTTTCATTTGCCTTATAATGTGAGGACCTCACTGCTGTAACCTCTAGTTTATGACACTTTGGTGTTCCGTACATACTTTTAATATGATACATACCATCTATAACTTGTACATAAAAATCTATGAAGAATTTATTGCTTAAGATCTCTTTTATAGAGAATTGTTACAAAGGAGGCATAGTCAATACTTTAAAATAACAATTAGGAATTAAAAAGGAGTGAAGTAGATCCGTTTATCCATCGCACAGACTTCATATACAATATTCGCAAAAACTGGAATTTCTCTTGGAGGTTGAAATATTTCATATATGTATCATATAAATATGGAAATATAATTTTATCAGAGTTTCTTATAATGGCGTTTGGCTGTAAATCCACTGACCTGAATTATTCTGTGGGTAGATACTAAGTATGTCAAAACAGCTGGCATAGAGAATGGAAAAAGCACTACACCCTTTAGCTTGCAAATAAATGTGAATGTCTTACTTCTGACTTTGGTGAATCTGAGATGAATCAAATGTTTACTCTGACCAATTTAAAACATCTGGATCATTCTAACTTTGGGAACATATTGCTTTATATGCAATGAATGTCTGAAAATTGGTAGAATTTTAGATTTCTTTTCTTGATAAATGACACTGCCTTAATTTTTGCGGTACTCAATGGTTCACAAGTGCTTAGCCATCACCCTTTTCTTCTTATCTAGTTAAAATCTTCTACCTTTTATCTAGCACATGTATAACTCTTAGAAGAGCAAGCATCTGGCTTATTGTCAACAGTTCTCAAACACACCTTCTAGGTTTCACTATGAGACTGTAATCTCCCATTAAAAAAATCCAGGCTTACAAGTCTATACTTTGATATTGAACAACTCCTAGTTTTCTAGTTATTATTTTCTCAGAACAGCTCCAAGAAGCTCTTATTGGGCTCTCTGTGGTTCTCTGATAAATTGGCTCTAGATTGAGACTGACATGAAAATAGAGTTTGTGGTTGAAAGACAGAAAACAGTCGTGAGCAAAATAATTCTCCTTAGAGAGGTAAACAAATATAAGCTATACCAAGAAAAAGTAGTCAGAGTTGTCGTTTTACCTGAAAACTGTGAAAGAGTTGACCAAAACAAAATACTGGGAAGATTAACAATGCCTTCAGATTCAGGGCTCGCTGTCCCATTGAATTAAGACAATTTTTGTATTGTCTAGACATTCTCACAAAGTAAGGATCCAGATGGAAAAAGGAATGAACTCTGTTGACTATGTCATTTATCTCATCACACTGATGACCTCTCATTTATGTATTTCTCAATATTTAAACCTGCACTGGCCAATAGAAATGTTACGTAAGCCACATCTGTAATTTAAAATTTTCTGGTACCACAATTAAAAGTAAAAAGAAATGTGTAAAATTAATTTCAGTAACATATTTTAGTTAACCCACTATATAAAAATATTATTGTTTCAATCTGTAATCAATATATAAAATTATTAATGAGATATTTAAAATTCTTTCCTCATTCTAAGTCTTTGAAATCGGGTATGTATTTTATATACATATCAATTGGAGTGCTAACTTTTCATTAATCATACTTGATCTGTATTTAGATTTCATACAATCTACAACTGGAAGTATAGATTCACGTACTCAAATTGTTCCAAATATGCTTAAAAGGTTTCCAATAACTGAATCAATTATTGGTTTTAAAATTTAAATATTAATTACTAAAAATTAAATAAGACTAAAAATTTAGTTCTTCAGTCACACTAGGCCCCTTTCAAGTCTCCATAGTCTCCTGTGGCTGGTGGCTGCCATATTGAACACTCCATGTCTAGATTGTCTAGTTTTCTCAGACGGCCACTCATGGACTGTGTTGTCTTGGGCAAGTTAATTTCTCTTTTTGTGCCTTAGTTTCCTCATGTGCAAAATGGATATAATGATAGTACCTGCATCAGAAGGTTATTATGAGGATTAAATGAAATGATACTGATGATACATATAAAACACTTAGCACAGTGCCTGGTACATAATGAGCCCTCAACAAATAGTAGCCTTTACTGTTATTGTTGTGTTTTTAATCATGTATTTGCTTTTATAATTTGTAACATTATCAACTCTGAGTGTCTGGCAGGAACAAACTTCACATCTTTTGTGTTTGTAAAGCAGACAGATGTTGGACCAAATGCAGAGATGTAATTCTTCCTTCTCCAGATCTGTACATCTAACTGCCTAGATATCCTACTGTCCAAGTGTCAGCCTGGCTAGCCTGAACTTACCTTTCTTCTTGAATCAGTGATCCTGAACAGAGCTCATGTATTTCTCTTCCATTTACCTAACTTAGAACCTTAGAGTCATCACTAAATCCTCTCTCTCATCACCCTTGTCAGTCATCATCAAGTCTCTCAGGATTTTCAGTGTAAAAACTCATACTTTCCTACCTTATCATTTCCACCGCCACTTCCCCCAACTCTTGCCAGGACAGCTGCAATGATCTCCTATTTAATGAGCCTGAGTTTCCAGTCTCTAACCATCACATTGGGGCCTGTTGTATGCTGCTGCTGAACTGATCTTCTGAAAGTGATATTTTTATCATATAATTCCACTGTTCAAATCCTTTCTTCACTGCCCATTACTTCTGGAATAAACCCATGTCCTCTGTGAAGCTTTTCTGGACAACTTCTATGCCTGTGATAGGAGGTCCAAATGGTAACGCTCTTCCTAGAGTCACTGTGTCCTCCACTCAGAGTTCTCCCGTAGCCTTAGAGCATTATTCCACATACAGGGGTAAGTGGACTCTTAGCTCCACAAAGACACATTCCATTTTGTTGCTAGTTTTGTTTTTTGGGGTTTTGGTTTCTTTCTTTCTTTTGTGTCTTGGTATCTCCATAATGCAGCACGGTGGTTTCCTGATAAATTCTTATTTTTTGTATGAGCTATCAAATGGCACTTGTGTATTTGGCATTCAAGGCCTCCAAACTTAGCTTCAGTCTACTTTTCCAGTCCTATCTCCTGCTTCTCATCCACCTAGTTTACTGTAGACAAACTGGCTTGTAGCTGTCACACAGATGTGTCTTCTATGTTTCCATCTTCATGCCTTGCCTCACCATCCCCTCTTGTGAAGTATCCCACTCTTCTCTTGACCTGCACAAATTCTACTCTTTTTTCAAGATCCGGTTCATCCCTCTGCTGTGATGACAGCCACAGAGCATCATGCACTCCACCATGTTGCAGAGTCAGGATTGTGTGACCTGATGAAAGGAGGCCAGGCTTGGGGCCCAAGCAGATCTGTGCGTTTTCCTGACCAAGTTGCCTACCATTTCTGAGCCTCACATTCTTTCTCTATGTAATTAGAGTAACAAAACCTAAGTTTCAGGGTTGTCTGGAGTGTTAAGAATAGTGTATGTACTGGCATTCACTGAGGGTTCAGATAGAGTATGTGTGCTCTGTTATTTCAGTACAATCATAGGGCATCTAATCATGCAGCTTTTAAAATATCTTTTATTGTAAGATTTCATTGTCATTTGTATCACTCTACAATAAATGGTTTGTCCCAATACATTTCTGGGCTACAACTAGCACTTAGTTGCATTGTGGGCACAATACACAAACAGATTTATATGTGTATATTTATAGATATCAAAGAGAGAGAGGTGTTTTCATTGCCTCTTGATCCCCACAAGAAAGCACCATTCTATGAGGAAGTTGAGAATGTCTCTATTTTATCCATGAAGAACTAAGATTTGGAGACTGAGTTCCTCCCAGATCAGTCCAGATATTAAAGTGATAGAGGCAGAAAATTCAAACGATGTTTACACGTCTTTCCAAAATCTGTTCAATTTTATTCTTTGCCACATTTCACATCTGTGAGATTCTCTGCCTAGGTCGATATATGCTAACCACCTGTCTATTTTGATCTACATGCAGTTGCGCCCAGGTTCAGGGATTGTGGGAGGGTGGGCGGCAGATAACTGTAGGAAGGATTCTGCGTAGCATGGAAGGCAAATGAAGGATACCTCTAACAA
This sequence comes from Equus asinus, assembly GCF_041296235.1. Taxonomy (NCBI): domain Eukaryota; kingdom Metazoa; phylum Chordata; class Mammalia; order Perissodactyla; family Equidae; genus Equus; species Equus asinus. The sequence goes on from NC_091799.1 coordinate 64,583,261, forward strand.
GAGAACCATGGCATTTTTTCTTAGGCCACTCAGCATTGCTGTCAGGAATGACAAATGACACTTGAATTCCTTTTTCCTGAAAAACAGTAAAAATAATCCATTGGTAGATACGATTAATACATATATATAATATATAACAAGTCTTTGCTACAGGCAATAGCGTTCTGACTAGAAATGTCCTAAACTGTAGATTATTTTTCCCCCAAAGCTCTCTAGCATCAGCAAAGTTAAAGGTTGACTGAATTTCACATCTGGACCATAATACAGCAACAGTCATGCCAAAATATAGGAAATTGCTCATGAAAGACACAGAATAAAGAAAACCTTGTATAAATTATCTTAGGCTTAATCTTACACACATAGAAAATCCCCCATAACTAATAGAGGGGTAGGGAGATATATGCACAGAACATTCCAGAGATAGCAGGTTAAGACTTCTCATTGAGGAGTTCCAAGTTAGACCAAAATGAGTCCTTATATTTGGTAAAGGACCAGGATAACTTACTAATAAATGAAATGATCATTTACTTATTGCTTTATACTCATTCTGCATTCAATTTGCATGATGATCAAGACAAAGATTGCCAGTACAAAGTAACAACTTCTCATTGCTTAAGTTTAGGTTAATTATTAATATTTTTCCATGGATCAATACCCCTTAGAAGCAAGAGATATAGCTGAGCTCTTTGGCTCCATGTTTGCCGGGTGAGAAGAGCCATGGGCCAGACCTGCTGGAGCTTTGTCGTGGGCTGCAGGCCCTTAATTCTTCTTTGTTCTTCTCTGTGAAATTCTTCCTCCACCCAAATGCTCGGCAGCTTGCCCCAAGGCGGGCATAGATGTGGGTGTTTCAGTGTAGCAGAGGGGACAATCCTTTTAATGGTCTTTAATTCTTAACTTTCAATTCTTCTTCAATTGAAACTTGAGCTGTTATATTCCCTGAAATGAAATGGGAGTAAGCAAAAGGAATACGAGGCAACCTTTATAAATTCCTGACTTCGGGGTAACAAAAGTGATTAAAAATGAATAAATAAAAGTGTGAAGTATTGCATTTAATGTAAAAGATGAGATATATTAATATCCCCCTTGAAAGCATTCTTTGAAGTTTTTTCAAAAGAATCACAATTAAGGCGTTGGTACATATTTTGAGTTTTAAAGCGTCCTACAAAAATCCATCACAGAAGGATAAAGCCTCCTCCTCCTCCTCTTCTCCCTCTCAATGAAACTCTCTTGTGTTCAGAGATTGGGTCTGATTTACCTTTGTATCCCCTGTGCTGCTAACCCAAGAACTTTGCAAAAACAGATACCAAACAATTGTTACTTCATGAGTGAGTAGATGAATTAAGGTGTGCTATTTCACAGAGAACTCTGTTACTATGAATAGATGAGCCCCGTGTCTTTAAGTAAAAGCATAGAGGATGCTTTCAAGATGCTTAGAGTAGTGTTAAGAATTTTTAATAAAATTTTGAAACATGGCCTTTGTTATAGGATGAATTTTGTCCTGCCCCCAAATTCATATGTTAAAGTCCTAATCCTAGTACCTCAAAATGTAACTGTATTTGGAGGTAAGATCTTTAAAAATGGTTAAGTTAAAATGAGGTCTTTAGGTTGGTCCCTAATCCAGTATGACTAGTGTCTTTATAAGAAGAAGAAATTTGGATACACAAAGACACCAGACATACACAAGCACAAAGGGAAGACTATGTGAACACATAGCAAGAAGGCAGCCATCTGCAAGCCGAGGAGAGAAAAACCACACCTGCTGACTTGGACTTTCAGTCTCGAGAATGTGATCAAATAAATCTCTGTTTAAGTCACCCAATCTATTGTGTTTTGTTATGACAGCCTCAGCAAACTAATACAACATTTTTTTGTTGCTACCTTTGAGAGCCCTCTCTTAAAATGATGGTAAGGGAATAGGAGAGTGTAAAACCCCAAGAACAGAGGGGTAAGAGAGGGGACAACTAGGCATGAGTGAGGAGTATTTTAGAAAATGGACAGCAGAGAAAGAAATTATCAAAGTTGAGAATGCTAATTACAAAGTACCAGGAGAGGAGGTGTCAGGAAACACAAAAATTCCCTTTGTGGAAATCTGGAAAGACTTGGGAATTGAGGAACCAAGTACAAGTATGCTTAAAAAGAGATGAAGATATAAAATCTACATACAAAGTCGACTCTTCCAATATTCTCTTCTCATCCCTCATAGATAGGAGACCATTTCCACTCTATCCTCATCACAAGATTGGAAATTTCTTCTGTGAAAAAAATTAAAGAGTAGGGATGCAGACTTGGAGATACCAGGAACAGTGGAAGGTGGGAGATTAAAAAGAAGTCTAGTAATTGAATGAAGTCCTGTCTTCTCTAGTAGCACTTAGGGATAAGAATTCTGTCATTCAGTCTTACTACGCCTATGCAAGAGGTTGAAAAATCCTTCTCTAGGAAAATGGAATCACGACCCAGAGAAAAGACCTATAGAAAGTGGCATTATGTGTTTGTCAAGTGAAAAGGGCAAGATTCTTTATTGCCGATTCTCTACAGTGAATCCTGAGACTCTGCAAGCCCACTTAAGTCACGCAGAGCTCCTCCCAGCAGCATTTTAGCGCCTTCCTCTTTAATGTGAATGAACAACCAAGACCCCACAAACCATTAAGGAAACTCTCTAACATAAAGTCTAAAACAAACAAATAAAAATAGTAATAATTAGGAAGAAATAGAAACAATTTAAGAAACAAATAGATGTTTCAGAAAAAATATAACATTCTCAGAGAGATAAAAAATTATTACATTTATAAAACAAAATGATACCATATAAAATTAACAAGGAAGAACAAAAAAGAGTTATTAAAATTTAAAACAGTGATAGGTAAAATTTAAAATTTCAATAGAAGAGCTGAAAGATAAAGTTCTAGAAATCTATCAATAAGTAAAACAAAGAGATAAAGAGATGAACAACAGAAGTTAAGAAAGTTATGAGAAAGAATTCCATGACTAAGATCTGACTACTAAGAGTTTGAGAAAAGAAAAAAGAAAGAGAAAATAGAGGGAATGAGCTTATCAAAGAAATAACACAAAACTTTCCTCAAATTGAAGAATGTTTTTCTTTTTTATAAAGCCCCATGAATACTCAGCACAATGAAGAGACCTGTACAAAAGACACATCTAGACATTTCAGACTACCAGATATGAACAGAAGGTCCTAAAAGCTTTTAGAGATGAAGGAAAGACCCGCAAACTACATTTCTGATAAGAGTTCAGGTAGTATTGATTTATTCTCTCAAAGGCACATCAATGCCTAGAAGACAATGGAGCAGTGCATTGAAAATTCTAAGTGAAAATGATTTGCAACCTGCAATTCCAAACCCAGCTAAATCATCAATCAAATATAAGGGAACTGTTGAAATAATTGATGTGTTCAATCCAGGCAGAAAGTATTTTATAAAGCGCTTCTTAAAATTGTTTTGGAGAGTTCTGGAAGAATTAGTGACGATGCCACATAAAATTAAGCAAATAAAAAAGGAGGCAATTTATAACTCCAGAGAAAAACAAATGGTTGTTCAATGCATGAAACATAATCATGGTACACTATTTGGCTTATAAGTAAACATTACTTCCCAGGGTTGATAGCATAAAACTGAATATCCATTTAACCAACAATTGTTATGTAACTCTATTGGAAGGATAGAAGACGGGGAGTAGGGAAGTGAGATGGTGAGTGTGAAATACTCATCATCTCTAATGGGAAGTCAGTTAGAAGTATGGGGTTAAATATCAGAAGAAAGGAATAAAAGAGTTTCAGAGACTCATAGTGAGAAGGGTGGCACAAAGGACCCAAGTTTCTTGTTCTAAGCTTGTGTAGTACAATTTTAGAGAATAATTTAGTTAAATAATTCCTTTGTAAATTTAAAAGAAACCAAAGCAACCAGATTTCCAAATATTATAAATGTCCTATGTTTATTAGCTTGATCACAGTTAAGGATCTTGGAATGGGATTGTTCAATATTTGAATGGAATATTCCATTTCCCCTTTAATACTTGATAGATTTAACATTGTCACTTAGCATAGAGCAGGGACTAGTGGTACTCTTTATTGGCAGAGATGAAGCTGGCTTAGCCCTGACCTTTCAGGAGAGAGGAGATATGAACACCTGGCCAGTCAGACCAGCAGATTCATTGCTGGTTGATGAGTGAAGTTGCGGACATTGAAGGCAGTTGTGTTGTTTATGTATTAGGTTATCCTACTGTAGCTCTCACTCTAAAGGTGATTTATAACTAGTACTATATTCATAGAGTCTTCTCACGAGTAAGCAGGATACATAAAATCATCAGGACAAAAAGAAGTCACTATATCACTGCGAGTTGTTGAATTCACCCTTAGATGAGATAAACCTCTTTACGAAGAGTAAAATAAAACCTATGATTTCCGTACCACTGTTGACCCTACTTGAGTGAAATGGTAGCGTAAAGAAGGTGTTTTTCTGTGCAGGGCTTTGCCGGATACATCTGACTCCTTTACAGTCAGACCTTCACCCTCAGAATTAGCATGACCCGGGCTGTTCTTTGCAGGTTTAGAATTCCCTTTGCTTCAACAGCATCTGGAAAAATTTTTGACCTTCAGCGTGGTTGGCAGAATACATGCTCTGAGCGCTCCTTGATTCAACAGAAAAGTTCTGTGCTTGGTCCAAAGGAAGGGCTCTCCAGCGAGAGTTTATTTGGCTTAGTGGACTGCCGGGCTTCCTGAAAGACAGGTGTATCGGGAATGGAGTAAACAAAAAGAATCTCCCAACATTCAGACTTTTCCCTCTGGAGCAGCACAATTCCATGGCTGAGCAGCAACAGCCAATGTCCTCATGCTGTTCCCTCTCTCTTTTCTGTTAATTGAGAAAACCAATAGCTACAAGAGCAACTTCAGCAGAGCTGAATGTAAATGGAGTCAATAGGGAGAGACAAATAGCCCAGTGAGAAGCTCGGATATTTCAATGTAATACCCCAGAGTTCCACACCATGAGCCTAATGTTCCAGCGTAGAGTTCACCTCTCACTTGCCCCCTTGCAGCTCTGCCCACCTCCTTCACTCTCTTGCGTTATTCATGTACGTATCTCCCTCCCCCACGGAACCACAAGTTCCTGCAAAGGTGGGGCCTGTGTATTACCTCCATCTTGCTTTTCTCCCACTGCTTATTACACAGCTTTGCACATCATGGACCCTCGCAAAAGAGATGTTAAATCACATTTTCCAATTGGTGTAATATGTTGTAAAACACACTTCACTTGGTATAAACTCCTTATGATCGCAACCTATGTCTCTCACCTGCATTTCCGGAATGTGTGTCTGTGATCTGGTGCACTGGTGAAGGGGCCAGGGTTTGGACTCAGTATCTGAGTTAAAAACCCAGGCCCCCACTTACTAAGTTATTTGTCCTTGGGTTCTTAGACTTTCACCATCTTAAAACCACAATGGTAATGTCAAACTTTGTGAAGACTAAATGAGATAATATCTGCATTGCACACATTAATATGCTGACATATATTAAACTTACAGTATTAGCTGTTATCACTATTATTAGCATTATCCATTATTACTATAATTAGTTTCCTCGTTTCTAAATGAAAATGATAATGCCAAACTCACAGGGCTATTGTGAGGATTAAGAGAATTAATATATATACACTATCTATCTATGCATATATATATATATATATGCATACACACATCTATGTGTATTATACACATATACATGTATCTGCACACACATACATATAATAGTACCTAACACATATAACACTCATGTTAGCTGTTATTGCTGTTAGTATCACTATGAGTAGTAACTATTATGGTTTTCTCTTCTATCTAAAGTGAGGATGGTAATGCTGAGCTCATGAGGTTGTTGTGAGGATTTAAAAAGTTTTATTTTAAAGCCTTGGAACTGTGCCTTGTTTATGGTAAGCACTATAAAAATGTTTGCTTTTATTATTTCTACTGATAGTAATAAAAACAGAGATTGTATAGTATAGCAAGCCTGTAATATAGCATATGCTCAGTAAATTGTTCATTCACTTTTATGTTCATTTCCTAGTGCTTTGATAGTACTAACAGAATGAATATTAATGGCAACACATGCTTTCTTGATAATATTAATTACCTTTCTACACAGTGGGTTAAAAATTCTAGGATGGCAGGGGTGGGCCCCGTGGCTGAGTGGTTAAAGTTCGTGCTCTCCGCTGCTGCGGCCGAGGGTTTCACTGGTTTGAATCCTGGGCACGGACATGGCACCGCCCATCAGACCACGCTGAGGCAGCGTCCCACGTGCCATGACTAGAAGGACCCACAACTAAAAATACAAACTATGTACCGGGGGGCTTTGGGAGAAAAAGGAAAAATAAAATCTTTAAAAAAACCCAAAATTCTAGGATGGCAAAACATCTTGGCCCAGAAGCCTGCCCTCAGCAAAAAGACAAGATGTGAGTGAGAAAATATGCCTACAGGAACCGTGAGGGTGGCATTTTGCCTGCTATGTATAGCGATTTGCCAATTTCCCTTTCCCCAACTGTGACAGTGAACTGATGCTAGTTGAACAACCTGCATAATGCTTCAGGGGCACATCCGTCTTCTGAGGCTGCAGGCTTGCGGATGAGACAGGATGCATTCTTGATTCCATCTGCTGTCATTTATCTGCCAATACAGATAGCAGGCCTCTCCGGGGCTGTTTGGAGCCAAAAGGACAGACTAGATTTTTAGCAACTCAAAGGAAACCACTTCAGAGCATTAAAGGTGGAAAACGCCTTATGATGCCTTCAATCCAAAGAAATGAATATCCAAAATCTGAAACATTAGGCCCCACAGAGCAATGGCCCTTAATAACAGAAGAAAAAGAATACTTCCGACCTTTACAGACTGAACTTGTTTTAAGGAGCTTGAAGAAAACTTTTATCACATTTATCTTCCACTTTTAATTAAAGTACATATTTTCTAGAATGATAAAACTTTAGTGTCATTCAAGTTTCAGAGGAAGGGAAAAGGAAATGATACCACCTGTTATATTCTTGGTGCTGTGCTTGGTACGTGCCCTTTGTTGAAGAAGATGAATTTTGCATGGCATTTGAATTAAAAATAACTACGGTCTTTTTTTTTAATTAACATTTTAAAAACCAGCAGATAGAACTATTTTCTCTGTACTCAGAGATTTCCACAGAGCATATATGGTTTGGAAATACAGGGTCAAGAAAGGAAAAAGAGGGAAACTTTTCAAATATCTGTGGTGTCCTTCATAATTTGTCTTCACTAGAATGGGATTACCTTAGATATGGAATGGGAAAAGGTGGGACACGCATAGAGTGTGAAAGCATGGAAATAGCCAGTTTCAAGACACTAAATCATTAACACTTGTGTTTGTGTAGGTGTGTGGACTTTTGGTGGAGTGAGGAAAGGATTTTTGCCTTTAAACCTCATTTTAACCACTTGACCTATAATTTGGAATCTTCTCTTTCATACCCTATTTTTTTCTCTTGTTCTGTGTATTCTGTTCTTGAGATGGTCTTCGTCATAATGTGCCTTTTCATAGGCAGTGTGTAAACAATATGCAAAACTGAATCTTCACCTCAGGCATTGATCGCAAAGTCCTTTTTTGTTATCAAAATCCTTTTAAATGTGCCTCTTCAAACTCAATTTACATTCACTGAGATCAGTATATTTATTTCCATATGTAAGCCTTCTGATCTCTTAGGTTGACTTTTTCCCAAGTTCTCGTTTAACATCGGGAATTACCAATCTCCTAATCAACTAGTCTAGAAATTGCAGTCCTCATTACTCCTTCTTTACTCTCATTTCCAATATCCAGGCCACCCTCAAATTCTGTTAATCCTTCCTTCAAACTCTGCTTCCTTTGTCCTTCATTTTCTGGCATATTAACGTCACACAAGTCCTCATCTATTCATGCCTGAACTTAGACAACAGATACTAACTGGCATGTCTGCGTCTGGGCTCATTACATTGATCCTACCCACTGCTCCCAGATGACACAATGAACACCTTCATTTGATCCTGTCACTCTCTTTTAGGATTTTCCCAGCAGAGGTCAGAACTTACGCATTAACAGGGGTCAGGAACGTAATGCAAATAGAGAAGACAGTGGTGATCCTGGCCAAAGCGGGAGTGCATCCTCATCTGCCTGGGCAGCTACTTCTAAGCTCCTAACAGTTGTTGCCAGGAGAAAACACAGGCCAGTGTTGGCAGATTTTCTGATTTTTCAGGAGAATACAGAAACCAAGACAAAAAAAATGTTTTTCAATAAATATCTATTGAAGTCATACTGTGTTCTGAGCTTTATTCTATGTGATGGAGGAGATACAGCAGTGAATAAAACTGACAAAAATTCTACTGCCCTAATGCTTATATTCTTGTTGAGGGAAAAAGATAAGGAAAAATAATTTAAAGATAGATTGATAGATAGATAAATAGTTTTTGTGCTAAATACTATGAAGAAAAATGTATCTGGAAGAGATTAATGAGTATGTGTGCATGCTGTGGAATGTTAAGTAGAGTGGTTAGGAGAGATCTCATTGAAAAGGTGGCATTTCAGTAATCATGTGATGGCGGTGGATATGTGAGTGAAGAGTGTTCTAGGCAGAGGGAAACTAAGGAGTTTGCTGTCATGATTGGACTGTTGTAAGGGGGTCTCAGTGGCTGGAGTGAAGGAGCAAAGTGGAGAATAAGAGGAGATGGAGTTGGAGATGAAACATTAGGGGCTAGGGAGTGGGAGTGGGGGCCAGTAAATGTTAATTTATGTGGGGCTTTGTGGGTCTTACTAATAACTTTGGCCTTAATTCTGAGTGAAACAGTAAGTCAGCAAGGACCTTTGAACAAATTTTAACAAGATCATTCTGACTGCTAATTTGGAAACAGACTTTAGAGAGATAAGGGAAGAAGCAAGGAGTGCTAATAGGAGACCACATCATGAGAAATGATGGTGGTTGACGAAGATTTTGGGCTGAGCAACTGGAAAGATGGAGTTGCAAAAAACTGAGGTGGACAAGGCAAAAGAAAATGAAGGCTTGGGGAAGGAAGATTAGAAGCTCCATTATGAACATGTTAAGTTGAGATGCTTATAAGAAATCCAAGTGGGTATGTTGAGTCGACAATTTCACTTATAAATTTGGAGTTCAAGTTTGGAATGAAAGGAAATTCTCAATTTGGAGTGAGGCAGCTAGACCATGTGCCTATACTCTCTTTGCCTTAAGATGGACTCTTTTTGCTGGGGTCTTTCTAATTTTTATCTTCATTGCCATCATCCTTTGGAGAGGCAGGGATGGCTCCTCTTAACCTAGTTTAGCCCAAATGTGGGTAAAAACCTCTCTTTTTTTTACTGTCAACAGCTAAGACAAAGCTGAAATTTTTAGGCATGTCTTTACTGACAAAAGGGAAAATATAAAATCAAAACAACATGAAACTAGCTAATTTGACTTATTATAAATGAGATATTTTACTCAAACTCAGTCCCCTGTAAGAAGCTTTCCTTCTGGCTCTTATTATACACCAGGCAGCAGAGGCCATCTTTAATGCTACCATGAGAGAGCTCTAAAAGACATCATCTTCAGATTGAGAATTAAGACAGAGTCTCCTCTGAGACTTATTTATAGCACGTCTCCTCAATTCTGGTTTCCCCTTTGGGGCCCTTTCTCTTACCCTGGAGATTCTATACTGGATTTAGTCCAACAGTTAGGAAAGACCCACCTACCCTCAACATATCCAAATACAGCACTACTATTCCAATCTGTTAATAAGAGGCATATGCATATATTATCAAGGTAGAGGGGTCATTTAATCAGCATGAATCATAGTATGTCCCCAGTAAATATTAATTACCTTTCCTTCCCCTTGGAATGACTTTCAACACTCTATAATTCATCTAGCCTTAACTACAGAGAGGCCATTTTCTTGCATGCCATGACCACATAATTCTAAGCTTTTCCTTGTGCTGTTTGCCCTTTCTGGAATTTTGTCTCCTTGCCTTCTTCTCATACAAAACTTACAGTTCTTTATAGGTCAAACAAACCTCATAAGATCTTCATCTAATTGAACCCCACATTGATGTCTCCTCTTCTTTGTACATTTATAATTTGTCTATACCAATCACTTTTCATTCAAATATATTCTGAATGCTTTGCTATGAAAATCTTGTCTTCCCTGAAAGATAAGAACGTGATTTTCTCTTTAAACTTTACCGCTTTTTTTGTTTTTAATCTGCCACCATGCATACCACAGGGCTATGTATGTAGCAGACAAATAATAATGTAATATTAATGCAGTAAGTAATCGACAAATGTTTCAATCTGTTCGTTAATCCATTCATTCAAAAAAATATTAACAATTCCTTTGTGGGGCATTGCTAGATATTCAATCGTGGAAGTAAAACAAAGATAGGGAATCATTTATTGTGAATATGAGATTTTTAAAGGAAGAGAAGATGTTAGAAATAGCTTTTTGAGAAATTGGTTTGGGAAACTCGTCCATCCAAGATTATAGAGAGCCACCTTGTGGGCAGTTCAGTTTCTCACTCAAATAAGGTCTTTAGGGAAGTGATTCACTCTGCCCTAGTTGCAGAATAAAAAACTATATTAAAACTTTATATAATTAAGCATATTTTAACCAATTCCCATGAACTAATTGCAGTATTTGTTTTTTTAAGTTTCCTGAATATCTAAAAATAAAGACCCCAGCAAAGAAATTACTAAATATCATAAACATGACTTAGGACACCTTCCATTAGGAAACCTTCGACAACAGTAATCAGAAACGAAAGCAAATCTTTAGAGATGGTCTCCTCAAATGATCTATCACATTTTGGAGGTTTAAGGGTGCTTTGGAAATCTGATTAAATCTATGGTTCTGCTCCTTTGAGAAATGCAAATATATACACAATTTTGTATATAATTTCAGGTGTTTCACCATCTCCCCGCACTCATGAACCTCTTCATGGCCTTCATACTGTAAACCCCTATAGTTTACATAATACACAAGGAACCTAATACACAAGGAAAGTCTGGAAGATTTTGGGATGAAAACTACGATTTGATCTCATTATCTCTTCATCCCCAAAACCCATGCTCACACAATTTCATAAAATAGATAGGTAAATAGATAGATAAATAAAACCATGATGAAATATTTTTGCTCCTTTGTTTGAGTCCCTTAGCTAAATCTTAAAAATATTTATAATTTTAGTCTGTTAATATTCCTGACATCAGCAAAGATAAAATTTTAATAGTAGGTTCGTGTCATTCACGGGGGTCAAAGATCCTTGATGTTCCTTCTATACAAAATAAAAGATGTATTTTGGAATTACAGTTTAGCCTTGAACCCCCATCCATGGGTAAATGAAGGCATGATGGTATGAGGTTGATACATTTGGGCAAAGGGTCCTGAACCATGTGCTACCCTAAGTATATAAATACAATTGAACCTATTTCCTCGTCTTTTCTCATTGAAAAATCAGGTGCATTCACAAAAATCACCTCTCTTGGTCATGACCATTGGATCTCTTTTTTTTCCCTTTAACATTTATAATAGTTTATGTCTTCTTCATCTCTTGCTATTAAGAACCCTAGTAGCCTAAATCGGTATGTCCCAAAGTTGGTTCTGTGGACTGCTAGTTACATAAAATATCAACAGGTGCTACATGAAAAACAATTCTGTGGTCAAATAAGATGTGATTCACAAACTTAAAATGATGTATTACTGTAAGATTCCCGACGTCTTTAACACAATAAATAAATATTTTAAGTCTCCAAGAAAGAAATATCATATGTAGGTTATCCCAAACTGTATTAAATATGGAACTTTTTCATTTGTTTGTTTTCAGAGCATCTATTGGGGTTGGTGCTCCACAGAGAACAATTTGGCACAAGCTAAACTAGAGATACAAAGATGTTTAAAAATATGCACAGATTGCTGGAACAAATTTCAGGATGGTGAGAAACTGACTTCTAGTGTAGAATATTCCGGGAGAAGACATTTTACATTAAATGATCATAATTCAAATATTATGATTAATTTTAATTTAGCAGGCAATTTAATCTAATAGGGAAAGCATTCACCTAAAAGTGAGTTAACCTGTTTTATTCCTCAGTACAGTCATGCTCTTTTTCAAGTGATTAGCAATTCATTTTACCTCTCCCCTTAATGTAAAAGAATTTTTGTAGGAGTAATAGAAACACTGTGATTGATATAAAACTTAGTTGAAGATGCCTTGTGAAGCAATTCCCAGGTAGCATTCTAAAAGGTGGCTTACTCTGATATTAATGATGTCCAGGGAGGAGTGGCTTCATTATTCTGCAAATGTTCTCCATCTTCTAGAAGAGTCACATTCCAATTATTATATCCAAAGCTCCTAAAAGTCCTGCAATAAAAACATGTTTTTCTTTTAAATTTTCAAGCCAACAGTGTCCAAGTTATTTGCGTAGTTTTTTCCTTATTTTTCTTGTTGTAACAAACACTTAACATCGCAAAAATGAGTATTCCACTCAACAATTTGGGAAATGTCCTCATGCCCTTTTCTGCTTTTAATAGATAAAGTTGTTTTTGATTCATGTTAATAGAGAAGAGCAATTGCACCAGTAATCTAAAGACTGTGGACTTCTGATTAACGGTGGTGAATTGACTATAGTGCTTATATCTTCTTAATTAAATAGAAGGATTTAAAAAAGAAGGGCGTGGGGATAGGAGAAAGGCTGCCTCCCTCTCCCACCCCCTATGATTCCCACCCTCAGCCCCGACCACAGAATACTCAAAGTTTATTTTCTGAGGAAATGTTATTGGAGAGGCTCAGGACTCGGGGAGCAGATGAAACACACTGTAGGGCTGCAGTGTGGAGCTAGAACAAGGGATGAAGGGATTGACTGTGTTGCGGTCAGATTCCCTCGGAAGGGGGCTGTGAGCTGGCGAGCAGGATGTTTATGAGGAAGTGCTCTTAGGATAGACTCCTCTGGAGGAAGGGGAGGGGGAGGAGTAAAGGCTCAGTGGAGGCCTCAGCTGACCCCTTGAGGCATCTAAAACTGAGAGGAAGGGTCTAGGCCCTTGTACCACCTCCCTCCTTCCATCAACCAGCCATTGCATGCAAGCTGCTCTGCATCAAGGGGGTTTGGTCTTGGACGAGAATGGTACGCCCTCTACTGGAGAAATACATGCTGAGAGAGATCTGGATGGTGCATTTCAGTATCCAGTACAGTTGGCCTCAGGAATGTTGAAACCTCACCCTCCTTCTTCACCCTCCACGTAAAATGAAAGCGGTCAGGTGTACTTTACCCCAGGCCAATGATTACAAGGCTTTTCTTAAAAGTAAACATGTCTCAGTGAGAAGATCTTCACATTCTGACATTTTGGTGTTTCCGATGCTGGGTGCTCATTCAGCCTCCCAATTTTGAAATCCAACACACAGTGAGCTCAGCCATGCTTTTTTGTGCTTCAATTAAAAATGTGAGTAGCTAACTAAGCGTCATCATAAGTTTTAGGACAACCACTTAAGGAGACCAAGGCAAATAACTAGAAAAAAATGGAACCCAGAGGAAGCAGAGCCAATGTATGGGAGTGAAAAAATATGTCAATGCCAATTAAGAAACCAACTAACCAAAGAATAAAATCTTCAGAAAGAAAGGATATCATAGTCGTAAAGGATATCATAAAGGATAAAAGGATATCATAGTCGTAAAACAAGAACAGGGTGCTATGATAAAGGTAAAATCAAAGAATAAGAAAGGATTCTTGGAGATTAAAAATGTATGCTGCCAAAATGACAATATATAGTCAATCTTGGAAGAGAAGGTTAAAAAAAAAATCAGCATGAAAAGACAAAGAGATGAAAAATAGGAGAGAAAATAGTAGTCAGAGAGAGAATTGATGTAGGAAGCACAACATCTTAATAAGAGTCATTCCAGAAGGAGAAAGCAGTAAGCAATGAGGAGAGGAAGCTATTTTTAAAACAAACGTGAGTAAATTAAGAAAATTTCTCATAACTGAAATAAATTAATTTTTCAGATCAAAATGGAAGCTGGAGTGCTCAGTACAGGGAATGAAAAAAGACCCATAAAGGACACGTGTTCAGAAAATTCTTAACTCCCAGTAAATAAATCCTAAAAGCTTCAAAAGAAAGAAAAGGAAAGACATCACATTCAAAAGAATGAAAATCAGATTGACGTCAGATTACTAAAAAATAATCAGAGATGCTAGAGTACACTGGAGCCAGGACTTCAATATTTTGGAGGGATTTTATTTTCAACATTGAATCCTATAGCAAGTGAAACCATCAACAAAGCTAAAGACAGAATAAAGCCATCTTTAGTCACACAGGATCTGAAAAAGTTAAATCCAATTCACGCTTTTGCCACTTAAGCTCCTGTAAAATGTGACCCACCAGAGAAGGAGCAAAGTGTTAAAGAGGAAGTCATGGAAGGCAATAATCAACACAGGACACCATGGAGAGAAGTCAGGACGTCAGATTTCTGGAAGGTCTAGAAAGCAACTAGCTCCGAAATACTGATTGAAGGAAGAGAGTAGAGGGCCCTGAGGAGGAGGCTGAAGAGGAGAAAATGGAATTGATAGATTATCCAATTTGATAGATCATCTGAGAGAGATGGCAAATATAAGCTACCATTTGGAGGAAATTTTTTTTTAATACAAAAGAAAATTGCACATGTGAAAAAACAAGGCAATTAGTAACATCAAGCAAGACAAAAGTTATACCATAAGAGGAATATAATCATAGTATGTATGTAGTAATAAGTTTTATATAGTAAATATATGCAAATAGTGATTATAAATTTAACTAAAAATTATTATTTAACTAGATGAAAGAAAGGGAAGAGGGCTCAGTATTAGAGATTAAATCTTTCTCTAATATAACAAGAAATGAGTAGATAATGGCTAAAATTTTCAAAATGAAGAAACAACAATGAAAGCATATTACTTAGAATTACAGAGTTAAGTACCAGCAGTAACAAAATGATTTGGGAAAGGGCATTCAGAATGGATCCAGATAATAAAGGTTTTTTTTTGTAAGCCTTTGAATTTAATTTTTAAATTATATGTGGATAATTTCGTTTTTGTCACAATGGGTTGAATTAAGCTGCCCTAACAAGCAAGCTCCGAATCTTGTAGCAACAAAGGCTGGCCTTTTCCCCATGCTACATGTCATCAAATAGGGCTTTGCTCCACGGCCGCCAGGCTCCAGCACAGACGCTGACGGAGAGTCGCCATCTTGGACTTTGCTGGTCTCTCTGGCAGAGAGGGGAAGGGGTAGAGGGTCTCACCAGCAGTTCAGTGCTTGGCTGCTCATGATTCATGACGTTGGCTAGAACTGGTCACGTGGCCCCATTCAATCACAAGAGGTTCATTAGGTGCCCCTCCATGTCCCTGGTAGGTGGACAGCTGGAAATAGTAGCCAACAGCTCTTAGGGACCGCCACAAATTCTCCCAGCAAAATGAAGTAAAAGTAAAATGATTTACTTCTAGCTAAAATTTTAATTCAGTATTAAATATTTATGTTAATAAATATGCAAGTACTTATTTGTATAATAAATATATGTATATAAATAAAACATTTAAGTAAATATATATGTAAATAAGTAAAAATACTTGTATTCATTCTTTAAAAAATGTGTTTTGAATACCTCCTACTTACCAGGCGTTGTTGTAGTTCCTGGGTATTCAACGGTGGACAATACAGATGGAAACCCCTGTTTTTGTGTAGCTTATATAGGGTGTTAGGGGCAGGGAGACTCAGTAAACATCGTGGGTTGCATTACATTGTTTAATGTATTAGAAGGTTAGAAGTGCTGAGAAAAGCCAGCGCAAAGGAGGGGAGTTTGAAGTAGGTGGAGAGTCTGGTTGGAATTTTAAACAGAGAAGTCAGGTTAATTCTCAGTGGAAGAGGCCCCTTGAGGCAAGCCTTGAAGAGGGAGAGGTCGCAGCGTGGATTCCTGGGAAGAGGGAGCAGCAAATGCAAATGCCCTGAGGCTGGAGCATCCTTCCTGTTTCCAGGAGTGGAGAGAAGGCTGGTGAGACTGTGGTGAGAGAGTGATGGGGACAGTCATAGGGGATGCAGTGCATCCATGGGACATTGAGGCCATGCCAGAGACTGCTGTACTCTCAGTGAATTGTTGGAACTCGGAGCAAAATGCTTAAACTTACAGTGGAAAATAAATTGCTCAGCATTTAGAAGATGGCTAATATTTACTATAAACCAACTTGGTCACATTGTGAAGACAGGAAAATGCAGAACTTGTTTATCTTTTCTAGCCATTTTAAATTGCCTAAAGCTCTTCTGTGCTTTAAACACTACACTAAACACCTATTCTTCCCCAAGTATTGGGATGAAATGAAGCTTACAGGAAGGGAAGAAGGCAGTTAATGTTAATTGAGCTTCTGCAACATGATCACACTTAATGCTTGGAATACTCTACCTAGGTAAATATAATGTCCTCATTTTACTGACGAGAATACTGAGTTTCAAGGGGTGTAGAATGACTTGAGTTATCAGGCTGTAGTAGAACTGAGATTTAACCTCAGGTGGTCTGACTCTGAAGCGTTTTCCCTGTTGTTTGTATTTATTCCCCAAAATACGTTTTGTAATGCACAGACTTCCTGGGTCCAGGGAATTAAGTTTTAGATCTAAAAGCTCATCTACTAGGTTTAGACTATGTATGGAAAAGGACTCTATTCATGGTGAAAATTGGCCTTTAGAGGATTTTACTGCCAGCCCTATTGGCATCTACAAGAACTAGCATTATTTACAGAGAATGATCCACACGGTGATAATTAAGAATTGACTATGTTAGTACCACAGTTTTACTGACAAGTAATTAAAATGCACTCTGATTTGAGATTTATTGCTTTTTTTTTTCTTTTCTTTTGCAGGTAAGTTTGGAAATAATTTATTTTGCTTATGGAATAGAGGTATGGTCTCACTTTTTTTCCTGAGTTCTATTTTAATTGCTTTTAACGTTGGGCATGAAAAATGATGTGTTTCACTGTGCATTTTGTTGTTGTTGTAATTCTTGTTGCAAATACGTGAAAGGTAACATTGCGGATTTAAGTTATTTGATTCAAGAGTTTTAAGTATGTGATTCCATAAAGTAAGTCCAAGCGGGGTGTGTATTTGGGTTTATGTTTAAATAATTTCTGCGTCAGACGCAAGGCAGCGGTTTGTATTGGGAGAGTGAGGGAAATACAAGGAGGATAGTGAAGAAGCCCTTAGTTTTGTGTTTTCTTCTGTTATTGTGCAAAATGTCTGCTGAGGTATTGCTGATGTGTATCTTTGAAAAAGGAATGGCTGTGACCATTTTGAACCAGAAGTCAAGTTTTATGTTAAAAAGCAATAAAATAGATCCACTTGCTGGAAACCACATTAAAAAAAGTTCTAATGAACTATGTGTCAACCATTTCACATAAGAAGGAAATTTGAATAAAGCTTCTAGATACACAAGAGAGAAGGTAAGATTTCAGAGGGGCTTAGGAAGAGGGGGTTTGTACTGAGGAAGAAAGATGGCCTGCTATGTTGCCCTCAGAGGACTATGGCCTCGTTATTGTGCACTGTGCTCTCATACATATATGAAAGAAGTGATTGTGTGAGATTTGAATCAAGCATAAAACTGAGGTAAACTCCATTTTATTTATAAATGGTATGTTTACTTTGTTCTATAAAGACTGTATGTGTTTATAAAAGTAATTGCAAACTTTATTATTAAATGTATAAAAAAAGAGAGCGATAGGGACACCAGATCTCCTCCTAGTCTAAGTTCTAGCTAATCAATAAGAGATGATGTAGGACAGGAGGCAAGAAATTTCTTGGTCCCCTGAACTTGATGGGTAAAGAACTTTGATCTCATTATATTCTCTCCAATATATCAGATCAATATCAAGGTCATCAGGATGGAATCAGTATTATCGCCCTGAGTAGACACTACAAAAGTCAAGGGTTACAGATGTTTTCACTGAGAAAACATAAATTTGATGCTTGAACCACAAAACTGATCGTCTGGCCTACAACTCTCTTTGTTTTAACTGGTATTCCAGTGGATGGTGGAAAGGAGTAGAATTAAAGGGTATTGTAAAATGGTATGAGCTCTTTAGAAAAATATGTGTATTTTATTTCCTCTTCCAGTCTAAGTACCAGAGAGATTCTTTGGCCCAGGGGTCAGCAAACTTTTTCTCTGTTTGACCGGAGAGTAAATATTTTAGACTTTGCAGGACATAAAGTCTCTTGGCAGCCACTCAGCTCTGCAGTTGTAGACCAAATTCAGCTATCCATAGACAATGTGTCATAAATACACATGGCATCTTCCAATAAAACTTTATTTACAAAAACAGTTGTGGCTGGGATTTGCCCTATGGTAGTTTTCCAGTCCCTGCTGTAGCTACCTTTGAAATGAAAAAATTTAAGTAAACATTGACAATTTTGGAACAATATGTATGTTGGGCCCCTTCCTGTATAGATAAACACTTGGTATAAATGGGAATGCAGTGGTGTTCAACTGTAGTTTAGAAGAAATGAACTCAAAAGTTTTGATGAATTTAAACACTAGGGGGCACAAAAGGGTATTTTTAAGTCAAGGACTTTTTGTAAACAGAACTCTATAATTATGAAAAACTGCCGCAAGTAGAGCAATGTGACTTCAATGTGCATAATTTGTCAGAAATGTCAGCCTGCAGCTCCAGTGACCTCACTGGCCACAAGAACTTGAAGTGGTTGACCAACTCTGTGTTACTATGATAATAGCCATATGGGTTTTTTTTTATGTCTGCTTTTGGCCTTTTCATAAAATGTGGCCAAAATTAAGGATTTATATGGTAGAGGTTTTTTTCCGTCTTATAAAAGAAGAATCCCTTTTTTTTTTATTGCTCTAGGTTCTGACCAATTTTCATGTGGTGAGAATTCTGTTTATAGTAAATAACAAGTTTTCAATTATCTTGTTTTACTAATCTTTAAAAAAGTCAAAATAATGCATGCAAGTATAGCTGTTACATTGATTTTTGAGCGAATTGAAGGCTTTATTTCATAAAAATGAGTAAAAGTCATCGTGAGCCTCAAGCCTCAAAAATACTCATACCCTTTAATTCAGTAATTCTATTTATAGATATTTGGATTAAGGAAGTAATTTGAGATATTAAAAAGATTTACTTTCAAAGATATTTGCTGCAAAAATACTTAGAATATTGAAAACCTACATATGTTCTAAATCTTCCACATAAGCTAATGTTTAAATAAATTTCGATATTAGACTCCACCATAGAATCTTATCAACATTAAAAATATTTTAAAATAACTTAAAATGATATGGGAAATTGCTTATAGTAAAGCATGGAATGTGAAGCAGAATCCAAAATCATATGCCCTAAGATCTCAAATGAACGTTAAAGTTAGAGACATAAATATGTGTATATACCTATAAAAATAAGGAAGAAAATGAGCCAGAAGATTTACAATAGTCATCTCTGAGTGTAGATGATATTTCTTTTTACTTTTCTGCATTTCTAAAATATTATATAATGAATATTCATTTATATAGTCATAAAAAATAAATGTTACTCAAACAGAAAACTATATCAGCATTCTCACAGCAATTTTTTTTTGGTATGATTCTTAGGTCAGTGCTGGTAAAAGTCAGCAGGCTATAAGAAAAGTATCTTATTTTATGCATGGGAAAATCCATTTAAATGCATTGTTGAGTGCTAGGCAGACACATGAGTAGAGGCCTTTTCAGGCCTGTAGAGTCGGCTGATCTGTCACGGCTTCAGTGTTGTGGCTGAGGTGCCTGGCACTTGGCAGGAAGAGGAGCACGCAGGCCAGGGAAGGGCAGGGAAGCAGCTGCCTGCTTGGAAGGCCGGCTGTGCTGAAATTTAGCACAGAGCTTCCCCGGAAGCTCCCTAGATTGTGGTAAATCAGGAGACATGCCACAGGCACGCACGCACGGGCGCGCGCACACACACTCTCACTCAAACACTCAAACACACACACATTCTTGCTCACTCCTCTAATCCTTTCTCTCTTCAAAGTCTGCCTTCTGCTACTGCCTTGCCCTGCAGATGGACCTCACAGAGTGTGTATGGATTGGGGCTGGAGATAGAAATAGGAGACTGAAGGACGCTCAAGTGGACTCTGCCCTGAGCATGGAACTCCTCAGGAATGGTCTTGCACAAGATATTGGAGGAAGTCCCATAAAGGATATAGGCAAAAATGTCCCAATTGTGGGGCACAAAGCAAAAGCTTGTTACTAGTTTCGGTTCAGCTTTTCCTTGTGATTTTTGTAGCAGCATGAATTATCTACTAAAAATGTGGTTTTTCCTTTTCTACT
Organism: Equus asinus; assembly: GCF_041296235.1. Classification (NCBI taxonomy): domain Eukaryota; kingdom Metazoa; phylum Chordata; class Mammalia; order Perissodactyla; family Equidae; genus Equus; species Equus asinus. The sequence goes on from NC_091799.1 coordinate 64,603,597, forward strand.
TTGTAAAAAGATACCTGGTGTTAGCATGGGGGCTATTGTTAATAATTCTGGGGAAAAAAGCTGTCTAAAAGGTGGACATAGCCTGAACACAGGCACAGAGTCTGAGCAGTGTGGAGTAAGCTCTTTCATAATTCACTATGGATTTGTTAACAGTGTCCTCAGAGCTTCAATCCCAGTGCCTAAGAGATTGACTGTATCCATATGTTTACCTGGCAAATAATTTGATGAATTGAGTGAAAAGATGGAACTGAGACTAGGCAATGCCATCAAAGTGCCCCAATGACTTAATTTTATCCTATACAACTTTCTCTTCATTTTTAACATTTGAATCAAATTGGCTTTTTCAACAGGATCAATCAGTCATGTGCAATTGTTTGTAAAGATATGTCAGACATTCTAAAGTTAGCTAGCTTCTATTCTCAGATGATGCTTACTGGTTTATGTACATGAAATGTTCTCGATCGTATCAAGGTGCAAATATAACCGTGACCATTTTAAGCCTTAGCAATTGTCCACTGGGCAGGTGGAGAGACGGATGATGTGGCTTGTCTAGACTAATTACCAGAGGAAACAGAGAAGTCTTGAATCCTTTCTGGAACAAAACAGAATTAAATATTCATTACAAGAAGAAATAGCAGAATTTAGAGCAAAATAATGAAATTTCCCTGGAGTCTTCCTTCCAAGAAGTGTGAGGGATTCATTTAGCACACATTTGCTTACTGCTACTCGCTCAGCAGTCCCAGGGATCATGGCCCCAGGAAGCTCACAGCCCAGGAGAGCACCGACCATACAGTGTTCTTTGTCTTCTCAAGACTTCTTCAGAGAAAGGGAGACTGCCATATGCACGATGCCCCAGAGAGACACAAGTTAAAGAAGTGGAGAATGGTTGCAGGTCGCTATGGATGCCTCTGACTTGTTTATTCCCATTTACTCATAACTGTTTCTCACCAGATAACCCAGAGCACATTTGTGTCCTACCTTATCCTTTTTCACTAACTTGTTTATTAGTTCTTAGATACCCTTAAGAGAGTGGATCTGAGGTTTTTGCACCTGTTGTGGGGTCACTTCCAATTCCAGAGAAACCATGAACAGACCTGTTTTCAGCTAAAGTGTGTTAGTTAACATTCCCAGGAAGGACAAAAAGCTTCCTGAGTTGGAAAAATAAGGAATGATACAGTAGTGTACAGAGTATGTTGAAAAGATGACTAAGTTCTAGAGGCCTGCTGTAGGACACAGTGCCTGCAGTTCACGGGACTCTATGGTGCACTCGAAACTTTGTCAAGAGGGTAGATCTTACGTTGTGTTATTACCACAGAAAAACAAAAACAAAATCCAAAAGCCAAAGAGACACAAAGAAACTTTTGGAGGTGATGGATGTGTCTATTACCTTGATTGTGGTGGTGGTTTCATGGGTATATACAAATGTGCAAACATTGAATGTATATATTAAATATGTGCAATTTTTTCTATCAATTATACCTCACTAAAGATGTGTGAAAAACCCAGTGTCTTGGATATTGAGAGAAAGGAAGATTTGAGGGGGAAAAATTCATGACGCTGTCTCCCTGGCTCCAGTCTTCCTTGCTCAAATCCTAGTGGACTAGAATCAAATATGAATTGTTCTAAAATTCTGCTTTCATTGTTTCATTCCTTTGTTCAGAACCTTTGATGACTTTTCACTTTTAAATGGAACAAAGGACCTGCTCCTAACATAACATTGCAAGTTGTTCCCAGTCCAGTCTAAACCTTTCTTTCCTAACTACCACTGCTCATAAATCTCGGTCAGGGAACTGTACCACCCGTCTGTCAGTTGTCATCCTGTAGTGCCTGCATGTTGCTATGATGCTGAAAGCTATGCCACTGGTATTTCAGATACCAGCAGCGTCACCCATGGTGGACAGGTGTCAGGGGAGCTTCCAGGTTGGACAGACTAGGAAGAAGGAGCTGGGCGCTTCTGAAAAAATTGGCCATGAGAGGCTGGCCCCGTGGCCGAGTGGTTAAGTTCGCGCGCTCCGCTGCAGGCAGCCCAGTGTTTCGTTGGTTCGAATCCTGGGCGTGGACATGGCACTGCTCATCAGACCACACTGAGGCAGCGTCCCACATGCCACAACTAGAAGAACCCACAACGAAGAATATACAACTATGTACCGGGGGGCTTTGGGGAGGAAAAAGGAAATAATAAAATCTTTAAAAAAAAAAAAATTGGCCATGAAAACCCTATGAATAGCAGTGGAGCATTCTCTGAGCTAGCCCGGGAAGGTGAGAGGGTGGCGCAAAAAGACCAGGCAGGGTTCCGCCCTGCTGTCCACAGGGTCGCTAGGAGTCAGAATCGACTCCCCAGCACTAACAAACAAAGCCGTTCATAATAATCTCCCCTCTGAACTCCAGCGATTGCACCATGCAGTGGACACAGTTTCTCTCCTCCTCAACGGCTATACGTGCTGCTGAAGAGCAGCAGCTGCTGATACTTGTTACAGGACAATACTAGTCACAGTATTTAGTAAATATTTGATTAATAAGTATCAACATTTATCTCTTAAAGCTGTTAGACCAGTGAATTCATCCACTTAGCAAATATGTATTGAACCTCTGCCACTAACAGACCCTATTCTAGTTGCAAGTATATAGCAGTGAACAAAACAGTCTCTGTTCTAATGGAACTTCATTTTTTTTCTATTTATTTTTTTTATTGAGGTAACATTGGTTTATAACCTTATAGAAATTTCAAGTGTACATCATCATATTTTGATTTCTGTGAAGACTACGTCATGTTCACCATCCAAAGTCTAATTGCCATCTGTCACTGTACGCATCTGCCCTTTTACCCCTTTTGTCCTCCCCACGTCCCCTCTGGTAATCACCAGTCTATTCTCTGTATCTACATTTTTGTTGTTGTTTTTACTTTTTTCTTTTCTTTTATCTTCCACATATGAATGAAGTCATGTGGTATTTGACTTTCTCTGTCTGACTTATTTCACTTAGCGTGATAGCCTCAAGGCCAAGAAATAGAATGATGGCAGTGCTATTTTAGATTGATTAGTCAGAATAGGTAGCCCTCTCTATTAAACTGACATTTGAGTCTTAACAAAATGAAAGGACCATGAAGATATCTGAAGGAAGAGCATTTCAGGAAGAGGAAATAGCAAGTGCAAAGGTCCTGAGGTAGGAGCAGGCACATTGCATTCAAGGAACAGGAAGAAGAGCAGTATGGATGGAACTGAGTAAGCAAGGGGGGAGGGGAGAAGGAAAACAGGTCAGGGAGATAGGAAAGGACTTTTATAAGCTATGGTAAGGAGTTTGGATTTTATCCCAAGTGAAGTAGGAAACTAGTAGAGGGTTTTGAGTAGAGAAATGAAGTACATTTTCAAAGGATCATTCTGAGTATTCTGTAAAGAACGACCTTGGAGTGAAGGCAGAAGCAGGGAAAATGGTTAAGAAGCCACTGCAATAGTCTGGGCAACAGACAGTGGTGACCTGGACCAGGGTGGCAGTGGAAGTGTTGAGAAGTGACCAGATTCTGGCTACAATTTGAAAACAGAGCTAACAGTATTTGATGATGGATTTTCATATGGGGTATGAAAAAGAAATGAGTCAAAGATGACTCAAGGGTTTTGGTCTGAAAAAATTAACTTGTGTTTTCATTTGCTGAGTTGGGGAAAGACAAGGGAAGAGTAGATTTAGGGGTAGGGTGATGGAGACGTGAAGCAAAAGTTCAGTTCAAGCATCTGAAGTTTGAGAGGCCTATTTGTGGCAAAGTCTTCAAACCCCACCCCATTTCCCCTTGACCCACTACAGAGTTCGTGGGTGACCGTAGTGGACAATTCCTGTGTGCTCAGTCACCTTCTCATCTGAAGCACCTAGAGGCCTCCTCTGTAGAAAGGAGCTCACTAGACTGTGTGTAGGCCGCCCAGAAGGGCTTGTGACTTAAAACTTCCCGGGGCAACCCTCAAACATTGAGGGACCCAGGTGTGCTCGCACGCTCTACATTCCACATTCTTCAGGGGGACAATCCCGGGCCATGTGTATATGGTCCCTCAAAGAGTCCCCAAGAAGACTGAGTTCCATTTGCTCACCGTGGTCACCTGCTTATTTATGCATACTTTATTGCCTTTTCTCCCTTCTTGCCCCACTTCCCAAACCCTAACTTCCTACGGTTCCCTTCCTGCCTCCTCTCCAAATAAAGTACCCACGCCAAAACTTTGCAGAGTCTTCCTGGGAGGAATTCAGCCTAAGACGGCATAGATATCCAAATGCTGATGTCCAATAAGGAGGTGGCTATGCTATTTTGGAAATCAGGGAAAATGTCAGGGCTGGAGATATAACTGGGAGGTGTCAGTCTCTTACAAGCCTATGTGAAAGCACAAGATCTAAATATGGGTTGGTTCCTACATGTACTCGTTCCTTCCTTCTGTGCCTCACGTTCTCTTTTCCCCATGGACACAATGATGCTTATCAATGAACAGTGTGAACTTTTGGCAGAGGCCACAGCGGAATTTCTAGATGGTAGTCGCTTGAGTAGTGATGACAGTTTGATTGGAACGAAGGGGATCTTGGAGACTTGTCTTGAATCTGCGTTTGCAATGAAAGCACGTTGTTTTTACTTTCCCTAGAGAGTCATGTGTTGCTTAACAAACAGGAGCGTGTTCTGAGAGATGCATCATTAGGCGATTTTGTCGTCGTGCTAACATCATAGAGTATACTTAGACAAACCGAGGCAGTGTAACCTACCACATGCCTTGGCTGTATGGTACTAATCTTATGGGACCACCATTGTGTATGAGGTCCATCATTGACCAAAATGTCGTTATGCGGTACATGGCTGTATGTTTATTTGGAGTGATTTTGGAAAAACTGGTGGAGAATATGGAGGGCCACCCAAGCCATCCTTTGGTGTTGTCATTACTTTTTAATAATGGTTTGTGCTCAGCTGTACCTTTTTGCTCACCTGACTCAGAGTTCACAAGCATGTTTTGTGTGAGAGCTTGAGGAAGAAAGTGAGTAGAGATGAATGATCCTCATTAGCTAGGTCGTATAGCCAGCAAGAGGCAAAGTGAAGACTGTCCTCACTTCCAATCAGCTGTTCAACTGAACGTGAAAACAAGTCATCCTCTCTCAGGTTTGGAATCAGAATGTCAGGTACTGCACAACTCTTCTTGCATACATTGTAGTACATTTCAGAGTAATTTCACCTTTGCAGGAAGCATCCAGAATTTAATTTTTCCTGCTGAGCAGTTTTCCAGATAATTGTAAATCAGTGGAATCATTTACGTAAGATTTTTATTCTAATTAAAGAGCTAGTTCAAACACATAAAAATTCCACTAGTTCTCACATTGTTAACATGGTGATATTTTTATCAGTGGCCGTCATTTGAAGTTTCAGGTGACTAACACATTTCCAAATGGCACTCATAATTATACTGACGTTTTATAAATAAATGGTTCTATATTTTTAAGGTGAATGGACAATATTTGACTTTTAATATATTCTCCAATTTTCGGTAGTCAATTTTATTTTGTCTAATGGAGAAGCAATGTCCATCAGAACAAGAGAGCAAGTTTCTGAGGGAAGGGGGGGACAAAAATAGATACCGATTTCCTATTCTGAGAAATTCTTTTTAAAACATTACCATTAAGAAATACAACCCCATGAAATATTTATGTACACCTTTAATAATGGAGAAGTACCATACCAAGTCTGTGTGTCGCTCACACTCACATATGCATCCTCTGTCAGGTTTGGATGTCAGTCATCAGATGATGCAGGCTAAGCAAAGTCCCTGTATGGCTGGTGGAAGCTGTTGGCTGTTTCTTTGGGTGAAGGTACAGTCCCGAAAACCTTTCTTCACAAGGGGGCGCTGTGCAAACATCTAGCTCTTACACCATTTTCTTGCAGACTGGCACGAAGTGGGGCTCTCAGTCTATAAAGAGCTTGGCTTCTTTCTCTTTTGGCTTTTTTTCTGGCCATGGCTCTTCTGCCTCTGGGAGGCAGACTGCTCTGTCCTCTCTAGGTAAGTGTCTGCAGGCTGCATCACACTTCTTTTAATTTGATTTTAAATCCTATCATCATAGGCATTAAATGATGTGTATGCTTATCTGCCTTCCCAGCACTTCTCTCTGACCCTTTAACAAATCAGCAATGTGTAAACTCTCTATGAGGCATGTTTAATTTAATAGGAATTCGAAAGTTTTTATTCTTGACCTTTGGTTGAAATCTACTCAAACTGAAAATCTAAAACGCCTGGTGGGAAAAAAGAAACTCGACTACTCAAGTTTTTTAGTAACACATATTTAGATTTATCTGACTATAAAAGGAATCCCTATTTGTGGTAGAAAATTTGAAAATTACAGAAAAGACGGTTTACAAATGCCTATGATCCTACTACCCAGAGATAACACTGTCACCATTTTTGTGCATATTTTTATGAATTGGATTGAATTAATAAATGCTTTTTGGGAGTAATTAGATTCTACTTAGTATTAGCAATTTTATAATGCACTTCTTTTTTTGTTTTGAGGAAGATTAGCCCTGAGCTAACATCTGCCGCCTATCCTCCTCTTTTTGCTGAGGAAGACTGGCTCTGAGCTAATATCCGTGCCCATCTTCCTGTACTTTATATGTAGGACAGCTGCCACAGTGTGGCATGCCAAGCAGTGCCGTGTCTGCACCCGGAATCCGAACTGGTGAACCCCGGGCCTCCAAAGTGGAAGGTGTGGAATTAACCACTGCACCACTGGGCTGGCTCCTCACTTCTTTTTTTATTGAAGTGTATTTGACACATAACATTGTGTAAGTTTAAGGTGGACAACATATTGATTTGATACATTTATATATTGTGGTATGATTGCCCTTGTAGCATCAGCTAACACCTCTATCATGTTACATAGTTATTCCTTCTTTTTTATAGTGGGAATAATTAGTATCCAGTCTCTTAGCAAGTTTGATCTTCATAATACAATATTGTTGTCCATAGTCACTAACCTGTGCATTATGTCTCCAGGAGTTATTTACCTACTAGTCGCAAGTTTCTACCCTTAAACAACATCTCTCTTATTCCTCTACCCTGCAGCTCCTGGGAACCCCCATTTTACTCTGTTTTTATAAGTTTGGCTTTTTCAGATTCCACATGTAAGGGAGATCATACAGTATTTGTCTTTCTTTGTCTGACTTATCTCACTTAGCATCATGCCCTAACGTCCGTCCATGTTGTCACAAATGGCACGATTCCTTTCTTTCTCGTGACTGAATAATATTCCCACGTATATATAGAGCACTTTATAATGGACTTTTTAACAAATTATTGACACTAACATCTTAAAAATGCCACTCTATGCTTCCATAGCTGTATGTGCTATTTTCACTGAACTGCCGTAGTGAAGCTGTGCTAGAGTGGCAAACACATGTCCTTAAATGTACCTGAAGAGTCGTTCTCTGAAGCTGAGATGCTCCCAGTCCTTGGAGCACCTGAGAGCCCAGGCTTCTGATGTGACGGTGCGGTGCCTGCTCCTCCTTGTCTGGGTTCCTTTTCAAGTATCCGACTCCAACCGTGAGCTGAGAATGTTCAGTCATTATTTTTATGAGTTCTTCAGTTTCATGGAGACTAAAGTTAGGTTTCCTCTGTCACTCTTGTGATGTCATTTGACTTTGACCTGCATCTCAAATAGCTCAGAAGGTAGCAGGCTGACTTTTCCACAGGCGCATCAGAAACAGCAGAGGAAGAATAGCTTCATTGATGTTAGGATTTTTTTTCATTTATTACAAAACAGAGTCTCTTTCTTGTCCATAACACACTATGCCTAACATTTATATAATATTCATTTAAAAAATAGCAGAAGGAAATAAAAATTAAACCCACAGAAAAACCAAAGTTCCGTTTATTGCAACATCTTCTGATTCATAGATTTTACAGCATATTTTGTACCATATCAGTAACTGTGGAATATTCCCAATTATCTCATTCCTAACCACCTGACTGAACTCATAATTTACTGAGAATTAGCCAGTATGAAACAATTCAGAAAACATATTACCTAAGACTAAAGTGGAATAAATCCTCATGGTTGACAGTTGTATCACTTAAATGGATATTGATTTTGATAATTCATAATCTTTGAATGTATCTTTAATATTTACTTTTTACATTAAGTATTTTTGTTAGTAAGATTTAGGAATTCATATTTATTGTGTTATTTACATCACATAGAAAAAATACATTGTCTTTGCCTATACAAAGCCTACCTTTTACAACCGACTCAACAGGAAAGCACAGAGACTTATAATTTAGGTTCAACATTAGGTACAATCTACAAATATTATTCAAATGAATCTCATTCTAACCCGACAGTTCTCATTGCTCAAGTCCAATGTGATAATCACCTGCTAAGAAGTAACCTCTTAAATATTACTGGACGAATCTGGTGGTAGATATACAGGGGTTCACTGTAAAAGTCTTTCGACTTTTCTGAATTTCTCAAAATTGCCATAATACTATTTTGGAAGAAAGTTTCTTGTTGATATGGCCAGAAACACATTCTACATCTTTTTCTGAAACAAGTTTTATAGGCCCCATCCAGTTTATGTTTTAGACATCTGTAATTCAGCTCATTCTGGACCGTTCCAGGGCTGATTGCCCTATTTATGGCATGCTTATTTTTTTATTTGTAAAAGAAAAATGCCAAGGGATGGCTTGTCAGGTTTAATGTTGTGAGCACTATTGATACATTTTATTGAGAAAACACTGACCGCCCTAGGTGACACAGATGTTCTCACAAGGTGAGATGTCTTCCCAGTTGCAAGTCTCTGTAAGGAGGGGCCAGGTCCCATTTTTCTTTCGTATCTTCAGCCACCTAGCACTGATTTAGACCCTCCCTCGCCACGAGGCATGAAATAAGAACTTCTTCATAGATCTCTCCCTCCTGGGCCTCTCTTGTTTTAACATCATATTAAGAACGGACTGCTGGAGGAGACGTGCCTCCCCTGGGCCAGGCGCAATGAAAGGTGTTTTACCAAAAATGTTTTATTTCTAATGTTAATCATCTGAAAAATCACCTTCTTCTTCATTACATGCATTTTTTCGTAAACAAGACCTCAAGTCATTTTCCATTTCTATAAATATTTTCTATCCATTCTCTTCCTACTACCCTGATACTTTTTTAAAAATGTAAGCCCAGTCCAGTAATCCAATTTTTTATAAGCCTTGAGTCTCAGTTTTCATTCAGCTCTAAGCTCTCCTTGGGCATGACTATGTTCACCATTGACCACCAGCATGCCCCTGGCACCAGAGCTGGCACGTGGTGGATGCCTAATATATATTCTTGAGTGGATGGGAGGGCAGAAGGAAAAAAGAAGGGAGGGAGCAAGGGGGAGAAGGAAGGATGGATTAGCTGTTGAATAAAATTTCATATGGGAACTGGCTTATGAGGCCATATCTTTCAGGATTTTGTGAGTTAGGGTCGCTCCTAGAATGTCTAGAAAAATACCTCCTGCCCCAAGTATTTCATTATCTGGTGTCCAACAGTGCTTAAAAATCCACAGTTGTGATTTTCTTTGAGAGCAATTTATTTTATTTTCAAATGTAAATTCAGTCCCTTGAGTACTCGTAACTTATATATCAAACAAAAATAGGTCCAGTTTAAGTCAGAATTTGCTATAAATAAAGGAATGTACTTGGTATCACCTGACCAATGAAATAACAGCTGTGTCTTCTCAAATTTACTTCTACATTTTATTTTTATTTATTTATTTTTTTGCTGAGGAAGATTTGCCCTGAGCTAATATCTGTGCAGGTCTTCCTTTATTTCGTGTTTGGGTCACCACCACAGCATGGCTGACTAGTGGTGTAGGTCTCTGCCTGGGATCTGAACCTGTGAACCCAGGCTGCCGAAGCAGAGAGTGCTGAACTTAACTGCTAGGCCACAGGCCAGCCCCTACTTCTACATTTTAAAGGCAATCAGTTTAATTGAGGAACTCTCTAATTTAGAAATGGCTTACTCTCTAAAAGTTAGAGGTTAGCCAGAGTTTTAATCAAGGCCACATTATGTACCACTTACCAAACTTAGGAAAGTTATTTAACTCCACTGAACCAATAGAAGTAAAATTAGTGATAGCCCTGGAAGCAGGAGCCAGAACCAGCCCTGCTGCCTTGTTAATGACCCAATTGTGTAAATGTCTGTTATAAATTTCTTAAGTGGTCTTGAGAGAGATAGCTAGAAAATGGTGCCTTAAGTTGTATGTATCCTGTTGCAAAACAAACAAAAAATAACAAAAATAAACTTTCTTTCACTGGTATGCAAATACCCAGATTTCTATTTTAGCTCCCAGTGAATTGCTGCCATGGGTAAGATGGATGGACAAGTGTTTATATTTCTCTTCTATGTGAAATATACAGAGGGAAGAAGCAGAGAAATACACAGCGCTTACGAACACTGACATTATCACTTTTCCTCAAGCCTTGCGGACTCGGCCAGCCCTCCTCTCTCAGCCACAGTTGAGCCCACAGAACCCTGTTACAGCCTCAGTCCTACCCCAGCCCCACAAACCAACCTTGTCCTTAGAATTAGGAATGGAAAGAGCTTGGGAAAGCCAGCTACAGTAGAGACAAGATCTGAGACAGGCAAAACTGACCTGAATCACATCTCCGTAATGTATCAGCTTTGTGGTGTCAATCAAGTTACTGAACGTCTCTGAACCTCAGATTTCTCGTGTATAAAGTGGTGATAATAATGTCTGCCTGTAAATTGGTTAAGATGAAATAAGATTATGTAACTATTGTACCTGTTATCTGTTCCTTCTGAGAAAATCCAAAACTTCCCCCCTCAGTTAACTCTCCAAAGGAAGAGACCTGCCCCCATTCATCCCTTCACTCACGTATATCCTACGTGTATATTGGTCACAAGCTTAGGTTTTACAGTCGGAGAGACCTCAGTTTTGGGCTTAGATATGCCACTCGTTGACTGTATGATCATAGGAAGTAACTTCAACTTTCTAAGCCCCCATTTCTGCAGTTGTAAAACAGAGTAAAAATAAGGCTAAGCTTGTAGATGTATTATTGTAAGGATAATATAACATATGTTAAGCCCTTATTGCAAATAAATACCAACTAAGTGCTCGATAACATCGTAGTAAAATAAGAAATTAGAAAAATACTCTCATAGTGATGTTTGCTTCACAGATTCAGTCAATGCACAGGAGTGTCAGGAGTAGGAAGGGGCTCTGGGTGACTGGTCAGCAGTAAGTGCCCAGGAATGGGAAAAGTTTACAAATGTTGACTCCAATAAATGGATATCCAGATTTAGTGACATATTGAACACTGTCGTGGGAAAAATTCATGGTGCCAAAGTTGAATGCATGAGATTCTTGTTACTTAGAGATTCTTGGTATTTGGGGTCCTTTTTCTTTCTCCCAAGGGAGGAGTTTTATTTCTCAGTCTGGTAATTCCATCACTGCTTTTGCTTGTTTGTTAACATAGTTCTCAAAAGCTGAGAGAGGCCATTACGGTCCTTATTTGGTGCGTGGTCAACAAGGAAGGCAGCATGAGTTGGAGTCAGCGGTGCAAATGCTTTTCCAATTAAACAACCTGTCTTCCGGATCCCATAAGTTTCCAAAAAATAAATTAAAATGTTTCTATATTTAGGTGAAGCCCGGAATCTTGAATAATTGAGAAAAATTCCATCAGCTAATTTTGGTAGAATTCCTTGCCACTTAGTTTTTTTGTTCTAGTAAACAGAACCAATAGAGGGTTTTTAATCTGCAAATAAAACATCACGGTTTTGTTATAGGATTAACCTTTAAAACATAACAACTTGATATTCTATCCTTACACACTTAGGATAAAAAGATTTCAAATAGAGAAAAAAAGTTACCCATCAAAACTGAAGACTGATATCCTTTTTGAAGCCGGATAAATAGTATGCCTACTTATCGAGCTCATGAGGTGATCCATTTTAGAGGACAATTTTTAAAACTGGAAATGTGTGTAACAGTCTAAAAATAGTCTCCTAGCTCCCCCAAAATCTTACCAACACAATCAGAAGTAGTGCCTAAAATTTCGCGTGGCATTTTCAAACTGCTTTCATGTAATTTAACCTATTAATTCCTCTGAAAAACTCTTTGCAGTAGTTCTCATTTGAATAAGACATTGAAACTCAGCAAGGTCAGGCCAACCGAGCTCAAGGTCACATGGCAAGTTCGTGGCATAACTGTGGCTCTAATCCCTTCTACCAGGACTGCCCTGAGTATTTGCCCAATGATGATTCATCAAAAAAACAACTATTCTGGGGACAGACTGTAATTCATTTGGTCACAACAGTGACAGTGGTTTTTCTGGTTTTGTTATTTTATTCATTTATTTATTGCTACAATTGTGCCTTTGTCAGAGGGAGCATCTAAGGAAAGAGAAAATAAATTAGTCCTACCATGGCGAAATTTTTTTGTCCCTCCTTAGGAACATAAAAGAATATAATGGGGGTGATGCATATTATTTTCAAGAGGCCCTGAGATTATTGGTTTGTTCCTTCATTAAACAAACATTAGGGTGACTTACTTTTCCCAGGTCATTTGATAGGCACTGGAGATCCAATGGGAAAGCAGACATGGTCTATGTCCTTATGATGTTTGGGTCCATCAAGGAAGCCAGATGTTGAATAAGTAATTACAAATGTGCTGACAGTGACAAAGAGAAAGTGCAGAGTGAAGAGGTCCCTTGGTCTGGGAAAGCAGGGAAGGCTTCTCGGAGGAAGTGGCTTTCAAGGTGAAAATTCTATATCCACTCTTTCACTCACCACCAGTCAATAGCTAAGGTGGATTCTTTTCAGTCTGAGGTCATGAATTCAATATTGAAAAGAAAAAATTTTGCTGGCTTTTAAAATCTCTGTATACAGAAGATTAATTACTGACCTTGAAGACTTGTATACGCATTAAAAACATCATGTTTAGTTCTCTATTTCAGGTGACTATATTAACTTGAAAACTTTTGAAGAATTTGTCTAGAAATATTTCATGTTGACTACTTAGAAAAATCTCCTGGGAGTTTGTCAACCATTTAGTAAATACTCAATACACATAAGATGTATTTTCCTTCTCTCCAGTTTTTTCTTTCTTTGTCTTTCCTTCAACCCCCATTTATCCAAGGGTTTATAAAGAGCTCAGTGCCTCATTGGATAGAAAGGGCTGGACTTAATTATCTTCCAAATTGCTAAAAAAATTCCTAAAAGTACTGTAAAGTTGATGGAAACCTTAAGTGCACAGCAAAGCATTTTGATTCACAATCCGCAGTTTTATTTATCTTTCAATCTTATCTTTAATCGTGCCTCTTGTCAGTTGTTTTCTTGTGTCTTAATAATTTTAGCTCTTTAATTATGTTTGATTTCTGTTTGTGTCCTTTATGAATTTATGAATTAAGGAGGCATTTGTGGCAGCTTAAAACACAGAGCATGCTTTCCTTGTGCCCTTAAGACTATAGGGTACTGTCGATTCTGTTAGCATCCCACTGTGTTACAGCTTACAAAATAATCGTCCTCCATTTCAGAATGTGGAAGAATTGACCTCGAAATGAAGTAGACATAGGTAAGGCTTAGAATGACTATTCTAAAGCAGTTTAAAGAAAATGCTAGCATTATTTTGCAGCATTTCCATTTGGAGTAATAATTGGTAGTTGATTATGATAAATTAATGTAACAAAAAGCCTTGTTTAAACCATAATTATACTGAATGTGTACTAGTTTTCGGAAATGCACGAGTCTGGTTGTTAAATTTCCTTTTGGCACACTCTTTTGCAATGGATCACCTCAAAAATAGAATTATTGCAATGAAACTCCTATCAGAGGTAGCTGATAAATAAAAATGAAATGAAATAGTTTGCTTCCACAGTTAACTTCTGCTGCCTTTGAGCCTGTGACCAGTGAGTGTTTCAAAATACAGCACTGTCCTGAACCCGTCTCTCTGCCTGAGCCAGTTTCCTGAGGCGATGTATTTCAACATAACACGAGACCACTAATGTAACGCTTTGTTTCTCTGAAGTGTAGCTCCCAACCCCCGACCTGTCAAGTCGTGACTTAGTGTGTAAGGAAATGCCTATGTGGATTATGTTTAAATTCTCTCACTTTTAAATTGGGAGTTTCAGTTTGATTCCTGGTAGCTGTCTCTCATAAAGGAAATTCTGAGTTTCTGTCAGACACCAAACCCCAAATTTACTTTTCCTATCATCTGGAATCTTGGAACCAAAATCCCAGAAATATTCAAGAGGCAAACAAGATTTCTTATTTAGAGCTCTGAAGAACATAAGATCTGAGCTGTTGGAGGGAGGTGGCATTTTGTTGGGGTTTGGGGGGGGTTAGGAATTATGCAGATAACAATTGGCATTTAGCAAAGTTTATTATTTGGCAATTAGCAAAGTTTAGATTTCAGAATCTGGTTTTCCCTGGCACATAAGTTCACTTTCCAACTTGTAAAGAAGAGTTTGTCTTAGGGATGGAGCTTCTCTCCTTGCCACTCAATCATGCTTCTACTAATATTCTTCTGGATAAATAAATGCTTAATAATGACAAATTAAAATATTAAAGAGATTACCACTTCATTTCCTTTTCTACTCTTTAGTACATGTAGGTGAAAGTTATAAACAGCTGTTTAAAATATAAATGACAGCAAAAGTTCGTCCTAGCAAACATCTCATTTAATTTTTAATTTTTTTTCAATTGTCTAAATTCTTAAGTTTATGAAGTACTAGCCAATTCTACAAAACAATATTGATATTTATATTCGAAATCAAGGCTTAACTTTGCTCATGATTAACCTCAGAAATAAGTAGCTTATTACTATGAGGGGGATTATATGTAACTGTCTGGAAGCGATGGGAAGAAGACAGTAAGTAATTATTTAAAGAAAAAATAACTAATTTGGCAGATACTTCTTGCATCTTTATCCAGTTTCACATTAGGGAAAAGGACCAGAGTTTCCATTTTCCTGGTCATAATTTCACATCAATAGTTCCGTTGTTTTTATACGTCTTAACTGTTTTAGAGGTCTCCTTTCAAGAAGCAGGGGGAAAAAGGAAGAAGGAAATGGTTTGGCAATCGTGAAAAAGACAACTTTGCATCTCCTTCATTGTACATTTCTTTTAGAAAATAGTAGACATTCTATAGTATCTTCATTCAGCATTATTCTTATGCTGTTATATTTTGTCAATTAAATATCAATTAATAGAACATTCTTTCAAGATGTAATGGATATGGAGACCAAGACAGGTGTTAGTCAAAATGCCTGTTCCCGGCTTTAGCTTGGATGGGAAGACAGAGTCCATCTTGCCATGACAAGTACAATTGGGACAACAAAAGTAATATTTTTCTGCTTCCAAAGTTGTATAAATGGACCACAGCTTTCATTTTCATAAACCAATGGTGCTGTTTCACCTACAAAATTTAAAACGTCACCGGATGGAATGAGAGCTTTGGATGCGTGCAAGGTCAAAGAAGTAAATCTTCGCTGGTACTTCCCCTTCTGCTCTCTACTTGCCTTTAACTCCTCCCAGCTCCCTCCCTTCACACCTCTCCTCCTCACCCCACCAGCTCTCAGGGCATCCCTGCTCCTCACCCAGACTCCAAGTTCTCTTACACTGTCTGGCTTCAGTCTCAGATGAAGTCATCCTACTCAACACCGAGTTGTTCAGCTCTGTGTTAACTCTGCCAGGAATGTTTGCATTTCCCGAGTGCTGTCCTGACATGGAAATTAAATAGTATAAAGGAATGAGATGATAATAGTAGTGGGATTTCATACACCAAGAAGAGTAGGTTGGAGTAGGTATAGGCACCATCGCATTCCTTCTCAAAGAATACTGTGAAGGTGACAACCGATTTTGCTCTTGTGAAATGCAAATGCATATACAAAAGCAAAACGTTACAGTTTGGGAAGCATTCGGATATTGCTAGTTGATTCAGCGAGAATGTGTTTATTTTTGAACTCTTGGCTCCTTCAAGGTTGTTGCTGTTCAGTCAGCTATCACTCACCCACTCTTTCAGCCTGTCTGTCAGATAACACAGAGGTGAAACCGGAAAAATGTTTTCTGTTACTCATTCCCAAAGCTGATATGGAACCTGTGGTGTTCTCCAGAACCCCTGGTGTGCTGGATGCTGTGGTGAAAATGTGTCATATTTACTGTCTTGAGCCTTTCCAGAAACTACGTGAATATTTTGGACCCCTTGGCTATGTAAGAAATCGATTGGGCTGGAGAGAGGGTCTCAAAATTTAGCAGATATGGTAACACCCTCTTAGCTCAACCATTGCTCAGTTTTGTCCAGTTCAGGGTGGGTTAAATTCACTTGGGCTCTCCAAGCCTCTCTAAGCTTATCCTGGAAAAGTGAGGTTCTGCCTTGGTTTACAGTTGAGGTCATCCTCGGGGCAGTGTTTGGACAAGGACTGATGAAATTATGCTGCATTGTTAACATTAAATACCACTTGGTGGTGAGGACCGATGACGGCGTTGGGGTCCTTTGACTCCTTGAGTACCATATCATAAAATATATGCCTCCCTGACATGAGCTGCCTCATAAAACATGTGAAGGGCTCTATTTGGCTTTCATCATTTATTTAATTTGAAAGGAAGTTGTTTTAAGAGATTTAACAGAAACTTAGGAAATGTTTCTAGGGAAAAGAAAATGAACAAGAAAATTGATCTTTGTTGTCCAAGTCATGCAGTATAATTCCCTCTCCAAGGTGACGCAGTATCTCCTTGAGGGAAAAGCTGCCAAAAGCTTTGAAAGTGATCTGCCTGTTTTCTTCTCACGCTGACTTGCAGAGAGGGGCTGGTATTTCAACGATTAAATCCTTGTGGAAGCTTTGCTAATAATAATCTTCGTCCCTGTTTCTAAGAGAAGTTGAAATAAGGAAAACGATATGTGGCAGCTAGTTGTGTGAAATTTGGTAATCTCTGTTGAATTTCCCAGTCGTAGGCATTTACTTACTTTCTTTTTTTAACAAAAGCCCTCTATTTGCTTTTTTTTAAAACTTCACCCTTGATATAAAGGTTCCCCCACTTCAGTCATACCTTTCACAATGTGTGAGTGTGTGTGCATGTATTGTGCTTTTCAGGAGTGGCATTTCACTATGCTGTTTAATCAGGGCTATATTTAAAAACAAATTCGCAAGGGAGTATTTCTCACGTTCTTAGTGAGATATGGTCTGAGTGAAGCAAGCTCTGTCGCAAAGGGCAAGTGTCAGGCAGCAGGAAGTCCTGGCCATTCCTTACACCCCTGCTTCAGCCAGCCTGCCACTTCCCTGTCAGCGTGTACTACCACACGGGGGAAATGCCCTCACTCAGCCACGAGCGCCTCCTGCTCAGCAAGGGACCCTCTGGCCCCAGGGCCCTGCACCAACTCTAACTTCCCGCTGTTTTCAGCTATCCTGGCAGCTTCTTGACAAATGGCTTTTGTTTGGGATCTTCAGGGAGTCCCAGTGCCACGACCATCTCTCAGAGCCAAATCAAGATTACGTTTCTCAAAGTCCTACAGGTATCGCTCTTACTTTTCATGAATGGGAAGAATTATTTTTCATCGGCCTCTGTAGCTTTGGGCCTCCTGCGGATAAACCTTTGCTTGTGTTGATCTATTTAACTCATAGTGTGCTTTACATTGGCAGTATGCGAAATACGAGCTGAGAGAGCATGAACCTTAACGATAGTCAAGGGTTTGTGGGAACCTGCAGAAACAGAAGGAAGTTGACTAAGGCTAAAAGCCGATTTTGAGAGTTAAGTGGGGAACTTAAAAAAGCGTTCTTATTACTGGCGTCTGGAAAACAGTGTATTAACGTGCCTAATGAGCTTAATACAGCCCAAATTGGTCATACTAACTTTGTTAAATCTTTAAATGTCAGGAAAGGGCTCTTATTTCATTAAGCAAGCAAATAGGCAAGAGCTACAACAATGGAACACTACAGTGCTGTTGCGAAGTGTTTCAGGGCACATTCACGTGGAAAAGTGGAAACTATCTCTGTGTCCAGGTGGTAATTCAGAGTTTTAATCTTGTCCAGGAGAATGAGACACCATGAAATCAAAGTCAACATTTTGTTAATCTTTTATTTCTAAAGATTTCTGTAGAAATCATATGAAAAATCTTGACCTCGCGACCTCAATAAATTGTCAATGACACCTTTGTTTTATGTCCAAGTTAGCTTATTTTAACCAAATAACCAGGAATAAAAGAAAAGAAGATGCTGAAAAAAGCCTTTGACTTCCTTCTTTGCTTGAGTATTCTAGATATTTACAAGGAAAAGATTGATTCTTCACACAATTTTTTGTTTCTGTAGCATTGAACGCTATTTCAGCAAGAGCAAAATTGTGAAATTGTTTGCAAAATCTCAAAAATAAGGTCTTTCTTTCTATTTAGACCACATGCAACATACCTGGAAACTACCAGGCCTGTATAGAAGTATGCATTAAATTTGCATTAAAATGTGTTCTAATTTGCCTGCATAGAAAACATTCAAAATTTGGATTAAAATAATTCATAAGAATTATTTATTTGCTGTAGACAGCATGGAAGATAGTGCCCTTGTAATTCTTTAGGGAAGTATAAAATTGTAGAAATCAAATTATAAACTTCATTGATAACAATGCATAAGCAAACTTTGAAGGCGATAAATAAAAGTTGGCAGCTAAAAGTGTAAGTAGTACCTCCATTTGTTTCTGTTTAAAAACAAATACCATTTATTTTTATTAATTATGTTAATTTGTTACAGTTAGGAATATGGCTCAACATTAGAAATTATATGCCTACTATATGCTTTGCATTCTACTGAATGCGCATCTCATTGTGCTTATTATTTGCATCTCATGGTTATTATGTGCTGAGTTATACGCTCATCAAAGATTTGTAAACATCACTTGCGTATTTCCAATAGGTGGTGGCTTCTAGATTCTCCTCATCATTGAGATCTGATAACAAGTTCCTAAATATCATAAACATCTAACTGCTACGTAGAGTGACAGCAATAGCATGTTGGGCTAAAGAATTTCAGAAATCTTCAGAAAAGCAGTTTAACCTCTACTATATGATTTGCAGATATATCATGAAACTTGCCTGATATACTATGACACTTGCTTTGGTCTGACAAAGATATTTTCGTTTTACGTTGGTCAAGTTCCGATCCTTTCCAGAATCTTACAAGCACTGGAATATCTAGGGATGAGTTTTCCATGTATTGAAATGCCCCCTCTGTGGTTCTAACAAGCCTCTTTCACAACAACTTTAAAAGGTGAGAATGACACCCCAAATAGCCATCCTGGGCTGATCTCTTTTGAAACTTGAGATATTTCGTCCCTGGTTCATTTGCTTTTAATTTGAATATTAATTACCCATGTAATAATTAATTTAACTATTTATTTGTACTGTCTTCACTGTTCTTTGGGTCGTACTTTGTCTTTCCATTTGGTCCACAAATTCTTTGAGGCCAGAGGTTCCCTTATATGCAAGAGCAGTGCCATTAATGCAGAGTCGATGAAGCATCTTGCTACACTCTCCTGATTGGTTTCACCCCTTTATTCGAAAAATCAACTTAGTGATGTGATCAGGGCCTATCACAGGCCCCAAGTTCAGTGGAAGTTTAGGGGGCTGGGAGGGCAATCGGTCACTCTGGTCTCACATTTCAGAGATCTCTCAGGGCTCAAAAGGAGATTATGCATTCAGCCACAGCAATATACTGACAATAATGAAAAAAGGAGTTTGTCATATAGCTTTAAACTTTTGACAAACCACACCACTTCAAATGCACCGTGAGTCAATATATGTGTGTATATACACACGCTCAGGCATGGACGCATGCATGCAGGCATGTTCACACTTAAATTCTGCAATTAATTTCTGAACGACACAGTTTCATGGCATAACATTCCTAAAGTTAAAGGTGTTTAACTATTTAATGTAAACACTTAAAATACCCCTCAATTTTGCGGACCTGTTTTTGCATTTCTTCGTCTTTTTTTAATATATGAGATCCTTAAAACATGGAAGTAGCGTAAGCTTATCTTGACCTTTGAAGGGCTTTGGAAATGAATCCACTATTGAAGCAACTGAAATAACTGGGTGTTAGCCAACATTTCTTCATTGAATTTCTCCTTTATGAGATTGTTTAAGAACAATATTTTATATTCTGTAAAATCCTCAAATGTGTCTAGCATAGTGTCATTCTTTTCTTCGAAAATTGAATGGATGTTAATGCATGATACTGGTGATACACTTAGCTTTAAACTGAAATATTTTTCTTTGGCATTGTTTTCAGTTCCTGGTAGCATTCAGGGTAAAAGAAAGGCAAGTCTGTAAGATGTGAACTTGAATTAAAGAGTCTAAATTGTTAAAGTCATAGCAGATCATATACATTTGATGAGTTGATCCCTGAGAAATGCTTGGAGACCTTATACAATGCTTAAAATAGATTTGAAAGTAGTTTTTCAGTGGTGACAAATTTTTCTCTTTTGTGAGGAAAGTACATTTTTGAAAGAAGCAGCATATGATTAATATATAGCTTATTAAGCAAAATTTGATTTGATGCAGAAAGAGGGGGTATTACTTAATAAGGAGGCTAATTTTCTCCCGTGGACCTGGAATGAGTGCCACTCATTACTTTAGAGCCACACTTCTCATATCTATTTCAGAGGAGAAAGAAAAGGGAATGATATGGTCATGTTAGATTTGAGAAAACAATGTAAGTGAGTGAATTTATGTTGGAGGTTTAGACATAGTACCTAAAAAAGAAGCAAAGAAAGGATGAGGAGCTAAGACTTGGCAGGTTGGTGGACTCTGACACCTCCCCAAGAGAACACTAGGACATTTTGATTTTTTAAAAAAATGTTATTGTTTAAGATTATAGTAATGTTCAAGGAAACTTTAAATAGAAAGTTGCTCTTCTGGAGATGGTCTTGTCTGCCAACCAGAACAAATCACAAAACTTTCTACTGTCTCTCTTCTCAAAAAGGGATGTCAAAAGGAACATCTTAAGTGGTGACTATGGGGTGGGTGCCATGCAAATTGAAGAAAAAATCATCCAAGTTGCATTTAAGTTGAGGACAGAGATGATTCCACCAGCATCCCACAGACCAGAAACAAAAAGTATGTTCTAGTTTTCTTACCCCTTATGCTAATAGGGGTCATGTGATAAACCACATAATTGGAATTCTCAGAAAATCTCCCAATCTCATTTTTGCCAATAGTTTCAACATCTTTCTCTCCGCTAGTATGTCATCAGAGCTGCCAAATGGGTGATTGATTAAATTCGTTTGAGCATACTCTTGTAGAAAGGGGAACAAGTAAAATTTTTTAAAGTGAAGTAGACTGAATCGTAGATAGAAGGACTAGAAATCAGATGGAGAGACAAAAGCACAAGTGATATTCAGGCCATGAAAAGATAAAGCAATATTTGCTCGAAACAAAAAACCCTAGATTATCTTAAATCATCCCCAGTGCTCTGAGAAAGTTATGCTGAAATCTGCAACTTTGATCTGTAGATTTCGCAGTAGCAGATATGAGCAGGGACCAAGGAGAACATGACCTCTTAGCTACTCCTTGTCACCACCAAAACCTAAGGAGTAGTGCATCAAATTAAACCTCACGATAGCCACTAGAAAATGCTGGCTGAAGCCCAAGTCTTAGAAAGGGAAATGAGCGCCACCAACAAATCAATACCCTGGGATGTGACTTTCTAACTACCACATTAATACCTCCTATTGAGTAGCATTTTCTTATTTTTTAAAGATTTTTTCAGATGTAACAGATATGACAACTATTGTTTCCAGTGCCCCACAGCTCATCTCATTTAATTCTTTAGGGTAAATGAAGAGGATGCGTATAATTACCACCAAATAAGAGAAGAAGAATGGGGGGTTCAGGGAACAGAGGTCACACACACATGTGGTCAGAAAGTCTGGAGTATGAATAACAGGATATGATTTGCATTGGGCACCCACTGTGTGCTGGGCAGTGTCTCAGGGCTGGACATGCATTATGTCTTTGCATCCCACAGGACAACCCCACAAGGGCATTGCCTTTATTTTACAGATGAGGAAACTAGGCAGAGAGAATTTAAGAAACTTGCCCAAATTTGAACCCTGGCAGTCTGTCCTAGAGCATGGACTCCTCACTAGTCACTCTCCTACCTCCCATTTCCTGACCAGATCCACATCACAACCCAAGGAGAAGTTCCATAACGAGAGCTGTGATTCCAATAGACTTAACTATCCTCATTTACTCAACTCAGAGTCTTTCTCTGAAGAAAGAACACCCTGTAATGTGATACAGAATAGGGCTTAGTGCTCAGTTAAAATATAAACTTATTAAATAATATCTAAACTTGTCCTCTAAGCCAGTTGATACTGGTTTAAAGTAGTGCTAAGCAAAAGCGTCAAAATATGTGTTTCTTATGCAAAAAAAAAAAAGAAAATGAATCCGTGGTTTTACATGGCGTGCTTCTGTGCTCTCCCTGGATTTGCTCCGTGGGCTTCCATCTGGCTCATTTCATCTGGCCAAAAACATTGGTCATGTGGTTGCATTTCACTGCCAAAGTGTTGCTCCTTGGTCAGCTGTTCAGAGGAGCCAGAAGATTCTCTGAGCTGGAGAGGTCAACTTCATCCTGTGTCATGCCTGTTTATTCTACCGGCATTGTCTTGAATATTAAACTGGCTTCTTAATGATAGGCCAAATGGTGAGTAATACTAGCTAAATTGAAAATGAGAAAAATCGTTACCTTACAGGCAGCATAACAGTCATTACAAGAATAACAATATGGCTAACAATCTTTGCACCTTGTGGGAGAGGTAGCGTAGCGTGGTGTAAGAGGGAGACTATGGATGTAGAGCCCAACAGACCAAGCTTGAATGCCAGCTCTGCTGCTTTCTTGACTGAGCAATTCCCTAACCTCCATTAGCAGATTCCATGTCTGTAAATGGGAAATAAAAATGCCAACTTCAAAGAGCCACTGTGCCCTTAAGTGAAGCGTGTACATAAAAGTAGGCCTGCCTGCCACCACTTTTATAGCATTTTCTACATTTCCTTTTTTGATGCTTCTGTTGTCGAATATGTTTAGGGGTTAACTGTTATCATCGGGAGCACTCTTGGTTACAGAACAGTGCCATACAGCTGGCTTCTGAACAGTCGCCGTATAAGCAGCTTGCACGTACAAACAGCCTCCCCTTCAGAAGGTGGTGTGGAGTAGTGGTTGAGAGCTGTGAGACATTGATAGGTTTCTTAACTTCGATGTGCCTTAGTTTTCTCATCTGTGAAATGGGGCATTGTGAGGATTAAGTGTTTTAGCCATATTTAATGCCAGGCACATAGACAGCACTAAAATAAATGTTAGCTATTATTAATACTAAAGTGTAAGCCCCATGTGGCAGCAATTTTTGTCTGTTTTTTCCACCTCTGTATCGCCAGTGCCTGGAAGGCTGTGTGGCATATAGTAGGTACTTGATGTCTATGTATTGAATGAATGAGCCCATCAGCAAATTTTTTTTGATCTCTGACAAGAGTGGAAACACTCTGCTTCCTTTCCCCATGTTCATGGAACAGAGGGTCCATGCTGAAGATACCCAAGAGTTCATCTGCTCAAACCCATCATCTTACATTGAAAAACCTGAAGACCCCTCTAGGTCCTAATTATGTGAAGTCAATCTAATGCAAAAGACAGACATGTCAAGAGCAACAAGTGGGTAAGCCACATTCCAAAAAGAAAGCTTGAGAGCGAACCTGAAAAAGATAAGCTTTGTGCTGGGCTGAAGGAATAAACTTTGTAAAAGTAATGTGTAACAGAAAGTTGCACATTGTTGTTACACTTTTGTGTAACCTTTGCACACGTGTAATGTAGAAGAAAGTAACGTGACCATGAATAAAACACTCAAATGCCATTAGGCTTCATATAAAAGATGAATGCATTCATCCAGAGAGTATTTTGTTAAATGCTATGATAAGCCTGGTCAGTAGTGTGCTGGTAAACGTTAAGAGTCAGCTCTCTGTGAAGACACCAGAAAAAGCCAATCTGTAGTGTTTGCTGATTTCTGTGGCAAAATATTTCCCGCCAATCCATTTCAAGCTGCAGAGGTCACTAAATGTGGAATTGACAAGAGATGCATAGTAGCATATACACATACAATAGATGTAAATGACCTCAAAATGTAGACAATAGTAAAATGTAGTCAAATTATTAGGAAGTGATGAGTTTTGAGTATTTATTGCCATTCTTTTAAACAGAGTTTATTTAATGGTAAGTTTATGTAATTCAATTTTTAATAATCATTAATAATAACAACCGACCTATAAATACTCCTGAAAATTTCACAGTCCGCTTTTGCCAACTGGTATGGGTGTCTCCAGCACACTCCTGTGCCTGGTGCTTTATTAGCCACCTAAAAATATTTACCTCGTATTAGGTATATAATGAGGAGTAAAATGGATGAGGTCTCTGCTCTAGGAAAGCTTACGTTCTAGTATAGGAAGGCAGAAAATAAACAAGTTGACAACTAAGTAAAATAAAATAGGGAGCAGGATAGGAAATTCTGGAAGTCAAGGAAGTCTTCATCAAGAAAATGACAGTTTGTTTACATCTAAGTTGAAACATCTCCCTTCCATACCTCCATGAGTACACCTGCAGTCCTAGGCGGACAAGGCGTAACTCAGAATTGCACTGAGTCAATGGAACCATATGGATATTGACCTCATTACTGACTGTGTCCTTGGTCAGATCAGACTCCAGTTTCTTGTGTGAATTTGCCTTTGCTTCACCTTTATTGTAAGAAGATAAGGAGGAGGAGCAAAAGGAGGAGCGATTTACAATATACTTTCTATTACATTCTTTCAAATAATCCTCAAAAAGTTTCATATGTAGAAAATATTAAAGTGAAAAAAATTAGAAGTAAAAAGTCAATAGCAGTAGTATGTTCTATGATTGT
The DNA here is from genome assembly GCF_041296235.1 of Equus asinus. Classification (NCBI taxonomy): domain Eukaryota; kingdom Metazoa; phylum Chordata; class Mammalia; order Perissodactyla; family Equidae; genus Equus; species Equus asinus. Next base: position 64,628,511 of record NC_091799.1, read on the forward strand.
ACCTTATTTTTTTTTGACTTGACATCTGCCCCCAAAACATAGATGTCATGACCTAAGAGTAATTATGTGATGAGTTTTTGATTTTCAGAAGTAGTCATACACATTTAAAATCTTGGATTAGAAGGAAAGCTAGCCAGACCAAACTTTCCTCTAACACATAAATTTTTAGGATGGGGCCTGTAAATATTATGCTTCTAATGCTTGTTTCTTGATCCCTTTTGGCAATTGTCTTTAATTGATTTGTGGATTATCCACTGGAAGTTGCTATGGGTAAAGGAATGTAATGGCAGAATTTGTTTATCTAGGATAGCAAAATAGATCGGCTGGGAGGAGAGGTTTGACTCTGTAAAATATCCTTGGTTTTCATGGACTTTCTTTTTTTCGCGTAATGGCAGTGTTTAGATAGATAGAGAATGAAAAACTAGCTGAACCTGACTAGTGTTCTTCTCCAAAGGGAAGATTTACATCCTGTTTAAGCATCACATTAATTTGATGACGTGAGTACATTCTCTAGTGAAAGGGTGGTCACTTTAGGAGAGAGAAAAACATAACAAAAAAATCCTGCTGCCATCTTTGGATTGTAGTTGACAAAAGCTCTCATCAGTGGGTTCCACCAAGTATGCTGCCCTGATCTCAGATGAACTAGACGATGAAAACATTTCATTGCTCATATAACTCTTTTATTTCTATATCTTGCCATTTCTGAGAAAATTACGAGCTATTTTCCCAACATAAGTTTCCTTAGCTCTTTGTCATAAAGCTCAAAATGTCTTGAGCAAACTCACTTGCCAGTTGCCAGTGGTACTGCTGCTGGTGGGCATGTTTTTGTCTTGCCTTCTCTTGTCGAGGAGGAGAATGACCCTGTGCAACTCTTGTTATATGTGCTTCTTTCCTAACTCTTGGCTGAGACACTCAGGGGCAAGAAATATCAACTTTCTCCTCCTAAAGAAATACACGTGGGCTGAGACAACAAAAATCAGGGAGATCTGACTTGCAAAAGTGCCAAGAAAGGGAAAGAAGAAATTATTGGCTGGGGAGAAAAATTATCTTGTGTTTTGAAATGAACTTAAAAGGCTTACCGTTTGTGTTAGCCCTGTATGACTTGAAAAAAAAAAGATCTTGCCTTCCCCGTGTTATAAGAAAGGAAAGGACTCTCTTTCTTTGTTAAATTATTTTTACGTAACCCTTGGCAATCTGTGAGAATCTAATTGGTATGCGATGATAGATGTGAACGTGCAGCTAGGTGAGAAAAAATGCTTAGTCATTTTTACTTACATACCTAGCACTCAGACTGAGAAATTAAACATTACCAGCTCCCAAGGATTCCCCCTCCTGAACCCTTCCAGTTAACTATGATACCAAAGATAACCCCCATCTTGACTTCCAAGAGCATAGATATGTTTTGCCTGCTTTTGAACTTTCTATGAATGGAATTATACAATATAAACTCTTCTGTTTTGGCTTCTTTAGGTCAACATTTTGATAGTGAGATTCATCTGTATTATTTTATGCAGTTGTAGATTGTTCATTCTCATTGCTATAGTATTGCATCAAGCGAATATACTTCAAGTTACTTATTAATTCTATTGTTGATGGATACTTGGGTATTCCAGTTTGCAGCTGTTATGAATAGAGCTGCTATGAACATTCTAGGATATGTCATTTGCTAAACAAATGTACGCTTAGTGTGTAAGTTTGCATACATACACATATGTTGGGTATATCCCAAAGAGTAGAATTTCTGGGTTGTAGCTTATGCATATGTTTTCAGATACTGCCAAATAGGTTTCCAAAGTGATTGTACCATTTATATAATCCCCAAAGCAGTGTTTCAGTTTTCCACATCCTCACCAAAGTGTAGGCCACCTAGATAGTCCATTTTCAACGACAGCATCTTAATAAATGATTGCTTAGTAACAGCAATGTCATATGATGCCTTTTATTTATGGAGATGGATCTTCTGATCTATAGGACCTGCTTTTTCAGGAATAGTTTGGGTAATGGTGAACCATTCTCACTCTATTTCTCCTCATGTTGAATAGTACATAACTGTGAAATAAGTGACTATAGTAGAAAACTTGGCCTGTTGTGCAGAAACAGAATTTTCCCTCTTTTTGACCCATATTCGGTTTAAATCTATGATCTTATTCTTGCATTTTACCCAGATTCATTTGTCAACCCAACAATAATCATTGTTAGCAAAACCAATTAGAATGTTTTATTCTATTTTAAAATTTCCGTCTCCTACGTTTAGTTCTAGTTATATAGCCTGTGCTCACTTCAAATCAAATTTTCTCTTCTCTAAATTATTTCTTGGAAAAGTTGTTTTGGGCTTTTTGTAAGCCAAAGTAATCTGTTTAAACACACCAGCAAATACATAGGCAATGTAAGTCATGAACAATAAATGTGTATGGATTTTTCAAAGATTTTTTTCACCCATGCATTTAAAGCAGTTTTTTCCTTTATTCTCTTTTTTCTTTCTTTGTCATTATTGTCTATTTTTTTTAATGTCAAGATTCTGGTAACATATAATCCTCTTTTATGTGCCATGGCCTCTAAGGCTCATCATAAGCTGATGGATGGTATCAGGCTGACTTCTGGTACATCAAGTAAGTAACCTGACCCTGGTTCCGTTTGTACTATGTCAGAATGTGATCATTAGTTTCTAGATGATGACTGGAGAAATTTCACACATGTAACAACTGTGGGTCCTATTTCTTGAAGTTTTCAAAGTCCAGTCCTAACCCTCTCTCTTTGGTAGCATATTAGGTAAAACAAAAAGGAAAGTTAAGGTAGTATACATGTAGTCTAGGAGTTTCACAATATGAAAAAATATACACTTTTTTACCAGACAGATACTTCAAATCATGAACTTTGAAAACTAAGAGCCAGAAATTGGGAAAGGAATTAAGGATTTATGAAGTTTTCTTTTAAAGATTAATCTCTACCTTATTGGGCCCTGCAAGTTGTTATATTTGAGTTTTACTTTTAGATTCCTCAGAAATGAGCTTTTCCTAAAAATGCAATCTTCAGAACCAACAGTTCACAGTGCCTAAATAACTCCCTGGATCCTGCCGGAAGTTGTACTAATTCTTTTGGGTCACTAAAATATTGTTTCCAGTATATACCAAATAGCGATGTAGAATAGCTAATTGTTTTATCAGTGGTAAATTAAAATTTGTCCCTGTGGCATGGTAAATTAAAGTCCACAGAATTCATTTTAACCAACATTTCAAACTATCAAATCTATTAGCAAAACTACTAAAGAAAAGCAGAATGGCTTATCTTTGTTTTCAACTCTCTGTCATCCTGCCTGCTGCCAGGGATGACAGCAAGATATGAAATATACAAATTCAAAGCTAAAGGGGATCCCTGGGGCCAAGGATTACCCTCTAATAGATGATCAGCCCTGTGTTCATTGAATACAGATTGATCCACTTGGTGAGAGAGACTTCGATCTCCACTGGGGGACCCTATTCAGAGATGGTGCTCTATAGAAGAATCTGACAGCAAAATAAAACTTTGGAAAATAGAGTAAACAAAGGACATGGTGTTTTTCAGGCGTTATTTTTACCTCATAAATGTTTTTCTTTTCTTCTGTTTTTTTCAATTATTTCATTATAATTAAATGAGTAGCTAGCTTAGGCCCAGCAACAGCGACTGAAGAGGAACTTACACTTTTGCTGAAGAGAACAAGGCAGTTTAGAATTAAATACTCAATTTTGTGGCTTAAGCCAGTGCCTCGCAAAACTGGATATGCACACTTACCTCCTGGGGATATTGTTAAGATGCAGAAGCTGATTGAGTGAGTCGACCATAGGGGCTGAGATTCCACATCTCTAATGAGCTCCAAGATGGTGCTGATGCTGCCAGTCCTTGGAGCTCAGTTTGAGTAGAAAGTTTAGGAGATAGATATTAGAGTAAATTTTTCAGATAGAGTAAATTTTGCAAATGAGATGCAAATATGTGGCTCCATTTGAAATCAGCCAAAAATTGTCATCCTTTTAGTAGAATCCAAAAGTAAACCTAGTTCTTAGCAGTATAGTAGAGACTTCATAATATAATACACTGATGCACTAACAAAATATTTAGGCACCGAAAATAAATCATGGGGACTTTTGTAAATGCTTAATATAAATACATATCTGCAGCTTTTAATGGTTTACTGCTGGTTCTGTTGACAGAAACAGTGTGGAGATGACACTATTGAGAGGGAAGATGGGTGTGAAAGATAGAGAATGTAAGCTTTTTCTTTTTGAGCTGTTCCGCATGAAGTTGCCGGAACATCTGCTTTTGTGTCAAAATGTTAATGAATCTTTGTTTTCCGTGAATGATTTGAACCACTGAAAAAGAGCCCTGAGAAATATCTAAAGTAAGAATTTAAGAGACAGAGTCTGAAAGCTGGCCCCATCCACCAATATTGTTTCCATTCTCAGAGAAGAATTTGTGGTGCTTCTGAAAAAGCTATCACCCTTTGCCGCTGGAAATATCGGGAAGTTTGTGTTAACAATTTATTGATCACTGGCCAGTTTTCAAGCATTTTTACTCATCTTTTGCTATCAGTGACAGTGAACTGTGGAGAGAGGAGAAAGCATGGGACAGTACATCTTTTAGTTTTCCTTGGTTTACAATGAAAACTAAGAGATGACTGAATAAATTGAAAGTATTTTTGTTATAACATCTGTGAAGTTCTTCCCATAAACCATTTTGTATATTGTATAAAGACAATATAGTTCTTAATATTCAAATCCAATCTCAGACTTCATTTATTTACCATTTATTATATAACTCACCACACAAAATATAATTTCTTAGTTTTTTGTTTTGTTTTTTGTTTGTGAGGAAGATTGTCCCTGAGCTAACATCTGTGCCAATCTTTCTCTATTTTATGTGGGATGCTGCCACAGTGTGGCTTGATGAATGGTACTAGGTCTGTGCTTGGGATCCGAACCTGTGAACCCTGGGCCACCAAAGTGGAGTGGGTGAACTTAACCACTCTGCCAACAGGCTGACCCATAATTTCTTATTTTTAATATAAACTTTCTTTATTATCTTAGTGATGATGTCCTGGTATACAGTAGTTGTTTAGGTTACATTTATATGGAAATCCAAATATGAACTATACCAGTTTTTGCCTGGAAGAGCAGCAGACCACTGGACCAGATTTTCACTCTTATTTGCCTCATTATACAACATCAGGCATGTTACTTCTCTGCACCTTGGCCTTTTCGTGTGAAACTGAGTGTAGAGACTATATAATTACTATATCCCTATTAGTTTATAGAATAGCATTATGGAGGTGTAAGAAAACTCTAAATGAGCCAGGATATAGGCCTAAATATTTCTCCATAATCAAACGCGTATTCTGTAATGCCAACACCAAGCCCAGGAAAGATCAAAGAATAGTTCAGTGTCCCTATGGACTTATATGCAATTGATTCATTCAACAAATATATCTTAAGTACACATAATCTGCTAGAAATATGAAGCCCCAAAAGTTTATGTTTTCAATTCTGATATATGTTCTTTAAATCAGGGGTTGGCAGACTTTCAAAAGTGACCCTATTGCTGACATTGTTCTTCTGAATAATAATAATTATTCTTTTGAATATGCTAGTAAGTATAAACAAGAGGATGGATATGAAAGTGAAAACAAACTCTTACCCTTATATTGTGTATTCCAGAGTTCCAAGAAAGAGACCTCCCCAATGCCTACTCTCAATGAATTAATGTGAAATTAATGGGCTATTTACTTGCCCAGTCAATTCAACTGGTTTATCGGCAACTATTAGTAATTTAAACCCTGTCACATTACCAAAGGAAAAATTTAGATGCTATTAAGATAAATTTAATTATTTTAAAGTTTCAATTTAATAAAGGAGAGAAATAAAAAGGACTAGTTAAAATTATATGAAGAAGCAAGTCCAAACATGGTAATTTGCAGTTCAAAGGAGAAAGGCATTTGTCTTCTCTCAAGAGCCACTAGACCACAAAATATCAAAGTTAAAGATGAACGCCAGCACTGGGAGAAACGATGCAGATAAGAGGCTCTGTATGTAGACTCTGGTATTTGTCAGAGATAAAGAGTGAAGCTGAGTCTGTTCCTAGATGATGGGTCTTGGAGTAAATAAAATGGGAGGTTATGCTAAGTATAAAACTATGCATTTACAAAAGTCTTGCCCATTAAGATCTTCAGAGATGTTTAAAGTCATGAGAAATAACAGCATTGCTTTTAAGTACCTGATTCAAGTTAGATAACAAATCATTATCTAGAGACTGTTTAGAACATCATGCATTTAAAGTGAGTAGTTGGCTTGATGATTGAGCAGAGAGTCCTGACTTCACATTGTGGTGTTTCATTTGTGGGTTGTATGACGTTTATTAAATTTCTTAAGTGCACTCTGGTTGGTTGCCTCTGCCCCTCCATCGTTAGCTGCTGTGAGTGTTAAGAGAGAGAATGCAGATACAGCCCTTAGACCAGTGCCTGGCATCTGGTAAGCAGTCAACTTGTGTTAGTTATTATTTGCAAAAATAGGCTACAGATTTCTTTCCATTGAAGGTATGTTTAAGTATGAATAGGAAGCTTGTTTATGGAACAGGACTGATTCTCTGCCTTCTCTTCTATAGTGCCCAGTATTGAAAAGAAAAGAAAATAACAGTCCAACCACTGACCATTTTAAAATAGATGGGATTTATGCCATACATACGTATGTGTATATATGTGGGAATTTGGAGAGATAGGTCTGCGTTGGTGTGTGTGTGTGGTTCCCACTGCCGGGATAATTGGATTTCTCACACCTAGTAACTATTCCAAAAAGTCCAGACCTAGCCAACTGTCATTTACACAATTGGTATTCAACATATATTTACGGAATTTAATTCTTTTTATATTTCAAATCATTATTAGTGCTTTTTCTGCTTGCAAAACAATTACAATAACCTTTTGGCTTCTGTGATTTGGGCTATTCTGAGGGACTCTGGGGCACCATGATGTAGTAATTTGATCCCGTGTACAACTAAGCTCTTATGGATTTAAATTACTTAACTGTTGAATAAACCTGTAAATCACCCAGTATCCACGTCGCAATATGGTTTTCTCGTTCTCCATTCTTCCTTGCAAATGCAGTAACTCTGAAGTGATAAACACGTTGTATCTGTGTAGAAAAATAGCCCCCAGAAGAAAGCCGACTGCTGACCTAGGTCTGTGCTGGCCGACGAGACAGACCCTAGCCAGAGAGCATTTGAACTGTGGCTAATCCAAGTGGATGTGCTTTAAGTGTAGAATGCACAGAAGATTTCAAATGCTTAGTATGAAAAAAAGTCTCATTAGTAATTTTTATATTGATTATATGAATAAATAGTAATATTTTTCATATGTTGGGTTAAATAAAATATATTATTAAAATTAATTTCACATGGTTTTTAAAAACAGTTTTGTGATGTGGCTTTTAGAAAATTTAAAATTACATGCATGCCCCCATTCATGATTCACATTATATTTCTATTGGACAGCACTGATCTAGACAGAAGTGACAAGAAAGAAAACAGGTAAGGAGATGATAATTCTTAGAAAAATAATGAAAAGTATGAAATTTTAAAGTGATAAATGAGGTCGGAGTCTATAAACAAGTCCACCATATAGTCCACCATATGCTTATTTTCAGGGGAAAAAGAAGATTTTGAAATGTTTCATAGTATGTTCCAGTCAGTGTGAAATTGCTCATCAAGTGAGAGTTAAAACATTAGCAAACCGGGGCTGTTGCTGGAAGTGGGATTCCAGAAAAGGCAAGAAGGCTGTAAACATTTCTATAAAGTAACAGGTGGTGAAGGCACCAATAGGAGTATTTCTTTATTTTACTAAATTTTCTAAGGGAGTGGATTTGGGCATTTGTGAAGATGTGAAATGTGTTTGAATGTCAAGGGTATAATGCAATTTTCCCCGGTATTTTTTAATTTAATGACCTTTTGTTAACCTCAGGATATTGAGGCTTAGAGTATTTCAATAATTCTTTCAAGGTTGCACAGCAATTCTGGGCTGGAATAGGAATTCAGATCTGTGTGACTCCAAAGCTCCTGTGACAGAGTGTACCCATGAGACCTTGGTCCCTGGAACCACTCTGCAAAACAATGCTTCTGTGATCAAACAGTTTTTAGAATATTCTGTTTCCCTCTGGAACATTATTCATTCATTAGCATATTAAAGGCAATGGTAGGTACTGAAGAACTGTTTAGCTTTGTTTTATTTTTTTCTCAAACTTATTTTACCACAGACCACGTCTTCCCCTTCAGGTGCATCTGTATATCATAGATCACCTATTATGCTGGAAGTAATCTTCTAGAGAACACTATTTGGAAATGCTGAAATATGTTCAACTGCCTCCTATCATCTCTCATTATTGGCTACCAGAGAAAATGACTGAGAAAATATAAAATATGCAGGAAAATAGATAATTTGATGTTAAGATGGCTCACTTCTAACTTGACCAGAGAATCAAACCCAGGATTTCAAAATACACTTGGGTGCATTTCTTGGTTATTCTTATATCCGTGGTGCGTGATCCAGAGAGATTCAAAGAAGGCTATCTTTAGACTGATGACTGTCTAGGAGTCTGTTTGCATTGGACAGATAGTAAGCCTTGCTTCTAATGAAGCTGCACTTCTAAGTAAGAACTCCTTGGGATTTGGAAAAGCATTGTCAAGAAGCAAATACATCATCACCATCAGAATTGTAAATGGTTACACAGTGGTGCTGGTTACAACATGGACACAAGTTTTATAACATATTTCTTAGTTTACATTTTTTATTTTCTGACTTTTTTCTATAAATTGTGCTAAAAATGCCACTGAGGATCATGAAAACAGACTGTCATTAATAGTTGCTACAGCACTGAGAAATTTGTAAGAGTTTAAGTAAAAAGAAAACCTTGTTATTTAGCTATTCTATATTCTGAGATTGAACATTTCTCACGGGTGCTTCTGTCCTCAACCCTGGGGCCTTGGAAGCTGTATACTTCCCATTGGAGCTACTGACTGGTATCCTCATCACATCCTTTCTTGTCTACCATACTGCCGTTATCTTGGATTCAAAATATGATCGTCTACATTCTCACAGAAAGCAACAATTTAAGAGCATGAATTTAGTGGTAACAAGTTTCAAGGGCTAATGTCATGCAGTCTCTCAGCCCTGCTTAGCCAGACTCTCCTTTGAGATAACCAGCTCCTTTAGATTTGACACTTCAATGAATCCTAAAGTACACCAGACAAGGATATAAGATTGTTGAGCCATTTGTTTCTTTGTGCAAAATTTAGTTCACCGAGACTGTTTTCACCAAGCCATAGGCTATATAAAGCAGAAGCCCTTTGCATTTACGAAAGTTATTAACTGGGAATGAAGGCCTCAATGCTGGCTGTAGGTTCTGCTTCTACTGTGCCATATAGCCTTGGATTCCTATCTTTGCCTTGTAAAGTAGGGCTATTTTTTCTCTTTCCTAGTCATTGTACAATTTTCTGTGAGAATCAAATGAGTTGCTATTTGTGAAATAACATAGGAATGTAAAATATTATCATGGATGCAACATTTGCCGGTGGGCATCATAGAGTAATGGAACCTTAAAGAATACTTGAGAGATTACGTTAAACATTCACATGAAATCATATATAAAACCAGTGGTTCTTGTGATTTTTAATCTATAAACTTTCCTGAGTCTCTTCCCCACAACATCGCTCCCCATTACCAAAGAAAAACAGTTTACGGTCATGCGTTTAGTAACATGAATGACGATGGCAGTGCAGGTGGTTGGTAAGAGGGTCACAAGATGGAGAGGGATTCCCATGCTATTCCTACCTTTAAGCTAATGCCCCTATAGCCTCTTAAAATTTGTCCATGTCTCCTCGAAATCCCCCAAGAATCACTTTGGAGATAGGGGAAATGACCTTATGAAATTCCAAATGTTCCAGTAGAACTGTGTGCACGTCCTATTGAGTGCAATTGCTCTTTCAAGAGAGGCATAGTCCTGGTGTCTGGAGTCAGACCAGCTTGGTCTATTGCCTACTAGTTGATTCTACCACCTTATCTGTAAGTGGAAATAATAATAGGGCCCAACTCATAAGGTTTCTGTGGGAATTAGTGAGATAATCATGTAAAGTGATTAGTACAGTGCCTGGCATATGGGAAGTACCCCATAAATGTTAGATGTTTACTGTTGCTGCTGCTGTTTGCAATTATCATCATTAAAGATGGAGATTTATGAATGCCTTTCGCTTGTACTAATACCTTTAAAGATATATCAATAGTGCCGCTGGGGAATATAAAAGGGCTAATAACGGCAAGCTACAGTAGGCTCCTGGCTACCAAATTCTGTTCTGGCAACTTGTTTTAAATGGTTCTTTGTTTTATAAAAATAAATATAGAATGAATAGATGCTATGATTCCTTTTTTTGGGCAAGCAAACACTTCTGTATTCAGGGTTAAGAGATGTTTATGTAGATGTTAGCTTTTCAAGATACTGTTTAGGAAACAAAACAATTAGCTTTAGCTAAACTCAGTGTACTAATCCCCAAGTCTGTGAGTGTGCTTGAAGAGGCTAACTTAGATTCTGAAGGTCCTAAACCTCTTTTATGTTTTCTTTTTATTCAGAGAATAGTGGTGAAATTCATGCTTTCTTGTTTACTTTTCAGATTATTAAGATTAGTTTTCTGGATGATTAAAAGTGCAGTTTTAACAGCATTTTAGGATTTTAAAATTTTCCTTAAATAACACTTGTTTGAATATGTAATCTTAAAATTTCTATGGAAAGCGTTAAATATAGTCAGTCAGTATCAGGAAAATATTTAGCATAAGTAATGCAACACTTAGCATAGATTATATACTCACTTCAAATACATAACAAAGGTTAGCCACATTTTAAGGATGGAGAAAATGAGGCACTTAGAATCTGTAAACCTCAGCAATCAAGTCATTGATCGGCTTGGCCACATATAGGTGTAACTTACTCTAAACATACTGGAGGTAACCGTCCACTAATACTCTTTTGTTTTAACAAAAAGGGAAAACATTTCACGTCAACAGTGTTTTTCTGAGTAATTTTATCTCAGTGTAGGACATTCTAGACTCCGACTTCAGATAAACTGCTAGATTTCTTTAAATAAGTTTCTTATGGTTTTATATGGATATATTTGAAGGATCCAACTTACTGCCCCTACTTCACCTTTCTGATTTTTAATATAGCTGCCCATCGACCTACTCCAATGTAAATCTACTGATCTATGAAATGAAGTTTCAAAGAATCCCATAGGTAAGAGCTTTGATAATGGATCAGATTACTGTGACAGGCAGGATTGAGGATTAATTTTTGATTGATTGTTTGTAAAATATCCCCTGTAAAACGAAACACTACCATTTACAAGTATTATTCCTAAATATTTTGGCTATAAAACATGAAAAGCTAACAGTAGACGATTTAAGAGCCCTACCGGCTTAGTGATTGAAGAATTGGCAGGGTCAGGGTGGGCTGGTTCAGTAGAGTAGTGGGCTGCTGCAGGCAGCTTATCTTTGAGATCTCCCTTCATCCTCTCCCCTTCCTGTGTCCGTCCCCTCCACAGGCCCTTTTGCCTCAGAGCCGAAGCCTCGTTCTTTCTGTATTCTCCTTAGCAGAATCTGCTCACAGTAAATCGTAAAAAATAAAGAAGACTTAAAAGTGTAAATAAGTAATTAGACATGAATCAATGTTTTTTTCCCCTCGAGGACGTTTGCATTCTAACGTGAACTGAGCATTGAGTAACCAGAGCACATCCCTTATGGGGCTGTGTCCTGCACCAGGCACATCAGAGCTTCTTGGTGGGCAGTGGGCTGGGCAGGCACTCCAGGCAATCATCGACTGCTAAGGCTGATTCTCTGATGATGGAGAAGGGGAGGAAGAAGAACAGGCCGAAAAAGAGGAAATGAATGAGATGTAGCTGTATTAAGTCCATGCTTTAGGCCTGGCCTTGTGCTGGGCATTATGATGACACACACACCCTCTTTTGTTAACAGCTGTGAAAACAGAAGTCAGGTGGGTAAGTGGTTTGCTGAAGGTCATGTTGCTAGTAAGTAGCTAGTTAGCTGAGGTTTGAACTCTGGGCTGCCTCGCTCTTCAGCTAAACTTTTATTAACTATACCTGCTTCCAACAACACCAACTAAAAATACATTTCCGAAAATATGCTAATAGTCATAAATAGGAATAGACAAAAGTAATCCACAAATACTTTGGTTGAGGTTACTGATGGATGGGGGAAGGGAAGTGCACAGTGTGTTCCGCAAGGGTTCCACCTGGGGCTCACTTTCCCTGGCGGTCCGACCTTGGGAAACTAAACCTTCTCTGACAGCTTGGAGCTGAGCGTGCCCTTCTTGCTGTCAAGGGCAGTTTAAATTTCATAGAATAGTTTATTTGAAGCTTGTGGGTACCAATTCCAGGCAGCAAGATACTACTTTCAGAGACTAAATTACCTTTCTTCAGAGTCACAGCAAAAAGCGATACAGCTAAATTGATTACCTTGAAGGGCTGTCCCAGTTTTTTTATTGCTTCTTGAGCCAATTTGTTCTCCCACCGGTGTTGCTATTACAGAAGTTAGTCTATTCTAGATTCTCATTTTATGAATAAGAATCATCCGAATAGTCATAGATATCTAGTCTAGACTATTTTTCTCAGAATTACAAAGATGGGGAAAATTGTTCCAAATGGCAGAGAGTGGCTTAAGAACTTATTTCTGGAATCTTTTGAACTATTTATATTATTTATATAAATACTGCTGTTGATTGTAAGCATGCTTGTGTCTGTTCATTGATAAGAGCATGGAAAGTTTGTGATAAAACCAAGGCTGTCTGCTGCTATCTAGCTTTTTCTGTTTCTGTCTTCAGGAGTTTCCCCCATCATTTTACAGAAAGATATTTTTTAAAGAAGCAATTCTTCTTTTATCTCTGAGAGGGAGACACTTGTAATGGTACCACAGAATCTTCAAAAAAAAAAAAAAAACAAACAAAAACAAACCCTCATCGTTATTTTACATATGTATTTCTTTATTTTAAGTTGATCCTTGGGTAAAAATGATGAATTCAGGTTATATGGGTCAAATCCATTACAATAAATAAACACTGGTCCCATCCCCCTTTATAGGGACAGGTATATATATATATTCTAGGCAAGGAGGAAGGATTTCTAGGTTCCTCCAGCTGACCTAAGAATTAAATTGACATGAGACAGAATGACAGGGGAAAATCAAACAAAAGTTTCATAACATGTGTACATGGAAGAAACCTGGAAAAACTGAGTAACTTACCAAAGTGGCTGAAGCTACCACCTTAAATATCATCTTCAGCTAAAGACAAAATGTTGGAGGTAGTAGTTTTGGACTTCAAAGGGGAGGAAGGCAATTCACATGGAGATGGGAAAATAAATGTTTGGTAAACAAATGTTTGTCATACCTTGCAGAGACAGTGGGACATGGAGCGGACTTCGATCAAATGGGCCTTTCTAGGTTCCTCCCCGTCTACCACACCTGGTTCATATTAGCCTATAGTTATCTGTGGTGATAACTCCTTCCTGGAACAGGCCTTCTATCTTAAATTATTTCAGGCAGTTAGGGTGAAAGTCAAAGTTTCTTCCTGAGTCTTTTGTTCTTAAAAATAATCAAGCCAAAGAGGCACTTTTTAGGGTAGCAAATTCTGTTCCCCTACAGTATATGTTTTCAGTAGCAAAGATTAATAGCGACTGCCCTAACTCTGAGCAAGACCATGAAATAGATGCAATTCTTCTTTGTCATCCTCCTTTTTTCCAGAGTTAGAACACTTTCTAATCTTTACAACTGTCTCCTCTGCAAAATGGGCATTTCACGGTCTAAAGACTCCTCCTGTTGCTACTCTTCAGGGCTAGTTCCCATGCTCTGAGCCCAGGAAGGCAATCTGAGCTCTTTACTACTGATAAATTTAGTAAGCACCTATACTATACCGGGTAGGGTGGGCTTTGACAAAACAGAGGTGAGTTAAACAGACATGTTTCCTACCGTTGCAAGGCTGACAAACAAGTGGGGGAGACAAACATTAAACACGTGCTCCCCAAATTAAATGCATAATTAGATAAAGTGCATCGCAGGAGAAGTAAGGATCCCAAGAAGGTACTATAAAGGGAGAACCAATTAATGTGGGGGTGGAAAATCAAAGCTTCTGGAAGGAAACAATATACAAGCTGAGAAATGAAGAGTGAATAGGAATTAGCCAAGTGGGAAACAGAGGAAAGAGTATTTTAAGAAGAGGGAAAAACATGTACCAATAACATTTCAAGAAAAGCTTGGAAAAGCCAGATGATGTATATCATTTTTACTAAGGAGTGACTGATTAATTAGTTTATCTCTTCCAAGGATGATGTAATACCATGTGATCAATTAATAGAATATAAGAAGAAATTTATTTCCAGGAATGGGGAGGTGAGGAGACGGCCTGATTAATGTTGTGTGTCCATGTTAATATAGTTCTCCTTTCCCTGTAAGCCTCAGTAAAACAATGGTGCGACCAAGGGGTGGTTGGAGGCATTAGTTTTCCCAAGGTACTCACAACTAACATCAAATCTACATACTGTGTAACCAATGTGCTTCCCATGCAAACACAGCTTCCAGAAAAGTCCTCCAGACCACCTCCTCCAACTTGTTTCCCCTAATTCCCTCCTATAGAGCTGCTTTGGTTGGACAGGTTGCCAATCCTGTAAAGACTATCAGACCTATGCAGAAAGGATGCTATTATGTTTGGAACTGCTCATAGATAGAAGGATTCTGAACATTATACATGTAAACTTTGTACCTAAAAGAGAACTCTATAACTTACCATTAAACCTATGAGGTTATCTGTTATTCAGATAAGCAGCAATATTATTCTATTTAAAGACTTTTCAGCTTTGGATCAGTATAAACAAGACCTGCAGGTTTAAAGATTTGCATGCATCCTTCAACAATGTATTGTTTTCATTATAAGATATTACATACAATTTTGTATTTATTTAATGAGATTACTGTCCTGGGGTTTCAGGATGTGTATAAAATAAATTTAAGGCATTAAAATTCAAGATAAATTATCCCCACCAGAAATAATCCTAACAGGTTATTTACTAAAGAGTCTTGAATCCAGCAGATCAAGGAAAACTCCCCAAGGAGTCTCTAACTAGAACTCTTTAAGACTTGGCAGGAGTGGGACCAATAGCTCTCCATAAAAATGAATAATACCTTGGGCTACGTAAATTATAAAATCTGACGCCCTATAAGCAGCATTACAACAGCCAATTTTAATTGCTCTGATAATGAGCTGGAGAGAGGCACACTCAGCTTCCTGAATTTCGGTTGCAAATGAATGGGATTCTTGCCAGCTATGGATCACAGTTATGAGGTATTCTGCACAAGGAATGTAAAAACAGAAAACAAAAAACAAAAAAAAAAACCCTGAAAACAGATTGATAGCAACATTCCATGCCACTCTGCCTTCTTCATGAGAAGTAGATTATAAAAATCTTTATGTGAAGGCTATCAATAGATTTCTCATAAACTCCCTCCTTCACATCTCATTTTAAGTTTAACTTTCTCCCTTTGAAATATGCAGAAAAATAGCAAATTCCTGAGGAAAAAGAAAGACGATAACAGACATCCCTTTACTGGTGGGTGATTTAGGTGAAAATAGCCAATTCTCTCTCCCTTGCCTTCTTTTGACCAAGGGAACTGCATTTGTGGGTTTGTAACTGGATTTTGATTGAGAAGAGCATTCTATAACCATAGAAGGGTTTTTCTTTCTGGAATACTCAAACTGTCAATTTTGGTGTATTAGTTTTAAATGCTTTCAGCTGTAAATAACAAGAAATCTGGACCTACAATGACTTGAACAAATAGGGGTTACTTTTAAGCAAGTGGCCCCTGGAGGCATTTCAGCTGATGTATGATGTTATCACCATTTGTAGAAAGCCAGCATCTATGCTAGTTTCTAGGGTTTTCTTCCCTCATGATGGCAAGATGGCTGCTGCAGCTACAGACGTCATGTCTGTGTTACATGCAGTGATGGGAGAGGGAAGAGGAGAGGTGGGGAAGGGCAGCTCTAGTTGTCTTTATCCCATTTATCAGAACACAGAAGACTTCCCTGAAGCCCTCAAAAGACTTGAGCTTTCAGCCCATTAGCCAGAACTCTGCCATATGGCCTTCTCTAATGGGAAGGAGGTTGGAAAGTTAATATTTGCCTTCTAGTCTCTATAATAAATGCAGCAAGGATGAAGGGAGCTGGAAAAGGCTATGAGCAAGACTATCAAAGGGTTGGCCACATTTGGCCTTTTTAATGTATTGTTTTCAAAGCCTTAAGTTAATTTGTTAAGGTTTCTCAAGGACAACAGGCTAGGGAAGAACTAAGATCTTTGTGCCAAATGCAGAGTAAACCTTGGAAAGAGTGAGTAGAATGGAAAATAAATTAGAAATGATCTAAAAGTGCCTTGAAGCCAGATCTCACAGAACTCTAGGCAAGCTAATCACTAATAATGGATCTAAGTTTCTCTAATAATCCACGTAGTGTGGAGATGCTAGCATTTGATTAGAGTCTTGAAGGTTGATGCCATTTTTAGAACAATGTAAGAAGATACAACAGCAGCAGGAAATTGAGGCCAGTGTTTGAGTAATCCAGGAGGCAGTATTTTACTGGAATCATAGGAGAGGAAATTTGAAAAGAAAAATTTGGATTGTAGAGGGCCTTGAATGAGGGAACAGGGAAATTAATAGGGGACAGTGGGACTTTGAATTCTGAAGAGAGGGGCTTTGTTTAAGGATGTGTCTGTGGCCATGGACAACAGTTTTTCTAAGGACTATCAAAATGGCTCTGGGAAAAAATATTATGACATTATAGGAGGAGAGCATGTGCTATAGGAAAAATATGAGTGTTATGGACTTAATTGGGTCCTCTCAAAATTCGTGTTGAAGTTCTAACTCCAGTAGCTCAAGATGTAACTGTATTTGGAGATAGGGCATTTAAAGAGGTGATTAAGGTAAAATGAGGTCATATCAATGGGCCCTAATCCAATAGGGCTGGTGTCCTTATAAGAAGAGGAGATTAGAACACAGGCAGGCACAAGTAGACAATGTGAAGACAAAGAGAGAAGATAGCCATCTACAAGACAAAAAGAGAGCCCTCCGGAAGAAACCAATTCTGCCAACACCTTCATCTTGGACTTCTAGACTCCAGAGCTGTGAGAAAATAAATTTCTATTGTTTAAGCCACCCAGTCTGTGGTATTTGTTATGGCAGCCCTAGCAAACTCATACAATGAGCAAATAATTATTTTTGTTAAGAAAAAGTAATGAGGCCCTGTTGCCGAGTGGTTGAGTTCATGTGCTCCACTTTGGTGGCCCAAGCTTTCACCACTTCAGATCCCAGGTGCAGACCTAGCACTGCTCATCAAGCCATGCTGAGGCGGTGTCCCACATAGGACAACCAGAAGGACCTACAACTACAATATACAACTATGTTGTACTGGGGGACTTTGGGGAGAAGAAGAAGAAAAATAAAAGAAGATTGGCAACAGATGTTAGCTCAGTGCCAATCTTTAAAAAAAAGTAAAAGAGTAACAAGATAAACTAAATTTATGGAAGTGGAAATAGAAAGAAGGTAGTTTCTGGAAACATGGTATAGGTATAACATCACTGCAATTTGCAACTAATGCAGTGGGGTGTTGAGATGCATCGTCAGTCGTGACTGAGCTCTAAAGACTGGGAAATGGGCAAGTCTGGAAGGACACTGGGTTGCTGGAAGAAAAGGATGGATATGGTTTTGGCCATGTTCCCATTGAAGAGGTGCTGAGTCTTCAGGGAAGTGGCATCCATCAAGAAGTGAGAAATGTGTGTCAGCCCTTAAGACACTGATGAGATGGCCAAGGCAGCCAGTGTTGAGTATAAACAGAGGAGCACCACAGCATGAACAACCAATGAGTGAACTGTGCAGTTCCTTTTAAGTAGCTGAAACAGAATGACCAAATTCCTGTATGTGTAATCTCAGTGACAGACAAAGGTCTTTTATCTTAAAACCAAATAAACAAACTAAGAGACCTTATCTTCCTGGTATCTAATGCTTAAAATTTCTTTTGAAAAGGAGAAAACAATTTTGTGTGCTTTGGTCTTTTTACACAGTGGTAAGACCAGAAAGGCAAATACCTCATGGAAAGGTAAAATGAAGACTTGAAGTCATACAAGTATGAATATGGAAGATTAGATTCTTTCCCAAGAACAGATTTTAAGTGGCATGACTGGGAGTGGTAGAGCATTGAGACGTGCTCTGCCTACTTCTGCCAGAGAGCGTGGTGCAGGAAGAAGAGACACGAGTGCTACAAAGAACAAGTTCCCTGGGGACAGTTTGGGGACAGCGTCCAAACCATCTCACAATAGTGAGAGGATCATATTTCCCTTACTAAGGGAAAGTTGGCCTCAATTATATATTTCACTTCTGTGCCAGGGTTTGCTTAAACACCACCCACTGGAAAATCAAGAAATTTAGAATTAGTTTTCCAAATCAACAGAGAGCTCCTTGCTTTTAGCTCTTGTTACTAAAATGTCCCGCTGGTCCCCAAGAGTAATGCTTGGCTGACGTGCTTGCATGAATTGTTTGTATTTTCATTAATTAATGTGACGAACGTATTAAAAATAGCACTCTCAGTTTTCATCCTGAAGGCTTATACTTAATGGCAACAACCTTTACCAAAGTATCATGTTACTTATTTCTAAGATGGCTTTGACTCATTTAATAATGCTGTATAATTAATTTGTAGATTACTTTTTGACTTCGCGCAATTATAATTTAGCATTATGTTCCTGCAAAGGAAAAGATTTCTGCTGTAGTTGTTTAATATTGATCAGTTTCTTTTAATGCGTTTGAGACTATTATGTCTATAGAGAAATAAAAATATTGGTGTGGTTAGAATGACTCAAACTTCCGAGATAATCATTTATTTATTAATTATTTTTTAGTAAGTACTATGTTTCAAGCAATGCTCTAGGTGTTGGGGGAAAATGATGTTGAATAAGTAGACGAGGAGAACCTGCCGTTAGTCGTTTTACATTTTTTTACATTCTTGTTTAATGCTTAAAGTTTTAAGTTCAAATTATAGGAGGAAGGACCACACTCAAAGAACATAAGATGATGAAAAAACATTTTTAAACTGTCTTGTTTTATCCTAGAATGAATACAGATGTGCTCAATTTTATAGTCAATACTTAAAGTCTTATTGTAATTGTTGATCTAAATCATTACCTTCAGAATGTAGGTAAGCTTAATGATACGCTATGCTTAATGATAAAAGACTAACCTTTGTTTAGTATATTTTGTTGTCATAATATGTTTAAAGATTTCACTAAATATTTAGACATAAGAGAGAAACTTAATCAGACAATGTAATTTCTGAGAATAATTTCTTTCTGAAGCAAGAATTCTGATTAGATTTAACTGGGGCCTTACAAGATGGTATGTCAATGATTTTTGCTGTGAGGGGGAATTTCCTAATGGATGACTCCACAAAAACATTTGCGTGGAACTCCCATCTCTGCCATATTTGCCTGATCTTGGACGATAAATCAACAATGCTGATGTAACAGTTGGTCAAGTCAGATAAGAAACAGCCCAAGACTTTCCTTTCTAGAAGGTATAGTCTCATGGAAAATCACCTTTGAGTGTGGCAAATGGAATGATGCAACTGGGTGTAGCTGAAGGGAAAATCCTAGAGGAAGTCCCCGACTAGTCAGCCTCCTTTGCCTCCCACTCTTGAACTTGAAGCATCCAAAATGACCTTCCTCTAGAGGGAAATGCAGTTAATGATTCACTTACCGACAGACATCTGCTTGTGGAAGGTATAGTCCAGCCACAGTACAGGGGCAGTGAGGTCTGGTGAGCACCTGAGTGCCCCTCTGGATCCTTCCAGGCCTGCACTTGTCTCAGATGAAATGCTCAGACTTAGTAGTTGCCAGAAAGTATTTGGCAAAAAGCCCATCTTTTTCCTCAAGTACAAGTAGTCTATTGACTTGATTCCTCAAAGAGATACGTGAGGGTGAAAGTAAGTTCATTATTAACCTTTAATAGCCCTGACTGCTAACGAGGTAATGGCTGTGAAAGTGATTTTTAAAATCACAATGCAAATATAAGGCACTTTTAGTTGTTATTTTGGTACCTGAGGAAAATGTGAAAATAAAGAGAGCCACAAGTTTTATGAAGGTCCCACATGAGTGCACTTTGTTTCACCGTCTATCTCAGACCTCTAAAAAATGTAGCTCATCTAGGCTGTGGTTTGTGAGTTATGTACTAAAGTTGCTTTTCTTTGTTTTCCCAGCATGCACTTGTGACACTTCGAACGTATGATGTGCATGTGGGAAATCGATGCTGTTTTCCCCAGCTTATGTAAAACAAATGCTAGCTAGGAAGTTAGCCTGGAGTTTAAAGCATCATAGAATGAACTAAATAACAGTTACAGTTACATAATACCTACTATGTGTCAGCATCATTCTAATGTTTTGTATATATTAAGTACTTTATTCCTCACAGTAAACATATGAGGTATATGCTATTATTACCCTCTTTTTATAGATGTGAGAATTAAAGAATAGAGAGATGAAGTGCTATATTCCAAATCTCACAGCTAATGAACGGCAAAGTCAGACTTCACATCCTACTAGTCTGTCTCAAGAGTCTGTACAATTAACACTGTGCCAGAAGCTTTTAAATATTAGTTTTATGAATATTGTACTATTTCTAATAGTAGATATAGTATTTTTGTTACATATATTTCTTCTTTGTCTTCCCCCCTTTGGATCTAGGACTACACATAATATTAGCCGATTTCAACTCATAAGAGACTTCTCTGATGTTTATGTATGAAATAGTTTACATTTATAGAACATTTATATATTGTTAAGTGTTTTCCCTTACCATTTATTGTTTCATTTGATCCCCTTACTAACCTTTAGAATACGTGGGATTTCTGTCCTTCTTCAGATGAAGAAACAGATCACAAAGATTAAACACTTTGTTCAGTTTCGCATCACCAGTTGGCAGCAGTTCCAAGACTAGACATCAAGTTTACTAGCTTTTGGTCTCCAGCACTCTTTCTAGTGTGTCAGACTGTTTCCTTTCTTCCTTTGGAAAAAAAATTGAAAAGAAGTTTAAGAATCCAAGTAAAATTGGGAAACCATTTTTGGAGTTACATTTAGAATAATTTTAGAAGTCCTCACTAAAGTAGGAGGTGAAAATGCATTGCATTAACAGTGGACTTGGTAAGTGCACACAGTGGGGTGCTGGTTTTTTAATTTTCTGTTTCGCATTTCTTGCTGCCTAATATGAACACCTTGACAGGACAAAGTCTCAAGTGCTCTCTTGCTTTATGCTCTTGCTTTTTTAGCACAGCTCATTTGCACTTGTTCATCATCCTCTTCCTTGACTCAGTCCCAGAAGCTGTGTTGCTAATTATTGACCCAGGCAAGCCTCAAAGAGGACAAAGGCAGCTAAAACTGGAGTGCTCTTTACGTAGAATCACAATGCACTTTCCATTTTTCAGAAGGAGCAAGGCATTTTTAGCTCTAGGTTTTGGAGGCCATTCAGTTATATGGGCACTTGAGTTTCTGCTAAAGAATCATAACTCAGTTTTTCAAAATAAACTTTTTTTGGCATTTCATTCATAGCCACTTTCTTGGAGTCTGTGTGTGTGTGTGAGAGAGAGAGAGAGAGAGAATTTTTCCTTTCTGTATTAACATGTAAGACAGAGCAGAATAATAATGCATTCATTCATTCCATAAATAGTTCTCAAAGAGTTACCAAGGGTGCCTGAAACCACGGATAGTACTGAATTGTATTCACACTATGTCTTTCCTATACATAAACATTTCCTATACATAAACAACGAAACCAGCATGAATTTCTTTTTCTTTCTTCACAATTTCGTGGATAGAAGACTCATTCTTACTGTAGATTTTAACAATCTCAGCATACAATTTTTTTCTTTCTTTCTTAAGTTGAGAACTTTCACCTTTTCGCTTAAAGGAAGCCCTTTGGGGCTTCTCTTTGGCATATCCAAATTGCCAGCATCCTTGCTTTTGCTCTTTTGGGCCATTGTTAAGTAAAATAAGTGTTACCTGAACACAAACACCGTGATAGCACAACAGTTAATCTGATAACTGAGGCGGCTACTAAGCGTTTAACGGGCAGGTGGCGTATACAGTGGGGACACACTGGACAAAGGGATGGTTCACATCCTGGGCAGCGTGCAGTGGGACAGCGTGAGATTTGCCATACTACTCAGAAGGGCACACAATTTTAAACTTATGAATTGTTTAATTCTGGAATTTTCCATTTAATATTTTCAGACCAGGGTTGACCGTGGATAACTGAAACCACAGAAAATAAAACTGCTGATAAAGGGGACTCTTGTAGGGCTAAATACAATAGCAGATATTTAGACATAGAATTACCTTATTACAGGAACAGACACACGATAGATGCTCTGGAAATATTTGTTAAACTGAAATGAGCTATCACATGAACTGTATCCCACGGCCTTAGAATCTGTTCTGGAAATTATGAAATCATTAAATAGATGGGAATTGGAAAGGAATTTAAGAATCAACTCATGCAGCCCTTTTATTCTGAGGTGAAGCTAGGGAGACCCAGACAAATTATGTGACTTTTCCAAGAATACACATCTATTCGTTTCTCATCATAACATGTGTCAGAGATTACACATGTCAGTTATCTACAATGCAGCATGTCATACGAGAGGAGCTGATGTTCCAGAACAGTGCTATCCAATGGAAATATAATGCGTACCGCACATATAATTTTCAATTTTTTACTAGCCACATTTAAAAAGTAAAAAAAAAAGTGAACTTAATTTTAAGAATGTATTTTAACTCAATATATCCAAAATATTATAATCTCAGCATGTAATCGATATAAAAATTGTTAATGAGTTAGTTATCTTACATTTTTTTTTTCATACTAAGCCTTCAAAATCCAGAGTTTGTATTATACTTTTGACAAATTCCAGTTGGGCTAGCTATATTTCAAGTACTTCATAGCTACATGGGGCTTAAGGCTACCCTATTAGACAGCATGGGCTCTAGAATCACAGGGGAAAAGATGATTATGCATTTTTAAAGCTGTAGTATTGGTTTTGTTGCATTTTTTTGAGGAAGATTGGCCCTGACCTAACATCTGCTGCTAATCTTCCTCTTTGTTGCTGAGGAAGACTGGCCCTGAACTAACATCTGTGCCCATATTCCTTTATTTTATTTGTGGGATGCTGCCACAGCATGGCTTGATAAGTGGTGGGTAGGTCCTTGCCCAGGATCCAAACCCTTGAACCCTAGGCCGCCGAAGCAGAGCACGTGTGAACTTAACCACTACACCAGCAGGCTGGCCCCTAAAGCTGTAGTATTTTTATTATTGCTTATTTTTAAAGTTTGATTTCAACATGCAAGCACAAAAATAAAACTTAACCCAAACTGATTCAACAAGATGTAAACAAAACTGGAATAGACCTATCACCATTAGAGAAGTTGAATCCATAGTTACAATTTTAACCTCCCCCCAAAATTACTAAATAAACAAACCATCAAAAGTCTTGGCTCAGATGATTCTACATATTACTACCAAAATTTCAAGGAACAGAGAACTTCTACCTTATACACATTGTCTCATTTTACAAGAAACTGCCTACAAGTATAGAATCAGTTCCATTTGCGGCATTAGTAGAAGCTTAAACTGTCAACCAGGTTTTTCTTAGTGTGATGAAACAATAATCTTAGCTATCCATATAACCTGTCATTTTTTTTCATTTCTTTATGACAATGGAGAGTTGTCATTGTTTATTATTGATAAATGTTGGGCTGCTTCTATTTAACAGACTGCTTCATGGGCCCTCCCTGCCATGCACTTAACATTAAATGCATAAACATGAGGATAGGAAGAAGTTACCTATCATAGGCATCTAAGCTCGCCAATTATTTTCAGAGGCGCTAGACCAAAAATAGAGGATTTCACTTTCTTGCTGTATTCAAATTCCTGTTTCTGACAAGAAATTCTGCAGAAGCAAAGAGACTACTGCGTTGTTCACTGTTCAAATCCGCGAAAGGTTAATGTAGTTGTGGGTTTGGCTGTCACCTCGACCTTTTCCTGGATCTTTGTTCAGAGCTTAGGTGAATTTGTTGGTGGGGGCTTCCCCTTTTAAGTTCTTCAGCTTTTGAAGTAAAACCAGAGCTGGCATGAAAAAGAAAGGGAAATGCAAGGCGTGGAACAGAAAAGAAACTGAAATAGGTCACGTCTCTGGAGGCTTCTGAATTTGGTGCAGTACTATCCCTGTGATCATTTCATACCCACCTTTTCAAAGGGCTTCTTATAATTTCATTTTGTTCTCTAGCCTAGAGAATAAAGTAGACTTCTATAGCCTTTTCCTCAAAAGCTGATTCTGATTCTCTATAGGGTACCACATTAATAATAGTTTTTCTTTTTGATTACCATAAGGCCATGCAGCCTTCTAAGCTGTTGTCTTTAAATTCCTAGTTCTTTTATAGTTCCTATGTACAAGCATAAATTCTTATTAATATCATTGCAGTGAGGAAGATAGAAAAGTGTGTTAGAGTGCTTATAGCTGTATCAGGAAGTTATAACTCCACTGGCTTAAACCACAAGCAATCCTGAGGTGGGATGTTTGAGTCACTCAGTGACGCAGTAACGTAACCAAAGAACTGAGACCTGTCCATCTTTTTTTTTTTTTTCTCACTATCTTCAAGTGTTGGTGATTTTTCTGGCTTATTCCCGCACGATCTCAAGATGTCTGTCACAATTCTAGCTATCAAATGCAGATGTCTATGACTAGTGAAAAAAAAAAAGATTATCTTTTCTTTATGTCTTCTTTTAAGATCTTTCCCAAACAGACTCCCCAGTCTGACTTCTCTCCAATGTCTCGTTGATCGAAGTTGCATCACATGCCAATGTCTTAACCATTCACCACCACAGAAGTGGCGCCTCCATAGCTAGCGGAGATAATCATGGGAGCTGGGGCTGACGCCATCTCCCCACAGGTACCTGGCTGCTGTAGAAACGCACAAGAAGGACACCTAGCCAGGCTTACCAGAGCAAGGGAGAGAGGAGTGTCAGAGTGGACTTCCAAAGAAAATGTTATCCAACCTGAGATAGAAGGGCAAGAGGAGATAATCAAGGGAAGGGTGGTGGGAGGAGGGGACGGTATCAGGTGGACAGCATATCATGTGCAAATGACTGAGGATAAGAGAGAATGTAGTGGGTTTGGGGGCATGCAAAAAATTCACTTTGCCAAAGATATAGAGCACAGGAGGCATCAATCAGAAATAAGGTGGAGAAGTATCCTGGGATGGATAATAAAAGATCTGATAAATCATATGGAAGTTTATACTTCATTCTGCTGCAGTAGGGAGCCAATGCAATATTTTAAGCACCAAATGACATAATTAAATCTGCACCTCAAAAAAAAAATCTATGACTCTCTGGGAAGTTGGTTTATATATGGTCAATACTGGAGGTAGATGGAACAGGTGAGACTCAATTGCAGTAATCCAGGGGAAAATGGTGACGGGCTGCATTAAGATAATATCATTGGGGTTGGAAAAAGGTGAATAGATTTGATTGGTATTTAGGAGTTTTGACTAAACAGAGCTTGGTTAATAGGAGGTGAGAGAAGTAGAGATCAATAATCACTCAGATTTCCGGATTGGGCAGCTAGGAGGATGGCAATGACGTTTATTAGTTAGGATATACAAAGGAGAAGCTGAATTGGCAGGGAAGTGGATTGAGTTAAATTGTATCTAATGAGTTTGAGGAGCTTGCTCTGTCTGAAGTTCAAGAGAGATATTCTTGTTCTTAAACTTTTAGATGCTAAGGGATATATTAACCAATAAATTATATAGGACAGTACTAGAGGTACTCTTAATTTATTGCAGAAGATGATAAGTAAAACAAGAGAGGGATAAAGGAGTTCAGAGAAGTAAGTGTTTCATCCTGAGGAGAAAAGAGTGGGAGAATCAGAAATTTCTCATGAAAGAGAAAAGTTTTAGTTGAATCTTGCCTGTAAAGATTAGACAGATGGGAATTGTAGAGGCGTGGGGGCACTGTGCTCTAATTAAGGCAGATTTGAAGAATGGTAACTGATTGTGTTGGTAGGGCAAGTTTGAATGGATATAATAAAATATAAAGTTTGTGGACTAGTTGAATTGATCAGAATCCTTGGGATCCCAAAGGGAAAAAGATTATACATATTCCCTCTATTGACCTTTTATTGCAAGATGTATTAGTTAGCTACTGATACAGGAGTGCTATGTAACAACCAACCACAAAATATCAGTAGCATGTAACAGTAAGCATTTGTTTCTTGCTCATAGGTCTGCTCTTGGGCTGGGATGTCTACGCTTCAGGCTACAGGTTGCTTTCGTGTTTGTTCCTCATGTTTCTTTCTCCTTCTTCCTGGACCAGTGGTTTCTCAGGGCCTGTTCTTATCACGACTTACTTGACAACTCCCAGAGTGGAAAGTGGACACACTTCATAACTCATAAGGCCTCGTATTGGGACAGACAGTAGAATTTGTGCCCAGATTCTGTTGGTCAAAACACATAATATGGCCTAGCCCAATATCATTGAGAAAGAGGGGAGGGATGAACAGAAGGCCAGGGAAGGCAGTGAATATTGGCTGAACATATTCTAATCCATGACATAAAGATAGATAAAAACTTAAGATATCATAGAATTTGACCCATCAACCACAAAGCTAGAACACTAAGGTTCTCAACTGTGGAGGGTCCAGTGGGCTTCTTAGACAGACTCAGGAGAGCAACCCAATCTGAGTGACCTCCTTTTTTGCCCTATACTTGTGCTTTCCAGAGGGATAACATGGGCCCATAAACTGCTCATTGAGCTCATTAATTATTGGTCAGAATCAGAACCAGCTACTTCAGGACCAGCTCATGGTCATGATTACTTTCCTTTGGTTTCATGCAGAGGAAAGTCCATTCCTAGTCCATTCCTTCAGGGCTAGTTAGAGGTCGATATTACCTCCCCCAGCAGCACTACTAAATGAGTGATAAGAACTAAAACAATAAAAAATAATTGCACTATTTTCCTTAACATGTAGTTTTTGGACTTCTTCCAAAAATCCAGTACATTTATGAAAGCCAAGCTAAGGCATTGTGCTGGTTATTGTACCAATAATGTGTCTCAGTTATCTCTGATAAAATGTATGATCCATGGAAATGACATAATTTTCCCATCATTGTACAGCTAAGTTGCATACCTGAGACTTGAAGTCATCGTCAAACTATGTTATCTCTAAATCTCTACTTAATTGCCACATAAGCAAGAGATTTTAACCATTTTTGAGTTCCTGAATTGAAGATATATAATTGCATTAATTGATCCAGAAATTCTCAAGCCCAAACAGTCTCATGGTACTTGAGTAGAACCTATAGTGTGTGTGTGTGTGTGTCCTGTTTTTAGAGGATCATCTTTTAGTGTGGATACCTGTGACAGGGTCATGTAATACGTCAGGGTAGCTCACGTCCTGTTTCACTATACTTTCCAAACTCCCCTCAGCACTTTTTCTCACTTCATTCCGTGGCTTCTGTACTCCTAGCAATGGCCAGTGCCTCAAGAAGTCCCCATACAGGGAAGAAAGAGATGCCTTCACAGGTGCAGTTCTGCTTGAGGTTCTTTTTCACGTCACCAAGAAGAAAATGCGTGACTACTCCTCTTCTCTTGAGCCCAAAGACATTTCAGAGCAAAGCTCTTGCTTCTCTTTTATGACTGCTTTTCCACTGCAGACTCTCCTTGAAGGTGGCCTTTGAGAGAGAGGAGAAAAAAGCAGGAGGAACATGGAGACAAGAAGATGAATAAGAGATGAGATTTAAGAAATATATTCATGTTTAATCCTTTACAAATTAAATCCTACTGAGACCCTTAAATAATAGCTCTCACAGGGATTGTGCTTAAAAAATCTGATTCCAGCCCTGAGCATATGTATCTTGTCCAAGAAGGACAGTACATCTGAGGTTTCATCACTACAGCTGTCATAGGAGAAAGGTCCCCATTCAAGGCCAGTTTCCCCAAGTGCCCTCCCAGGGAGAGAGAGAAAACACAGTCTGGGTAACATAGCAGGTGTGTTGTGAGAACCTATGAGGGGGCCGAGTTGGAGGAACAGGAGTAGAAGGGAAATCAGAGAGAGGGTATGAAAGCTCAATAGATGCCTAGCAAACTGAGACTGAAAAAGGTACCGATAGAGTCAGGTCAAGTTGAGCATGAATGTTACTGGACCCTGGGTTAAGTACTTTCCAGCTTGGATGGGTTCTTAAAGCAGCAGACTTTGAAAATTGAACAGCTTTAAATTATTCTATTATTTGCTACAAATAAATTTATCACTTGAAAAAACAGTAGACTATTTAACTGGTTTGTATTAAAGAAAAAATAAAGTCTTCAAGGAGTCATTGTTGCTTGATTCGTTGATGGGCTGCTTGATGAATGAATGAACTTGAAGAGGAAGGAAGGGAGAGAGGGAGGGAAGGAGGCAAGGGAGGGAAATCAGAAAGGGAAATATGTGCTCTGATTTCACTGTTTTAAAAAGTCAATATTTATTATTAATAAGCTATACCGTCTCTTTATCAAATTTTATACCATTTTTTTCTTTATCTTTACGACTCAGATTTGTCATATCTCAATGTGCTGTGTTCATAAAATGGTTTTTGGATTTTAAAGAGCTGATTAACAATGTTAGAAGCTCATTTTAAGGTTTTTTTTCCTACAGATTACTGGAGACAAAATATGGATAATGACATGTCAAATAACTATAATTACAAGGAAATGCTTTTAAGTTGAAATTCGATAAATTGTTATGGTTTCACCCTATTTTTCACCTGTAGAAAGGTTTCTCATAAATAATAGTTTATACTTATAGAGTATACGTAAAGTCTGGAAGCATAGACAATGTTTTATATTTTATTAGATGAAGATGTCCTTTTTGATATTATACGTAGTCACCTGTGCTTCCAGACTAAGTGGCAGACACTGTTCTAAGTGCTTTACATGGATTAATTCATTTAGGCTGCTGGGTTAGTATTTCTCTCACCTTATCAGCACCTCACCCCATCAAGTGAGTTTGCCTATACACACACGCACTTTTGCACTTGGAATTCTGGGTACAATAGAATTGTAGAACACGAGAGCACAAGATCTGCTGCAGAGACTCAGAAGGGTGTGGCTGGGGATGTGACCAGGACTATCTTGCAGTGATGGGTGTGGACCGCGTGGCTCCTCCACTGAGCCTGGGCAGTGTTTTTGCTTTAGGAATGATGTGGAGAGTTTTATTTTATTTGACTTTTTGGTATTTCTCTTGGTTCCTGCCGAACTGGCTCAAGGTTTAGAAGGTATCCTCCCACCTGCATTTGGAAAAATACATTTTTAAAACTCCTCCGGATATGAAAATGTTAATGTCATTGAAAAGCTTTTAATATAGCATTTGTAGAAATAGTTTCAGAACAGAGAACTTTATTGCTTTTCCCAGCAGAATTTTAATTGTGCTTGTATAAGTGTTACAAATGCAAAAAATATATAGCTGATAAATCTAAGAGACAAAATTGTATCAGATATTGTAATTATAGGACACCTCAAAAATATGTTAGTAACATCTTTTTATACAGATGTGCTTGATATTTTACCCCCACAAAATTAAAAATGCAGAATCGTGGCTGAAGTTTATATAGGACCAGTCTAAAGCCAGCCACAACTATGTAATTTCCATGATTTTCTCCCCATCAATGGAAAATTACTGTCAGCTTAGCCAGAGTCTACAGACTGAGCAAACGTCTGTTTCCTTTCCAGAACTGAGTGTTTCAAACTTTTTTCAATAGGTAAAATTACCATTAAAGGTCAGAGATTTGTTTTTCATGCATGATGGATTTCATTTGCTTTAAAAGTATTATACCAGGAGGGTAGGCTTTTTTTCTGACTTTAGAACTAAATTAGAATTGAAATATTCACGGTTTTGAATCAACCCCAAACAATTTCCTTTTGTTTATTTTCCCTTGGCAAAATGATATATTTTTTTTAATGGAGAAGAAAGTCTTCTGGAAAGAAAATATATATGTATGTACATTCCCCCATATTTGAGGTTAGCAGGCAGACTAAGCATACTGAACACCAGTTCTACGATTGGGCTTAACTTGTGTTTCGTCAGATTCTAGGCACTTTGAATGCAAGGACTTTGTTTTTTGAATAAATACCCTTCATAGTTGATAACCTGTTCTTTTTCCCGTATATTGTCTTAACTAATGACTGCCCAAAATGGACATAAAGGCTGTACTTTTCCTTCTTCTTAATGTAAAGGAAAGAGTTTCCAACTCCATGATTGGAGATAAAAGATCATAAATTAGTCTTCACGTGGATTAAGCTAAAACGCTTTGACATCGGGAACCATCTTGTGCAGAAAGAGACTGCACTTACACAGTTTGTTTCTTTAGCACACTGCTGTTAGTTACAAGAATAATGCGTGCAGGAATTGTGGAACAAGAAGTAAAAAATCTTGTCTATCATTCTACCACCCTAACAAATTATATTTAACATTTTTTCCGTATTTCTTTATATATTTTCACCTTCCATAAGTTGGAGTCAATCTGTAAATGTACTTTTTGCTCTGCTTCATTGACTACAAGAGAATATTCCCCCCCCCCTTTTCTTTTTTAAATGACTTCTTTCGTGTGTCTGAAGCGATTTCAACTTAACTCTATTGCGTATGTGCTACAAGTAGCTGCCCTTCGGAAAAAAGGCACCTTTTTCTTTCAAAATAAAAAAGAATGCAGAGAACTTTGTGATTGTAATTACTTACTGCATGTCAAAAAAATTCAGTCTCATATCCTTGCCAGTTAATAAGTATGTGTCCCTAGCTATGGGACCTAAGGAGGTTATTCAGCTGTACTCTGCCTCAATTTTCTCATCTATAAAATGTTGATAATATACAGAGTACGTAATGGCTAAATACTGTATTTCTATTGTTAGTGTTATATTTGGCCTAAAACTTCCTCTAATCTGACAGAAAAGATCAATTTGAACCGATCACTAGGTTTCTCAATAAACCATGTTACATTTATTGAAATGCCTCCAGTATACCCCAGACAGGAAGAAACTGTGGCTTATACTCAAACGTTCATGTATTCCTTCTTAAGGTATATGCCATCAGTTAATTTAGGAATTCATCCTTTTCTCTGTCATTTGTCAAAACTCAATTACTGCAGGCTTATTTTGCGTAAAAAGGAGAACCATCTCTAAAGGAGGAAGTAAGGTCAGTGACAACCAAAATTCTACACATTCTTTAATCTTGCTGCCTTTCAAGACGTTAAGATCGGACACCTTAGACACACATCTGCTTTGGTTGAGGAATAACTGAGTACTGAGTCAACTGTCCTAACAGCGCCTGGAAATATCACAAGGTAGAATGAATCGTTTATAATAAGCCAGTCGCCTCTCAGCTCTGAGAATATCCAGCTGCATAACCTCAGGGGAACTAAATGGAAAAAATGAAGGGAAATGCTTTGGGCTTTAGAGCTTTTCATTTCCTATGAACAACGCATCTCCTGCTCTTTTCTCACCCATGTCCCCACTGTCCTCATATCGGGTCTTCCTGTTAATTCACTGCTGTGCCTGGTGAGCCGGGATCTTAAGTCGTTTATAAATGTAAAAAGCAGTTAAAGTCAGACATAAGTTGTCTGAAGGGGGAGAGGCCCTTGGTTAGAGAGACTAATAGACCAGTAATTCGGGTGTCATGTTATACTGCAGAGACGTAAAGTGAGATGGACCTAAAATATGTCTTCTTAAGAAAAAAGCTGTTGGGGGAGCCTGCTGGTCCCCCCTCTAGGTATCTATCTAAGTGTAGCAAGGAGTTAATTGATTTTGATAAAGAGTTGAAAAAATTGTTAACTTGCCTCCCTCCCACTGACTGAAGAAGACAGATAACACATGCACACTGGCCCTCTTGGTCTCCTCCAGTGAGTGGTATGAATGCAGCTGCTTCCTTTGAAGGGCCACAACAGGGCCTTCTCAAAACTTTCCTGGGCTGGGGTTCTCCCTTCTCACCACTTGCTGCCCACCGAGCCAGCAGGTGCTTTCAAAGTCCAGGCAAGTACAAGAAACTTCTTGGCTCAGATGTGCATGGTCTGCTAGAGGCAGCTGGTATGTGAAGAGGGAATGTCATCAGATGCTAGGTCTCAAATTATCAGCATGGCTCGACAGCTGAGGGGATGGTGCATGCCTGTCCTGTAGCACTGAGGCCGTGACCAGCGTTTCTTGAGTGACCACAGTGTCAATCCCTAGAGTAGACTTGGAAACACTCCACTGCGACAGGAAGGCAGCACTTGAACTTGGCGTCGGGTTTTGGAGTTAACTGTCTAAGGACAGGCTTTCTCATTTCTCTACCTCTGCTCATGTGCAAGGTAGCAGATGTTTTCGTAGAGCTGAGAAAGGCAAGTGTCCGGTGGTTATTATGGCATCTGTTTACCTCAGTCCAGTCACCATGCCAAGTTCCACAGCCACCGACAATTAAGTTTGATGAAGATTGCTTCCTCCATCCGCAACTGGAACTGACACTAACCACATGCTAGAATTCATTATGCAGATCTGTGTCTGTGGATAGTTAATAGGTAGTTTTAAAAAATTAACTGAATGTAGCCTTTTCCTCTCCACGTAAGCCAAGATGATTGCCCCATTTGTTCTTCTGCCCATCTGAGTATAGTTTATGTATAAATCAGCAGCAAGATGGAAGTTTACTCTGAGCTTTAGGATGTTTTAACCTGCAGAAGTATCTCATCTTTTGTACATTTCCCTCTTCCCCGTTTCTAACCCAAAATATACCTGCATTCCCTTGCTCTAGAATATGAGCATCTATTTTTTTCCAACTATATTGAAGTATAATTGACAAAAATTGTATATATTTAAGCTGTGCAGTGTAGTGGCTTGATGTACATATATGTTGTGAAATGATTACACAGTCAAGTTAATGAACACATCCATCACCTCACATAGTTACCATTTTTTTGGTGTGTGTGGTGAGATGACTTAAGTTCTACTCTCTTAGCAACTTTCAAGTGTGCAATACAGCATTATCAGCTATAGTCATCATACTGTACATTAGATCTCCAGAACTCATTCATCCTATAACTGAAAGTTTGACCAACATCTCTCCATTTTCCCCGCCCCTCACTCCTGGTAATTACTATTCTACTCTCTGCTTCTCTGAGTGTGTCTTTTTTAGAGTCCACATGTAAGTGAGATTATACAATATTTGTCATTCTCTGTCTGGCTTATTTCATTTAGCATAATGTCCTCCAGGATCACTAATGTTGCTGCAAATGGGAGACTTCCTGTTTCCTCATGGCTGAATAATATTCCGTTGTGCTTATGTGCCACGTATTCTTTATCCATTCATGTATCAGCAGACGTTTAGGTTGTTTCCATATTTTGGCTATGTGAATACTGCTGCGGTGCACTTGTGTTTGCAGGTATCTCTTCAAGGTAGTGATTTTTTCCCCCTTTGGATATATACCCAGTAGTGGGATTGCTGGATCACATGACAGTTGCAGTTTTCGAGGAACCTCTATACTGTTTTCCATAGTGGCTGCAACAATTTACGTCCCCACCAACAGTGCACAAGGGTTTCCTTTTCTTCACATCCTCTCCAACATTTATCTCTTGCTTTTTTGATAAAGGCCCTCCTAACAGGTGTGAGGTGATATCTTACTGTGATTTTGATTTGCATTTCCCTGGTAATTAGTGATGTTGAGCACCTTTTCACGTCCGTTGGCCATTTGTATGTCTTCTTTAGAAAAGTGTCTGTTCACATTCTCTGCCCCTTTTTTTTTTTTGAGGAAGATTAGCCCTGAGCTAACATCTGCTGCCAATCCTCCTCTTTTTGCTGAGGAAGACTGGCCCTGAGCTAATATCCGTGCCCATCTTCCTCTACTTTATATGTGGGACGCCTACCACAGCATGGCTTGACAAGCAGTGCCATGTCTGCACCCGGGATCTGAACTGACGAAGTCCGGGCCGCTGAAGAGGAACACGCAAACTTAACCCCTGTGCCACCGGGCCGGCCCCGTGTCTGCCCATTTTTAAATCAGATTCTTTCTTTTTTTGCTATTGAGTTAATATGAGTTCCATATACATTTTGGATATTAACCCCTTATCAGATATGTGGTTTGCAAATATTTTCTCCCAATCTATAGGTTGCCTTTTCATTTTGTTAATTGTTTCCTTTGCTGTGTAGAAGCTTTTTAGTTTGCTGTAGTCTCACTTATTTATTTTTGCTTTTGTTGCCTGTGCTTTGAATGCCATATCCAAAGAATCATTGCCAGGACCGATGTCAAGGAACTTTTTTTCTATTATCAACTATTTAAGCTATGTCTATGACATAAAAAATACATTCAATGTTCCAAGAAGGAGCCCAAGTAATATCTTTTAAAAGGACTAGTTTCAGCGATCATAAACACTTAAAGAAAAAATTCATTTTCAAAATTTCATAAACCTTATGATTATACTGATTCCAAATTCAATCCAGATCCCCAATATGCTTTTATCATTGCAAAGCCCCGTAGCTCTGAGGCTACAAGCATCCATAACGTGAGAGTTATGTACTTTTTGATCAAGTATTTAAGTGATTGTGAGAGGTCCGAAAACTTTTTACACTTATTTTTTTTCTCGTTTCTTTTCTTATTCTCTTTCTTTGTCTCTCTCTCTTACATTTAAACCTCCTCAAGACTCCTTTCTATTCCTACTCAGCAAAATGGAGGTCAAAATCACACCAAAATGTCTGTTTTTCCCCCCATCCCCCTGCTTCACCATTTCACAGTAGGCTTTTTCCCTCCTGAGGATTTAAGGAGAAAATTCTGGCCTCAGACATTTAAGGGAAATCTGTGCTTTTCCTCTCCCCAAGTTAAAATACTTGCTATAAATAATTGGAGATTCAGGAGCCATTATGACAAATCTGGCTTTTAAATAATATCAACTAATGACCCACCTGATATGACTCTATGATGCCTCCAGGTTTGGTTTTTTTTCACTTTAAGGCAGTCAAATCTTGTTTGAAAAGGGCTATGCATATTACTCAGACATTAACTCTCAATTTGGGATTTATTGGTGATTGATTAACAGTATCTTTAATGTGTTGATATCATGAGGGGATATATGTCAACATGCACACATGTGTAGGGATGTTTGTGTGTGTGTGTTTGCATATGTTGGTTCACACTGTCAGGAAATACACTAATTCAGAGCAACACTGGTTTAGGTCCAGGCAAATAAATTAACATTTATGTTTCTTCTAGAAATAACACATTCGCTTGCCAACATATGGTCTATAAATATGACCCTATTTTGTGTTCATGTAGTAAGCACTGTGAATCTGTGAGCAATTTTTTTTTTAATTTCAATGTTTCTCATTGACCTACCCCATGGCATCCTATTTCACATGTGTGTGCCAGAGACTGAAAACACCAAATGACAAAGAGTAGGGATAGAGAAAGAAAGGAGGGACTTGAGAAAACTTGACAATCTATTAAAGTAAAATGGTAACATTTCAGTGTTTGACACAGAGCAAACAAACATAACCATCTCACTTTAATCAGCTTTCATTTGTAATTTCTAAGTCCCAATCAAAACTCACCTTTGGTGTCACAAAGTAGTGGAAGGGGCATGTATTGGTCTAGGTTCCCCCAGAAGTAAACCCTGAAACAAGGAGTACAAGTAATTCATTCATTTATTTATTTATTTTTAAAGAGAGACTCTTTTTTTTAAAGATTGGCACGTGAGCTAACATCTGTTGCCAAGCTTTTTTTTTCCTTCTCTTCCCCAAAGCCCCCAGTACATAGTTGTATATTCTAGTTGTAGGTTCTTCTGCTTGTGCTATGTGGGACGCTGCCTCAGCGTGGCCCGATGGGCGGTGCCATGTCCGTGCCCAGGATCTGAACCGGCAAAACCCCGGGCCGCCGAAGCTGAGCATGTGAACTTAACTGCTGGGCCACGGGGCTGGCCCTCAAGTAATTCATTTAGAAAGTTCATGAAACATAAGTACGGAAGTGGGAGAAGTGAACAGGGAATAGAAGGACACAGACCGTGCATGATCCAGCCAGTAACCCCAGAAGGAGAGTGGAGCTGAATCCCACTGAAGGTGCCCTGCAAGACAGTGGGTGTGGAACACGCCTCGGAGTTATCCCACCCTTGAGATGAGGAAACTAGAATACTTCTCCACCATCTTGCCCACCCATCACTGGTTTATGGGGATCATTACCAACCCATCACTTCTGGTTTATTTATCCATGGGCCAAGCATGTAACTGTGGCCAGAAAGCCCCTAGGCAGAGACTTGCAGGTATTAAAAAACCCTCAGGCAGGGAGCTGCAGGTTTGTGGAGTAACAAGCTTAGAGAGGTGTGTGTTCACAGGACATGGGCACCAACATACTTCCTTATAAGTGTCAGACACTGAGTTAATTTCTTCTGCATGTGTGTACCAGTGTTTTGAATCAAACCTTCTCTTTGTTCTGTGTGTCTGAAAAATTTCAACCAAAGTATTATTGTTTAGTATTGATACTTAAGCATTTGAATATGTAACATCAAAGATGATCTTAACAAGTATAAAGCAAATTCATTTAATTTATCACAAAATCAGATTTACAGTCATTTGTTTACTCAACGTTCTCTGTAGACCATTTGAAATTAAAAGCTTCTATAGGGTAAAATTTAAAGGTATTTTTCTACAAGATGGGCTTTAAAAATACTTTATCGTATCATAAACCTTCAAAACGAAATGATTAATCATCTTCTGAAATCTGTAGAAAATGTTGCTTAAATATCACTCTCAATTACCATTTCTAGAGCTAAATGCTAAGACAGTTGTTTGTCTACCAGCTGAAATGTGGTTTCACCAAATATAAGATGAAATAACCCTTGTGGTTAATTGGGCTTTCTCTTGATTTAGGAAGAAAAAGGCAAAGTTCTATTTATGACTAATTCAAGGATTTTAAGAACTTCTCCTAAATCGTTTCAGCAACAAGGCAAAAACAGAGGCCTGGAATGCCAAGGTTAGAGGGAATGTTAAAATTCTCAGCTACTCCCCAGGGCCTCATGGCCCTCTGTCACGTTTTGCAGTGTGGTCTTCTACCTAACGCTCCGATACCTAACCCTTACCAACCGCAAAGGAGCCCGTTCCATTTTTGTTAAAAAGTTCTTCTTTATATAATCCCCAATCTCTTCACCAAGATTTACCGGTGGAATGGCACTTTACCCTGCTGTGAGCATCTCCTGGGCCATGCCTGTGCTTTTTGTCTGCGCCATTCTCCACAAGGGAATTGCCTTCTCTTTTCCACCAGCTTTCAAACCCCATCTCTGGGACTTTCTCTCTTTGAAATCGTCTCTGACTATCCATCCCACAAGGATTTTTCCTCTTCTACTTTCTTATCATAACATTCATGATCTGTGTCATTCATTCATGCATTCATTTGCCCAATATTTATTGAGTATTTCCTTTGGGCCAAGCACCGTTCTAGTTGCTGGAGAGATAGGAGGATGTAAGATAGTCAATTCCTGTGCTTATCGAAGTTCTGTCCTAGGAGGTGAGATCTACAATGAAGAACACAAAAATTTCAGATATGGTAAGACCTATGAAGCAAATAGAACACAATAATGTGGTGTTTTTCACGGGCGTATGTCTCTTACCACCTATCCCCTCTTTTTATTGTAAACTCCCTGAAGCAAGTACTACCTCTTATTTATGTGTGTTTACCACAGTGACTCATAAGTATTTACTGATCCATCTTCTTAAGGATGTGATACTTTCCTAAATCATTAGTATTTTAATCATTTGAGATTTATGTGAAGTTGGATTAAGTTGATAATGTCATAATTACAGTTGATATTGCTTGGAAGGAAACATTTTATACTTGTGGAAACCTTAACAAAGGTCATAGTGTTGGTAGTTTCCCTTATAAATTGTTAACTCTGAAGCTATCATGGAAATGTATGAACTAGTTTCACTTTCACCTCTCTGACCCTTAACTTCCTTTCTTCCCCTAATCTCTGTTGACCCCTTTTACTCCAGCCTCATCAGACCCCCATCTCTCCTTTAGAAAAATCTGAAAGGTTAAGTTACCTACTTTTGTTTAATTACGTTCCCAACCCTGTGTTGATTTTTTTGAATAGTATAAGGAAGTATGAGATCCCAGTTAATGCATGCACTGTATAAAGTACCTAGCAATGACGCACGATGACTCAAATTAAGATGAAAAAGATTCTGTTTATCAGCACAGAATTCTTCCCTTTGAATTATCATATGGCAGCTGACCCTGTCTAACCTAGTGAATTTAACCTTGTTTTTAAATGCTCTGGGTGTGTGTGTGTGTGTGTGTGTTTTACTGATTGGTAACTGTGCCAGCCCCTGAATTAATATTTGGCAACGTCAACATTCATTGTATAAAAGAAGAGCTTGGTTCAAAGGAGTTGGGCGTGAACTCTCCAAATATCAATTTACAGCTACAAAATAAGGAATAATTACAGCTACCTTAAAGGATTATTTTGAATATTTGAAGAGAAAATATAAAGAACCAAGTGGCTAGTGGGTGTTAAATAAATTAGTTTCCTTCTACCTTCTCTGATTTACCTAACTAAATTACTCATTCAACTAGTCACTCAAACTTTGGTTAAAAATTAGCTAAAGAGTAACAAGGCAGGTTTTTCAAAAACACCCTACGTTCGCTAGGATTAATTTCATGCATGGATGGAATAGGCACTTGTCATTTCATCACAAGTAATTCTCCAAAAATTTTCTCATTAAAGACCTGAAGTGTTTATCATTGGAAATTAATCCCACTGAGTTGAGCTATTGTTATTTATTATACCTACTATTAAAATATAAATACTTGATATTACACCACTGTTGCATTAGCCATTCTCTGTAAGGGAGCTTCTTTGAGATTAATAAAAGGGTAAATCAGTAAGTCCTAAAGAGGGGTTAAAAGAAAATCTGCTAACATAACCACGACCCCCACATCAAACTTACTTTGTTTGGCTTCACAGTGTTGGCCAGACAGTATTTTTAAATTGTGAAGTAGCACCAACATTTAAAATGATAAGATATCTCATGTAATTCCAATTTTCTCTTTACAAATGAGAAAAGCTGGTCGTGTTGGGCTCTCATTCCTGATGGATGAACCACTCTTTCTTAAAGAGTGGCTTTTTATAGACGTCTGATTACCCCAATAAAATCTTCAAGTGCTACAGTGACCGTTTGCCATGCTTTCAATGCAGCCTGAAAGAAAAAAAAGGCAGGGATGGGATAATACTGTTTTTGAAGTTTCTGCTCAATTGTATTTTTTGGAATGCCTGTCATTTTCCATCAACATCTGAAGATTTCTGGATTTCTGTTAACCTTCAGTGATAACCACATTTGAAAGTATCCAGCAGACACAACTCCTACAACAAACTTTTTAAAGCTCTTAATGACAGTCACAAAATTCTTGTCTTCATTTTCTGCAAAATCATCCTGTTAAACTGTTCCTAGTTCTCAGCCTTAAAGGACACACAGAAAATGTTTCCTCCAGAGCCATAAATACTTTTGAGGCAGAGTCCTAATAATAGTGCTGTGATAATTTGTTATTTATTGCAAAATCCTAAAAATTGAACAAAAGGGAAACACTATCTCCTTTAGTAATGAGTGAACATTTCTCGAGTCGTTGACTGTGGGCTGAGCACTGTTCTAAGCATTTTACCTGCATCATGTAATCTAATTCTCCCAATCACCCAATTGCACCCATTTTACAATTGAGCAGACTGAGGCATAGGAAGGTAAAGCAATGTGTTGGATAAGGGGCCAAGTGGGGCTTCACACCTTGCTACTCTGACTCCGTGGTGTTCCTAACCACTGATACTGCTTTCTTGTATATCCCAGGGTGTCAGCTGCAGTGCTTCAACTTGAGCCTTTGGGATCTATTGAAAGATGGAAAATATAGTTGCGTTGTCTCATCATTTAAGAAACAGAAAGATAGGACCACCATTTTGCACGATTCCAAAGACACAAGGCACATGATGGTTTGTGTAAATGGTTCCCCCTGGAACCGTGCGATGTACAGCCTGCTCAGTGGCCCTGCTAATATGATCCTTCACACAGAAGAGTTTTACTCTTCATTCTTTTAAACGATTTTTAGTGAGACTGGCTGCCCCAAAGAACAGCGTCTCCTTAGGTCTTGCCTCATGCTAAGAATCAAAGATCAGCGTTAAGTTTCCACAATTAGTTATTTTACATAATTGAAAGCCTGCTAGGCAGTTCCTCAGGGTGAAATTCTCCATAGCCATTTCTTCTGCTTCCAGTTATGTCAAACAATAGTTGAAGAGCGTATGTAGTCAGAAATGATCTCTAAGGAGTTGGAGGCAGGCTGCTTACAGGTTTGTTTTCCCAGGATAGGTGAGTGTGGTGGTGATTTTTCCATGCTGTTGCAGAGCTTAGTATGAAATGGTGACTCACCTTCCTCCGACAGAACACGTGGTGACCATGCAGCCAGATTGTGCCCAGTGAGGTGTGACTCCCATTGAGTCAGGAGAGTTGCTCAAGCATTAAAATTTGACCTCTTGGCCTACCTGTACACTCACTGGGCTAGTTACAGAAGGGCAGGAATTCCTCAGCCTTCCTGAAGTGGTGTGATTTCCATTATAAGACCTATTTGGGTAACAATAAAATAATGAAGAAAATGCATTTGATTAATGAAGCCTCTGTTAAATATTCCATCCTATTTTGAAAGAATGCGTTCCATTTATCCTTAGAAGACAAAGTTTATTTCAGAGAAAATACGTTGACCATATCCACGGAGCAGTCAAGCAGAATGGGAGTCAGAGAGTTAAGCTCAGGTATACCTGTTTCACTTTGGACTAAAATCTTCTCTTCATGCTTCCAGTTTCTCTAATTGGTGTGAAAACCTAACCCTAGGTCAAAACTATATCCCTGGGACTGACTGAAAACACGGTTGGTCCTCAGAGGGACTCTCATACTTCTTCCTCCACTATGGGGAGAATGCAGGGGCCCCAGTAACTATCTTAGTTCATAAGTCACTAGTCAGGTATTTTAAAGCACAATTTAACAAATGATTTTGGTACAACCAGACAGCAATGTTATTGTTTTAGTTTGGTCGTTCAAGTACCCAAACCCTGGATTCATTATCTCACAATCTCATGGGTTCAGTTATTATAGAGAAAACTTTAAGGGGACTAGTACTTTTCTTCTCAACTAAACTATTAGGTCCTCAAGGGTGGCAACTATGTATTGTGCTTCTTTATCATCCATGATATCTAGTATGAGCTGGATCATGAGTAAGTCCCTGCAGTGAATGCTTGATGCCTTACTTTACCTCATTAGCAAGGTAAAGTATAATTCATAATTATCAAAGTAGCACAGGAAGTAGCACACTCTCTGGAAACATTAGATATGTTTCCTTGCATGAATCACTTCTTACCGGAATTCCCTTTCTTCCCAGATCCCGTCTCCAGGGCTCTGTTGCCCATGGCACGTACTATGGTTCTCAGTGTCTAGAGCCTCTGAGCTTTTTATGGGCCTGTGAAAATACTTGAGAAGTGGAAAATAAAGTAATTGACTCCAAATTATGAAAAGAAAACTGCAAAATCACAATTAAAGTTCCATTAAATGTTCAAAGTGTAACATTATGTCAACTTCAATAATTGTGAAATAAATATTCTTAGAAACTTTATTACATTTGAAAAAACTTCTGAGCCAAACTTTTTTCATTTTACAAGTATTCTCGAACATGCTGGATGATTGCACAGAAATCAGGGCCGGTCGTTAGTTAAATGGATTTAATAGCAGCCAAATGATTTCAAAAGCAAAACTATAAAGACCTTTTCCAGATTTTTATAGCAAAAATATTGCATAACGTGGGGAGTGGGTCCGTTTATTATTAATATATGGGATATGACGTGTAGTGGGGCCTGCAAAGATGTCAAACAGCCCTGCCTAAGCTACCACCTATTTGCAAGATTATTTTTAAAATCACCTTTTTATTTTATTGATTTAAAAAAAATAAAACTGCACTTTAATGATAACTTAGAGTTACTATAAGATAACTCTTAAGAAAAAGGTTAACTATCTGCAGAGAAATCTGAATGTCAGCCGGGGAATAACTTAGCTCCTGGGGGAATCTGACTTATGGAGGAATTGTCAGCTGAATGAAGCCTTAATTTCATGGACTCCGGTCGGAGAGCTTTTTCATAGTCTCTCCCCATGTGGAATAACGATCTGCCCAAAAGTAGAAAGCATTTTGACATTATCTCTTCAAGCTCATTTGCCTTCAACTTTCCATAAAGCAACTTCTGCCAATTACCATACTTGAGATTCCACGTTTTTGAAAAGATATCATAGAAAGCACTCTTTTTAAGAATACAGGGAGCACACTAGAGTAGTACCTCTGAAAATCACAGTTCTCTGTTATTTGCTAATATTCTTTTTAGAGTTCACTGCATGTGTGGAATGAATAAGCTGTCATTGTCCCCAGAAGAGCACAGATGGATATACAATGTCAGGTTAAATAGTATGTAAGTCGGCTTTCCTATCGCTTATACAGGAACTTTCTGTTCTACAAGCAAAATTTAATTGTAAATATAGTATACCTATAGAAATTGTTCTTGAGTGAGGAAGAAAAATTACTCTTCATTTTGAGAAAAGAATCAACGTAGTAAAATAAAAACGCATTTTGTTTTTCAAAAGTTACTGT
Source organism: Equus asinus (assembly GCF_041296235.1). Classification (NCBI taxonomy): domain Eukaryota; kingdom Metazoa; phylum Chordata; class Mammalia; order Perissodactyla; family Equidae; genus Equus; species Equus asinus. Next base: position 64,671,351 of record NC_091799.1, read on the forward strand.
TGAATACCACATTTATATACACAGCTGCAGTCTGGATCTAAATACTTGAAATATTTGTAAGTTTTAATTCCTAGATTAAAACTAATGATTGTTTCTAATGATTTCAATGTCATATCCACAAAAAACTGTGACCAGGGGTTCTAAGTTTATCCATCCTGTCATCTTTGTCTAAGAATTGCATAAACATGTTAAACAAAAACCCCCAAAGCAAGTCTCCTATTGAGATGTTATTTGTGATGCTGTTTGTTTAGTTCTTGAGGTGCTAGAAAACCCCAGTTTGGCTCTCATAAAGGACAAATCTAAGTCCCGACTTAAGACCTTGAGCATGCTACGTAACCTCCTCTCGACCTCACTTTCCTCAGTTGTTAATGGAGGAAATGATCGCACCCAGCTCATGAGTTTGTTTTAAATATTAAATGAGATGACATGTGCAAAGCATCTTACCCAGTGCCTAGCATACAGTGAGCACGCAGTGAATGGGAGCTCTGACTGTCATTTTCCAGTCCCTTCCTCTGGAGCCAGAAGGCCTGAGTTCTGGCCTGGTTCTTCCACTCAACCAGCTGAGTAAGCATTCTCTGTACTTCAGGTCCTTCATCTGATAAATGGATATTTAAAGTCTTCATGTGGTTGATATAAAAGTAAATGTGCTAATGCATCTAAAACATTATTTAGTGGCTCTATGCAGTCCTTAGAATATTGTCCAGAAGAGCCTTTCCCTCCAGAGGCACAGTCATTCATAGGCCGAAGGGTGACTGACTATGGCAGATTTCGTGGGGTGCCCTAAGCACCCTCCCATTGTCCTGCCAAGATGTGGGGAAACTCTTCCTGGAAAAGTCATTCCTTTGAATTGAGCTTCCAAAAGGTCCCGTCTGGGGTAAGCTCAGTGTCTACCTAAGACTTCTCCCAGTGTATTTCTTACCCCAACCAGTTCCTTTTTCTTTGAGAGAAAATTTTGTTCTGTAAAGGTATGTAGGAAATTTGTTTTAGGAAATAAGTTGTCAAAAGTAGCTTTCAAGGATGAAGGCTTATGGAAAAGAAGACAGACCAGACTGAATTTTTGAAATCTAATTCCAGCCATGAAGCAAAAGCCACAAAAGGGTACAGGAAGAAAATTTTTAAAAGGCTTGTCTACTACTGTTGACCATAGATTTGTTCTGTTGTTAAGTAAACACCCTGCGAGCCACATACTGTACTAGGTACTATGAATACAAAGATGAATAAATGCCGTTTCCTGTTTTCAAGGAACTCACAGTGTTATGGAGACCCAAGTGTCTATGCAGTGCCAGACACTGGGAATATAAAGATGGGAAGCCACAGTTCCTTCCCCTTAGCCAGATGAGGAGAGGGTCACACCATGGTATTCTTAAGCACTCTGGTTGGAGTTAGCACCAAGGCACCTAATTCAGACTGAAATTTAGTAGGACTAGAGGAGTTGACCCCTGAGATAATTCCTGGCAAAACGGAGAGGTAAAAGGGAAAGAGGATAATGCCGTCAGAGAAGCGTGGGCAAAGATCTGAAGGTAACAGCGCGAGTTTGCAAATGGGTCAATGTGGTTTCTCATTTAATCACATGACGACCCTGGGAGGAAAATAGGTGCGTACGTTGTCCCATTTTATAGAAGAAGGTATTGAACCTTAGAGAGTTTAAATTGTTTTCCAAGGTCACACAGTCAATATCAGTGTCTGAACAGTGGCTCTGGAACTCTGATGTCCCTATAATTTCCATGGGGTGCTGGCGTACATTGTAAATACATACAAGTAAAAAATTAATAATAATAATAATAATAATTAACCCAAGGTGTTCACAGACTGAATGAAGCCAAGGAGACTGAACTTCTGAGCTCTTCTTGGAGTTAGTTGGCCTTTACTGCTTCTTGTGTTAGATCTTGAAGAGTGAGGTGGATGTTTGCTTGCAGAGAAGGGGGAAGAAGTCGAAGATGCACCAGACAGGGGAAACAGCAGGACAGATTTGGGGCAAGGCATGTACAATTGTGGCTGCCATTATGGTGTATGAAAAATTAATTATCAAGGACAAGGCTGAATGATAGATTGCATCCAAGTGGTAGAAGTTTTTATTTAACACATGGAGAAGGCTATAATTGATTCCATAAAGAATAGGAAGTGATTGAAGGTTTTTAAACAGGGAATTTAACATTTTGAGGTTTGTGTCTTTGAGAAATAACCCAAAGACAATACAGAGAACAGACCTTAGATGTGTAAGATGTGAGGCAAGAAAACTATTTACAATCTACTATGTAAAGGGAGTCATGGGATCAGGGTCAAAACTAAGATGAAAACACAAAACAATTATTTTAAATCAAAGTATTATAATAGCAACATATGCTTTTAAGTTTTAAAGTTGCTTTCTTCCATATTCATTGAATTCTCTTCTAAAACTTTTTTTTACTGAGGTTATGATAGTTTACAACGTTGAGAAATCTCAGTTGTACATTATTATTTGTCTGTATAGGTGCTCCTCTTCACCCTTTGTTCCCATCCTCCCCCCAACTTCCCCCTGGTAACCACTAAACAGTTCTCTTTGTCTTTGTGTTTGTTTATCTTCCACATATGAGGGAAATCGTATGTGTTTGTCTTTCTCTGCCTGGCTTATTTCATTTAACATAATACCTTCAAAGTCCATCCATGTTGTTACAAATGGGACAATTTTCTCTTTTTTTATGGCTGAGTAGTATTCCATTGTATATATACACCACATCTTCTTTATCCAATCATTAGTTGATGGGCACTTGGGTTGCTTCCACATCTTGGCTATTGTGAATAATGCTGCAGTGAACATAGGGGTGCCTAAGTCTCTTTGAATTGTTGATTTCAAGTTCTTTGGATAAATACCCAGTAGTGGGAGAGCTGGGCCATATGGTATTTCTATTTTTAATTTTTTTTAGAAATCTCTATACTCTTTTCCAAAATAGCTGCACCAGTTTGCATTCTCACCAGCAGTGTATGAGGGTTCCCTTTTCTCCACAACCTCTCGAACATTTGCTATTTTTTGTCTTGGTTATTATAGCCATTCTAATGGGTGTAAGGTGATATCTTAGTGTAGTTTTGATTTGCATTTCCCTGATGATTGGTGATGTTGAGCATCTTTTCATGTGCCTGTTGGCCATCTGTATATCTTCTTTGGAGAAATGTCTCTTCATATCCTCTGCCCATTATATGATTGGGTTGTTTGTTTTTTGTTGTTGAGTTGTGTGAGTTCTTTATATATTATGGAGATTAATCCTTTGTTGGCTATATGATTTGCAAATATTTTCTCCCAATTGGTGGTTGTCTTTTCATAAAACTTATTTTTAATAGTGAGTATTATTTATTGAGTCCTTACTATCTGCCAAACACTTTGCAAAGGTTTTACATCTCTCACTTAATCCTCACAATATCCTATTTTATCTCTACTTTATAGCTGAGGAAACTGAGGCTCTGAGAAGGTTAACTAACTTGTTCAAGATCAAACAAGTAGTCATTAGGGGAATTTGAGTTTGTACCCAGGCAGTCTGAGCCCAAAGGCCACCTTTTAGCCTGATTTTGTATGCCCTCTGTAATTACTAGGCATTGTCTCCAAGAGCAGCCCTTTGACATTCACTAGAACTTACTTGTAATGTGTGATCAAGGGGAAATTACTTGAGTTGGTCAGATTATTTTACCATTACTTTTAACATAGGCAGGGAAAAATGTTACCAAACAAAAAATGAGCCCAGTGAAAGTTTGCTTTAGAATAAATCATTTTTCTTCACTGTCGATTGCATCAGGTATCCTTAAAACACAGTCTGTTTGCATTTATTTCTGACAGATTATTTTCCAGATCCTATTTTAATGCAAACCTCAACTCATCTCACAATATTAGAAACAGGGATTCATTTGGCAATATGATTTTTCCAGTTATTTTATTTCTTTCAAAAAATCTTTTAAAAATTATTTCATGAATATGATTTAATTTTAGAATATTGCTTTATGCCTTGAGATAGGTAAAGTTAGGAACCACTTGATTGATGAGTGGCTATGGTGAATCTGAAATCAGAACTAACATGATAGTATGGCCAATCTGGATGTGTGCTGAGGACATCTGTATATAGTTAAAGAAAATAACAGTTAAAGGGATGATTTAAAAGAAAATACACCAGATGTGGGTCAAGGCAGATATTTTTGTTCTTGACTTTGTCTGTGTCTATATAATAGGAAGCAATACTTTATAAAGAATCAATGATGAATAAAGCAAGTACATTGGTTTCTCAAGGTGAGAATGGTTGTCTCAAACCTTTTGTTCCTAGTGCTTTGTTTTTCTCTATAAGAATGAGACATCGAGAACAAGACTGGCTATGACATTCCAGATCTACTGCTAAAATTTAATTTTCTTTATTCTGTGGATATTTAGTGTCTAGAGTGGTCAGTTCACTGTGCTAGGCAATTCAGAGATACAAAGATTATTAAGAAATAATTTCTATCATTAAAGAATTTATATATAATAAGAAATTAATCTTCTTGCTTCTAGTTATATGAGGTATGTAGAGTAGTAAAATTCATAAAAACTGAAGGTAAAATGGTGGTTGTCAGGGGCTGAGAGGACTGGAGAATGGGGGGTTACTGTTCAATGGGTACTGAGTTTCAGTTTGGGAAAATAAGAAAGTTCTGGAGGGGCCGGCCCCATGGCCAAGTGGTTAAGTTTGCATGCTTCGCTTTGGTGGCCCAGGGTTTTGATGGTTCAGGTCCTGGGCACGGATCTAGCACCACTCATCAAGCCATGCTGTTGTGGCATCCCACATAGCACAACCAGAGGCACTCACAACTACAATATACAGCTATGTACTGGGGGGCTTTGGGGAGAAGAAGAAGGGAAAAAAAAAAGAAGATTGGCAACAGTTGTTAGCTCAGGTGCCAATCTTAAAAAAAAAAGTTGAAAAAAAAAGAAAGTTCTGGAAATGGATGGTGGTGATGGTTGCACAGCAATGTGAATGTACCTAATGCCCTTGAATTGTACACTAAAGAAGGTTATAATGGTAAATTTTATATTAGGTATATTTACTACAATAAAAAAAATACTTGATCTTGATCTATACTTATAGATGATCAAAATATTTAGTCGTTTGATAAAGAGAATTTTTAAATAATTGGACTTTGATAGACATAGCCAATTCCTTTATTTTAAAGTAAAATTTATAGATTTCTAGCTTTAAAATGGTGGATAAAAATATGTAAGACCTTCCTACCCCATTTTTCTCTAAAAACATCATTCAAATAAATAATTGGTACAAGAAACAAAAAGGTGCATTCCATCTTTGAGAAAACTAGGAGATATTTGTAATTCCAAGCCATGATGCATAAAGATAAAAGTGGATAGAGAAACAATCAATGACTGAACTAAATAAAGGTTCAGTACTACAGAGAAGTAAGCTGAGTTGCCCCCAGTACCCCAGAAAGCACCTTGGAAGATGAATGGGTTCCGAAAATAGAGAATGTATAAAGAGTATGTAAGGTACACTTATCCACAAGCCCTTACCCTGTTTCAGTAAAGTCATTGTACCCTACAGCCCTCCCCAGGAGAGATTCTGGAATAATAGGCAGAGGAGAGATGGAGGAATAACTGTGCAAACAGGCGGATTAAATGACCATCTGCAAACTGATCAGTAAGATTTCCAGCTCCCTTCTCCTGCTCACACCAGAACATGAGCAGGCAGTTTTACTTACATCTCTAGAAAAATCAAACTACTCCAGAGGAAAAAAATCTTAGGAACAGTGACAGTCAGGGAGACCAAATAAAATGCCTGCTGGGTACTTGATCACGCTATAGTGAAGCTCCCAGTGCACAAGCCCCACCCATGCACGCTGTAGTGGAGGAAGAACATTTCCTCTACCCACTAGGTCCTTCTGGCTGGGCTACAAATTAAATTCACATGAGACAGAATAACAGGAGAAAATCAAACAAAGCTTTATAACATATATACATGGGAGAGACCCAGGAAAACAGTAAGTCGCCAAAATGGCAGAGGCTCTCATCTTATATACCATCTTCAGCTAAAGACAAAGGACCATGTTGGATTGTAGTCTGGTGCTTCAAAGGGGAGGAAGCCAATTCACATGGAAATAGAAAAGCAAACGTTTGGTAAATAGAACACTGACAGGAGTGGGCTTAGCAAGGATCCTGTCAGTCCACCGGATACCCAGAGTTATTTATAGTGGTGGCCTGTCCTGGGGACAGGTCTTTATTTTAAATTTCTTTTAGGCAGTTAGGGGGAAGGTCAAAGTTTCTTTCAGAGTCTTTTGTTCTTAAAAATAATCAAGGCAAGGCAAAGAGACACATCTTGGGCTGGCCAATTCTGATCCCCCACAACGCAGAGCTGCCCATCACCTTTCTAGGGATCTCTTGAGTCATATATGAACTGGGGTCAGAGTTCAGTGCAGGAGTTTGAGGATCCTACTGTCATCACTGTTTGATGAACTATTTGCATGCATTTCTTTAATAACATTTAAATATTTAATTAAAAATGAGGTTAAATTTGCAAAGATGCATTGAAATGGAGAATAAAGAAGGGCACAAAGAGTGAAAGAGGGAGAAAAAGGGGGGTAGAATAAAAAGGAAATGCAACAGCACTTATGAAATTTTAAATTAGATATGAACTTTATTTGAACCCTACAGTGTTTCTTTCTGAAATCCAATATTTTGAACTAGTGCAAAGTTCTGAAAGTCAATTATAGAACGCATTTCCTGTCAACTTTACTAACCTCATGCAGAAATGTTGATTCTAGTTTTAAAAGCTAGTTTTCTGCACCTTTTAATAGAGCATGTAATTTGTTGACAAATGTTGATATCTATGCATTATCAGAGGTGTCACGTATTGTTACCTTTTAAAATGATCATTTGTTAGCCAGTATTACCTAATGAGGCAATCAAAATGCCATCTGTTGTGTAGGTAACAAAAAAGCATTACCTATGTTACGAGTATGGCTCAAGACCTTATGACTCTTTGTAGGTAACAGACTTGTGCTATTGTCATGTATACCCTCATCGTAGTGTTCATGAACCTGAAAATTAGAAACAAGGGCAGTGCACTTAGATTGTTTAATCCCAGATATCCCAAAAATCTGAAATTTTGATGGATAGAGGGCTTAAAAACAATTCCCAAGACCATGAACGTGTGGAGATAGGGAGAGAGAGGATAGACACTCTGTGGTCTTTCCCCATACCTCGCCCTATGCATCTTTTCCTTCTGGCTGTTCCTGAGTTATATCCTTTTAATAATAAACTGATAATCTAGTGAGTAAATAGATTTTCTAAATTCTGTGAACTGCTTTAACAAATTAATCCAACCTAAGTTGGGGGTCATGGGAACCTCTGATTTATAGCTAGTAGGCTGGAAGCACAGGCAACAGCCTGGGCTTGCACCCAGTATCTGACGGGGGCAGTGGCATGGGAGGGCGAGGGGAGCAGTCCTGTGGGACTGAGAACTTAACCTGTGGAGCCTGACACTATCTCCTGGGAGATAGTTGAATTTGAATTCTCAGACACCCTGCTCGTGTCCCAGAACTGCTTGTTGGTGTGGGGAAGCCCCTTCCCAACATGTTAGAATTGGGTGTAGAACCCAAAAGAATTTTGTTGATGGTTTTCTTTGCTGTGCAGAAGCTTTTTAGTTTGATGTAAAGATTCAATGCAATACCTATCAAAATTCCAATGGCATTTTTCACATAAATAAAAAAGGCATTCCTAAAATTTGTATGGAACCACAAAAGATCCCATCAAAGCAATCTTGAGAAAGAAGGACAAAGCTGGAGGCACCACGTTTCCTGATTTCAAACTCTGTTACAAAGCTATAACTAATCAAAACAGTTTGGTATTGAGATAAAAACACACTCATGGATCAATGGAATGGAATATAGAGCCCAGAAAGAAACCCTCACATATATGGTCATTTAATATATGACAAAGTAGCCAGGAATGTACAATGGGGAATGACAGTCTCCTCAATAAATGATGTTGGGAAAACTGGACAGCCACATGCGGAAGAGTGAAACTGGACTCCTATCTCGTACCACTCATAAAAATTAACTTGAAATGGATTAAAGACTTACATATAAGGCCTGAAACTGTAAAACTCATAGAAGAAGATTGAGAAAAGCTCCTTGCCTTGATCTTGGCAATGATTTTTTGGATACGACACCAAAAGCACAGTCAACAAAAGCAAAATTAAATAAGTGAGACTACATCAAAATCATGATGATTATTATTCTAACGATATTTTACAAAAGAGACAGGAAACCTGAAGATCAGAAGCCTTCAAAATATAATACTCTAAGTTTCTTCTCAGGAATTAAGGAATTTAGCTCCAAGGAGGTTTGTGCCCATAGGAAAGTCCTTGAAACCAGTTGTATACCTAGAGAGTATAACAAGATAAGAGAAACTGCTCAAAATCTGCTTGAAATTCCCCTCCAGATAAGAAAAATACCACCTTGTTCCTCAATAATGAAGAAATGCTGCAAGAGTTCCAAGTGAATTGTTCTTATTAATGGTAGAGTATAATGTACAATACTAAGAAACTAAGAAAACTACAGCTCCATGGTTGTTTTTCCTAAAACATTATTTAGTCTATCTGCAGTCCTGAATTTAAGCAATTTTGACAGATCTGAATAGTCTGTTAGTTTATGACATGGTTCCCAAAAGTCTGCTCATGACGCATTAGAAAGTGTGTAGATTATCTATTGTTATCTGAAAACACGATTTTACTCAGAAGACAGAAGATCTGAAAGTGGGCTGAATATTTCAAAATAATAATGTCTGAGAAAACTTGGATGTATGGTAAAATCATTCCTTAACACCTCATTCGATTGGTTTCAGTTACCATTTCATGTTTAATTCTTCGTTCTTGATAAATGTCACTAGTCTCGCAAATCATGCTCACCACTGAATGACAAGAGAAGGGGAAATCACATTTCAGGGTGCCCCCAATCTATGTGTATGCAATTGATGCTGTCCACCTGAGTACTGCCCATATTGTATCACGGGCACCGTTAGTGGTATGGGAAAGATTTTAGGTGGTATTTGGACTCTTTTTTCCTATTAATACTTGTATTTGGGGGAAAAAAATGTAACCAACATATCAAACTCATTTACCAAATAAATATAAAGTTATCTTTTAAATTTATGTTGAGTTTAAAAAATTGTCAGTGATGGAAAATATCAGGTAAGTAGTGGTAGAGATGGTATGCCAACGTGACAAAACTTGTGGAGGTTTTGTCCAAATGACTGAAGTATAGGAAACCTCATACTACTACATAGTGGTTGGAGTCAACAAAATGTATAGAGATGGATGACCCAATGAATTTACACATCTGTGGCATAGTCCATTGAAGTGTTGTGGTGACGGTAGTCAAATAGACATCTATACATTATATAATCCAGTTTGTGAAGGGAATACTAGAAATAATAGAAGCTTCTGGATCAAATGCATATTCTCCAAAGCCCTGCAGACAAGGGCCACATGATGTCTGAAGTCTGGTCTCCCTAGATTCAGGTGTCTTTGTCAGCCTGTACACCATCATAGACTTATACACTCCAGGAATGTGCAGGTCAGTGCCATATCTACTCATTCTGAGAAGCTTTCAGAGGAAAAAGTTTGCGACACTCGGATTACAAAATATTGTTTCAGAAATGTTCCTGTGAAAAATTGCCTTAGAATGAAGAAAACACTGTAATATTGAACAAATACTATTAAATTTTAAAAATTGTTGTCACTACCTTAAATATTAGGGGTAGAAGCAAAATTAAAAATTTAAATCTCTGGGGCCGGCCTCGTGGCCAAGTGGTTAAGTTCACGTGCTCTGCTTTGGTGGCCCAGGGTTGCGCCAGTTCAGATCCTGGACGCCGACCTAGTACCGCTTATCAAGCCATGCTGAGGCAGCGTCCCACATAGCAGAACCAGAAGGACCTACAACTAGAATATACTACTATGAACTCGGGGGCATTGAGGAGAAGAAGAAACAAAAAAACAAACAAGATTAGTGACAGATGTTCGCTCAGGTGCCAATCTTTAAAAAAAAAAATTAAATCTCAGTGGCTTGATACTATTGTGTATCTTTCTTCTTCTGTAATGGCAACCTTGACGTACCAATCCAAGAAGCTTTGAGTATTGTGGTTGGTTGCATATGTTATCAGATTCCCCACTTAAACTTGTTTTCTTTGGGGACAGGTATGATACATTTGTCATTATGGGACTATTAGACAGTGTTTAGGAGACATCCAATATGTAGGTTAGGATTTTCAGAGGCAGATTCTTGGAATCCGTGGAACACGGAGCAAGTAAGTGAGGAACAGCATGGGGGCAGCACCAGCCTCATGTGTATGTGACAGTGATGGGCTGGCAGTGAGCTGAGTAATGTCACTGGGACAGACGGCCTTCTGGAGGGTGGTAGGACACAGGGCTGATCATTTCAGGAGAGTTTAACACACAACATTCAGACATTACATTCTGTGATCATTGTCATTTTCTTCGTTGAAATGGTAACCAGAAGGTATCTGATAGACCTTAGGTGGAAAAGAACAGTGCTTCAAAGACGTAATAGTAGTTGCTTACTTTTATTCACTTTGTTTTTTTCTTCCTTTTTCCACATTAAAGTTCCAAGGAGAAAAAAAGATAAATTTCCTCCCATAAGCACCCCTCCGCTGACAAAAAATGAGTCTCACAACTATTGAATCTCTCAAAATATATGATTGGTTAACTTGCCTTAAAGTGCCAGCAACACACTAAACAGGGGACAGAGCCAAGAATGCTGAATGTCCCTGAGGCATCATAGAAAAACTAAAAAGCTTAACAAGATAACTATATGGAAAGCAATTTATTGGCATTTACTTTAAAAGGCCTGGGGGTCACTGAGAGGGGACTAAGTCACAAATGCACCTTGAAGCGGGACGAGGGGAGGAGTGGAAGGTTTTGTAATAAGCAGCCAGAGCCTCTGGCGGGATGCCTTACTACATTAATTTTCCAAGTCCTTTGGGTGGGTCGCTATTGCACTCCAACATCCTGCCTGCAAATGCTAAATAAATACCAAGTTCACGTCAGACTAGAGAACCAACGTCCTAACTAATGTCATTTAAGAAATTAGAGCGCTGAAATTCTTTTCACTTGATAATTCATATGCAAAATCACTGAGGTTGGCACACCCAGAGGAATATACATTCTCTGAGGTCAAAAGTGCCTTCTCTTCAGGGCAATTTGAATCAGCTTAGATCGTGGCTGCAATAATAGAGCAGCTTTTATTTTGGATGTAGGAGGTGGGGCAGGGATTGGTCTTCACAGTCATGAAAGATGTTAAGATGACATGATATGAATTTCATTCCTTACTGAAGAGCTGTTCTGAATTAGCCAACCCAGAGTCTTTGCATATAAAAATCAATGAAATTTGCGTATGATTTTCAAAAAGAAATAAGGTTTAGAAATCATTGTGCAAGGGAACATCTTCAGTACATGTAGCCACTTGTCCAGCTATAGTACATAGATTTTTCAATTTAAACATTCCAGCCCAACATGATGCAACGATGCCTGCTACACTCTATTGAATTTTTGAGAGGCAGTCCGCGTCTCTATAACCACCCCCAAAGCGTGACATTTCATTAAATATGCTCAAAATGAACAGCTCCTCAAGTCGTCTCCACTTTGCTCCTGACAAGAAATTTTAGCTTTCAGTCCTGGACTTTGAGAAAATTACTTTTTTATTTTTTATTTTATTTTTTTTGGGAGGGTAAACAACTCATTGGCAAAGGGGTGTGTTCCTTATAAAGGTGCTCAGGGAATCTTACCCTGAATAACACAGACACACAGACACCTCATTTTCCAGAGGAGGAAATGGTTTGGTAAGTTTCGAGAAGTTTTCAGTCTCTTCTGTTTGTTCGCTGGTTTACAGTCCTGGTCTCTGGCGCTGGTCTGCCCCCGAGCTTTGTAACTTTCAGCAATTGACGGCCGGCTGGGCGCTGTTTTTTTTTTTTTTTTTCCTCTCTCACTTCCCTACGATGTTTTGAACTGCCTTCCTACAGACGTCACACAGCCCTTGAGGAATAGTTTCTGCCTGGCACGATTGAATGATAGTTCTCATTCACAAAGGCTTGGAGTCAGATTCTAAGCAGAGGACACAAGGGAAATTACATTCACAGGTAAAACTGGGGCTCTGACTGAGGTGTGGAGAGCTTTGTTCCCTCGCTGACTTCTTGGCTCCCTGGAGAAGAGTGTTTTCCTGTGGTCGCCCTGAAATGGAACTTCCCTGACAGCTCTCCGGTGTTACAGGACCTCGCAGTCATTTTCTTTTCCTTTCTCTCTACCTGAGTACTTTTTGTGTGTTGGAAGCCTTTAAACTTGTTATTAGAAAATTGCAAAAGAGACGAGATCAAATGGCTTTTCCACTGTGTTGGTTTCCCTTGTGACCAGATGAAGAATAGATTTAAAATTCAGTTCCTCCCTTGGCAATGCAAAACAGAGGAGAAACTGTCACTTCCTAACAGCCTAGTAGTGCTGGAGTAAGTTCAGGATGAAAGAGAAAAGAGCTCCTGTGTTTTAGAAGCTTCCCTATGTTCTGGACTGGGAGCCGGAGTTGGACTCCGGGAAATTTGGATTTCTTCAAGCAGCCTCCCTTGGAAATGGAGTATATTTAAAACCGTCTTTGTGGAAAGACAGCTGAAATGTATTAATTAGAATACTTGAAGAGTTTTTTCTTTTTCCAAAATGAGCATTATTGTGAAGCCCAGATCCCGGTCTACGAGTTCCCTGAGGACGACAGAGGCCGCCTGGTAACGTGCTTTTCTCTCATGCTTCTCCCCTTCTTTCCTTTTGGGATTGACGTAATACTTGAGTATTTAGAATTACTGTTGAGGTTCTAGGGTTAGGTGTGACGTTAAGGCTTTGTAAGAAAGAGCACAGTGGTGGTGACTCTTTCATTCTCTTTTATCTCAATTTTGTCTGCTCAAAAACAGAGGTGCTCACACTTTCTTTGAACTCCATGTGGACTATAGTAATTCATCTGGTGACAGTTTTTGGAGGAGGAAGAAACTTGAAAATATGTTGGGAGTTTAGAAAATGAAAACTTGTCACTTTTCACTGTCTGATTTCTTGCTTGCTTTCTCATCTTGCTTGCCTGCTGCAAGCAGGCTGGTAGTGGACAGTCTTTGCCAGCGTCTTTAGAAGGAATATTTGGGCTTTTAGCACAGATGTCTTGGAGAAATTAATAATGGTATCTATTTTGATCATATGACCAACTTGAATTTAACTATGTGGCTAAATGTGTATTAAGTTGCTTATCATTTAGTCGTCTCCTAGGTTTTATTTTGTCAATGTTTCCTAGTAGTTACATTTTTTGGTAATTTTAGTGTTTCATCCCAATAAAAAGTGTGTTAATTTCAATTTATTCTAGTATTTCGTTCTACTGTTTCCCCATTATTGATGTAACATGCACATAGGCATATGGCCCTCAAGGAATATTTTCCCAGTAAAGTAACTTTTGTGTCTAAAATAGGTATTTACAAAATACTTATGGCTATTTCAGAGGTTAATTTTATTTTGTTTATGTTAGCAATTGATTGTAAATCAATAACTAAGCTCACCTCTTTGAAATGGAAATAATGATGCTTCAGATAGGGGAAATAAAAGCAATGATTCAGGGCAA